>NC_135236.1:163099883-163834883 GCF_051348905.1 Ranitomeya variabilis | reverse complement strand
CATCTCCCCCTCCCTGTATGCATGGGTGGCTCAGGCTCATCTCCCATCCCTCCTGTATGTGTGGCTCATCTCCACCTCCCTCCCTGTATGCATGGGTGGCTCAGGCTCATCTCCCATCCCCCCCGTATGCGTGGCTCATCTCCCCCTCCCTGTATGCATGGGTGGCTCAGGCTCATCTCCCATCCCCCCCTGTATGCGTGGCTCATCTCCCCCTTCCTCCCTGTATGCATGGGAGGCTCTGGCTCATCTCCCATCCCCCCCTGTATGCGTGGCTCATCTCCCCCTCCCTGTATGCATGGGTGGCTAAGGCTCGTCATCTCCCATCCCCACCTGTAGGCTGTATGCGTGGCTCATCTCCCCCTCCCTGGCTGTATGCGTGGCTCATCTCCCCCTCCCTCCCTGTATGCATGGGTGGCTGGCTCATCTCCCATCCCCCCTATGCGTGGCTCATCTCTCCTCCCT
This sequence comes from Ranitomeya variabilis, assembly GCF_051348905.1. Classification (NCBI taxonomy): domain Eukaryota; kingdom Metazoa; phylum Chordata; class Amphibia; order Anura; family Dendrobatidae; genus Ranitomeya; species Ranitomeya variabilis. Next base: position 163,834,421 of record NC_135236.1, on the reverse strand, counting down.
GGCTGTATGCGTGGCTCATCCCCCCCTCCCTCCCTGTATGCATGGGTGGCTGGCTCATCTCCCATCCCCCCTGTAGGCTGTATGCGTGGCTCATCTACCCCTCCCTGGCTGTATGCGTGGCTCATCCTCCCCTCCCTCCCTGTATGCATGGGTGGCTGGCTCATCTCCCATCCCCCCCATGTGTGGCTCATCTCCCCCTCCCTCTGTATGCATGGGTGCAGGTGGCTCAGACTCGTCATCTCCCATCCCTCCCTGCCCCCCCAATGCGTGGCTCATCGGCTGCCCCGCCGCCCCCCATCCACGGTCCTGCTTCATCCTCCCCGGCTCCCCCCGTCCTCCCTGGCTGACGGCTGTCATCATATCATACTCACCTCACACAGCGCAGAAGAACGGAATCCCGGCCGGCTCCACCTCTGTCCCGACTCCCAGCGGCGGCGCAGCACCCTCGTCCTGTGTGAGCGCCACGGTCAGGTGGTACCGCTCATTAAGTTCATGAATATGCATGCATATTCATGAACCTTAATCAGCGGTACCATGTGACCGCTCACACAGGACGAGGCGAGGGCGTGCAGTCACTGAGAGCAGACCAGGCATCGCTGGAGCAGGTGAGGTGAGTATGATTGTATCATGATGTCTTCAAGGGGGCAAGGAGGCAGCGGCGGGCAGAGGGGGGCGGAGGGGGGGTGACCCCGGCCGGACTGGACTCTATTAAAAAAAACAAAAAACACATACCTGCTCAGGTGCCGCCCCCCCCGCGTCGCCCCGCCCTAGGCACGTGCCCTCAAGTGCCTAGTGGCAAATACGGCCCTGTCCCTATCTCTACCTCTTGTAATAACTGCAAAGTGTATTATGATGTCCTCATCACGGCCTCTTTCAGAGTGTATGATACAGACTCTCTATCTCTACCTATTGTAATAAATACAAAATGTATTTTGAGGTGCCCATCATGGTCTCTTTCAGCGTGTATGATACAGTCCCTTGGGGTAATTTTTTGAAACCACTGTACATTGTGCAAAATTATTCTAATTTTTTAAAATTGTGTTGCCCTTATCATGGACCATTTAAGCGTGAAGCCTGATGTTGGTTTTTGGGTGTGCACTTGGACATTTTGGAACATAAATGCATTAATATGCTCCACACAATTCTTCAGGTTTAAGCCTTACACAAAATAATAATATGAGTAATGAAACATGCTCTATATATATGCTGCTAGATAGAAAATCTTACCCACACATCCCTTTGTAAAGGGAAATTCGACATAATACCTCTGCATACGCCATATACTGCTCATATGAGCAGCACCCCAGTAGGTAGGAAACGCCTGTGTACAAAATCTGTGTCTGGCGGTGAAACCACTGGCCCTTCCCATGTGTTACGTCATTCCCACTCTGCTGTCCAGGAAGGAGGCGCTGAGGTCTCCTGTCCACAACCTGCAATTGCACAGACACAACAGTCAGCAAACACATCCAGTTCAGTTGTCCCTTTTCAGCATATGTCTGTTCACAAATTGTTAGTTAGATAGAGCATACATATTCGTTATCAATTTACATTGTCTGATGCTGGACAAGATCATTGCTGACTTTTCCAGGCTCCTAAATGAGACTTGTGTCTCTTTATTAAACTGTTGCTTCCCTTACATTTTCTAAATTTGGGTCCTTGCAAAAAAGGTGGTGGGGTACTGGCCAGTTTCTGTATATTTTAAGCACGTCTAAAAGTACATCATGCTTTTGGTGTCTGGTAGAATCCAATTTACTGACCTTGATCATTCAGCTCACCCAACTCCTGTATTAGATTCACCTTACAGCGGCTTCACCCGCTATGACAGTGGTTCCATTGGGATCCAGTGGCAAAAATGAACTGTGGACCTTACAAAATGCAGGTTTCACAGCACCTGGTGGCCCTCTGAAAATTAAAAGCGAGAGCCACATAATGAAATGGCGGAGGACATGGTGGTGGTGGCCGGCAAAGCCCAAAATTCAAATAGGCATGTTTGAAATGGCATTGTAAAGGGATGGGGAATATGTATTCCACTATCTTGCTAACTATTTGGCATGAGGGAGGGACCTCCCATATGTAGGAGTGAGAGCCCTCACAAGTGTTAAAGGAAAAACTAAAGCCAAAATGCTCCGTGTGAACATATGCTAAAGGAGAGGTATATATAATGTATATATATATATATATATATATATATATATATATATATATTATTTTTATTTAGCATTATATATATGTAATTATGAAGGAAAAAATGTCTCTCAGCATTTTTTCACTTTAAAAACAATGTTGGTTTGGTTTGGCAGGTCTTTTTAAAAATCCGTAAAACCGGCACAATAGTCTGACAACATTATTCCCAGATACCATATGTGAGTCAGACAGGCATGCAGGTATCTTCTCTATACTGTTCCCATTTACTTTTAGCTTTTTCCCATGAATTTCAGCTTTTTTACCATGCCCCCAGACCTGATTGTTGGGTCCCACAGAAAAATATTCGGCTTTCCCATTGACTTGCATTGGATTTGCTATTCGGTACGAATACATGGATATTAGAAATTATCCGTGATTATTTTCCCGAATCCGAATATTTCACTATTCAATCATCACTAGTAAATAAGGTAGGTGGCAGAAGAGCTGGAAATTTAGTGTCTGCCCTAGATACTGCACTTGTGATTAAAACTTTAAGGCTGAATTTCTCTAAAATCTCCAAATAAAATACTGTAAGCAGGGCATGGATGTAATAAGCATTAAAAGACTGTTATGCACATGCCTTTAGTTAGGAGTCTAATATAAACATCATGTTTACGCTCATGTCTAACAGCGGGAAATTATGCTTCAACAGAAATTTACCAGTGGCCCAATGCTTCTACTTTTAGGGTCACAGCTAGACCCAAAATTATGATGTCTCGACTGCCTGCGACCAGACCCCTGTACTAATGAAAGGCTACAGGGTTAGGAGAATAGTGGCAAGGACTTCATCCCTTCTGAAGCTAGGTAGTAAGTATGGCCTCTTTTATTCATTGACAAACATGGCTTCACTCAGTAAACATTAGACTGGGTGAGGTGGATTCTTCAAGCCCAAGGTCAGGGTGGAAACATGGGCCATGGGCACTGGTGCAGCAGCAAGGTAAGGCACGCATAAAACAAACATCTGGTGGGCTGGAAACCAGAGGTAGACAAGCGGAATGCTGGAAACCATAGGCAAGCCTTAGGGATACTGGAAATCTCTGGCAGTTGGAAAATGTCCTGGAGACCACAGGCAAGCAGGTGGGATGCCAGAAACTACTGACATGTGGCAGACTGCAGTCACCAGCTGAGCAGATAGAGGTGTATGAAGCAAGCCAGAAACTTAGCAATACTGAAGTCTTACTTCCAACACATAGGTGTGTGTCTTGGTGAGCCTTATATGGGCCAAGTCGGATGATCGCATGGGATCACGTCAGGCCATCTGCAAAGCCCGACATGGACCGGTGTTAGGGAAGCAAAGCCCAGATCCAGGACTGGTGTGTAACAATAGGGCCCCCTTCCAGATGAATCTGTAATAGAAGAAAGCAGATGCTTAACATGAAACTTCCTGATCAACTTTAGAGCATTAAAGTCCTTTTTTGATGCTCAACATCTCTCTTCTAGACCGAATATCTAACACTCGATCAAGTAAAGGAGTTTACCGCAAACCTTCTTAAATTTCAAGATCTGATTGATCTTATACATAGTATCTGAATCAGAGGGGAGAGCAGTCTTGACTGTAGGAGTGAACCTATTGAGGACCAAAGGTCATAGAAGAGAGACAAGAAAGGCATTAGGAAGTCTCAAAGCAGGTGGAAGTTTCACACAGAAGATCAGTGGATTGACTTGTTCAATAATTGGGAAAGGACCATTTAACATGTCAGGATTTTGTCTAGTTCCAGTCTCCAGCTCCTGATTTGTCGTACCTAGACTATTCTCACTCATTTCCGGATTCTGTCTACAACTGTTATTGCTACTACTACCACCGCTTGCTGTACCCGGCTAGTGCTCCTTCAGCCATTGGATTCCAGCTCTTCCACCATTATCATAACAGGATACTCAAGTCTTACTATGGAGTCTGCTGAGAAAACATGTTTGGAGGCTCATTTAAACAAAATGAATTGTTTTCCTAATGACATTCATGCAGACGAGTGAAAATTGAAGTAAAAATATACGGCATTTGCAACACAGACATCCTATAGTATTCAAGTTTTCAGACAAGTTTTACAACATCTGCAGAATGTTGTTGTTCAGCAGGAAGAGCGGTCTTTTATTTACAAAACTGAGGAATGGCTTTAGCCCCTCTATCCAACCTTCCACTCCCACCTGTCAAGTTCATTGGTGACAGTGACAAATATTGCAGATTTATCAACCAGTGCAGAATATACTTTGGTGAACACCTTGCTCACTTCTCTAATGATCAATGCGCTTTGTGTCATTATGCTACTGACTAGTGTTGAGCGATACCTTCCGATATCCAGAAGTATCGGTATCAGATTGGATCGGCCTATATCCAAAAAATATTGAATATCGCCGATGCCCGATACCAATGCAAGTCAATGGGACACAAATATCAGAATGTAAATAAGCCCTTTCTGTCCTTCTACTGTACATCCTGTTCTGAAGGGGGAAGAGTGTGGGCAGTGCGTGGGCGGACACTGTGCCTGTCTGTGTGTGTGGGCGGGGTCTGTGCGGGCCTGCTGGGAATCTGTGCAGGCTGCCGGGGCTCAGTGCGGGCTGCCGGGGCTCTGTGCGGGCTTGCCAGGGCCCTGTGTGTGCCTGCTGGGGCTCTGTGTGGGCTGCGGGGCTCTGAGCGGGCTGCCAGGGCTCTGTGCAGGCTGCCGGGGCTCTGTGCGGGCTTGCCGGGGCTCTGTGCGGGCTGCCGGGGCTCTGTGCGGGCTGCCGGGGCTCTATGCGGGCTGCCAGGGGTCTGTGTGTGCCTGCTGGGGCTCTGTGCGGGCTTGCCGGGGCTCTGTGCGGGCTTGCCGGGGCTCTGTGCGGGCTGCCGGGGCTCTGTGCGGGCTGCCGGGGGTCTGTGTGTGCCTGCTGGGGCTCTGTGCGGGCTTGCCGGGGCTCTGTGCGGGCTTGCCGGAACTCTGTGTGGGCTGCCAGGGCTCAGTGCCGGCTGCCAGGGGTCTGTGAGTGTGTGCAGGCATCGTCCGATGGGACTACAAGTCCCATCGGACAATGCCTGCTACAGTGACAGTGATTGACACATTTGCCAATGATGGGACAGTAGTAGTCCCATCATCCGGCTAATGTGTTGAATGTAAAAAAAAAATACTACATACATACTACATACAACATACTACATACATAATACATACATACTACATACTACATACATACTACATACATACTACACACATACTACATGCATACTACATACATACTACATACTACATACATACTACATACATACATACTACATACATACATGCTACATACATACTACATACATACTACATACTACATACATACATACTACATACATACTACATACATTACATACATACTACATACATACTACATACATACATACTACATACATACTACATACATTACATACATACTACATACATACATACCACATACATACAACATACATACTACATACATACTACATACAATACATTCATACATTACATACAATACATACATACAGACATACTGTACATTAAACATAGATTACATACTCACCATTACTTGTCACTTTGTTCCCCGAAGCCAGTGTCATCTGTAAAAAAGATTAAAATAACAAACAACCAATATGATCTCCCGCAGAGAACGGCAGCATCAGCTGATGTGACCGCTCTCCAGGGGCTCCAGGAACACAATGACGGGAGGAAGGTATCCTTCCGCACTGTATTCCTCCGCCACTGTAAAAAAAAATAGTCCCTAGTCTCACTTTATGCTATTGCTGTGTGAGAAATTTTCCCATGCAGCAATTGCCATAAAGTGAGAGTTTGAACTATAGTAACCTCAGTGATGCACTGCAGGAGCCATTGTCTCCTGTCAGTGTGTCACTGAGGGTCCTATAGAGCAGTGACATCACCCTATGTCACTGTTCTATAGGGGAAATCGTCGTGGGACACTCGTTATTAATTGGACTACGGCGGACAGGTAGTATACGGTTTATTATTTTACGTTTTTTTGCAGGCGCTGAAGTATGGTAAGTATGGTTAAATGAAGAATATTAAAATACTTTTTCCTAATGTGTGTGTTTTATTAACCCTTTATTACTATTGGACTAATAATGGATAGGCGTCTTATTGACGCCTCTCCGTTATTAACCTGGCTTAATGTCACCTTACAATACCAAGGTGACATTAACCCCTTATTACCCCATATCCCACCGCTACACGGGAGTGGGAAGAGAGGGGCTAAGTACCGGAATTGGTGCATCTTACAGATGCGCCATTTCCGGGGCGGCTGCGGACTGGTATTTGTAGCCGGGGGGGGGCCAATATCCATGGCCCCTCTCTAGGCTATGAATATCAGCCCACAGCTGTCTGTGTAGCCTTTCTGGCTATAAAATATAGGTGGACCCCACGTAATTTTTTTGGGGGGCCTCCCTATTTTAATAGCCAGTAAAGGCTATGCAGACAGCTGCAGGCTGATATTCATAGCAGGCTACAAATATTGGCCCCTGGCCGTTAGCTTTCCCTCTCTGGCGCAGAAAATTGCGAGGGAGCCCACATCCTTTTTTCCTGTTTTTTTTTTTTAATTCAACGCTCATTAAGGCATCTTTCACACTTGCATCGGTACGGGTCCGTCGCTGTGCGTCGGGCCGACGTACCAACGCACATTGTGAAATTTGTGCACAACGTGGGCAGCGGATGCAGTTTTTCAACACGTCCGCTGCCCATTCTGAAGTCCGGGGACGAAGGGGCGGAGTTTCGGCAGCGCATGCGTGGTAGAAAATGGCGGACGCGACGGACAAAAAAACATTCACTTAAACGTTTTTTGTGCCGACGGTCCGCCAAAACACGACAGATCCGTTGCACGACGGACGCGACGTGTGGCCATCCGTCACGATCTTTCGCTAATACAAGTCTATGAGTAAAAAACGCATCCTGCGAGCATATTTGCAGGATCCGTTTTTTTCCCAAAATGATGGATTGCGACGGATTGCCAAAAACGCAAGTGTGAAAGTAGCCTTAGAAACATCGGCCTTTCTATTATATACAGTATCTATTGATATATCTATCTATAGATACATCTATAGATACAGAGAAGTATCTATCCATATATCTGGCTGCTTTCAAACATCAGGTTTTTGCTGTCAGGCACAATACGGCGCGTTTTGAAAAAATGGATCCGGCGGAAAAAATCAGATCTGGCAGAAAAAAACGGATCCAGTAGAAAAAATGGATCCGGTTGAAAAAAACAGACCTGGCGACAAAAAACGGATCGGTGTAAAAAGCGGATCCGGTTGAAAAAAACGGATCCGGTTGAAAAAAACGGATCCGGCGGAAAAAAACAGATCCGTTTTTTCAACCAGATACATTTTTTTCTGCCGAATCCATCCAAACCTGCATCAAAAACCGCACCAAAAACCTGCACCAAAACTGCATCAAAAACTGCATCAAAATAGCATAAAAAACTGCACCAAAAACTGCATCAAAACTGCAACAAAAACTGCATCAAAACTGCAACAAAAACTACATCAAAAACCGCACAAAAAAACTGCATCGAAACTGCACCAAAAACTGCATCAAAAACAGCATCAAAAACAGCATAAAAAAGCACCAAAAACTGCATCAAAACCTGCATAAAAAAATGCACCAAAACTTCATCAAAACTGCACCAAAAACTGGTGCAGTTTTGATGCAGTTTTTGGTGCGGTTTTTGATGCAGTTTTTGGTGCAGTTTTGATGCAGGTTTTGATGCAGGTTTTGATGCAGTTTTTGGAAATAAATAGATAAACGGAAAATGTGCATGATTTGAATGGAAACATACATGAAAAAACGGATTCGGAGGCCAGATTCATCATTTCACATCTCAGTTTCATCCATTTTTTGACGACCCCGTCGCTGTGCATTTTTTTGCCGGACAGAAAAGCTGTTCCTCTGTATGTGTTTTCCGTCCAGCGGAAACAGCTTTTTTGAGGGATCCTGCAAAAAACGGATGAAACGTGTGGCCATCAGGTGCAATCCGACGGTAATACAACTCTATGAGGAAAAAAAACGGATCCGGTGAAAAAAAACGGATCCTGCAAATTTGCCCGCAGGATGCGTTTTTTACCTATAGACTTGTATTAGCGACGGATCACGACGGATGGCCACACGTCACGTCCGTCGTGCAATGGATCTGTCATGTTTTGGTGGACCGTTGGCACGAAAAAACGTTCAAGTGAACATTTTTTGTCCGTCACGTCCGCCATTTTCTACCTTTCATGCCCTGACGAAACTCCGCCCCTTCCTCCCCGGACTTCAGAATGGGCAGTGGATGCATTGAAAAGCTGCATCCGCTGCCCACATTGTGCACAAATTTCTCAACGTGCGTCGGTTCGTTGGCCCGACGCATAGCGGCTGACCCGTACCGACGCAAGTGTGAAAGAGGCCAGCTGTCTGCGTAGCCTTTACTGGCTATTAAAACAGGGGGACCCCCCAAAAAAATGACTAGGGGTCCACCTATATTTTATAGCCAGAAAGGCTATGCAGACAGCTGCATGCTGATGTTCATAGCCTAGAGAGGGGCCATGGATATTGCCCCCCCTGGCTACAAATACCAGTCCGCAGCCGCCCCGGAAATGGCACATCTTACAGATGTGCCAATTCCGGCACTTAGCCCCTCTCTTCCCACTCCCGTGTAGTGGTGGGATATGGGGTAATTAGGGGTTAATGTCACCTTGGTATTGTAAGGTAACACTAAGCCGGGTTAATAACGGAGAGGCGTCAATAAGACACCTATCCATTATTAGTCCAATAGTAATAAAGGGTTAATAAAACACACACACATTAGGAAAAAGTATTTTAATATTCTTCATTTAACCATACTTACCATACTTCAGCGCCTGCAAAAAACGTAAAATAATAAACCGTATACTACCTGTCCGCCGTAGTCCAATTAATAACGAGTGTCCCACAACGATCTCCCCTATAGAACAGTGACATCGGGTGATGTCACTGCTCTATAGGACCTTCAGTGACACACTGACAGGAGACAATGGCTCCTGCAGTGCATCACTGAGGTTACTATAGTTCAAACTCTCACTTTATGGCAATTGCTGCGTGGGAAAATTTCTCACACAGCAATGCCATAAGTGAGACTAGGGACTATTTTTTTACAGCGGCGGAGGAATACAATGCGGGAGGATACCTTCCTCCTGTCATTGTGTTCCTGGAGCCCCTGGAGAGCGGTCGCATCAGCTGATGCTGCCGTTCTCCACGGGAGATCGTCGTGGGACACTCGTGGATTTCTACGGACAGGGAGTATATTGATTGTTTGTTATGTTAATCTTTTTTACAGATGGCACTGGCTTCAGGGAACAAAGTAACATGTAGTGGTGAGTATGTAATCTATGTTTAACCCTGCAGCTCTATTCGTTTCCACTATACACTTGTACTGCTCCGGTCATTTTTGACCGGACCTTTAAAATGCTGTTTTAGCTACTTAAAATTTTTTTTTGAATACCTGTTGCATTATTATACTGTATGTGAACATGGTTGGTCATTATAAAAAAAAATACGTAAACATTTTTTTTTATTTATTTTGTGTTTATAAAGGTTATAAGGGCTTATTGAATTCTGCACAGGAATTACAAATTTGAGCTTAACTAACCAACTATAACAACTACTACTACTACTATAACAACTATAACTAACTGTAACTATAACTAAAATTAACTATAGAATAAAATTTAACGGAGTGCAAACATTTTGAAAAAAATAGTAATATTAAATAGTAAAAATAATAAAAAAAACACTGTTGTGTCTTGAGTGAAATAAAACATGGAACTATGTACACCACCTCTTTTGCTGAGAATACCTTGTGGAAGCTCAGACTTGTTTTTTCAACAAAGGAGTCTGATATATCGTGGACCTCTATATGCCTCCCTTCCCCACCCCTGTATTTTTACCATATGCTTTGGCAATGCTAACATGTACTTAAGGTACCTTCACACTAAACGACTTTGCAATGATAACGATAGCGATCCGTGACGTTGCAGCGTCCTGGATAGCGATATCGTTGTGTTTGACATGCAGCAGCGATCTGGATCCTGCTGTGATATCTCTGGTCGTTGCTGAAAGTCCAGAACTTTATTTGGTCGTCAGATCGGCGTGTATCGTCGTGTTTGACAGCAAAAGCAACGATGCCAGCAATATTTTACAATGGTAACCAGGGTAAATATCGGGTTACTAAGCGCAGGGCCGCGCTTAGTAACCCGATGTTTACCCTGGTTACCATTGTAAATGCAAAAAAAAAAACAGTACATACTCACCTTCTGATGTCCGTCAGGTCCCTGGCCGTCTGCTTCCCGTACTGACTGTGAGCGCCGGCCGGCCGTAAAGCACAGCACAGCGGTGACGTCACCGCTGTGCTCTGCTTTTACTTTACGGCCGGCCGGCGCTCACAGTCAGTGCGGGAAGCAGACGGCCAGGGACCTGACGGACATCAGAAGGTGAGTATGTACTGTTTTTTTTTTTACATTTACAATGGTAACCAGGGCAAACATCGGGTTACTAATCGCAGCCCTGCGCTTAGTAACCCGATGTTTACCCTGGTTACCCGGGGACTTCGGCATCGTTGGTCGCTGGAGAGCTGTCTGTGTGACAGCTCTCCAGCGACCACACAGCGACGCTGCAGCGATCGGCATCGTTGTCGATATCGCTGCAGCGTCGCTTAGGCTGTGTGCACACGTAGCAGATTTTTGCCGTTTTTTTCGCGGTTTTTCGCTATAAAAACGCTATAAAACCACGAAAAAAACGCTAACATTAAGCATCCTATGTAACAGAATTCAATCCGCATTTTTTGTGCACATGCTGCATTTTTTTCCTGAGCGGAATCGCAATCCAGAAAAAAACGCAGCATGTTCATTAAAATTGCGGAATCGCGGCGATTCTGCACACATAGGAGTGCATTGATCTGCTTACTTCCCGCACGGGGCTGTGCACACCATGCGGGAAGTAAGCAGATCAAGTGCGGTTGGTACCCAGGGTGGAGGAGAGGAGACTCTCCTCCACGGACTGGGCACCATATAAGTGGTAAAAAAAAAGAATTAAAATAAAAAATAGCGATATACTCACCTTCGGGCGGCCCGACCTCCTCAACGGCTTCTGTGGTGTGTGTGAAGGACCTGCGATGACGTCACAGTCACATGACCGCGGGTCACGTGACGGCTACGTCAATGGAAGGTCCTGAACACACAGCATTAGGAACGGAAGCCGCTGAGGTGAGTATAACTTTTTTTTTATTATTTTTAACATTCTACCTTTTACTATTGATGCGGCATAGGCTGCATCTATAGTAAAAAGTTGGTCACACTTGTCAAACACTATGTTTGACAAGTGTGACCAACCTGTCAAACAGTTTTCCAAGCGATGCTACAGATCGCTTGGGAAACGCTAGCATTCTGCAAGCTAATTATGCTTGCAAAACGCTAGTTTTCTGTGGGTATATGCATGCAAATTCTGCATGCGATATACCCGCGGCAGGAGGCGCAGAATTGCCGCGGAAATTTCCGCGGCAATTCTGCTACGTGTGCACATAGCCTAAAGGTACCTTCACACTAAACAATATCGCTAGCGATCCGTGACGTTGCAGCGTCCTGGCTAGCGATATCGTTTAGTTTGACACGCAGCAGCGATCAGGATCCTGCTGTGATATCGCTGGTCATTGAACAAAGTTCAGAACTTTATTTGGTCGTCAGACCAGCGTGTATCGTCGTGTTTGACACCAAAAGCAATGATACCAGCGATGTTTTACACTGGTAACCAGGGTAAACATCGGGTTACTAAGCGCAGGGCCGCGCTTAGTAACCCGATGTTTACCCTGGTTACCAGTGTAAAATGTAAAAAAAACAAACAGTACATACTCACCTTCGCGTCCCCCAGCGTCCGCTTCCCACACTGACTGAGCGCCGTAAAGTGAAAGTGAAAGTGAAAGTACAGCACAGCGGTGACGTCACCGCTCTGCTGTTAGGCCCGGCGCTCAGTCAGTGCAGGAAGCGGACGCCGGGGGACGCGAATGTAAGTATGTACTGTTTGGTTTTTTTACATTTTACGCTGGTAACCAGGGTAAACATCGGGTTACAGGGCCGCGCTTAGGTTACCCGGGGACCTCGGCATCGTTGGTCGCTGGAGAGCGGTCTGTGTGACAGCTCTCCAGCGATCAAACAGCGATCGGCATCATTGTCCCATCGCTGCAGCGTCGCTTAATGTGAAGGTACCTTAAATGTGAGGGTACCTTTAGTCCTGCCAATAAAGCTCATTTGCATTTGAATTTGAAATGGCTGGCTGAACTGCTTATTTACTGATAAGATAAGAAAAGAGACAACAGACACCACCCCCTGGGCTCCAACACCACAAGGTCTGCTTTGCACAGAGACCCAACACAAGGAAAATAAAAAAAGCATGGGTAAATAACGTACAGAGAAAAAAAATTTCACAGAACTGTACTGAAAGCCAATTCGTATGGTTTGTACTGAAAGTGTGAAGGAACAAATTATGAAAGGTTCTCCATTTTGTGCTAGATTCTCCATTTTGTGTTTTTGACTCCATTTTCTTGTTGCTTAACCCCTTTCTGTCATTAGACGTACTATTCCGTCCATGTGGGGTGGGCCCTACTTCCCAAGGACGGAATAGTACGTCATACGCGATCGGCCGCGCTCACGGGGGGAGCGCGGCCGATCGCGGCCGGGTGTCAGCTGCATATTGCAGCTGACATCCGGCACTATGTGCCAGGAGTGGTCACGGACCGCTCCCGGCACATTAACCCCCGGCACACCGCGATCAAACATGATCGCGATGTGCCGGCGGTGCAGGGAAGCATTGCGCAGGGAGGGGGCTCCCTGCGGGCTTCCCTGAGCCCCCCGCAGCAACGCGATGTGATCGCGTTGCTGCGAGGGTCTTACCTCCCTCCCTGCCTGCTCCAGACCCAGATCCAAGATGGCCGCGGATCCGGGTCCTGCAGGGAGGGAGGTGGCTTCACAGAAGCCTGCTCAGAGCAGGCACTGTGAAGCAGCCTGCACTTCTCGCAGATCGGTGATCTGTCAGAGTGCTATGCAAACTGACAGATCACCGATCTGTATTGTCCCCCCCTGGGGCAAAGTAAAAAAGTAAAAAAAAAATTTTCCAAATGTGTAAAAAAAAAAAAAAAAAAATATTCCAGAATAATGAAAAAAAAATATATATATATTATTCCCATAAATACATTTCTTTATCTAAATAAAATAAAAAAAACAATAAAAGTACACATATTTAGTATCGCCGCGTCCATAACGACCCGACCTATAAAACTGGCCCACTAGTTAACCCCTTCAGTAAACACCGTAAGAAAAAAAAAAAAAAACGAGGCAAAAAACAACGCTTTATTATCATACCGCCGAACAAAAAGTGGAATAACACGCGATCAAAAAGACTGATATAAATAACCATGGTACCGCTGAAAACGTCATCTTGTCCCGCAAAAAACGAGCCACCATACAGCATCATCAGCAAAAAAATAAAAAAGTTATAGTCCTGAGAATAAAGCGATACCAAAATAATTATTTTTTCTATAAAATAGTTTTTATCGTATAAAAGCGCCAAAACATTAAAAAAATGATATAAATGAGATATTGCTGTAATCGTACTGACCCGACGAATAAAACTGCTTTATCAATTTTACCAAACGCGGAACGGTATAAACGCCTCCCCAAAAAGAAATTCATGAATAGCTGGTTTTTGATCACTCTGCCTCACAAAAATCGGAATAAAAAGCGATCAAAAAATGTCACGTGTCCGAAAATGTTACCAATAAAAACGTCAACGCATCCCGCAAAAAACAAGATCTCACATGACTCTGTGGACTCAAATATGGAAAAATTACAGCTCTCAAAATGTGGTAACGCAAAAAATATTTTTTGCAATGAAAAATGTCTTTCAGTGTGTGACGGCTGCCAATCATAAAAATCCGCTAAAAAACCCGCTATAAAAGTAAATCAAACCCCCCTTCATCACCCCCTTAGTTAGGGAAAAATAAAAAAATTAAAAAATGTATTTATTTCCATTTTCCCATTAGGGTTAGGGTTAGGGCTAGAGTTAGGACTAGAGTTAGGGCTAGGGTTATTGCTAGGGTTAGGGCTAGGGTTGGGGCTAGGGTTGGGGCTACAGTTAGGGTTGGGGCTAAAGATAGGGTTAGGGTTTGGATTACATTTACGGTTGGGAATAGGGTTGGGTGTGTCTGGGTTAGAGGAGTGGTTAGGGTTACTGTTGGGATTAGGGTAAGGGGTGTGTTTGGATTAGGGTTTCAGTTATAATTGGGGGGTTTCCACTGTTCGGGCACATCAGGGGCTTTCCAAACGGGATATGGCATCCGATCTGAATTCCAGCCAATTCTGCGTTGAAAAAGGAAAACAGTGCTCCTTCCCTTCCGAGCTCTCCCGTGTGCCCAAACAGGGGTTTACCCCAACATATGGGGTATCAGCGTACTCAGGACAAATTGGACATCATCTTTTGGGGTCCAATTTCTCCTGATACCCTTGGGAAAATACAAAACTGGGGGCCCAAAAATAAGTTTTGTGGGAAAAAAAAGATTTTTTATTTTCATGGCTCTGCGTTGTAAACTGTAGTGAAACACTTGGGGGTTCAAAGTTCTCACAACACATCTAGATAAGTTCCTTGGGGGGTCTAATTTCCGATATGGGGTCACTTGTGGGGGGTTTGTACTGTTTGCGTACATCAGGGGCTCTGCAAATGCAACGTGACGCCTGCAGACCAATCCATTTAAGTCTGCATTCCAAATGGCGCTCCTTCCCTTCCGAGCTCTGTCATGCGCCCAAACAGTGGTTCCCCCCCACATATCGGGTATCAGCATACTCAGGACAAATTGGACAACAAATTTTGGGGTCCAATTTATCCTGTTACCCTTGTGAAAATACAAAACTGGGGGCTAAAAAATCATTTTTGTGAAAAAAAAAAGAATTTATTTTCACGGCTCTGCATTATAAACTGTAGTGAAACACTTGGGGGTTCAAAGTTCTCACAACACATCTAGATAAGTTCCTTGGGGGGTCTAGTTTCCAATATGTGGTCACTTGTGGGGGGTTTGTACTGTTTGGGTACATCAGGGGCTCTGCAAATGCAACGTGACGCCTGCAGACCAATCCATTTAAGTCTGCATTCCAAATGGCGCTCCTTCCCTTCCGAGCTCTGTCATGCGCCCAAACAGTGGTTCCCCCCCACATATCGGGTATCAGCATACTCAGGACAAATTGGACAACAAATTTTGGGGTCCAATTTATCCTGTTACCCTTGTGAAAATACAAAACTGGGGGCTAAAAAATCATTTTTGTGAAAAAAAAAAGAATTTATTTTCACGGCTCTGCATTATAAACTGTAGTGAAACACTTGGGGGTTCAAAGTTCTCACAACACATCTAGATAAGTTCCTTGGGGGGTCTAGTTTCCAATATGTGGTCACTTGTGGGGGGTTTGTACTGTTTGGGTACATCAGGGGCTCTGCAAATGCAACGTGACGCCTGCAGACCAATCCATTTAAGTCTGCATTCCAAATGGCGCTCCTTCCCTTCCGAGCTCTGTCATGCGCCCAAACAGTGGTTCCCCCCCACATTTCGGGTATCAGCATACTCAGGACAAATTGGACAACAAATTTTGGGGTCCAATTTATCCTGTTACCCTTGTGAAAATACAAAACTCGGGGCTAAAAAATCATTTTTGTGAAAAAAAAAAAGAATTTATTTTCACGGCTCTGCGTTATAAACTGTAGTGAAACACTTGGGGGTTCAAAGCTCTCAAAACACATCTAGATAAGTTCCTTAGGGGGTCTACTTTCCAAAATGGTGTCACTTGTGGGGGTTTTTAATGTTTAGGCACATCAGGGGCTCTGCAAACGCAACATGCAATCCCATCTTAATTCCAGTCAATTTTGCATTGAAAAGTAAAATAGCGCTCCTTCCCTTCCGAGCTCTGCTATGCGCCCAAACAGTGGTTTACCCCCACATATGGGGTATCGTCGTACTCAGGACAAATTGCACAACAACTTTTGTGCTCTAATTTCTTCTCTTACCCTTGGGGAAAAAAAAAATGGGGGCGAAAAGATCATTTTTGTGAAAAAATATGATTTTTTATTTTTACGGCTCTGCATTATAAACTTCTGTGAAGCACTTGTTGGGTCAAAGTGCTCACCACACATCTCGATAAGTTCCTTAGGGGGTCTACTTTCCAAAATGGTGTCACTTGTGGGGGGTTTCAATGTTTAGGCACATCAGGAGCTCTCCAAACGCAACATGACGTCCCATCTCAATTCCAGTCAATTTTGCATTGAAAAGTCAAATGGCGCTCCTTCCCTTCCGAGCTCTGCCCTGCGCCCAAACAATGGTTTACACCCACATATGGGGTATCAGCGTACTCAGGACAAATTGCACAACAATTTTTGGGGTCCAATTTCTTCTCTTACCCTTGGGAAAATAAAAAATTGGGGGCGAAAAGATCATTTTTGTGAAAAAATATGATTTTTTATTTTTACGGCTCTGCATTATAAACTTCTGTGAAGCACTTGTTGGGTCAAAGTGCTCACCACACATCTAGATAAGTTCCTTAGGGGGTCTACTTTCCAAAATGGTGTCACTTGTGGGGGGTTTCAATGTTTAGGCACATCAGGGGCTCTCCAAATGCAACATGGCGTCCCATCTCAATTCCAGTCAATTTTGCATTGAAAAGTCAAATGGCGCTCCTTCCCTTCCGAGCTCTGCCCTGCGCCCAAACAATGGTTTACACCCACATATGGGGTATCAGCGTACTCAGGACAAATTGCACAACAATTTGTGGGGTCCAATTTCTTCTCTTACCCTTGGGAAAATAAAAAATTGGGGGCGAAAAGATCATTTTTGTGAAAAAATATGATTTTTTATTTTTACGGCTCTGCATTATAAACTTCTGTGAAGCACTTGTTGGGTCAAAGTGCTCACCACACATCTAGATAAGTTCCTTAGGGGGTCTACTTTCCAAAATGGTGTCACTTGTGGGGGGTTTCAATGTTTAGGCACATCAGGGGCTCTCCAAATGCAACATGGCGTCCCATCTCAATTCCAGTCAATTTTGCATTGAAAAGTCAAATGGCGCTTCTTCCCTTCCGAGCTCTGCCCTGCGCCCAAACAATGGTTTACACCCACATATCGGGTATCAGCGTACTCAGGACAAATTGCACAACAATTTTTGGGGTCCAATTTCTTCTCTTACCCTTGGGAAAATAAAAAATTGGGGGCGAAAAGATCATTTTTGTGAAAAAATATGATTTTTTATTTTTACCGCTCTGCATTATAAACTTCTGTGAAGCACTTGTTGGGTCAAAGTGCTCACCACACATCTAGATAAGTTCCTTAGGGGGTCTACTTTCCAAAATGGTGTCACTTGTGGGGGGTTTCAATGTTTAGGCACATCAGGGGCTCTCCAAATGCAACATGGCGTCCCATCTCAATTCCAGTCAATTTTGCATTGAAAAGTCAAATGGCGCTCCTTTCCTTCCGAGCTCTGCCATGCGCCCAAACAGTGGATTACCCCCACATATGGGGTATCATCATACTCAGGACAAATTGTACAACAAATTTTGGGGTCTATTTTCTCCTGTTACCCTTGGTAAAATAAAACAAATTGGATCTGAAATAAATTTTGTGTGAAAAAAAGTTAAATGTTCATTTTTATTTAAACATTCCAAAAATTCCTGTGAAACACCTGAAGGGTTAATAAACTTCTTGAAAGTGGTTTTGAGTACCTTGAGGGGTGCAGTTTTTAGAATGGTGTCACACTTGGGTATTTTCTATCATATAGACCCCTCAAAATGACTTCAAATGAGATGTGGTCCCTAAAAAAAAATGGTGTTGTAAAAATGAGAAATTGCTGGTCAACTTTTAACCCTTATAACTCCGTCACAAAAAAAAATTTTGGTTCCAAAATTGTGCTGATGTAAAGTAGACATGTGGGAAATGTTACTTATTAAGTATTTTGCGTGACATATGTCTGTGATTTAAGGGCATAAAAATTAAAAGTTGGAAAATTGCGAAATTTTCAAAATTTTCGCCAAATATTCGTTTTTTTCACAAATAAATGCAACTTATATCGAAGAAATTTTACCACTATCATGAAGTACAATATGTCACGAGAAAACAATGTCAGAATCGCCAAGATCCGTTGAAGCATTCCAGAGTTATAACCTCATAAAGGGACAGTGGTCAGAATTGTAAAAATTGGCCCGGTCATTAACGTGCAAACCACCCTTGGGGGTGAAGGGGTTAAAGATAAATTCTGTTATTTCATTAGATAAAAGGTTACAGCTGCCATGAAGTAATTTTATCTTGTTGTTCACAAGCCTGGTATGCAACTAGGCTATGGTTCATAATTGGTATAAAGACCTTGAGTCTTCTGACTCGAGCCAGATAATAGATTCGGGGGTGTATCACTATACAAGACTAAGGCATCTGTTAGAAAAACACATACTATGCCAAAAAGACATGACCATATCTGTAGTTTCCATTTTTCCTGTATCCTCATGGGTTAAGTTTTTCCTGCATTCTTATAGGTTAAGAACTGTGAGCATGTTCTTAATGCTGATTGGTTGAAGTATAATTTCTATGACTATGAAAAGCAATACACAATAAAACGGGGGCCAGAGATCTGCTCGATCCCCCATACAGAGGCACACGTCTCCGTCTGGTCATTTTCAGTTGCCGGCAACGCCCTGTAGATTAATTTGGAAATCACTGAGTTAACCGTGAAGGATCAATTTAGATCCTCCCTCAACAAAAGCATGTGTAAATCTGCACCTAAAGCAACTGTTTACTTCATAAACAATAGTAGATGCAATAAGTAGTCTCAAAAGAAATTATAATTCACTTGTTTTACTCAAAAAATGGCTGAAATAGCATAAAATGCTATTCGGTCATTTTTGACCGGGAACCGTACAAGTGTAAAAAAAAATGTGGCGCAAAAACTAAACCCCCCAAAAAAAAGGTACCCTTAGAAAGAACCCCTTTAATTAGGAAAATAGAAGCAACCACAAGTTTCAGAACCGCATAATGAGTTTTTTAAAAAATATCTAAGTTCAAAAACGGTCATTTTTGACCTAACAGAACAGCAGGGTTAATGTACTGTATGTCTGTATTTATGTATTGTATGTAATGTATGAATGTATTGTATGCAGTATGTATGTTCGATGTATGTATGTAGTATGTATGTATGTATGTAGTATGTATGTAGTATGTATGTAGTATGTACGTAGTATGTACGTAGTATGTATGTAGTATGTATGTATGTAGTATGTATGTAGTTTGTATGTAGTATGTATGTAGTATGTATGTATGTAGTATGTATGTAGCATGTAGTATGTATGTAGTATGTATGTATGTAGTATGTATGTAGGTAGTATGTATGTAGTATGTTGTATGTAGCACATATGTAGTATGTATGTAGTATGTATGTAGTATGTATGTTGTATGTAGTATGTATGTAATTTTGTATGTAGTATGTATGTAGTATGTAGTATGAATGTAGTATGTATGTAGTATGTATGTAGTATGCTCTATGTCATATGTATGTAGTATGTATATAGTATGTATGTTGCATGTAGTATGTATGTATATGTGCATAGTATATATGTAGTATGTTGTATGTAGTATGTATGTAGTATGCATGTAGTATGTATGTTGTATGTAGTATGTATGTAGTATATAGTATGTTGTATGTATGTTGTATGTATGTAGTATGTATGTTTTGTTTTTTTTACATTCAACACATTAGCCAGATGATGGAACTACTACTGTCCCATCATTGGCTAATGTGTTAATCACTGTCACTGTAGCAAGCATCATCCGAAGGGACTTGTAGTCTCATCAGACGATGCCTGCACACACGCACAGAGCCTCAGCAGCCCGCAGAGCCCCGGCAGTCCGCACAGAGCCCCAGCAGCTGGCACAGAGCCCCGGCAGGCACGCACAGAGCCCCGACAAGCCCGCACAGAGCCTGCACAGAGCTCCAGCAAGCCCGCACAGAGCCCCAGCAAGCCCGCACAGAGCCCCGGCAGCCCGCACAGAGCCGCGGCAGCCCACACAGAGCCCTCGCAAGTCCGCACAGGGCCCCGGCAGCCCGCACAGAGCCCCGGCAGGCACGCACAGAGCCCCCGCGGTCACATACAGACCCCGCCCGCACACACACGCAGTCTCTGCCCACGCACCGCCAATGCACCACCCACACTCCATTATAGTGTATAATTGCACTATAGGAACTTCCGATTCCGATATCCGATATCACAAAAGTATCGGAACTCGGTATCGGAATTCCGATACAGCGAATATCGGCCGATACCCGATATTTGCAGTATTGGAATGTTCAACACTACTACTGACACATAAAGCTTTGGTCAGGTGAAACACCCATATTGAAACTCACAATATCATGCTTGATGACTTTGAGGACTTCTTAGCAGCCATGAGCCAGTTGTTTGTTTGCCTAATTTTTGTGCAACAGCTTCAGCTACACTGATGGCACTACATCAGGGTAAGATATCTGTCACTGAATAGGTCACAGAATTCAGATGGTGAGTGATTGATGCTGAATGGAATTATGCTGCAAAATTATTACTTTTTTGGAACAGACTCTCAAGCACACTTAGAAAGGAACTAGATCGGGCTGATGCTCCTACAAATCTTCATGACTTAATTCACTATTGTATTCGAATAGACACCCGACAATCAGACAGCATACAGAATTCAACATGGTTCCATAACAGTAACCATTATTCATCTAGTCCAACCACCAGTTCCAGAGACTTTGAAATAAAGTGTCCTCACTAGGGTTGAGCAAAACGGATCGGACAAATTGAAAAATCGCCGACTTTCGGCAAAGTCGGGTTTAGTGAAACCTGACCCAATCCCACTGTGGGATCGGCCATGAGGTCGGCGATCTTCGCGCCAAAGTCACGTTTCGTATGACGCTTTCAGCACCATTTCTCAGCCAATGAAGGAGGACTCAGAGTGTGGGCAGCGTGATGACATAGGTCTCGGTCCCCACCATCTTAGAGAAGGGCATGACAGTGATTGGCTTGCTTTCTGCGGCGTCACAGGGGCTATAAAGGGGACGTGCATGCCGACCGCCATCTTACTTCTGCCGATCTGAGCATAGGGAGAGGTTGCTGCAGCTTCGTCAGAGGCAGGGATATTGTTAGGGAGGAAAGATTAACCCCCAAACCGCTTGTGGATGCTCCCGGTCAGGAACAAGTCACTTCCTTGTGTCCTTCACCCAAAGCAAAAGTGAATGATGTGGCAGGTGACACTACAGTTTACTCCATGGAGCTCTTTGCACATACCATGCCAGGGTTAGAAAGGGAAATAGTTTACAGCCCATTACAAGATGAATCGGACATGGAGTGCACAGATGCACAGCCACAGCTAGATTATTATGCTGTTCCATTGACTCAGATCACTACATTGCCCTCGCAGTCTACTGAGCCAGAATCTGACCCTGATAAGACTATGGTGCCCCTCCCGAACGCTATAGCACCTTACACGGTGTCACAGAGGACGGTGCACAGGACATTGAAGAGGAGGTGATAGATGACCCAGTTGTTGACCCAGATTGGCAGCCATTGGGGGAACAGGGTGCCGCTGGCAGTAGCTCTGAAGCGGAGGAGGATGATCCGCAGCAGGCATCAACATCGCAACAGGTTTCATCGGGCAGGCCCATATCAGGCCCAAAATGTGTGTCTAAAACAAAAACAGTTTTAGGACAGCGTGGCCATCCATTGAAAGTAGCACAGCGTGCAATGCCTGAAAAGGTATGCGATAGTAGGAACAGTGCAGTGTGGCAATTTTTAACAAAGATCCGAATGATCAGTGCAAAGTTATCTGTAAGAAATGCTCAAAGACCTTTAGCAGAGGGAAGAATCCCCTAAATTTAAATACAATGTGCATGCATAGACATTTAACCAGCATGCACTTGCAAGCCTGGACTAACTACCAAACGTCCCGTAACATTGGTGCACCTGCTCAGAATGAAGGTAGTCAGCAACGCTACATTGCTTCCCTCATTGTAAGCCCACCGTGTAGGACAGCAACTGCAGCAAATGTGGAGGTATTGTCGCAAGGCCAAGGCAGTCAGGGAATCATCAGGTTCTTGGGAGGAAACACTGCATGTAGGCCAACATCAAGAATACCATCACCAACTCTCTCTCAATCTGCCATGTCCACCATCACCCCCGCTAGTTCCACCATATGCAGCTCTCCAGTCCAGCTTACCCTACAAGAGACTCTCGTTAGGAAAAGGAAGTACTCATCCTCTCATCTGCGTACGCAGGGTTTGAACGCCCACATTGCTAGACTAATCTCGTTAGAGATGATGCCCTACCAGTTGGTTGAAAGCGAAGCTTTCAAAAGCCCTGATGGCCTACGCAGTACCACGCTATGACCTACCCAGTTGACACTTTTTTGCGAGAAAAGCCATCCCAGCCCTACACCAGCATGTCAAAGACCGCATTGTCCATGCACTCAGGCAATCAGTCAGTAGAAAGGTGCACCTCACAACAGATGCATGGACCAGTAGGCATGGCCAGGGACGTTACGTGTCCATCACTGCACACTGGGTTAATGTGGTGGATGCAGGGTCCACAGGGGACAGCCATAGTGGGACAGTTCTGCCTAGCCCATGGTCTAGGAAACAGTTGGCAGTAGGCGTTCGACACCCCTCCTCCTCCAGAAGCGAAAGGTCGCCCACAGAGCGCAGTCGCCCTACCACTCCATCCGCAGCTGCCAGTGTTGCACACGAGGTTTCCCATTATGGAACAGCTAGTGGTAAGCGTCAGTAGGCTGTGTTGGAAATGAAGTGTTTGGGCGACAACAGACACAACGCGGAAGTACTGGCAGACTACTTGCAGCAAGAAACTCAGTCATGGCTGGGCAGTGTACATCTTGAGGCAGCCAAGGTAGTCAGTGATAACGGAAGGAATTTTATGGCTGCCATAGCCCTTTCAGAACTGAAACACATACCTTGCCTGGCTCACACCTTGAACCTGGTGGTGCAGTGCTTCCAGAAAAGTTATCCGGGGTTACCAGCCCTGCTCCTCAAGGTGCGAAGACTTTGATCGCACTTCCGCCGGTCGCCCGCACACTCCAGCCGTATGCTGAACCATCAGCGATCGCTGAAGCTTCCCCAGCACCACCTAATAATCGATGCAGCAACAAGGTGGAACTCCACACTGCACATGCTTCAGAGGCTGTGCGAACAGAGGTGTGCTGTAATGTATTTGTGGGAGGATACACATACACGGGAAGGCAGTTGGATGGCAGACATGGAGTTGTCAGGTGTGCAGTCGTCAAAGCTACAAGACCTCTGTCAAGTCCTTCAGTGTTTTGAGGAATGCACACGGCTGGTAAGTGCAGACAACGCCATCATAAGCATGAGCATCCCACTAATGCATCTGCTAATGCAAAGTTTGACGCACATTAAGGAGCAGGCGTCTGCAGCCGAGGAGGAGGGAAGCCTTGATGACAGTCAGCCATTGTCTGCTCAGTGAACTGTCCAGGACAAATTGGCAGACGAAGAGGAAGAGGAGGAGGATGATGGGGATGAATATTTATGGGAGGAGGATGCTTCTCAGGGGGCAATAGAAACTGGTGGCGTTGCAAGCTCAGGTGTAATGCTGTGTGGTGTTAATACCTTCCTTGGCTCCAGAGGTAAAGGCTAAGTACAGCATAGCCCTTACAAATACTGGGCTGTGTATACAGATCTAACAGTCCAGCAGGTTTGTCCTTCCGCGTCTTTTATAAGAAAAGCAAGATGCTGAATAAGTTTGTTGTCCTTGTCAACACTTAAAAGTTTATCCAGTGTCTCTGTAAGGTGCAAACATCCTACCACTGCCAGCAAGGTGATTAGGACAACAGTCTTTCTGCTAGTGAAAAGATCTTTTTGCAGTGACTGGCATGGATCCAGGTGGGCGTTCCCTCAAGTGAATGTGGTCAACTGGACTTTACAACGGGCCGTCAAACCGTGGGTCTAGGCTCCTTCTCACGTGTCTGTGTATGACCACCCAATCACCTGGATTTAGCAGATGTGCGTCCGCACTGGCATTAAGATCTGGAATGGATGAAAACACATGTTTATGCACCACAATAAGTATTTTCTGTAAGGCTTGGACATGGGCTGTTATAGCACCGTGTTGCATTTGTAGCACCTGTGGGAAGTACAGGCCAGTCTCTGGCAAACTACTAAACAGGACTTCAAAAGGGGACAAGCCTGTCTTTCTATTTGGAGTGTGTCTAACTAGAAAGAGTGCAAGAGACAAGCATTCTACCCCGCTCTTTCCTGTGTCTGCCAAGGCTTCTGAATTTTCAGTTTAAGTGTCCCATTTAGTGTTTCCATTTTCCCACTACTTTGTTGTCTATATGGTGCATGATATGCTTGCTGTACTCCCAGGGCCTGCAAGTGTGTACCCCTATCGCTCTTTGTGGTTTCTGGGACACCATACCTGCAGATCAGTTCTTTCATTAGGTTGTCTGCAGTCGCTTTAGTATTTGCACATTTTACCAGCCAACCAGAGAATAGATCTACACATACTAGGACATTTTTCACACACTCCTACCTTGGGTAGCTGTATGTAGCCCGTCTGCAGTCTCTGAAATGGGTAGAGAGGCCTGGGTGTCGCTTTCTTAGGGATTTTTTTACTGTTTTACCAGGGTTGTGCTGTGCACAGATGAGGCATGACCGTACGAGCTTTGCTGCTGCGTAACTGAAACCAGGAGCGAACCAGAAGGCATTTACCATGGACACATGTGACATTTTGAGGTGTGAGTGGGGCCAAGTGTTGCTTGTGCCATAATTAGGAACAGGGACCTTGGTATATACAATTTATCCTTATTCTCCCAAAACTCTTTTTGAGTTCAGCTCAGCTCCCATTCTCCCCCGTGTTCCTTCTCTGTTTGGGCAGCTGGAGGGATTTCAGGACATCTAGGCTCAGTGTGGCTGGAATACGCTGACTCTCCGCCACCGTCCACTGCTCCCTAGGCCGCCTTGCTGCTACTTTAGCAGCCTCGTCCGCCCTTCTGTTGCCCTCTACCTCCACAGAGTCACCGTCCGTGTGTGCTGTTACCTTGACGATGCCAACCTGGACTGGTAACGTCAATGCCTCCACTAATTGTTTCATCAGCTATGCATTTTTAATGGGCTTACCGGCTGATGTAAGAAACGTTCTGCTTCTCCAGACAGGGCAATAATCATGGGATATTCCCCATGCACAATTCGAATCTGTGTAGATATTAGCGACTTTACCTGCAGCAGCTCTACACGCCTCAGTGAGCGCCTTCAACTCTGCCTCCTGCACCAACATGTGTGGAGGGAGTGGTTCAACTCGGATTACCTCATGTGAGGATACTACTGTATGTCCGGTGTAGAATCGCCCATCCTGGTGGTATCTGGAGCCATCTACAAAAATGAAACTTCAAAATATGCATTAGGAACAGGTTTTTGTTTTTTGTTTTTTCATGAACATATGTAAAACATACTGTCTCCTGACTCATCAGTTCCTATGCAGTCATGTTTGTGCGTCATGTCAACGTACCAGTGTACTTTTTATTTATGGGAGGAGGATGCTTCTCAGGGGGCAATAGAAACTGGTGGCGTTGCAAGCTCAGGTACAGGTTTTTGCAAGAGACAAGTGATGTTGATTTGCAAGAAAGTGCTCCTCAGCCCAGCACAAGCAGTGAATTGACACCTGGAACATTGGCTCACATGGCTGATTATGCCTTGCGTATCCTAAAAAGGGACCCCCGCATTATAAAAATGATGACCGATGATGATTATTGGTTGGCCTGCCTCCTGGATCCACGCTACAAAGGGAAATTACAAAATATCATGCCACATGAGAACCTTGAGCAAATATTGGCTACCAAACAAGCAACTCTTGCAGACCGTTTGGTTCAGGCATTCCCAGCACACAGCGGCGGTGATGGTTCTCACACGAGCTGCAGGGGGCAACATGGCAGAGGTGTTAGAGGTGCACAAATCAGAAGTGGCATTGGACAGAGGGGTTTTATGACCAGGTTGTGGAGTGATTTCGCAATGACCGCAGACACGACAGGTACTGCTGCATCAATTCAAAGTGACAGGAGACATCATTTGTCCAGTATGGTTACGAACTATTTTTCCTCCCTTATCGATGTTCTCCCTCAACCGTCATTCCCCTTTGATTACTGGGCATCCAAAATAGACACCTGGCCTGAATTGGACGAATATGCATTGCAGGAGCTTGCTTGCCCAGCAGCTAGTGTGCTATCAGAAAGAGTATTCAGTGCTGCTGGTTCAATACTGACCGAAAAAAGGACTCGTCTGGCTACCCAAAATGTTGATGATCTAACCTTCATTAAAATGAACCAATCATGGATTTCTAATTATTTTGCCCCACCTTCCCCTGCTGACAAGTAGCTTGCCTGAAAAATGTCTTGCTTTTGGCCTCCTCTTACTGACTGCTCCAATTCCTCCATTTGCAGCTGCTGAATGTCCACCATAGGCCATTTTTATACCTCCCTAAATGGGCTGACTCCTTCCACAGGGCCGTGGTCACCACCTGGCGCAAGCACCCGTGCGAGTGCTGTTTGCCTGGACAGGTGGGTGTGCCCACTCTTGGGCAACAGCACTGGCACAGGGTCCCTCATAGTACAATGAAGTGTCTCTGAAGGTGGTTGTGCACAACCAACGTCAGACACACCGTCGTAATATGAGGGGTCCTGTGCCAGTACCGCCGCCCACGAGAGAGTGTTCCCCCCAGGTCGAACAGTGCTCTACCACTTGCAATACTTATCTCTCCCTGCTCCACCACAGTGTAGTCTGTGCTGATAAATCCTTCAATGGCACTGCCAATACAAATTTGTTGAAATGATAGATGATAGTTAAAATATACAGGGGCCCTGGCCTCCATTTAGACCATTTAATACTTTGCGCCAACTACCACTGTCTGCTACTCAGCAGAGGAACCCACCCCTGTACGTAGCTATGCCACCTGTTTATTTTTGAAAATTGTTTTGGCAGACATTTACCTCACTTTATTATTTTGGCCTACTAACTGTGTCAGACATTCCTTACAGTTGACCTCCACTGAACTAACCAATGCCGCCTGTGTACCACTGTAAGCAATTTTAAACTGCATTGAGCCTACTTTTTTATTGTAGGCCTACTAAGTCTGTCTGCGCCACTCCTTACAGTTGACCTCCACTGAACTATCCAATGCTGCCTGTGTACCCCTGTAAGCAATTTTAAACTGTATTGAGCCTACTTTTTTATTTTAGGCCTACTAAGTCTGTCTACGCCACTCCTTACAGTTGACCTCCACTGAACAAACCTATGCCGCCTGTGTACCCCTGTAAGCAATTTTAAACTGCATTGAGCCTACTTTTTTATTTTAAGGCCTACTAAGTCTGTCTGTGCCACTCCTTAGAGTTGACCTCCACTGAACAAACCTATGCCGCCTGTGTACCCCTGTAAGAAATTTTAAACTGCATTGAGCCTACTTTTTTATTTTAGGCCTACTAAGTCTGTCTGCGCCACTCTTTACAGTTGACCTCCACTGAACTAACTAATGCTGCCTGTGTACCCCTGTAAGCAATTTTAAACTGCATTGAGCCTACTTTTTTATTTTAGGCCTACTAAGTCTGTCTGCGCCACTCCTTACAGTTGACCTCCAGTGAACTAACCAATGCCGCCTGTGTACCCCTGTAACCAATTTTAAACTGCATTTGGCCTACTTTGGTTGGGTCTACTAACGGTGTCTGCCGCTGCCTGGTGTTCTCCTCCACTGAACAAAGCTGAGCTTCAATTTTCAGGCTTTCAGCCTATATCAGATATTAAACTGCATTTGGCCTACTTGTTTGGTTGGGCCTACTAACGGTGTCTGCTGCTCCATGCTTTTCTCCTCCACTGAACAAAGCTGAGCTTCAATTTTCAGGCTTTCAGGCTATATCACATATTAAACTGCATTTGTGTTGTGAATTCCGCTCTTGGGCTCCCTCCGGTGGTTATAAGTAGCATTTTTGTGAATTCTGCTCTTGGGCTCCCTACTGTGGTTTTGAGTGGTATGGCTGATTCTTGGATTTAGCATCAGCAGCTGTTCTCACTGATCGTCTTTCTGGCTCGGCTATATTAGTCTGGCCTTATCCCTAATTCAATGCCAGTTGTCAATTGTTGAGCTTGGAGTCATGGCTCTCTGAGGATTTCCCTGCCACTCTGACCATTTCAGCAAAGCTAAGTCCTTGCTTGTCTTTTTGCAGTTCACTTGTTGTGGACTTTGTTGTTTGGTATTTTCTATGTTTTGCTCATTTGTCCAGCTTATCAGTATGGATCTATTTAGCTAAGCTGGAAGCTCTGGGCAGCAGAGTTTGCCCTCCACACCTTTAGTCAGGTGTGGAGATTTTTGCATTTCTCTGCGGTGGACTATTTCTAGTTTTTATTACTGACTGCACAGTTTTCTGTTCTGTACTAATTCTGTCTAGCTAGTAGTGGCCTCCTTTGCTAAATCTTGTTTCATACTATGTATGTCATTTCCTTCTCCTCTCACAGTCATTATTTGTGGGGGGCTGTCCTATCCTTTGGGGATTTTCTCTGAGGCAAGATAGCTTTCCTGTTTCTACCTTTAGGGGTAGCTAGTTCTTTGGCTGTGACGAGGTGTCCAGGGAGTGACAGGAACATCCCACGGCTACTGCTAGTGTCTGTGTTAAGATCAGGAACTGCGGTCGGTATAGTTACCAACTGCTCAGAGCTAGTCGCATGTCGCTCCTTAATCACCAGACCATAACAGTACAACTGGCCAAAAATGAGCTGAATGCATCTCAAAAGAAGGAAAAGAAAAAGAGTTCTGAGCCATTTTTTTTCTTTAGTCTGTTTTGTCTTTTTCTTTCCTCTTAATCTCTGGGTGATTCAGGATTTGGATGCGGGCATGGATGTTCAGGGGTTGTTTTCTCGTGTGGATCAGCTTGCTGCAAGAGTACAGAGTGTTCAAGATTATGTTGTTCAGACTCCGGCCTTAGAGCCTAGAATTCCTACTCCGGATTTGTTTTACGGGGATAGAACTAAGTTTTTGAACTTTAAAAATAACTGCAAATTGTTTTTTGCTCTGAAACCCCGTTCCTCTGGTGACCCCATTCAGCAAGTAAAAATAGTTATTTCTCTGCTGCGTGGTGACCCTCAGGACTGGGCATTCTCCCTTGAGTCAGGGGATCTGGCATTGCTTAATGTAGATGCATTTTTTCAATCGCTCGGATTATTGTATGACGAGCTTAACTCTGTAGAGCATGCTGAGAAAACACTGTTGGCCCTGTGTCAGGGTCAGGAAGCGGCAGAATTATACTGCCAGAAATTTAGAAAATGGTCTGTGCTCACTAAATGGAATGAGGATGCTCTGGCAGCAATTTTCAGAAAGGGTCTTTCTGAAGCCCTTAAGGATGTTATGGTGGGGTTCCCCACGCCTGTTGGTTTGAGCGAGTCTATGTCTCTGGCCATTCAGATTGATCGGCGCCTGCGCGAATACAAAGTGGTGCACCATATGGCAGCGTCCTCTGAGCAGAGTCCTGAGCCTATGCAATGTGATAGGATTTTGACTAGAGCGGAACAGAGGGGATACAGACGTCAGAATGGGCTGTGTTTTTACTGTGGGGATTCTGCTCATGCTATTTCTGATTGCCCTAAGCGTATTAAGAGGGTCGCTAGATCTGTTACCATTAGTACTGTGCAGCCTAAGTTTCTCCTGTCTGTGACCCTGATTTGCTCATTGTCATCTTTTTCTGTCATGGCATTTGTGGATTCGGGCGCTGCTCTGAACTTAATGGACTTAGAATTCGCTAGGCGCTGTGGTTTTTCTTTGCAGCCTTTGCAGAGTCCCATACCCTTAAGGGGTATTGATGCTACACCGTTGGCCAAGAATAAACCTCAGTATTGGACTCAGCTGACTATGTGCATGGCTCCAGCACATCAGGAAGATTGTCGTTTTCTGGTGTTGCATAATTTACATGATGTTGTTGTACTGGGTTTTCCATGGTTACAAGTACACAATCCAGTGCTGGATTGGAAATCAATGTCTGTGACTAGTTGGGGTTGTCAAGGGGTACATAGTGACGTTCCTTTAAGGTCAATTTCCTCTTCCCCCTCTTCTGATGTTCCTGAATTTTTGTCAGATTTCCAGGATGTATTTGATGAGCCCAAGTCCAGTTCCCTTCCTCCACATAGGGACTGTGATTGTGCTATTGACTTGATTCCTGGCTGTAAGTTCCCTAAGGGCCGACTTTTCAATCTGTCTGTGCCAGAGCATGCAGCCATGCGGAGCTATGTAAAGGAGTCTTTAGAGAAGGGGCATATTCGGCCGTCTTCGTCACCATTGGGAGCGGGATTCTTATTTGTTGCCAAGAAGGATGGCTCCTTGAGACCTTGTATTGATTATCGTCTTCTTAATAAGATCACGGTCAAATTCCAATACCCTTTACCTTTGCTCTCTGATTTGTTTGCTCGGATTAAGGGGGTTAGTTGGTTTACCAAGATTGACCTTCGAGGGGCATATAATCGTGTTCGTATTAAACAGGGTGACGAATGGAAAACTGCATTTAATACGCCCGAAGGCCATTTTGAATACCTGGTGATGCCTTTCGGGCTTTCTAATGCTCCTTCTGTATTTCAGTCCTTTATGCATGATATTTTCCGCAATTATCTTGACAAATTCTTGATTGTGTATTTGGATGATATTTTGATTTTTTCCAATGATTGGGAGTCTCATGTGAAGCAGGTCAGGATGGTATTCCAGATCCTTCGTGATAATGCTCTATTTGTGAAGGCGTCTAAGTGCCTATTTGGAGTTCAGAAGGTCTCTTTTTTGGGGTTTATTTTTTCTCCTTCGTCTATAGAAATGGATCCTGTTAAGGTCCAAGCCATTCATGACTGGATTCAACCCGCATCTGTGAAGAGCCTTCAGAAATTTTTGGGCTTTGCTAATTTTTATCGCCGTTTCATTGCCAACTTCTCTAGTGTGGTTAAACCCCTGACCGATTTGATGAAGAAAGGCGCTGATGTGACTAATTGGTCCTCTGAGGCTGTTGAGGCCTTTCAGGAGCTTAAACGCCAATTTACTTCTGCCCCTGTCTTGCGTCAGCCGGATGTTTCTCTTCCTTTTCAGGTTGAGGTTGATGCTTCTGAGAATGGGGCAGGGGCCGTTTTGACACAGAGGAATTCTGATGGTTCCTTGATGAAGCCATGTGCCTTCTTTTCCCGAAAGTTTTCGCCTGTGGAACGCAATTATGATGTCGGCAATCGGGAGTTGTTGGCTATGAAGTGGGCATTTGAGGAGTGGCGACATTGGCTTGAGAGGGCCAAGCACCGTATTGTGGTCTTGACCGATCATAAGAATCTGATTTACCTCGAGTCGGCCAAGCGGCTGAACCCTAGACAGGCTCGGTGGTCCCTGTTTTTCTCCCGTTTTGATTTTGTGGTCTCATATCTTCCAGGATCTAAGAATGGTAAGGCGGATGCCCTCTCTAGGAGTTTTTTGCCTGATTCTCCTGGAGTCCTTGAGCCGGTTGGCATTCTTAGGGAAGGGGTGATTCTGTCTGCCATCTCCCCTGATTTGTGGCTGGCGCTTCAGGAATTTCAGGCTGATAAACCTGACCGCTGTCCTGTGGGGAAGCTGTTTGTTCCTGATAGATGGACAAGTAAGGTAATTTCTGAGGTCCATTGTTCTGTGTTGGCCGGTCATCCTGGGATTTTTGATACCAGAGATTTGGTTGCTAGGTTCTTTTGGTGTCCTTCCTTGTCGCGGGATGTGCGTTCTTTTGTGCAGTCCTGTGGGACTTGTGCCCGGGCTAAGCCTTGCTGTTCCCACGCTAGTGGGTTGCTTTTGCCTTTGCCTGTCCCGGAGAGGCCTTGGACGCATATTTCCATGGATTTTATTTCGGATCTTCCTGTGTCCCAGAGGATGTCTGTTATCTGGGTAGTTTGTGACCGGTTCTCTAAAATGGTCCATTTGGTACCTTTGCCTAAATTGCCTTCCTCCTCTGATTTGGTTCAATTATTTTTTCAGCATGTGGTTCGTTTGCATGGCATTCCAGAGAATTTTGTGTCTGACAGAGGTTCCCAGTTTGTTTCCAGTTTTGGCGGGCCTTTTGTGCTAAGATGGGCATTAATTTGTCTTTTTCTTCATCGTTCCATCCATTCCTCAGACAAATGGCCAAACTGAGCGAACTAATCAAACCTTGGAAACCTATTTGAGATGCTTTGTGTCTGCTGATCAGGATGATTGGGTGGCTTTCTTGCTGTTGGCCGAGTTTGCCCTTAATAATCGGGCCAGTTCGGCTACTTTGGTTTTGCCTTTCTTTTGTAATTTTGGTTTCCATCCTTGTTTTTCTTCAGGGCAGGTTGAGCCTTCTGATTGTCCTGGTGTGGATTCTGTGATGGACAGGTTGCAGCAGATTTGGACTCATGTGGTAGACAATTTGACATTGTCCCAGGAAAAGGCTCAGCGTTTTGCTAACCGCCGTCGGTGTGTTGGTCCTCGGCTTCGTGTGGGGGATTTGGTCTGGTTATCCTCTCGTCATGTTCCTATGAAGGTTTCTTCCCCTAAGTTCAAGCCTCGGTTTATTGGTCCTTATAAGATTTCTGAGATTATCAATCCAGTGTCTTTTCGTTAGGCCCTTCCAGCCTCTTTTGCCATCCACAATGCTTTCCATAGATCTTTGTTGCGGAGATATGTGGTACCCGTTGTTCCATCTGTTGATCCTCCTGCCCCGGTGTTGGTTGAGGGGGAGTTGGAATATGTGGTTGAGAAAATTTTGAATTCTCGTTTTTCGAGGCGGAGGCTTCAGTATCTTGTCAAGTGGAAGGGTTATGGCCAGGAGGATAATTCTTGGGTGGTTGCCTCCGATGTCCATGCCGCCGATTTGGTTCGTGGTTTCCATTTGGCTCGTCCTGATCGGCCTGGGGGCTCTGGTGAGGGTTCGGTGACCCCTCCTCAAGGGGGGGGTACTGTTGTGAATTCCACTCTTGGGCTCCCTCCGGTGGTTATAAGTAGCATTTTTGTGAATTCTGCTCTTGGGCTCCCTCCTGTGGTTTTGAGTGGTATGGCTGCTTCTTGGATTTAGCATCAGCAGCTGTTCTCACTGATCGTCTTTCTGGCTCGGCTGTATTAGTCTGGCCTTATCCCTAATTCAATGCCAGTTGTCAATTGTTGAGCTTGGAGTCATGGCTCTCTGAGGATTTCCCTGCCACTCTGACCATTTCAGCAAAGCTAAGTCCTTGCTTGTCTTTTTGCAGTTCACTTGTTGTGGACTTTGTTGTTTGGCATTTTCTATGTTTTGCTCATTTGTCCAGCTTATCAGTATGGATCTATTTAGCTAAGCTGGAAGCTCTGGGCAGCAGAGTTTGCCCTCCACACCTTTAGTCAGGTGTGGAGTTTTTTGCATTTCTCTGTGGTGGACTTTTTCTAGTTTTTATTACTGACCGCACAGTTTTCTGTTCTGTACTAATTCTGTCTAGCTAGTAGTGGCCTCCTTTGCTAAATCTTGTTTCATACTACGTATGTCATTTCCTTCTCCTCTCACAGTCATTATTTGTGGGGGCTGTCCTATCCTTTGGGGATTTTCTCTGAGGCAAGATAGCTTTCCTGTTTCTACCTTTAGGGGTAGCTAGTTCTCCGGCTGTGATGAGGTGTCCAGGGAGTGACAGGAACATCCCACGGCTACTGCTAGTGTCTGTGTTAAGATCAGGAACTACGGTCGGTATAGTAACCACCTGCTCAGAGCTAGTCGCATGTCGCTCCTTAATCACCAGACCATAACAATTTGGCCTACTTGTTTGGTTGGGCCTACTAACAGTGTCTGCCGCTGCTTGGTGTTCTCCTCCACTGTACAAAGCTGAGCTTCAATTTTCAGGCTATAGCAGATATTAAACTGCATTTCGCCTACTTGTTTGGTTGGGCCTACTAACGGTGTCTGCCGCTCCTTGCTTTTCTCCTCCACTGAACAAAGCTGAGCTTCAATTTTCAGGCTTTCAGCCTATATCAGATATTAAACTGCATTTGGCCTACTTGTTTGGTTGGGCCTACTAACGGTGTCTGCCGCTGCTTGGTGTTCTCCTCCACTGTACAAAGCTGAGCTTCAATTTTCAGGCTATAGCAGATATTAAACTGCATTTCGCCTACTTGTTTGGTTAGGCCTACTAACGGTGTCTGCCGCTCCTTGCTTTTCTCCTCCACTGAACAAAGCTGAGGTTCAATTTTCAGGCTTTCAGCCTATATGAAATATGAAACTGCATTTGGCCTACTTGTTTGGTTGGGCCTACTAACGGTGTCTGCCGCTGCTTGGTGTTCTCCTCCACTGAACAAAGCTGAGCTTCAATTGTCCGGCTTTCAGCCTATATGAAATATTAAACTGCATTTGGCCTACTTGTTTGGTTTTGCCTACTAACGGTGTCTGCCACTCCTTGCTTTTCTCCTCCACTGAACAAATCCTGAACGGGATTTTAAATTTAGACTTTTCTTGTTGTAATACTGTGTATGGCCAAAAATCTACAGTATATGTCAGTACAATAGCCTGTGTATTAGCAATAAACATGTAGTTGTTAGGACAAACCTGTGTATGCCATTAAGAAGAAGAAGATATGGTCAGATAGCCTTAGGTTTCTTCAAGGGACTTTGGACTGCTTGCCTATATTAGTTAAGATTCCTGATCAAATAACTGAGATTGCCCAACACTCTCTTTATGCATTATATTCTGATCAGCTGGCCATTGCAGCCACTGCCTATCTTCAGATGTACACTATATATGGAGGTTTATTGATATTTAGTAATGAGGGAAATGATTCTCAGGACCCTGGTCGAGCGGCCATGT
This sequence comes from Ranitomeya variabilis, assembly GCF_051348905.1. Classification (NCBI taxonomy): domain Eukaryota; kingdom Metazoa; phylum Chordata; class Amphibia; order Anura; family Dendrobatidae; genus Ranitomeya; species Ranitomeya variabilis. Next base: position 163,799,366 of record NC_135236.1, on the reverse strand, counting down.
CAGTGGTGCATGGCAGTGGGAAAGCGCCTGCAAACCACCTCTTACCTGATTAGAGGGTATGGCACGAGGTTCCTGTAATTAAATTTGTTTTTCTCTATTGATTAGCCATAAAATAGCCCTTACATATTGTATTTCTGGAAATATCCTTAAAAGCAAGCTTGGGATGTATATTATATACAGTATGATGGCTAAAAATCACACACAAATTGATATTCCTTGGAAGGATAAGAGAGCCAGAAATAACCAGAAAAAAATGGGCTATCACTGTGTAGTCTCAGTCAAGGAAAAACACAAAAAAGTCACCTGCTAGTTGTCTGAAATGTAGAGTAATGACGTATTTTTTATTTGAATATGGGTGATATTTCTCTATGTCATCCATTTTGCATTTGCTAAAATAAGGGTCTACATAGTTTATATTTCAAATTCTTAAGGATGCTTGACACCTGAAGTATAGGTCTATGAAAGACGAGAATTGCATAGCTGGCTGGAAATTATATGATATGAAATTAACTGCAAAAAATGGATAAAATAACACATTAATAACACTTACAGTAATAATTCATCAAAGGCATAAAGAGTTTTTAAAGCATTGTCAAGCATTACAAAATTAACATTCTTAGTAAGAATTTTCCTCTTAAACCCTAGGAAGCCACATGTATTGTACACCTCAAACACCACACTCATTTTAAAAGTATTCACTGTTTACAAACTCCCTTTATTTCTTGATCCAGAGTCAGTCTTTTATATATTTTCCAGGACAGATTGAAGAATGCTTTGATTAAATAATATTCTATGGTCTGAATTATTTTGTCATAGTTGTTACAGTAATAGTGAGAATCTGATTGGTAAAATATTTGCATTGCAAGTCATTGACCAATTGCTGAAAACACAACAGTCATGATGATAATGATTTTAGACTGTAAAACTTTTGTCTCATATGTTGGTCAATGAAAAAGATTGATTAGAAATAATAGCTACAATAGAATCATTGACTTTCAGTATGATAATTGATTAACCATGATGTTAAATTGGACCCAATCTCTTAAACTGAACTCCACTCTACGTACACTGCCAACTGCTACAAATGACTACTTACTAGAACTTTACCAAAACTTATGCCTGCTTGTCAGATATTTTCAACAGAAATCTGCTTGAGAGGCCAAGAGATTGGAATATCACAGTAAGTTACTTACTTTCCTGTGGTGTTAGGCACCTGATTCTTTATCCAAGGTGACATAAAGGGGTGCAATGTCAGTGGACGGCTGGCAGCTCTTAATGGTCTTCCATGGGCAAGACTTTGCATTAATCACGCCATCAACATTTACACACGAATCAGGACATACACATGGACCCTTGGATTGCAGCCACAGAGAGGATGCAGAACCAGGAAAACCAAGTAAGGGACCAAATTGAAAGGTATTCGGGTATTCAAAAACTCAGGAAAAGGTAAATGACAGTGTGATGACACAGCATTTAATCTCAATTAACCAGACATCTATTAACAGTAAGTCAGGAGTCATTGACTGTTATCTATTGGTTGACTTTTGAATTTGTATTTCTTTCTTGCTGGTCAAGAGTCTGAAATGTTGACTCTTTTTGTAGGTTAGATTGATATTTGTAAATTGTTAAATAGCTAATGTTTGTTTCTTATATCAGGATCTACAACTTATTATCTGCTATCTGTGCAAGACAGTGATACGGGGTCATTGAATAACGATTATGTTTGCTGATATGTTTATTACACATTGTCCAGGCCAGCTGGCTTGTTTGACTACAAAATAGAAGAGCAAAAGCTATGCAAACTGATTAAAAGTCAAACAATGCAAGTCAAACTCATCACATGCACCTCTGTTAGACATACAGTACAGACCAAAAGTTTTGGACACACCTTCTCATTTAAAGATTTTCTGTATTTTCATGACTATGAAAATTGTAAATTCACACTGAAGGCATCAAAACTATGAATTAACACATGTGGAATTATATACTTAACAAAAAAGTGTGAAATAACTGAAAATATGTCTTATATTCTAGGTTCTTCAAAGTAGCCACCTTTTGCTTTGATGACTGCTTTGCACACTCTTGGCATTCTCTTGATGAGCTTCAAGAGGTAGTCACAGGGAATGGTCTTCCAACAATTTTGAAGGAGTTCCCAGAGATGCTTAGCACTTTTTGGCCCTCTTGCCTTCACTCTGCGGTCCAGCTCACCCCAAACCATCTCGATTGGGTTCAGGTCTGGTGACTGTGGAGGCCAGGTCATCTGGCGTAGCATCCCATCACTCACCTTCTTGGTCAATGGTCAATTAGCCATTACACAGCCTGGAGGTGTGATTGGGGTCATTGTCCTGTTGAAAAATAAATGATGGTCCAACTAAATGCAAACCGGATTGAATAGCATGCCGCTGCAAGATGCTGTGGTAGCCATGCTGGTTCAGTATGCCTTCAATTTTGAATAAATCCCCAACAGTGTCACCAGCAAAGCACCCCCACACCATCAAACCTCCTCCTCCATGCTTCACAGTGGGAACCTGGCATGTAGAGTCCATCCGTTCACCTTTTCTGCATCTCCCAAAGAAGGTGGTTGGAACCAAAGGTCTCAAATTTTTACTCATCAGACCAAAGCACAGATTTCCACTGGTCTAATGTCCATTCCTTGTGTTCTTTAGCCCAAACAAGTCTCTTCTGCTTGTTGCCTGTCCTTAGCAGTGGTTTCCTAGCAGCTATTTTACCATGAAGGCCTGCTGCACAAAGTCTCCTCTTAACAATTGATGTAGAGATGAGTCTGCTGCTAGACCTCTGTGTGGCATTGACCTGGTCTCTAATCTGAGCTGCTGTTAACCTGCAATTTCTGAGGCTGGTGACTCGGATGAACTTATCCTCAGAAGCAGAGGTGACTCTTGGTCTTCTTTTCCTGGGGCGGTCCTGATGTGAGCCAGTTTCTTTGTAGTGCTTGATGTTTATTGCCACTGCACTTGGGGACACTTTCAAAGTAATGATGGCCACTCGGTTTTCTTTACTTAGCTGCTTTTTTCTTGCCATAATACAAATTCTAACAGTCTATTCAGTAGGACTATCAGCTGTGTATCCACCAGACTTCTGCACAACACAACTGATGGCTCCAACCCCATTTATAAGGCAAGAAATTCTACTTATTAAACCTGACAGAGCACACCTGTGAAGTGAAATCCATTACCAGTGATTACCTCTTGAAGCTCATCAAGAGAATGCCAAAAGTGTGCAAAGCAGTCATCAAAGCAAAAGGTGGCTACTTTGAAGAACCTAGAATATAAGACATATTTTCAGTTATTTCACACTTTTTTGTTAAGTATATAATTCCACATGTGTTAATTCATAGTTTTGATGCCTTCAGTGTGAATGTATAATTTTCATAGTCATGAAAATACTGAAAAATCTTTAAATGAGAAGGTGTGTCCAAACTTTTGGTCTGTACTGTATATACACTGCTCAAAAAATAAAGGGAACACTTAAACAACAGAATATAACTCCAAGTAAATCAAACTTCTGTGAAATCAAACTGTCTACTTAGGAAGCAACACTGTTTGTCAATCAATTTCACATGCTGTTGTGCAAATGGAATAGACAACAGATGGAAATTATTGGCAATTATCAAGACACACTCAATAAAGGAGTGGTTCCGCAGATGGGGACAACAGACCACATCTCAGTACCAATGCTTTCTGGCTGATGTTTTATTCACTTTTGAATGTTGGTTGTGCTTTAACACTTGTGGCAGCATGAGACGGACTCTAAAACCCACATAAGTGGCTCAGGCAGTGCAGCTCATCCAGGATGGCACATCAATGCGAGCTGTGGCAAGAAGGTTTGCTGTGTCTGTCAGCGTAGTGTCCAGAGGCTGGAGGTGCTACCAGGAGACAGTCCAGTACACCAGGAGATGTGGAGGGGGCCATAGGAGGGCAACAACCCAGAAGCAGGACCACTGCCTCAGCATTTGTGCAAGGATGAGCAGAAGGAGCACTGCCAGAGCTCTGCAAAATGACCTCCAGCAGGCCACAAATGTGCATGTGTCTGCACAAACGGTTAGAAACCGACTCCATGATGATGGTCTGAGTGCCCAACGTCCACACATGGGGGTTGTGCTCACAGCCCAACACCATGCAGGACGCTTGGCATTTGCCACAGGACACCAGGATTGGCAAATTTGCCACTGACGCCCTGTGCTCTTCACAGATGAAAGCAGGTTCACACTGAGCACTCGTGACAGACATGACAGTCTGGAGACGCCGTGGAGAGCGATCTGCTGCTTGCAACATCCTTCAGCCTGACCGGTTTGGCAGTGGATCAGTAATGGTGTGGGGTGACATTTCTTTGGAGGGCCGCACAGCCCTCCATGTGCTCGCCAGAGGTAGCCTGACTGCCAATAGGTACCGAGATGAGATCCTCAGCCCCCTTGTGAGACCATATGCTGGTGCGGTTGGCCCTGGGTTTCTCCTAATGCAGGACAATGCCAGACCTCATGTGGCTGGAGTGTGTTAGCAGTTCCTGCAAGATGAAGGCATTGAAGCTATGGACTAGCCCGCCCTTTCCCCAGACCTGAATCCAATTGAACACATCTGTGACATCATGTCTCGCACAATGCACCAACGTCACATTGCACCACAGATTGTCCAGGAGTTGGTGGATGCATTAGGAGATCCCTCAGGAGACCATTCGCCGCCTCATCAGGAGCATGCCCAGGTGTTGTAGGGAGGTCATACAGGCATGTGGAGGCCACACACTACTGAGCATTATTTACTTGTCTTGAGGCATTTCCACTGAAGTTGGATCAGCCTGTAACTTCATTTTCCACTTTCATTTTGAGCATCATTCCAACTCCACACCTCTGCGGGATATTAGTTGTGATTTACGCTGATAATTTTTAGGTTTTATTGTTCTCAACTCATTCCACTATGTAATGAATAAAGATTTAGAACTGGAATATTTCATTCAGTGATATCTAGGATGTGGGATTTTAGTGTTCTCTTTATTTTTTTGAACAGTGTACATCCAAACAGCCAAGAGATCCAGATATCCAAAAAACACAGACTCTTTACAAGACAGCATCCAAGAAATCATGGCTCCATCACGAGGGACACAGATTTGACATTCTACAGGAATCCAGCTTAGGGGACCACGGCCCCAGCTGAAAGAATACAGATCTGCTCCATTAACTATCATTGAACCCATGGATACATTTGGGATAGTCAGAATTTGGACCCACCGGTCACCTGGGCCACATGGATACATTTGAAGAAAGCCAGGATTGGGACCAACCAGTCACCTGGCTCCATAGAGATGTTTGGAAAAGCCAGGTTGTGAACCTCACTAAGCTTGTCCTTACCTCCTCTCTGTGCATCCCACAGGTGAGGTCAGGGCCGGACTGGGACTAAAATTCAGCCCTGGCATTTGAAGTTACCCAGGCCCACTTGTCACATGGTGACTGTATAAAATCTTTGTACACTTGTAGGTTACAAAAAGTGAGGGGAGTGTAACATGACTATATAACATATAATCACAGCTGCATCCAGCATTACAGCTCGGTCCTATTTATTGCTTTTAGTTGCAGTACCAAGAAAAGCCGCTACTTTACCTACATAACTGGATCTCGTAGATAATGAAGGAATGAGACGACCAAAGGCTATGGAACCTCATTCTGATGCTCCATAAACTTTGCCTACAGCCACTTTTGGTTCCTCTGAGCAGCACGAGACCCAGTGACTCTGAAGAGCGGTGACATCAGTAACATCACCGTTCTTCAGATATTCCGGGTCTTGCGCTGAGCTCAGCGACTGTGAAGAGCGGTATTGTTACTACCATCACCGCTCTTCAGAGTCGCTGGGTCTCGCCAGGTCTGGACTAGTAGTGGGGGTGTCTGATAGACACCTCTCCATTACTTACACCAGGGATTGATAGCAGCTGACATTACGCTGCTGACATCAACCCTAAAAATCATTACACATACCAGAATTAAATGCTTTGGTGGCTGGGAAAAGCAGTAGAGTTAGCGCTATTCCCAGGTGCCGGGTCTTAACTACAACTGTCATCATCCTTGCCTAGTCTCCCTGTGAAGCATTTCTGTTGTATTTACATGCGCTGATCTCAGGCCACTAAACGAGTGTGATCGACAATAGTGAAGTCGTTCGCTTGTTCCCGGCCTCTTTACACCAACTGAGAAAGAATGAAGGGAACAGAACAATCACAATTAAATCAATCTGTCCCCATACAGTATAATATTATCAGCAGCACAACTACAGTTTACACCGGCGATGTGCTGCTGAGAACAAGGATTTCTGTTCCCACATAAACAATCCAATCACCCAATGAATAAGCAGCATTTTGCTTGTTTAGTATAATACACCACATAGTCCTCCATATATTATAATGTGCACCTCAGTCCTCCATATAGTATAATACACTCCTCAGTCCTCCATATAGTATAATACACTCCTCAGTCATCCATATAGTATTATACACTCCACATAGTCCTCCATATAGTATAATACACTCCTCATAGACCTCCATATATTAAAATACACTGCAATTCCTCCATATAGCATAATACACTCCTCAGTCCTCCAAATAGTATAATACATTCCTCAGTCCTCCAAATAGTAAAATACATTCCTCATACTGCTCCATATAGTATAATGCCCCGCCATTGTCATCCATGTAGTACAATTCACTTCCCATAGTATAATGCACCCCATAGTTCTTCATATAGTATAATGTATTCCCCATAGTCCTCGATACAGTATAATGCAGCTCACATATAGTATAACGATGCCACCCCAGAGTATAATGCAGCCACTCCACAGAATATATTGTATCCCCCTGAGTATAATGTAACCCCCAAAGAATATAATGTAGCCCCCTCATATGGTATAATGCAGCCCCTGCATATATAATACATGGTAGCCCCCTCATAGAGCATAATGCAGCCTCCCATAGAATATAATGTAGCCCCTCCATAGAATATAATACAGCACCCCATAGAATGTAATACAGCCCTCCCCCATAGAATGTAATGCAGCCAGCCCCCATAGAATGTAATGCAGCCAGCCCCTCATAGAATGTAATGCAGCCAGCCACCCATAGAATGTAATGCAGCCAGCCACCCATAGAATGGAATGCAGCCTGTTATGACCCCAATGGCAGAGGGTCTCAGAAGTAATTACCAAGTCTGCAAACACAAAAAACCAGCTCATAGGACAGTGGTAACTGGGCTGACCGTATAACTAATCCTAGCACCACAAATAGCAGCAGCCGGGGAACGTGCCTACGTTGGTTCTAGACGTCTCGCGCCAGCCGGAGAACTAACTAACCCTAGAAGGGAAAAGATAGACCTTTCTTGCCTCCAGAGAAAAGACCCCAAAAGTTGGATACAAGCCCCCAACAAATAATAACGGTGAGGTAAGAAGAAAAGACAAACATAAGAATGAACTAGATATTTAGCAAAGAGAGGCCCACTGACTAATAGCAGAATATACGGGTCAGAAGAACCCAGAAAAACGACCAAACACCCAATTATGAATATAAAAATGTAAACTTTATTAATGTACACAAATACACATATTAACCATATCAGATATAAGAAACTGGTGAGGTTCAGTACCGCAGGGTGTACAAAGACACCACTGAAAGAGCTTGTAAAGGACGCACGGAGCCAGGATCAGAGATTAACCCATACTTGTAAGTGGTGGACCATAAAGCCCATACCACTATGAGCACCACCATACATAGACATAGCAAAACCAGAGGCCCAAATAACTTAATATATTAGTCCATACACATTACCTCAATTGGGGTGAGCAGGTAAGCCAGATCCAGGGTCCGTACGTCCTCCCCAACGCACGTTTTGGTGAAAAGACCTTCCTCAGGGGGATATACAGTGAAGTCCGATGTGAGTCCTTATATCCACTAAAACCGGAAGTGGAGCGGCGCCGCGACCGGAAGTAAAACATTGACACAACAGAAAATAATCGCGGTAATCACAAAAAACAAAGCGGTAATATCCCGCTGTCCCCAACATCAGAGGGTACGCTGCACACCGCCGCACACCGGGTCGGCACAGGGCCCTGTGTCACCCAGCGGCGAACGTGTAGCTGCGCAGCCGCAGTGCAAAGGAACAGCAGGAGAAAAGCCGCGCATGCGCAAAGGCATGTATGTGACTAGAGACACCATATTAGAATGGGGAAACCACCGCAGGTAACAGCTGAATTGACAAAGATACAGATAATACCACAAAAATCAATAAACAAACATATGACAGATAGAAAATAAGAGAAGAATAAGAATAAGCTCAGAAATACTTCATAACAATAAAATACTCACAACAACAAAGCCAAAAAACAAACAAAGAGACCTCCAGTCAAGCTAGCACAAATAAGCCCATACATCATCATACATATATATATACCGTAAGGAACAATTGAAATGATGTCCAATCCAAATAAAGGTTCATGTATATAAATAACAGACAGCTTGTAGTCATATAATGCATCATGGTATTCAACCCTTAATGTTCCAAACGCTAAAAAGGAGCTTTATTGATGACGAAGTCCATAGACCTTTAGTAGAAAAACGGCCATCAGTGTAGTACATCAAATCCAGGGACTAAAGGTTGTCCATATGTCTGTATCGACGTATCACGACATCAGTGGAAAATAAGAAACTCACAACTAGACCTAAATATAAATGTAAATATACAAATATTAATAAAATCAGACAAAAAATAAAAATAAATAAAAACACAAAACTAAACTCAAAACATGTCCTGCACACATGTGCAGCAGGAGGGAATCACAATGCGGTGGTTTCCCCATTCTAATATGGTGTCTCTAGTCACATACATGCCTTTGCGCATGCGCGGCTTTTCTCCTGCTGTTCCTTTGCACTGCGGCTGCGCAGCTACACGTTCGCCGCTGGGTGACACAGGGCCCTGTGCTGACCCGGTGTGCAGCGTACCCTCTGATGTTGGGGACAGCGGGATATTACCGCTTTGTTTTTTGTGATTACCGCGATTATTTTCTGTTGTGTCAATGTTTTACTTCCGGTCGCGGCGCCGCTCCACTTCCGGTTTTAGTGGATATAAGGACGCACATCGGACTTCACTGTATATCCCCCTGAGGAAGGTCTTTTCACCGAAACGTGCGTTGGGGAGGACGTACTGACCCTGGATCTGGCTTACCTGCTCACCCCAATTGAGGTAATGTGTATGGACTAATATATTAAGTTATTTGGGCCTCTGGTTTTGCTATGTCTATGTATGGTGGTGCTCATAGTGGTATGGGCTTTATGGTCCACCACTTACAAGTATGGGTTAATCTCTGATCCTGGCTCCGTGCGTCCTTTACAAGCTCTTTCAGTGGTGTCTTTGTACACCCTGCGGTACTGAACCTCACCAGTTTCTTATATCTGATATGGTTAATATGTGTATTTGTGTACATTAATAAAGTTTACATTTTTATATTCATAATTGGGTGTTTGGTCGTTTTTCTGGGTTCTTCTGACCCGTATCTCCCCTGATTCGTATTTTATAGCGACTTACCCATATGTATATATTAGTCCTCTTGGCATAGCTTTTTTCATTTTGATTTTTTGATTTTTATCATCTGTTGCTATGCATGCTTTTGCTTTGTGGTTGGTTAATAGCAGAATATACACTCACCGGACACTTTATTAGGTACACCTGTCCAACTTCTTGTTAACACTTAATTTCTAATCAGCCAATCACATGGCGGCAACTCAGTGCATTTAGGCATGTAGACATGGTCAAGACAATCTCCTGCAGTTCAAACCGAGCATCAGTATGGGGAAGAAAGGTGATTTGAGTGCCTTTGAACGTGGCATGGTTGTTGGTGCCAGAAGGGCTGGTGTTATGGTTACCCCAATGACCATGGGAAAAAAATACAAAACGGACTAGCTCTCGGGTGATGGAAACTAAGGTCGACCGTGACCTGAACCTGACCCAACACTTACAGTAGCCGGGGGATGTACCTACGATGCCCTAGACACCACGCGCCAGCCGGAGATCTAACTACCCCTATTAGAGGAATATACAGGCCTGCCTTACCTCCAGTGAGGAACCCCAAAAGATGATAGTAGGCCCCCACAGATATTGACGGTGAGTTCAGAGGAAATGACATACGTAGGATGAACAGCAGATTAGCACAGTGAGGTCCGCTTACTAGATAGCAGAAGGACAGGAAAGAGTTACTTCACGGTCGACCTAAAAATCACTATTCAAAAACACCATCCAGAAATTACTTTAAACTCCAGTGACAACTCATGCCACTGGAGTAGTAATTTTCTGTCCACAAGAGCTTCCAGCACTGAAGAGTCACATTGCAGATAGCTGGACAAAAATAGCAAAACAAGAAACAAAATTCAACTTAGCTGAACTGGAACTTGAGGCAGGTGAATGCAACAGAATGCTACTAGCACATTGTTGGCCGGCATGTGACTAACAGCCAAGCAGCCTTAAATAGGAAACTCCCCAAGAGGGTGGCGACAGGTAATCAGAGATGGAGGAAGGCACATAAGAGAAACTACCATAACAGACCACCGGGGGAGCCCACAAACCGAATTCACAACAGTACCCCCCCCTTAAGGAGGGGGCACCGAACCCTCACCAGAACCACCAGGGCGACCTGGATGAGCACTATGAAATGCACGAACCAAATCGGGAGCATGAACATCGGATGCTGTCACCCAAGAATTATCCTCCTGGCCATAACCTTTCCACTTAACCAGATACTGAAGTTTCCGTCTGGAAACACGGGAGTCCAAGATCTTTTCCACCACATACTCCAATTCACCCTCAACCAACACAGGAGCAGGTGGATCAGCAGAAGGAACAACCGGTACTTCATACCTCCGCAATAATGACCGATGGAAAACATTATGGATATTAAAAGATGCTGGGAGGTCCAAACGAAAGGACACAGGATTAAGAACCTCCAGAATCCTATAAGGGCCGATAAACCGAGGCTTAAACTTAGGAGACGAGACCTTCATAGGAACAAATCGAGAAGACAGCCACACCAGGTCCCCAACACAAAGACGAGGACCAATACGCCGATGACGATTAGTGAACTGTTGAGTCTTCTCCTGGGACAACTTCAGATTGTCCACAACCTGTCCCCAAATCTGATGCATCCTATCAACCACAGCATCCACTCCAGGACAATCCGAAGACTCCAATTGACCGGACGAAAACCGAGGGTGAAACCCTGAATTACAAAAAAATGGAGAAACCAAAGTGGCAGAACTAGCCCGATTGTTAAGGGCAAACTCTGCCAATGGCAAAAAGTCAAGCCAATCATCCTGATCAGCGGACACAAAACACCTCAAGTAAGTCTCCAAGGTCTGATTAGTACGCTCAGTCTGGCCATTAGTCTGAGGATGGAATGCAGACGAAAAAGACAAATCGATACCCATCCTGGCACAGAACGTCCGCCAAAATCTAGACACAAACTGAGTACCCCTGTCAGACACTATATTCTCAGGAATACCATGCAAACGCACCACATTCTGAAAAAATAGAGGAACCAACTCAGAGGAGGAGGGCAATTTGGGTAAAGGTACCAAATGAACCATCTTGGAAAAACGGTCACAAATCACCCAGATGACAGACATCCTACGAGAAACCGGAAGGTCAGAAATAAAGTCCATAGAGATGTGCGTCCAAGGCCTCTTAGGAATAGGCAAGGGCAACAACAACCCACTGGCCCTAGAACAGCAGGGCTTGGCCCGAGCACAAACATCACAAGACTGCACAAACATGCGCACATCTCGAGACAAAGAAGGCCACCAGAAGGACCTAGACACCAAATCCCTGGTGCCAAAAATTCCAGGATGACCTGTCAACGCGGAAGAATGAACCTCCGAGATAACTCTACTGGTCCAATCATCAGGGACAAACAGTCTACCAGGCGGACAGCGATCAGGCCTATCCACCTGAAACTCCTGCAAAGAACGCCGCAGGTCTGGGGAGACAGCTGACAATATCACCCCATCCTTCAGGATGCCGGTAGGTTCGGAATCACCAGGCGAGTCAGGCTCAAAACTCCTAGAGAGGGCATCCGCCTTCACATTCTTGGACCCAGGCAGATATGACACCACAAAGTTAAATCGGGAGAAAAACAACGACCAGCGCGCCTGTCTAGGATTCAGACGCCTGGCCGACTCAAGATAAATTAGATTCTTGTGGTCAGTGAGGACCACCACCTGGTGTCTAGCACCCTCAAGCCAATGACGCCACTCCTCAAACGCCCACTTCATGGCCAGAAGTTCCCGATTTCCCACATCATAATTTCGCTCAGCGGGCGAAAACTTTCGGGAGAAAAACGCACATGGTCTCATTACTGAGCAGTCAGGATCTTTCTGCGACAAAACTGCACCTGCTCCGATCTCCGAAGCATCCACCTCAACCTGGAACGGAAGTAACACATCAGGTTGGCGCAACACAGGAGCGGAAGAAAAGCGGCGCTTAAGCTCTTGAAAGGCCTCCACAGCCGCAGAGGACCAATTAGCAACATCAGCACCCTTTTTGGTCAAATCAGTCAAAGGTTTAGCAATGGCAGAAAAACCCGCTATAAATCGGCGATAGAAATTAGCAAAACCCAAGAACTTTTGCAGACTCTTCAAAGAAGTAGGTTGCATCCAATCACAAATAGCCTGGACCTTGACAGGGTCCATCTCCATAGATGAAGGGGAAAAAATATATCCCAAAAAGGAAATTCTCTGAACTCCAAAACTACACTTTGAGCCCTTTACAAAAAGAGAATTAGCTCGCAAAACCTGAAAAACTCTCCTGACCTGTTGAACGTGAGATTCCCAGTCCTCCGAAAAAACAAGAATATCATCCAAATACACAATCATAAACTTATCCAGATATTCACGGAAAATATCGTGCATAAAGGACTGAAAAACGGAAGGAGCATTTGCGAGACCGAAAGGCATTACCAAATACTCAAAATGGCCTTCAGGCGTATTAAATGCGGTCTTCCACTCATCCCCCTGCTTAATCCGCACCAAATTATACGCACCACGTAGATCGATCTTAGTGAACCACTTAGCCCCCTTTATACGAGCAAACAGATCAGTCAGTAAAGGTAACGGGTACTGGTATTTAACTGTAATCTTATTCAAAAGTCGATAGTCGATACAAGGTCTCAATGAACCATCCTTTTTACCTACAAAGAAAAATCCTGCCCCTAGTGGAGACAACGAGGGGCGAATATGACCCTTTTCCAAGGATTCTCTGATATACTCCCGCATAGCAGTATGTTCAGGTACAGACAAATTAAACAAGCGACCCTTAGGAAACTTACTACCGGGGATCAATTCAATAGCGCAGTCACACTCTCTGTGGGGAGGGAGAGAATCAACTTTAGGCTCTTGAAAGACATCATAAAAATCTGACAGAAATGCTGGGATCTCAGAGGGAGTAGATGAAGAAATAGGAACCAAAGGTGCATCCCCATGAATACCCCGACATCCCCAGCTCAACACAGACATAGATTTCCAGTCCAAGACGGGATTATGAATCTGTAACCACGGTAATCCAAGCACTAAGACATCATGTAGGTTATATAATACAAGGAAACGAATAATCTCCTGATGGTCTGGGGTAAGACGCATAGTCACTTGTGTCCAATATTGTGGTTTATTGCTAGCCAAAGGTGTAGAATCAATACCCTTCAGGGGAATAGAAACTTCCAACGGCTCCAAATCAAACCCACAACGCTTGGCAAAGGACCAATCCATGAGACTCAGAGCGGCGCCAGAATCCACATAAGCATTCACAGTCACAGATGATAAGGTACAAATCAATGTCACGGACAAAAGAAATTTTGACTGCAAGGTACCTGTAGAAAAAGATTTATCAACCTTTTTATCAACCTTATTTATACGTTTAGAGCATGCTGATATAACATGAGCTGGATCTCCACAGTAGAAGCACAATCCATTTTTGCGCCTGTAATTTTGACGTTCGCCTCTAGACAAAACACGATCGCATTGCATATGCTCCAATGCCTTTTCAGAGGTCACCGCCAAATGGTGCACAGGTCTTTGCTCAGAAGACACCGCCATATGGTGCACAGGTTTTTGCTCAGAAGATACCACCATATGGTGCACAGATTCTTCCTCAGAAGACCCCGCCATATGGTGCACAGATTTGCGCTCCCGCAAACGCCGATCAATCTGGATAGCCAATTTCATGGCATCATTCAGACCTGTAGGCACAGGGAACCCCACCATGACATCCTTCACGGCATCAGAGAGACCTTCTCTGAAATTAGCTGCTAAAGCGCACTCATTCCATTTAGTAAGCACCGACCATTTACGGAATTTCTGGCAGTATATCTCAGCTTCATCTTGCCCTTGGGAAAGAGCTATCAAGGCTTTCTCAGCCAAAATCTCCAAATTAGGTTCTTCATAAAGCAACCCCAAAGCCTGAAAAAACGCATCTACATTTAACAACGCAGGATCCCCTGGCGATAATGCAAATGCCCAACTTTGTGGGTCGCCGCGCAGTAGAGAGATAACAATTTTAACTTGTTGAGTCTGATCACCAGCAGAGTGAGATCTCAGAGACAAAAACAATTTGCAATTTTCTCTGAAACTCAAAAACCGGGATCTGTCTCCGGTAAAGTATTCAGGCAGAGGAATCTTAGGTTCAGACATTGGAGCACGTATAACAAACTCTTGTAGGTTCTGTACTTTTGTCGCAAGGTTATTCAAACCTGCAACTAAACTCTGTGGATCCATGTTTCAAATGGGTGTAACCCAAGCATTCAGAGGTTAAGAGGAGAGGAGAAAAAAAAAAAAAGGCTGAAGACTGCAGTTTAAGCAAGGAATACAAATGATCAAACTAAGGTGCACTTTCAAACACAGAGAAAAAAAAAAAAACCTTTTCTTCTCCTTCCTACTTTAGTGCATATTTTAACACATAGATTTTTTTACAGGCCGGCCAAACTGTTATGGTTACCCCAATGACCATGGGAAAAAAATACAAAACGGACTAGCTCTCGGGTGATGGAAACTAAGGTCGACCGTGACCTGAACCTGACCCAACACTTACAGTAGCCGGGGGATGTACCTACGATGCCCTAGACACCACGCGCCAGCCGGAGATCTAACTACCCCTATTAGAGGAATATACAGGCCTGCCTTACCTCCAGTGAGGAACCCCAAAAGATGATAGTAGGCCCCCACAGATATTGACGGTGAGTTCAGAGGAAATGACATACGTAGGATGAACAGCAGATTAGCACAGTGAGGTCCGCTTACTAGATAGCAGAAGGACAGGAAAGAGTTACTTCACGGTCGACCTAAAAATCACTATTCAAAAACACCATCCAGAAATTACTTTAAACTCCAGTGACAACTCATGCCACTGGAGTAGTAATTTTCTGTCCACAAGAGCTTCCAGCACTGAAGAGTCACATTGCAGATAGCTGGACAAAAATAGCAAAACAAGAAACAAAATTCAACTTAGCTGAACTGGAACTTGAGGCAGGTGAATGCAACAGAATGCTACTAGCACATTGTTGGCCGGCATGTGACTAACAGCCAAGCAGCCTTAAATAGGAAACTCCCCAAGAGGGTGGCGACAGGTAATCAGAGATGGAGGAAGGCACATAAGAGAAACTACCATAACAGACCACCGGGGGAGCCCACAAACCGAATTCACAACAGGCTGGTCTGAGTATTTCAGAAACTGCTGATCTACTGGGATTTTCACGCACAACCATCTCTAGGGTTTACAGAGAATGGTCCGAAAAAGAAAAAAAATCCAGTGAGCGGCAGTTCTGTGGGCGGAAATGCCTTGTTGATGCCAGAGGTCAGAGGAGAATGGGCAGACTGGTTTGAGCTGATAGAAAGGCAACAGTGACTCAAATCGCCACCCGTTACAACCAAGGTAGGCCTAAGAGCATCTCTGAAGGCACAGTGCGTCGAACTTTGAGGCAGATGGGCTACAGCAGCAGAAGACCACACCGGGTACCACTCCTTTCAGCTAAGAACAGGAAACTGAGGCTACAATTTGTACAAGCTCATCGAAATTGGACAGTAGAAGATTGGAAAAACGTTGCTTGGTCTGATGAGTCTCGATTTCTGCTGCGACATTCGGATGGTAGGGTCAGAATTTGGCGTAAACAACATGAAAGCATGGATCCATCCTGCCTTGTATGGAGCATCTTTGGGATGTGCAGCCGACAAATCTGCGGCAACTGTGTGATGCCATCATGTCAATATGGACCAAAATCTCTGAGGAATGCTTCCAGCACCTTGTTGAATCTATGCCACGAAGAATTGAGGCAGTTCTGAAGGCAAAAGGGGGTCCAACCCATTACTAGCATGGTGTACCTAATAAAGTGGCCAGTGAGTGTAGTAAGATGACTTATATGGTCAGCAAAAACCCTATCAAAATTTCCACGCTGGATATACAAGAACCCCCGAACCGTCTAACGGCCCGGGGGGAGGATACCAGCCCCCTAGAGCTTCCAGCAAAATCAGGAATCACATTTAGTACAAGCTGGACAAATAAATAAGAGCAATGCAAATAACCAAAAAACAAGGAAGCAGGACTTAGCTTAATTTTGCAAGAACCACGACCAGCAGACAGGAGCAAACAGAAAGGAACTGATTACAACGATGCCAGGCACCAGACTGAGAATTCAGGAAGTTTATATACCAACACCCCTGGACTAACGACCCAGGTGGGTGCCAAACTAGGGAAAGACAATCCCAGAGTCATATCACTAGTGACCACAAGAGGGAGCCAAAAAAGTCTAATTCACAACAGCAGCCAGCCCCTCATAGAATGTAATGCAGCCAGCCACCCATAGAATGTAATGCAGCCAGCCACCCATAGAATGGAATGCAGCCATCCACCCATAGAATGGAATGCAGCCAGCCCCATAGAATGTAATACAGCACAGCCCCTATAGAATGTAATGCAGCCAGCCCCCATAGAATGTAATGCAGCACAGCCCCATAGAATGTAATACAACACAGCCCCCCTAGAATGTAATACAGCCAGCCCCCATAGAATGTAATGCAGCACAGCCCCCATAGAATGTAATGCAGCACAGCCCCCATAGAATGTAATGCAGCACAGCCCCCATAGAATGTAATGCAGCCATCCCCCATAGAATGTAATTCAGCACAGCCTCCATAGAATATAATGAAGCACAGCCCCCTTAGTATGTAATACAGCCAGCCCCCATAGAATGTAATACAGCCAGCCCCCATAGAATGTAATGCAGCACAGCCCCCATAGAATGTAATGCAGCCATCCCCCATAGAATGTAATACAGCACAGCCCCAATAGAATGTAATTCAGCACAGCCCCCATAGAATGTAATGCAGCACATTCCCCATAGAATGTAATGCAGCACAGCCCCCATAGATTGTAATGCAGCCATCCCCCATAGAATGTAATTCAGCACAGCCCCCATAGAATGTAATACAGCCAGCCCCCTTTGAATGTAATACAGCCAACCCCCATATAATGTAATACAGCCAGCCCCCATAGAATGTAATGCAGCCAGCCACCATAGAATGTAATGCAGAACAGCCCCCAGAGAATGTAATGAAGCCAGCCCCCATAGAATATAATGCAGCCAGCCCCTCATAGAATGTAATGCAGCCAGCCACCCATAGAATGGAATGCAGCCAGCCACCCATAGAATGTAATGCAGCCAGCCACCCATAGAATGTAATGCAGCCATCCCCCATAGAATGTAATTCAGCACAGCCTCCATATAATGTAATGCAGCCAGCCCCGATAGAATGTAATACAGCCAACCCCCATAGAAAGTAATACAGCCAGCCCCCATAGAATGTAATTCAGCACAGCCCCCATAGAATGTAATGCAGCACAGCCCCCATAGAATGTAATGCAGCCATCCCCCATAGAATGTAATACAGCACAGCCCCCATAGAATGCAATGCTGCACAGCCCCCAGAGAATGTAATGCAGCCAGCCCCATAGAATATAATACAGCCAGCCCCATAGAATTTAATACAGCACAGCCCCCATAAAATGTAATGCAGCCAGCCGCCATAGAATGTAATGCATCACAGCCCCCATAGAATGTAATACCACACAGCCCCCATAGAATGTAATACAGCCAGCCCCCATAGAATGTAATGCAGCACAGCCCCCATAGAATGTAATGCAGCACAGCCCCCATAGAATGTAATGCAGCACAGCCCCATAGAATGTAATGCAGCCATCCCCCACAGAATGTAATTCAGCACAGCCCCCATAGAATGTAGTGCAGCCAGCCCCATAGAATGTAATACAGCCAGCCCCAATATAATGTAATACAGCCAGCCCCCATAGAATGTAATGCAGCACAGCCCCCATAGAATGTAATGCAGCCATCCCCCATATAATGTAATACAGCACAGCCCCCATAGAATGTAATTCAGCATAGCCCCCATAGAATGTAATGCAGCCAGCCACCATTAGAATGTAATGCAGCCAGCCACCCATAGAATGGAATGCAGCCAGCCACCCATAGAATGGAATGCAGCCAGCCCCATAGAATGTAATACAGCACAGCCCTCATAGAATGTAATGCAGCCATCCCCCATAGAATGTAATACAGCACAGCCCCCATAGAATGTAATGCAGCACAGCCCCCATAGAATGTAATGCTGCACAGCCCCCAGAGAATGTAATGCAGCCAGCCCCCATAGAATGTAATACAGCCAGCCCCATAGAATTTAATAGAGCACAGCCCCCATAGAATGTAATGCAGCCAGCCGCCATAGAATGTAATGCATCACAGCCCCCATAGAATGTAATACAACACAGCCCCCATAGAAAGTAATACAGCCAGCCCCCATAGAATGTAATGCAGCACAGCCCCCATAGAATGTAATGCAGCACAGCCCCCATAGAATGTAATGCAGCACAGCCCCATAGAATGTAATGCAGCCATCCCCCACAGAATGTAATTCAGCACAGCCCCCATAGAATGTAGTGCAGCCAGCCCCATAGAATGTAATACAGCCAGCCCCCATATAATGTAATACAGCCAGCCCCCATAGAATGTAATGCAGCCAGCCCCCATAGAATGTAATGCAGCACAGCCCCCATAGAATGTAATGTGTTATGACCTGGTGGGTACGGAGCGGTACTGAGATGACCTGGTGGGCAAAACCAATCATGGACTCACTACGGAGCAGCACTGAAATGACCTGGTGGGTAAAACAAAAATAGGACTAGCTCTGAGGTGGTAACTTTACTGACCGCAATCCCTACTCCTAACACCAACACTAGAAATAGCCGTGGAGCGTACCTAACTCTGCCTAGACACCTCTGCACAGCCTAAGAACTAGCTACCCCTAAGGCCGGAGACACACTGGTGCGAGAGACGGCCGAGTCTCGCTGGTTAAAAGCAAGCTGTGGCACCTGCACTCTGGAGCGGAGCGTGCGGCTCCATAGCAATACATGGAGCTGCACGCTCAGCTCCGGAATGCAGGTGCCACAGCTTGCTTTTAACCAGCGAGACTCGGCCGTCTCTCGCACCAGTGTGTCTCCGGCCATAAGATGGAAACGGAAAGCTATCTCGCCTCAGAGAAACCCCCAAAGGAAGATAGCCCCCCACAAATATTGACGGTGAGTGGAGAGGGAAATGACAAACTCAGAAATGAAACTAGATTTTTTAGCAAAGGAGGCCAACACTATCTAAATAGACAGAGATAGGATAGGTTGCTGTGCGGTCAGTATAAAAACTAAAAGTCCACGCAGAGTTTGCAAAAATAACCACCACACCGACTCACGGTGTGGAGGGGCAAATCTGCGACCCCAGATCTTCCAACTAGCCGGAATATTTCTTAATGACAAGCTGGACAAAGAGACATAAATTGAACTGAACAGAAGGTCATAAGCAGGGAAACACCCAAAAAGTAGCAGACTTATCTCAAGCTGAAAATGGACTGGCCAACAGAGAACTTCCAGGAAAGGACTGAATCCACAGGAAATACATTGACAGCTGGCATCCACTAAAGCCAAAAGCCCACTTAAATAACAAGGCCAGGAAACTGATTAGTGAACGCAGCTGCTAGGTTCCACTTGAAACCACCAGAGGGAGCCCAAGAGCAGAACTCCCAAAAATACCATTTGCAACCACAGGATGGAGCCCAAGAACGGAATTCACAACAGTACCCCCCCCCTTGAGGAGGGGTCACCGAACCCTCACCAGAGCCCCCAGGCCGATCGGGACGAGCCAAATGAAAAGCACGTACCAAATCGACAGCATGGACATCGGAGGCAAAAACCCAAGAGTTATCCTCCTGGCCATAACCCTTCCACTTGACCAAATACTGAAGTTTCCGCCTTGAAAGACGAGAATCCAAAATCTTCTCCACCACATATTCCAGCTCCCCCTCAACCAACACCGGAGCAGGAGGGTCAACGGAGGGAACCATGGGCACCACATATCTCCGCAACAAAGATCTATGGAACACATTATGAATGGAAAATGAAGCTGGAAGGGCCAAACGAAAAGACACCGGATTGATAATTTCCAAAATCCTATAAGGACTAGGGTTGAGCGACTTTCATTTTTTTAAGATCGAGTCGGGTTTTGCGAAACCCGACTTTGTCCAAAGTCGAGTCGAGTGCAGTCGGCCGATTATCGCTAAAAGTCGGGGATCGACCGAAACACGAAACCCAATGCAAGTCAATGGGGAAGCATAGTCGGCAGTGAGTGGAGGCCAGGAAAACACCTACAGTGCCCATTTTAATGCCAAAAACATCCATTATTGTTTCTGAATCTTGTCAAGCTTAATTAAATTTATAATAATAATTGGGCATTGGAAATTGGGGGTCATTTGGCAAAAGTTGTGGGGGGTAGGGCTGGTTCAAGGTTTTAGTGGGCCCAGGAAACGTGGACTACGTCAAGGCGGTGGAGCATTGAGAGTTAAGTATGTCAAGTTTGCAAGTGCTGTGATCCTAACCAAGCAAGGGGGGCCCACTCGTTGGCATTGGCACTGGCACAGGGCCCCTCAAAGTACAGCGGTGTGTTTGCACGGCGGGGGCGCCTCCCACCAGCAGCGACACTTTTGCGTACTCTGAGGGGCCCTGTGCCAGTGACGTCGCCAACGAGTATGCCCCCCCACCTGATGAAGGAACCTGCACTTTCATCTGCACCTTCCTCTTTGTCCCTGTGTAAGGTGGTATAACATGCGGGAAGGGGAACCTTACTTTCAGCAGGGTCAGATTCTGGCTGTGTAGAGTGCAAGGGGAATGTAGTGGTCTAGGTCAATGTACCAGCAGACTCATCTAGCAGTGGCTGGGCAATGGGCAGGATGAGGAGGAAACACAGATATAGGGCCAAAGAATAAAGTAGGCTAAATGCAGTTCAAAATTGGTAACAGGACTAAACAGGCGGCATTGCTTTGTTCAGTGGAGTAGCAAACCCAGGAGCAGCAGACACTGTTTTAAGGGCCCAACCACACTAGTAGGCCAAATGCAGTTTAATATCTGCTACTATAGGCCAAAAGCCTAAAGACTGAAGCTCAGCTTTATACAGTGGAGGACAACACCATGGAGCGGCAGACACCGTTAGTAGGCCGTAACCACCAATTTTTTGTTAAAAAAGCACTTAATGAGAGCCAGAAGGTTGAAGCTCAGCTTTATACAGTTGAGGACAACACCAGGGAGCGGCAGACACCGTTAGTAGGCTGTTACCAAAGTTGAAGGCCAAATGCAGTTTAATATCTGATACTATAGGCCGAAAACCTAAAGACTGAAGCTCAGCTTTATTCAGTTGAGGACAACACCAGTGAGCGGCAAACAGAGGTATTAGGCCCCAACCACCAATTGTTTTAAAAAAAGCACTTAATGAGAGCCAGAAGGTTGAAGCTCAGCTTTATTCAGTTGAGGACAACACCAGGGAGCGGCAGACACCGTTAGTGGGCCGTAACCAAAGTTGAAGGCCAAATGCAGTTTAATATCTGATACTATAGGCCGAAAGCCTAAAGACTGAAGCTCAGCTTTATTCAGTTGAGGACAACACCAGGGAGTGGCAAACAGAGGTATTAGGCCCCAACCACCAATTGTTTTTAAAAAAGCACTTAATGAGAGCCAGAAGGTTGAAGCTCAGATTTATTCAGTTGAGGACAACACCAGGGAGCGGCAAACAGAGGTATTAGGCCCCAACCACCAATTTTTTTAAAAAAAGCACTTAAGGAGAGCCAGAAGGTTGAAGCACAGATTTATTCAGTTGAGGACAACACCAGGGAGCGGCAAACAGAGGTATTAGGCCCCAACCACCAATTTTTTTTAAAAAAAGCACTTAATGAGAGCCAGAAGGTTGAAGCTCAGCTTTATTCAGTTGAGGACAACACCAGGGAGCGGCAGACACCGTTAGTAGGCCGTAACCAAAGTTGAAGGCCAAATGCAGTTTAATATCTGATACTATAGGCCGAAAGCCTAAAGACTGAAGCTCAGCTTTATTCAGTTGAGGACAACACCAGGGAGCGGCAAACAGAGGTATTAGGCCCCAACCACCAATTGTTTTAAAAAAAGCACTTAATGAGAGTCAGAAGGTTGAAGCTCAGATTTATTCAGTTGAGGACAACACCAGGGAGCGGCAAACAGAGGTATTAGGCCCCAACCACCAATTTTTTTAAAAAAAGCACTTAATGAGAGCCAGAAGGTTGAAGCTCAGATTTATTCAGTTGAGGACAACACCAGGGAGCGGCAGACACCGTTAGTAGGCCGTAACCAAAGTTGAAGGCCAAATGCAGTTTAATATCTGATACTATAGGCCGAAAGCCTAAAGACTGAAGCTCAGCTTTATTCAGTTGAGGACAACACCAGGGAGCGGCAAACAGAGGTATTAGGCCCCAACACCAATTTTTTTAAAAAAAGCACTTAATGAGAGCCAGAAGGTTGAAGCTCAGCTTTATTCAGTTGAGGACAACACCAGGGAGCGGCAAACAGAGGTATTAGGCCCCAACCACCAATTTTTAAAAAAAAAGCACTTAATGAGAGCCAGAAGGTTGAAGCTCAGCTTTATACAGTTGAGGACAACACCAGGGAGCGGCAGACACCGTTAGTAGGCCGTAACCAAAGTTGAAGGCCAAATGCAGTTTAATATCTGATACTATAGGCCGAAAGCCTAAAGACTGAACCTCAGATTTATTCAGTTGAGGACAACACCAGGGAGCGGCAGACACCGTTAGTAGGCCGTAACCAAAGTTGAAGGCCAAATGCAGTTTAATATCTGATACTATAGGCCGAAAGCCTAAAGACTGAAGCTCAGCTTTATTCAGTTGAGGACAACACCAGGGAGCGGCAAACAGAGGTATTAGGCCCCAACCACCAATTTTTTAAAAAAAAGCACTTAATGAGAGCCAGAAGGTTGAAGCTCAGCTTTATTCAGTTGAAGACAACACCAGGGAGCGGCAAACAGAGGTATTAGGCCCCAACCACCAATTTTTTTAAAAAAAGCACTTAATGAGAGCCAGAAGGTTGAAGCTCAGCTTTATACAGTTGAGGACAACACCAGGGAGCGGCAGACACCGTTAGTAGGCCGTAACCAAAGTTGAAGGCCAAATGCAGTTTAATATCTGATACTATAGGCCGAAAGCCTAAAGACTGAAGCTCAGCTTGATTCAGTTGAGGACAACACCAGGGAGCGGCAAACAGAGTTATTAGGCCCCAACCACCAATTTTTTTAAAAAAAACACTTAATGAGATTCAGAAGGTTGAAGCTCAGATTTATTCAGTTGAGGACAACACCAGGGAGCGGCAAACAGAGGTATTAGGCCCCAACCACCAATTTTTTTTAAAAAAGCACTTAATGAGAGCCAGAAGGTTGAAGCTCAGATTTATTCAGTTGAGGACAACACCAGGGAGCGGCAAACAGAGGTATTAGGCCCCAACCACCAATTTTTTTTTTAAAAAGCACTTAATGAGAGCCAGAAGGTTGAAGCTCAGCTTTATTCAGTTGAGGACAACACCAGGGAGCAGCAAACAGAGGTATTAGGCCCCAACCACCAATTTTTTTTAAAAAAGCACTTAATGAGAGCCAGAAGGTTGAAGCTCAGCTTTATTCAGTTGAGGACAACACCAGGGAGTGGCAAACAGAGGTATTAGGCCCCAACCACCAATTGTTTTAAAAAAATGCACTTAATGAGAGCCAGAAGGTTGAAGCTCAGATTTATTCAGTTGAGGACAACACCAGGGAGCAGCAAACAGAGTTATTAGACCCCAACCACCAATTTTTTTTAAAAAAGCACTTAATGAGAGCCAGAAGGTTGAAGCTCAGATTTAGACAGTGGAGGAAAATTTGAATTAGGGACTGCAGACAGACTTAGTAGGCTGTCCCCTGTGGACCATGCATCCACCACATTAACCCATTGCGCCGTAATGGACACATAACCTTCCGTGGCCATGCCTACAGGTCCATGCGTCTGTTGTCAGGTGCACCTTTGTACTCACAGATTGCCAGAGTGCATGGACAATGGAGGTGGTGCTGGTGGAGGGCTGGGATGGCTTTTCTTGCAAAAGAAGTGTCGACTGGGTAGCTCGTAGCGTGGGACAGCGTAGTCCATCATGGCTTTTTTAATATTACATAAAATAAAGAAATAGGCTCTATGCACTTTAAAATAGGTTCCAGGGGTACACGGGCAGCATTGGTGTGGTCAGCGGAGGAGGAGGATTGCAAGGAGGGACCGCAGACAGGCTTACTAGGCCTAAAATAAATAAAAATAGGCTCAAGGCAGTTTTAAATCGGTTACATGGATACACAGGCAGCATTGTGGTCAGCGGAGGAGGAGGATTGCAAGGAGGGACTGCAGACAGGCTTACTAGGCCTAAAATAAATAAAAATAGGCTCAAGGCAGTTTTAAATCGGTTACATGGATACACAGGCAGCATTGTGGTCAGCGGAGGAGGAGGATTGCAAGGAGGGACCGCAGACAGGCTTACTAGGCCTAAAATAAATAAAAATAGGCTCAAGGCAGTTTTAAATAGGTTGCATGGATACACAGGCAGCATTGTGGTCAGCGGAGGAGGAGGATTGCAAGGAGGGACCGCAGACAGGCTTACTAGGCCTAAAATAAATAAAAATAGGCTCAAGGCAGTTTTAAATAGGTTGCATGGATACACAGGCAGCATTGTGGTCAGCGGAGGAGGAGGATTGCAAGGAGGGACCGCAGACAGGCTTACTAGGCCTAAAATAAATAAAAATAGGCTCAAGGCAGTTTTAAATCGGTTACATGGATACACAGGCAGCATTGTGGTCAGCGGAGGAGGAGGATTGCAAGGAGGGACCGCAGACAGGCTTACTAGGCCTAAAATAACTAAAAATAGGCTCTATGCAGTTTTAAATAGGTTACATGGATACACAGGCAGCATTGTGGTCAGTGGAGGAGGATTGCACGGAGGGACCGCAGACAGGCTTACTAGGCCTAAAATAACTAAAAATAGGCTCTATGCAGTTTTAAATAGGTTACATGGATACACAGGCAGCATTGTGGTCAGTGGAGGAGGATTGCAAGGAGTGTCTGACACAGTTAGTACTCACAAAAAATAAATAGATGTTAATGTCTCGCAAAACAACAACAACAAAAAAAAAGTGTGGCATACTTAGGTACAGGGGTGGGCTCATCTGCTGAGTTTCTGACATAGTAATTTGGCAGTAAGTATTTACTGGTGTCAATATAGGACACTGACCCAGACTACTTTAACTAGCACCATAGATGTCAACAAATTGGTATTGTCAGTGCCAGGCATTGAATGATGTCAGCGCATAGACTAAACATTGGTGGAGCTGTGAGAGATAAGTTTGCACGTGGTAGAGCACAGTTTGAGCTGGGGGGGGTGAACTCTCTTGTGGCCGGCGGTACCGTCCCAGGGCCCCTCATGTTACAACGGTGTGTCTGACGTTGGGTGCGCGCCACCACCGCCAGAGACACTTTATTGTACTATGAGGGACCCAGTGGCAGTGCCGTCGACCAAAAGCGGGCACACCCACCTCTTCAGACAAACGGCACTCTAACGGGTGCTTGCGCCAAGTGGCGAGACCACAGCCCCGTGGGGGGAGTTTTCCCATTGAGGGAGGTGTAAACATGTCGTATGCTGGACAAACAGCTGCTGCAAATTAAGAGATTGGAACACTCAGTAAGACCAGTCCACAAGCAAGACCTTTTTATAGGAAAGCTAGGTGTCAGCCGGGAAAGGTGGGGCAAAATAATTTGAAATCCAGGAGTGGTTCATTTTAATGAAGGTTAGATCATCCACATTTTGGGTAGCCAGACGAGTCCTTTTTTCGGTTAATATTGAACCAGCAGCACTGAATACTCTTTCTGATAGCACACTAGCTGCTGGGCAAGCAAGCTCCTGCAATGCATATTCTGCCAATTCAGGCCAGGTGTCTAATTTGGATGCCCAGTAATCAAATGGGAATGACGGTTGAGGGAGAACATCGATAAGGGATGAAAAATAGTTAGTAACCATACTGGACAAATGTTGTCTCCTGTCACTTTGAATAGATGCTGCAGTACCTGTCCTGTCTGCGGTCATTGTGAAATTGCTCCACAACCTGGTCAGAAAACCCCTCTGTCCAACGCCACTTCTGATTTGTGCACCTCTAACACCTCTGCCCTGTACCCCCCTGCAGCTCGTGTGAGAACCATCACCGGCGCTGTGTGCTGGGAATGCCTGAATCAAACGGTCTACAAGAGTAGCTTGTTTGGTTGCTAATATTTGTTCGAGGTTCTCATGTGGCATAATATTTTGCAATTTGCCTTTATAGCGAGGGTCAAGGATGCAGGCCAACCAGTAATTGTCATTGCTCATCATTTTAATAATGCGTGGGTCCCTTTTGAGGATACGTAAGGCATAATCCGCCATGTGGGCCAAAGTTCCAGTTGTCAAATCTGTGGTTGTGCTGGTTTGAGGGGCAGTTACAGGCAAATCTACGTCACTTGTCTCCCTTAAAAAAACAGAACCCGGCCTTGCAACGCCACTAATTTCTGTTGGCCCAGGAGAAGCTTCCTCATTAAAAAAGTACTCATCCCCATCATACTCCTCCTCTTTGCCCGCTACCACGTCCTCTACACGGCCCTGACCAGACAATGGCTGACTGTCATCAAGGCTTTCCTCTTCCTCGGCTGCAGACGCCTGCTCCTTTATGTGCGTCAAACTTTGCATCAGCAGACGCATAAGGGGGATGCTCATGCTTATTATGGCGTTGTCTGCACTATCCAGCCGTGTGCATTCCTCAAAACACTGAAGGACTTGACACAGATCTTGTAGCTTCGACCACTGCACACCTGACAACTCCATGTCTGCCATCCAACTGCCTGCCTGTGTATGTGTATCCTCCCACAAAAACATAACAGCACGCCTCTGTTCGCACAGTCTCTGAAGCATGTGCAGTGTGGAGTTCCACCTTGTTGCAACGTCGATGATTAGGCGATGCTGGGGAAGGTTCAAAGACCGCTGATAGTTCTGCATACGGCTGGAGTGTACGGGCGAACGGCGGATATGCGAGCAAAGTCTGCGCACTTTGAGGAGCAGGTCGTGTAACCCCGGATAACATTTCAGGAAGCACTGCACCACCAGGTTTAAGGTGTGAGCCAGGCAAGGAATGTGTTTCAGTTGGCAAAGGGCTATGGCAGCCATGAAATTCCTTCCGTTATCACTCACTACCTTGCCTGCCTCAAGATGTACAGTGCCCAGCCATGACTGAGTTTCTTTCTGCAAGAACTCGGACAGAACTTCCGCGGTGTGTCTGTTGTCGCCCAAACACTTCATTGCCAATACAGCCTGCTGACGCTTGCCACTAGCTGTCCCATAATGGCACACCTGGTGTGCAACAGTGGCAGCTGCGGATGGAGTGGATGTGCGACTGTGGTCTGTGGATGAGCTCTCGCTTCTGCAGGAGGAGGAGGAAGAAGAGGAGGGGGGGTGAACGCCTACAGCCAACTCTTTCCTTGACCGTGGGCTAGGCAGAACTGTCCCAATATTGCTGTCCCCTGTGGACCCTGCATCCACCACATTCACCCAGTGTGCCGTGATGGACACGTAACTGTTGTGAATTCTGTTCTTGAGCTCCCTCCTGTGGTTATGAATGGTACTTCGGCGAGTTCTGTTCATGGACTCCCTCTGGTGGCTGTGAGTGGAGCTGCTGGTTCTGAGATTCCTTCTCCAGCTGATCTCGTTCAGGTCTTGGCTGGCTGCTCTATTTAACTCCACTCAGATCGTTACTTGATGCCAGCTGTCAATGTCCTAGTACTGGTTCAGTTCTCTTGGATCTTTCAGATGACCTGTCTACTTCAGCAAAAGCTAAGTCCCTGCTAGCTTATTTGTTACCATTGTGTTTTTGTCCAGCTTGCTATTATATTTAATCTTGTTAGCTGGAAGCTCTGGGATGCAGAGTGGCACCACCGCGCCGTGAGTCGGTGCGGTGGTTTCTTTTGCACACTCTGCGTGGTTTTTTGTTAGTTTTTTATGCTGACCGCAAAGATACCTTTTCTATCCTCAGTCTGTTTAGTTCTGTCTGGCCTCCTATGCTGAAACCTATTTCATTCCTGTGTTTGTGACTTCCATCTTAACTCACAGTCAATATATGTGGGGGCTGCCTATTTCTTTGGGGAATTTCTCTGAGGCAAGGTAGGCTGTATTTTCTATCTTTAGGGGTAGTTAGCTCTTAGGCTGTGAAGAGGCGTCTAGGCAGAGTCAGGAACGCTCCACGGCTATTTCTAGTTGTTGTTGATAGGATTAGGGGTTGCGGTCAGCAGAGCTCCCACTTCCCAGAGCTCGTCCTGTATTGCTAGTTTGCTCATCTGGTCATTTCTAGTGCTCCTAACCACCAGCCCAACATAACAGTACAGCTGGCAAACAAAGTGTTAATGCATCTCAATAGAGGGATAAGAGAAGTTCTGAGACCATTTTTTTTTCTCTGCAGAGTGTTTTGTATTTCTTTTCCCCTTAACCTCTGGGTGGTTCAGGACACAGGTGTAGATATGGACATTCAAGGTCTGTCCTCTTGTGTGGATCAACTCACTGCAAGGGTACAAAGCATTCAAGATTATGTAGTTCAGAACCCGATGTTGGAACCCAGAATTCCAATTCCTGATTTGTTTTCTGGGGATAGATCTAAGTTCCTGAATTTCAAAAATAATTGTAGACTGTTTTTTGCTTTGAAACCCCGCTCCTCTGGTGACCCCATTCAGCAAGTAAAAATCATTATTTCTTTGCTACGTGGCGACCCTCAAGACTGGGCATTTTCCCTTGCGCCAGAAGATCCTGCATTGCGTAATGTAGATGCATTTTTTCTGGCGCTTGGATTGCTTTATGATGAACCAGATTCAGTGGATCAGGCAGAGAAAATTTTGCTGGCTTTGTGTCAGGGTCAGGATGAAGCTGAGGTATATTGTCAGAAGTTCAGAAAGTGGTCTGTGCTTACTCAGTGGAATGAGTGTGCCCTGGCGGCAATTTTCAGAAAGGGTCTTTCTGAAGCCCTTAAGGATGTTATGGTGGGATTCCCCACGCCTGCTGGTCTGAATGAGTCCTTGGCCATTCAGATCGATCGACGCTTACGTGAGCGCAAAAATGTGCACCATTTGGCGGTGTTTCCTGAGCAGAAGCCTG
Organism: Ranitomeya variabilis; assembly: GCF_051348905.1. Lineage (NCBI taxonomy): Eukaryota > Metazoa > Chordata > Amphibia > Anura > Dendrobatidae > Ranitomeya > Ranitomeya variabilis. The sequence goes on along the minus strand of NC_135236.1, from coordinate 163,769,710 downwards.
AGCCTATGCAATGTGATAGGACCTTGACCAGAGCTGAACGGCAAGAATACAGACATCAGAATGGGCTGTGTTTTTACTGTGGTGACTCCACTCATGCTATCTCTGATTGTCCTAAGCACACTAAACGGTTCGCTAGGTCTGCCACCATTGGTACGGTACAGCCAAAATTTATTTTGTCCGTTACTCTGATTTGCTCTTTGTCATCCTATTCTGTTATGGCATTTGTGGATTCAGGCGCTGCCCTGAATTTGATGGACTTGGAGTTTGCCAGGCGCTGTGGTTTTTTCTTGGAGCCCTTGCAGTATCCTATTCCATTGAGAGGAATTGATGCTACACCTTTGGCCAAGAATAAGCCTCAGTACTGGACTCAATTGACCATGTGCATGGCTCCTGCTCATCAGGAGGATATTCGCTTTTTGGTGTTGCATAATCTGCATGATGTGGTCGTTTTGGGTTTGCCATGGCTACAGGTCCATAATCCTGTATTAGATTGGAAATCAATGTCTGTATCCAGTTGGGGTTGTCAAGGAGTACATGGGGATGTCCCATTGTTGTCTATTTCGTCCTCCCATCCTTCTGAAGTCCCTGAGTTCTTGTCAGATTACCGGGATGTATTTGATGAGCCCAAATCCAGTGCCCTACCTCCTCATAGGGATTGCGATTGTGCTATAAATTTGATTCATGGTAGTAAGTTTCCGAAGGGCCGACTGTTCAATTTATCTGTGCCAGAACACGCTGCAATGCGGAGTTATATAAAGGAGTCCTTGGAGAAAGGGCATATTCGCCCGTCGTCGTCACCGTTGGGAGCAGGGTTCTTTTTTGTGGCCAAGAAGGATGGTTCTCTGAGACCTTGCATATATTACCGCCTTCTTAATAAAATCACCGTCAAATTTCTGTACCCTTTGCCGCTACTGTCTGATTTGTTTGCTCGGATTAAGGGAGCTATCTGGTTCACCAAGATAGATCTTCGAGGGGCGTATAATCTTGTGCGTATTAAACGGGGTGACGAATGGAAAACAGCATTTAATACGCCCGAGGGCCATTTTGCGTACTTGGTGATGCAATTCGGGCTTTCTAATGCTCCATCTGTGTTTCAGTCCTTTATGCATGACATCTTCCGAAAGTACCTGGATAGATTCATGATTGTATATTTGGATGATATTTTGGTCTTTTCGGACGATTTGGAGTCTCATGTGAAGCAGGTCAGAATGGTGTTCCAGGTCCTTCGTGCTCATTCCTTGTTTGTGAAGGGGTCTAAATGTCTCTTTGGAGTTCAGAAGGTTTCATTTTTGGGCTTCATTTTTTCCCCTTCTACTATCGAGATGGACCCTGTTAAAGTTCAGGCCATTTATGACTGGACTCAGCCTACTTCTGTGAAGAGCCTTCAGAAATTTCTGGGCTTTGCTAATTTTTACCGTCGCTTCATTGCTAATTTTTCTAGTGTGGTTAAACCATTGACTGATTTAACCAAGAAAGGTGCTGATGTGGTCAATTGGTCCTCTGCGGCCGTTGAGGCTTTTCAGGAGCTGAAGCGTCGTTTTTCTTCTACCCCTGTGATGTGTCAGCCAGATGTTTCGCTTCCGTTTCAGGTCGAGGTGGATGCTTCTGAGATTGGAGCAGGGGCTGTTTTGTCTCAAAGAGGTTCTGATGGCTCTGTGATGAAACCATGTGCTTTCTTTTCTAGAAAGTTTTCGCCTGCTGAACGCAATTATGATGTGGGTAATCGAGAATTGTTGGCTATGAAGTGGGCGTTTGAGGAGTGGCGACATTGGCTTGAAGGAGCCAAATATCGCGTGGTGGTCTTGACGGATCACAAGAATCTGACTTATCTCGAGTCTGCCAAGCGGTTGAATCCTAGACAGGCTCGATGGTCGCTGTTTTTCTCCCGCTTCAATTTTGTGGTTTCGTACCTTCCGGGTTCTAAGAATGTGAAGGCTGATGCCCTTTCAAGGAGTTTTGTGCCTGATTCTCCGGGAGTTCCTGAGCCGGCTGGTATTCTCAAAGAGGGGGTAATTTTGTCTGCCATCTCCCCTGATTTGCGGTGGGTGCTGCAGGAGTTTCAGGCTGATAGACCTGACCGTTGCCCAGCAGAGAAGCTGTTTGTCCCGGATAGATGGACTAGTAGAGTTATCTCTGAGGTTCATTGTTCGGTGTTGGCTGGTCATCCTGGAATCTTTGGTACCAGAGATTTGGTGGCTAGATCCTTTTGGTGGCCTTCCTTGTCACGAGATGTGCGTTCTTTTGTGCAGTCCTGTGGGACTCGGGCTAAGCCCTGCTGTTCTCGTGCCAGTGGGTTGCTTCTGCCCTTGCCGGTCCTGAAAAGGCCCTGGACGCATATTTCCATGGATTTTATTTCAGATCTCCCTGTCTCTCAGAGGATGTCAGTTATCTGGGTGGTTTGTGATCGCTTCTCTAAGATGGTCCATTTGGTACCTTTGCCTAAATTGCCTTCCTCCTCTGATTTGGTTCCATTGTTTTTCCAGCATGTGGTTCGTTTACATGGCATTCCGGAGAACATCGTGTCGGACAGAGGTTCCCAGTTTGTTTCAAGATTTTGGTGGTCCTTTTGTGCTAAGATGGGCATTGATTTGTCTTTTTCTTCAGCTTTCCATCCTCAGACAAATGGCCAAACCGAACGAACCAATCAGACTTTGGAAACATATCTGAGATGCTTTGTTTCTGCTGATCAGGATGATTGGGTGTCCTTCTTGCCTTTGGCTGAGTTCGCCCTTAATAATCGGGCCAGCTCGGCCACTTTGGTTTCGCCTTTTTTCTGTAATTCTGGTTTCCTCCCACGTTTTTCTTCAGGACAGGTTGAGCCTTCGGACTGTCCTGGTGTGGATTCTGTGGTGGACAGGTTGCAGCAAATTTGGACTCATGTAGTGGACAATTTGACATTGTCCCAGGAGAAGGCTCAACGTTTCACTAACCGCCGTCGCTGTGTTGGTCCCCGACTTCGTGTTGGGGATTTGGTTTGGTTGTCCTCTCGTTTTGTTCCTATGAAGGTTTCGTCTCCTAAGTTTAAGCCTCGTTTCATTGGTCTTTATAAGATTTCTGAAATTATTAATCCTGTGTCATTTCTTTTGGACCTTCCAGCTTCTTCCGCCATCCATAATGTGTTCCATAGGTCGTTGTTGCGGAGATATGTGGCTCCTATGGTTCCCTCCGTTGATCCTCCTGCCCCGGTGTTGGTTGAGGGGGAGTTGGAGTATGTGGTGAAGAAGATTTTGGATTCTCGTATTTCGAGACGGAAACTTCAGTACCTAGTCAAGTGGAAAGGTTATGGTCAGGAGGATAATTCCTGGGTGGTTGCCTCTGATGTTCATGCTGCCGATCTTGTTCGTGCCTTTCATTTGGCTCGTCCAGAGCGGCCTGGAGGCTCTGGTGAGGGTTCGGTGACCCCTCCTCAAGGGGGGGGTACTGTTGTGAATTCTGTTCTCGAGCTCCCTCCTGTGGTTATGAATGGTACTTCGGCGAGTTCTGTTCATGGACTCCCTCTGGTGGCTGTGAGTGAGATTCCTTCTCCAGCTGATCTCGTTCAGGTCTTGGCTGGCTGCTCTATTTAACTCCACTCAGATTGTTACTTGATGCCAGCTGTCAATGTCCTAGTACTGGTTCAGTTCTCTTGGATCTTTCAGATGACCTGTCTACTTCAGCAAAAGCTAAGTCCCTGCTAGCTTATTTGTTACCATTGTGTTTTTGTCCAGCTTGCTATTATATTTAATCTTGTTAGCTGGAAGCTCTGGGATGCAGAGTGGCACCACCGCGCCGTGAGTCGGTGCGGTGGTTTCTTTTGCACACTCTGCGTGGTTTTTTGTTAGTTTTTTATGCTGACCGCAAAGATACCTTTTCTATCCTCAGTCTGTTTAGTTCTGTCTGGCCTCCTATGCTGAAACCTATTTCATTCCTGTGTTTGTGACTTCCATCTTAACTCACAGTCAATATATGTGGGGGCTGCCTATTTCTTTGGGGAATTTCTCTGAGGCAAGGTAGGCTGTATTTTCTATCTTTAGGGGTAGTTAGCTCTTAGGCTGTGAAGAGGCGTCTAGGCAGAGTCAGGAACGCTCCACGGCTATTTCTAGTTGTTGATAGGATTAGGGGTTGCGGTCAGCAGAGCTCCCACTTCCCAGAGCTCGTCCTGTATTGCTAGTTTGCTCATCTGGTCATTTCTAGTGCTCCTAACCACCAGCCCAACATAACACGTAACGTCCCTGGCCATGCCTACTGGTCCATGCATCTGTTGTCAGGTGCACCTTTGTAGTCACAGACTGCCTGAGTGCATGGACGATGCGGTCTTTAACATGCTGTTGGAGGGCTGGGATGGCTTTTCTAGAAAAGAAGTGTCGACTGGGTAGCTCGTAGCGTGGTACAGCGTAGTACATCAGCGCTTTGAAAGCTTCGCTTTCAACTAACCGGTAGGGCATCATCTCTAATGAGATTAGTCTAGCAATGTGGGCGTTCAAACCCTGTGTACGCGGATGCGAGGATGAGTACTTCCTTTTCCTAACAAGAGTCTCATGTAGGGTGAGCTGGACTGGAGAGCTGGAGATCGTGGAACTAGCGGTGGTGCCGGTGGACATGGGTGACTGAGAGAGGGTTGGAGATGGTATTCTTGCCGGTGCCCTACATGCAGTGTTTGCTACTGCGAACCTGGTGATTCCCTGACTGCTTTGGCCTGGCGACGAAAGCTGCACAGATACTGCAGGTGGTGCGGGAAATGGTGGGTTTACAGTGAGGGAAGGGATGTAGTGTTGCTGACTAGCTTCATTGGCCGAGGGTGCTGCAACCTTTAGGGACGTTTTGTAGTTAGTCCAGGCTTGCAAATGCATGGTGGATAAATGTCTATGCATGCAACTTGTATTTAGACTTTTAAGATTCTGACCTCTGCTTAAGGAAGTTGAACATTTTTGACAGATGACTTTGCGCTGATCATTTGGATGTTGTTTAACAAAATGCCAGACTGCACTCTTTCTACTATCGGATACCTTTTCAGGCATTGCAGACTGAGCTTCTTTAACCGGATGGCCACGCTGTCCTCCAACTGGTTTTGGTTTTGCCAAGCGTTTTTGGCCAGATACCAGCCCGGCAGATGGAACCTGTTGTGATGTTGATGCCTGCTGTGGCTCCTCCTCCTCCGCTTCAGAACTACTGCCGCCTGCACCCTGTTCCCCCAATGGGTGCCAATCAAGGTCAACAACTGGGTCATCTATGACCTCCTCTTCTATGTCGTGTGCAACTTCGTCTGTGTCACCGTGTAAGCCGGTGGTATAGCGTTCGTGACGGGGCACCATAGTCTCCGCTGGGTTTGATTCTGCCTCACTACACTGCGAGGGCAATGTTCTGGTCTGAGTCAAAGGAACAGCATAGTAATCTGGCTGTGGCTGTGCATCTGTGCACTCCATGTCCGATTCAACTTCTAATGGGCATGGCCTGTTAACTGTTTCACTGTCTAACCCAGGAACGGTATGTGTAAAGAGCTCCATGGAGTAACCTGTTGTGTCGACTGACGCATCCTTCACTGTTGTTCTGCTCTGACATTTGGCACTTTCCGAGGAGGAGGCGAAAGAGCTAGAGGCAGAGTCAGCAATGAAAGCCAATACTTGTTCCTCCTGCTCCGGCTTCAAAAGTGGTTTTCCTACTCCCAGAAAAGAGAGCGTTCGAGGCCTTGTGTAGCCAGACAACGAACCTGGCTCAACAACTTGAGACTTAGGTGCTGTACTGCTTTTACCACGACCACCTGATGCTCCACCACCACTACCATCATTACCAGCTGACAATGACCGCCCACGGCCACGACCTCTTCCACTAGACTTCCTCATTGTTTGCAAAACGTAACCAAAGTAACGGTATTTGTTACTGTAAAACAACTTTTAAGGTGAACTCAAACTTCTGTAGGATTTATATATACCTTTATAGGTGCCTGACACTGAAAGGAAAATCAGGCCCAATGTTACACACTAGGTTTTCTGTGCCCCAATAATTTGAGACAGATGGCACACACAGGACCAGCACTCAAGCAGAAATGCCAATTTTAATCTCCCACAATTTTTTTTCTTCAGGGAGAATTGAAAAAAAAAAAAATGTGCCAGTATTACACACTGGTTTTTGGTGGCACACAATGAGAGACAGATGCCACACACAGGACTGGCACAGAGGCAAACTTGCCAATCTTTATCTCCCACTATTAATTTTTTTTTTTACAGGGAGAATTTACCCCCCAAAAAAATGGCCCAATATTACACACTGGTTTTCAGTGGCACACAATGAGAGACAGATGCCACACACAGCACTGGCACAGAGGCAGACTTGCCAATCTTTATCTCCCACTATTAATTTTTTTTTTAACAGGGAGAATTTACCCCCCCCAAAAAAAATGGCCCAGTATTACACACTGGTTTTCGGTGGCACACAAGGAGAGACAGATGCCACACACAGGACTTGCACAGAGGCAGACTTGCCAATCTTTATCTCCCACTATTAATATTTTTTTTTACAGGTAGAATTTACCCCCCCCAAAAAAAATGGCCCAATATTACACACTGGTTTTCGGTGGCACACAAGGAGAGACAGATGCCACACACAGGACTGGCACAGAGGCAGACTTGCCAATCTTTATCTCCCACTATTAATTTTTTTTTTAACAGGGAGAATTTACCAAAAAAAAAAGGCCCAGTGTTACACACTGGTTTTCGGTGGCACACAAGGAGAGACAGATGCCACACACAGGACTGGCACAGAGGCAGACTTGCCAATCTTTATCTCCCACTATTAATTTTTTTTTTTACAGGGAGAATTTACCAAAAAAAAAAATGGCCCAGTATTACACACTGGTTTTCGGTGGCACACAAGGAGAGACAAATGTCACACACAGGACTTGCACAGAGGCAGACTTGCCAATCTTTATCTCCCACTATTAATTCTTTTTTTTACAGGGATAATTTACCCCCCCAAAAAAAATGGCCCAATATTACACACTGGTTTTCGGTGGCACACAAGGAGAGACAGATGCCACACACAGGACTGGCACAGAGGTAGACTTGCCAATCTTTATCTCCCACTATTAATTTTTTTTTTAACAGGGAGAATTTACCAAAAAAAAAAAAATTGCCCAGTATTACACACTGGTTTTCGGTGGCACACAAGGAGAGACAGATGCCACACACAGGACTAGCAGAGGCAGACTTGCCAATCTTTATCTCCCACTATTAATTTTTTTTTTACAGGGAGAATTTACCAAGAAAAAAAAATGGCCCAGTATTACACACTGGTTTTCGGTGGCACACAATGAGAGACAGATGCCACGCACAGGACTGGCACAGAGGCAGACTTGCCAATATTTATCTCCCACTATTAATTATTTTTTTTACTGGGAGAATTTACCCCCCCCAAAAAAATGGCCCAATATTACACACTGGTTTTCGGTGGCACACAAGGAGAGACAGATGCCACACACAGGACTGGCACAGAGGCAGACTTGCCAATCTTTATCTCCCACTATTATTTTTTTTTTTTACAGGGAGAATTTACCCCCCCAAAAAAATGGCCCAATATTACACACTGGTTTTCAGTGGCACACAATGGGAGACAGATGCCACACACAGCACTAGCACAGAGGCAGACTTGCCAATCTTTATCTCCCACTATTATTTTTTTTTTTAACAGGGAGAATTTACCCCCCCCAAAAAAATTGCCCAGTATTACACACTGGTTTTCGGTGGCACACAATGAGAGACAGATGCCACACACAGGACTGGCACAGAGGCAGACTTGCCAATCTTTATCTCCCACTATTATTTTTTTTTTAACAGGGAGAATTTACCCCCCCAAAAAAATGGCCCAGTATTACACACTGGTTTTCGGTGGCACACAATGAGAGACAGATGCCACACACAGGACTGGCACAGAGGCAGACTTGCCATTCTTTATTTTCCACTATTAATTTTTTTTTAACATGGAGAATTTACCCCCCCCAAAAAATGGCCCAGTATTACACACTGGTTTTCGGTGGCACACAAGGAGAGACAGATGACACACACAGGACTTGCACAGAGGCAGACTTGCCAATCTTTATCTCCCACTATTAATTTTTTTTTATACAGGGAGAATTTACCCCCCCCAAAAAAATGGCCCAATATTACACACTGGTTTTCGGTGGCACACAAGGAGAGACAGATTCCACACACAGGACTGGCACAGAGGCAGACTTGCCAATCTTTATCTCCCACTATTAATTTTTTTTTTAACAGGGAGAATTTACCAAAAAAAAATGGCCCAGTATTACACACTGGTTTTCGGTGGCACACAAGGAGAGACAGATGCCACACACAGGACTGGCACAGAGGCAGACTTGCCAATCTTTATCTCCCACTATAAATTTTTTTTTTTACAGGGAGAATTTACCAAAAAAAAAAATGGCCCAGTATTACACACTGGTTTTCGGTGGCACACAAGGAGAGACAGATGCCACACACAGGACTAGCACAGAGGCAGACTTGCCAATCTTTATCTCCCACTATTAATTTTTTTTTAACAGGGAGAATTTACCCCCCCCAAAAAATGGCCCAGTATTACACACTGGTTTTTGGTGGCACACAATGAGAGACAGATGCCACACACAGCACTGGCACAGAGGCAGACTTGCCAATCTTTATCTCCCACTGTTTTTTTTTTTTCAGGGAGAATTAAAAAAACAAACAAAAAAACAATATTACACACTAGGTTTTCTGTGGCACACAATGAGAGACAGATGCCACACACAGCACTGGCACAGAGGCAGACTTGCCAATCTTTATCTCCCTGCAGTAATCTCAGAAAAGTATGGCAGGCAGCTATAAAAAGGACTGCTGCACACAAAAGTGTGGACAAACAAACTAGATAGCTGTGCAGAAAGGAAGGAACAACAGGATTTGTGCTTTGAAAAAAGCAGTTGGTTTGCACAGCGGCGTACACACACAGCAACGCAGCTATCAGGGAGCCTTCTAGGGCAGCCCAATGAGCTACAGCGCTGAGGAAAAAAAAATGTAGCTTCCACTGTCCTGCAAACAAAAGGTGGTGTTGGACAGTGGAAATCGCTACAGCACAAGCGGTTTGGGGGTGAATGTACCCTGCCTAACGCTCTCCCTGCTTCTGACAAAGTGGCAGCAACCTCTCCCTATGCTCAGATCAGCAGCAGTAAGCGGGAACGCCCCTTTATAGCCCCTGTGACGCCGCAGAAAGCAAGCCAATCACTGCAATGCCCTTCTGTAAGACGGTGGGGACTGAGATCTATGTCATCACGCTGCCCACACTCTGCGTCCACCTTCATTGGCTGAGAAATGGTGCTTTTAGCGTCATTGAAACGCGACTTTGGCGCGAAAGTCGCGTACCGCATGGCAGACCCCACACAGGGATCGGGTCGGGTTTCATGAGACGCCGACTTTGAAAAAAGTCGGCGACTTATGAAAATGAACGATCCGTTGCGCTCAACCCTAATAAGGACCAATAAAACGAGGTTTGAACTTAGGGGAAGAGACCTTCATAGGAACATGATGAGAAGACAACCAGACCAAATCCCCATCCCGAAGCCGGGGACCAACGCACGGACGGCGGTTAACAAAACGTTGAGCCTTTTCCTGAGACAATGTTAAATTGTCCACCACATGAGTCCAAATCCGCTGCAACCTGTCCACCACAGAATCCACCCCAGGACAGTCCGAAGACTCAACCTGCCCTGAAGAAAAACGAGGATGAAAACCGAAATTGCAAAAAAAAGGCGAAACCAAAGTAGCCGAACTAGCCCGATTATTAAGGGCAAACTCGGCCAACGGCAAGAAGGTAACCCAATCATCCTGATCAGCAGACACAAAGCATCTCAAGTAGGTTTCCAAGGTCTGATTGGTTCGCTCCATCTGTCCATTTGTCTGAGGGTGAAATGCCGAAGAAAAAGACAAATTAATGCCCATTCTACCACAAAAGGACCGCCAAAACCTAGAAACAAACTGGGTACCTCTGTCAGACACAATATTCTCCGGAATACCATGCAAACGAACCACATGCTGGAAAAACAAAGGAACCAAATCAGAGGAGGAAGGCAACTTAGGCAAAGGTACCAAATGGACCATTTTAGAAAACCGGTCACAAACCAACCAGATGACAGACATCTTCTGAGACACAGGAAGATCGGAAATAAAATCCATGGAAATATGCGTCCAGGGCCTCTCAGGGATAGGCAAGGGCAAAAGCAACCCACTAGCACGAGAACAGCAGGGCTTAGCCCGAGCACAAATTCCACAGGACTGCACGAAGGAACGCACATCCCGTGACAAAGAAGGCCACCAAAAGGACCTGGCAACCAAATCTCTGGTTCCAAAGATCCCAGGATGACCAGCCAACACCGAACAATGGATCTCAGAAATCACCTTATTAGTCCATCTATCAGGAACAAACAATTTCCCCACAGGACAGCGGTCGGGTCTATCAGCCTGAAACTCCCGAAGCACCCGCCGCAAATCAGGGGAGATGGCAGACAGAATTACCCCCTCTTTGAGAATACCAGCCGGCTCACGGACTCCAGGAGAATCAGGCAAAAAACTCCTAGACAAGGCATCAGCTTTCACATTCTTAGATCCCGGAAGATACGAGACCACAAAATCAAAACGGGAGAAAAACAAAGACCATCGAGCCTGTCTAGGATTCAAGCGCTTGGCCGACTCAAGGTAAATCAGATTCTTATGGTCGGTCAAGACCACAACACGATGCTTGGCTCCCTCAAGCCAATGTCGCCACTCCTCGAATGCCCACTTCATAGCCAACAACTCCCGATTGCCGACATCATAATTATGTTCAGCAGGCGAAAACTTTCTGGAGAAGAAAGCACACGGCTTCAACACAGAGCCATCAGAGCTTCTCTGAGACAAAACAGCTCCTGCCCCAATCTCAGAAGCGTCAACCTCAACCTGAAAAGGGAGAGAAACATCTGGCTGACGCAACACAGGGGCAGAAGTAAAACGACGCTTAAGCTCCTGAAAGGCCTCCACAGCCGCAGAGGACCAATTCACCACATCTGTACCTTTCTTGGTCAAATCGGTCAGAGGTTTAACCACAGTAGAAAAATTAGCAATGAAGCGGCGATAAAAATTAGCAAAGCCCAAAAATTTCTGAAGGCTCTTCACAGATGTGGGCCGAGTCCAACCATAAATAGCCTGGACCTTAACAGGGTCCATTTCAATAGCCGAGGGAGAAAAAATGAACCCCAGAAAAGAAACCTTCTGAACTCCAAAAAGGCACTTAGACCCCTTCACAAACAGTGTATTAGCACGAAGAATCTGAAATACCATCCTGACCTGCTTCACATGAGTCTCCCAATCATTGGAAAAAACCAAAATATCATCCAAATAAACAATCATAAATTTATCCAAATACTCCCGGAAAATATCATGCATAAAGGACTGAAACACAGATGGAGCATTAGAGAGCCCGAAAGGCATCACAAGATATTCAAAATGACCTTCGGGCGTATTAAATGCTGTTTTCCATTCATCACCCTGTTTGATGCGGACCAGATTATACGCCCCTCGAAGGTCAATCTTGGTAAACCAGCTAGCCCCTTTGATCCGAGCAAACAAATCAGAAAGCAAAGGCAAAGGGTACTGGAATTTGACCGTGATCTTATTGAGAAGGCGATAATCTATACAGGGCCTCAAGGAGCCATCCTTCTTGGCAACAAAAAAGAAACCCGCTCCCAACGGTGACGAAGACGGGCGAATATGCCCCTTCTCCAAGGACTCTTTTACATAAGTCCGCATAGCGGTATGCTCTGGCACAGACAGATTGAAAAGTCGACCCCTAGGGAACTCACAGCCAGGAATCAAATTAATAGCGCAATCACAGTCCCTATGAGGAGGCAGAGGACTGGATTTAGGCTCCTCAAATATATCCTGGAAATCTGACAAAAACTCAGGAACCTCAGAAGAAGGGGACGAGGAAATTGACATCAGAGGAATGTCACTATGTATCCCCTGACAACCCCAACTAGTCACGGACATGGATTTCCAATCCAGCACTGGATTATGTACCTGTAACCATGGAAACCCCAGCACAACCACATCATGCAAATTATGCAACACCAAAAAGCGAATATTTTCCTGATGTGCTGGAGCCAGGTTCATGGTTAACTGTGTCCAGTACTGAGGTTTATTCTTGGCCAATGGCGTAGCATCAATCCCCCTCAAGGGAATAGGACTCTGCAACGGCTCCAAGGAAAAACCACAGCGCTTGGCAAATTCCAGGTCCATTAAGTTCAGGGCAGCGCCAGAATCCACAAATGCCATTACAGAAAAGGACGACAATGAGCAAATCAGGGTAACAGACAAGAGAAATTTAGGCTGTAAAGTACTGATGGTAACCGACCTAGCAACCCTCTTAGTTCGCTTCGGGCAGTCAGAGATAGCATGAGTAGCATCACCACAGTAAAAACACAGCCCATTCTGACGTCTGAACTCCTGCCGTTCTGCTCTCGTCAAAACTCTATCGCATTACAATGGGAGGAAGACCTGGGATTTGAGATCTCGCTGAAGGAGTGGCAGAGCTGTTGCGATGCCTTGTCAAGAGGCTCCCATCAGGTGTCTTTGGTTGAGTCTTCCCTTAGAGTCTTACATAGAACATACCTGGTCCCTGCGAGGTTGCATACCATATATCCACAGGTCTCTGACAAATGCTTTAGAGGTTGTGACGCACCAGGAGACATGAGTCACATATGGTGGTCCTGCCCGGTGGTTACTGATCTGTGGCGGGAGGTAAAGCTTTTACTGGATAGGATGATTGGAAAAGAGACATTAATGAACCCACTGACCCTCCTTCTGGGATTAAAACCGCAGGGGTTATCTAAAAAATTACACAGACTGGCGGTGTTATTGGGAATGGCAACCAAAATACACATAGCGTCAAAATGGAGGTCTCCTACACTTTCAATATCTCTTGTCAAAGATAGAATGAACACTATCATGATTAGTGTTGAGCGATACCGTCCGATACTTGAAAGTATCGGTATCGGAAAGTATCGGCCGATACCGGCAAAGTATCGGATCCAATCCGATACCGATACCCGATACCAATACAAGTCAATGGGACTCATGTATCGGACGGTATTCCTGATGGTTCCCAGGGTCTGAAGGAGAGGAAACTCTCCTTCAGGCCCTGGGAACCATATAAATGTGTAAAAGAAAGAATTAAAATAAAAAATATCGCTATACTCACCTGTCCGACGCAGCCGGGACTTCAGCGAGGGAACCGGCAGCGTTGTTTGTTTAAAATTCGCGCTATTACTTGGTTACGTGAATTCCCGGCTTGTGATTGGTCAGGTCGGCCATGTTGCCGGGACCTGGACCAATCACAGCAAGCCGTGACGAAATTACGTCACGGCTTGCTGTGATTGGTCCGCGTCCCGGCAATATGGCCGCCCTGACCAATCACAAGCCGTGACGTCACAGGGAGGCTGGACACGCGCTCATTTTAAAATGGGCGCGTGTCCAGCCTCCCGTGACGTCACGGCTTGTGATTGGTTGCGCCGCGGTCAACCAATCACAAGCCGGGAGGCTGGACGCGCTCATTTTAAAATGGGCGCGTGTCCAGCCTCCCGTGACGTCACGGCTTGTGATTGGTTGCGCCGCGGTCAACCAATCACAAGCCGGGAGGCTGGACGCGCTCATTTTAAAATGGGCGCGTGTCCAGCCTCCCGTGACGTCACGGCTTGTGATTGGTTGCGCCGCGGTCAACCAATCACAAGCCGGGAGGCTGGACGCGCTCATTTTAAAATGGGCGCGTGTCCAGCCTCCCGTGACGTCACGGCTTGTGATTGGTCAGGGCGGCCATATTGCCGGGACGCGGACCAATCACAGCAAGCCGTGACGTAATTTCGTCACGGCTTGCTGTGATTGGTCCGCGTCCCGGCAACGTGGCCGACCTGACCAATCACAAGCCGGGAATTCACGTAACCAAGTAATAGCGCGAATTTTAAACAAACAACGCTGCCGGTTCCCTCGCTGAAGTCCCGGCTGCGTCGGACAGGTGAGTATAGCGATATTTTTTATTTTAATTCTCTCTTTTACACATTTTAACATTAATGTTGTTGCGATACCCGATACCCGATACCACAAGAGTATCGGAATCCCGGTATCGGAATTCCGATACAGCAAGTATCGGCCGATACCCGATACTTGCAGCATCGGAATGCTCAACACTAATCATGATATATGAGCGCATTCAAGCGACGAGAACTGATAGCTGGAATTCCTTTTTCCAAACCTGGTCGCCATGGCTCGAACTATATCCGGATGGTCAAATGAAATTGGCTCTCACCCTGTCTCCCTGAGATGTTGCTTTTTATTTTTCTCTTCGAAGGAGTGGGGATCCTGAACTGGATAATATTGATAACCGATCGATACTTGTTGATATGTGAGAATATTATTGTAAAATTGTAGAGTGGTTTTATACTGTATTCGGTCTTGAACTTATCCCCTTTTGTTTCTGTCTTGTTTTTGTCTTGTCTTTCATTAATCAACATTAATACTTCCCCCATACATTACAATGTTAGTGTTGATACTTATGTAAATTTTGTATTTTCAGTACTCCCACGTTGGGAGATTATTGTGAAATTTTTATTTTCCAAATAAAAATATTGAAACAAAAAAAAAACTCTATCGCATTGCATAGGCTCAGAACTCTGCCCAGAGGACACCGCCATATGGTGCACCTCTTTACGTTCACGTAAGCGCCGATCAATCTGAATGGCCAGAGACATTGATTCGTTCAAACCAGCAGGCGTGGGAAACCCCACCATAACATCTTTAAGAGCTTCAGAAAGACCCTTTCTGAAAATAGCCGCCAGGGCATCCTCATTCCATTTTGTAAGCACAGACCACTTTCTAAATTTCTGACAATATATCTCTACTGCTTCCTGACCCTGACACAGAGCCAGCAAAATTTGTTCTGCCTGATCCACAGAATTGGGTTTGTCATAAAGCAGTCCAAGTGCTTGAAAAAACGAATCTATATTGAGCAATGCAGGATTCCCTGGCTCAAGGGAGAATGCCCAGTCCTGTGGGTCGCCACGCAACAGAGAAATAGCAATCTTCACCTGCTGAATGGGGTCACCAGAGGAACGGGGTCTCAGAGCAAAAAATAATCTGCAATTATTTTTAAAATTCAAAAACCTAGATCTATCCCCAGAAAACAAATCAGGAATAGGAATTCTAGGCTCAGAAACAGGAGTTTGAACAACATAGTCTTGGATACTCTGTACCCTTGCAGCGAGATGATCAACACGCGCAGACAGACCCTGAACCTCCATATCAGCACCAAGCTCCTGCACCATCCAAAAATCAAGGGGAAAAAAAGGACAAAACAAGCAACACACAAAAAAAAATGACTCAGAACTTTCTCTTCCCTCTTTTGAGATGCATTTAACACATTGTGGGCCAGCTGTACTGTTATGACCTGGTGGGTACGGAGTGGTACTGAGATGACCTGGTGGGCAAAATCAATCATGGACTCACTACGGAGCAGCACTGAAATGACCTGGTGGGTAAAACAAAAATAGGACTAGCTCTGAGGAGGTGGTAACTTTACTGACCGCAATCCCTACTTCTAACACCAACACTAGAAATAGCCGTGGAGCGTACCTAACTCTGCCTAGACGCCTCTGCACAGCCTAAGAACTAGCTACCCCTAAAGATGGAAATGGAAAGCTATCTCGCCTCAGAGAAACCCCCAAAGGAAGATAGCCCCCCACAAATATTGACGGTGAGTGGAGAGGGAAATTACAAACTCAGAAATGAAACTAGATTTTTTAGCAAAGGAGGCCAACACTATCTAAATAGACAGAGATAGGATAGTTGCTTTGCGGTCAGTATAAAAACTAAAAGTCCACGCAGAGTTTACAAAAATAACCACCACACCGACTCACGGTGTGGAGGGGCAAATCTGCGACCCCAGAGCTTCCAACTAGCCAGAATATTTCTTAATGACAAGCTGGACAAAGAGATATAAATTGAACTGAACAGAAGGTCATAAGCAGGGAAACACCCAAAAAGTAGCAGACTTATCCCAAGCTGAAAATGGACTGGCCAACAGAGAACTTCCAGGAAAGGCCTCAATCCACAGGAAATACATTGACAGCTGGCAAAACTAAAGCCAAAAGCCCAGTTAAATAACAAGGCCAGGAAACCGATTAGTGAACGCAGCTGCTAAGTTCCACTTGAAACCACCAGAGGGAGCCCAAGAGCAGAACTCCCAAAAATACCATTCGCAACCACAGGATGGAGCCCAAGAATGGAATTCACAACAGTAATGCAGCACAGCCCCCATAGAATGTAATGCAGCACAGCCCCATAGAATGTAATGCAGCCATCCCCCATAGAATGTAATTCAGCACAGCCTCCATAGAATGTAATGCAGCACAGGCCCCTTAGATTGTAATATAGCCAGCCCCCATAGAATGTAATACAGCCAGCCCCCATAGAATGTAATTCAGCACAGTCCCCATAGAATGTAATGCAGCACAGCCCCCATAGAATGTAATGCAGCCAGCCCCATAGAATGTAATTCAGCACAGTCCCCATAGAGTGTAATGCAGCACAGGGCCCATAGAATGTAATGCAGCACAGCCCAAATAGACTGTAATACAGCCAGCCCCCATAGAATGTAATAAAGCACAGCCCCCATTTAATGTAATGCAGCCAGCCCCCATAGAATGTAATACAGCCAGCCCCCATAGAATGTAATACAGCCAGCCTTCATAGAATGTAATTCAGCACAACCCCCACAGGCTGCATTACATTCTATGGGGGCTGTGCTGCAATACATTCTATGGGGACTGCTGAATTACTTTCTATGGGGGCTGTGCTGTATTACATTCTATGGGGGATGGCTGTATTACATTCTATGGGGGCTGTGCTGCATTACATTCTATGGGGGCTGTGCTGTATTACATTCTATGGGGGATGGCTGCATTACATTCTATGGTGGCTGTGCTGCATTACATTCTATGGGGGCTGTGCTGAATTACATTCTATGGGGGCTGGCTGAATTACATTCTATTGGGGCTGGCAGTATTACATTCTATTGGGGCTGGCTGCATTACATTCTATGGGGGCTGTGCTGAATTGCTTTCTATGGGGCATGGCTGCATTACATTTTATAGGGGCTGTGCTGCATTACATTCTATGGGAGCTGTGCTGCATTACATTCTATGGGGGCTGTGCTGAATTACATTCTATGGGAGCTGTGCTGTATTACATTCTATGGGGGCTGGCTGTATTACATTAAATGGGGGCTGGCTGCATTACATTCTATGGGGGCTGTGCTGAATTACATTCTATGGGGGATGGCTGCATTACATTCTATGGGGGCTGTGCTGCATTACATTCTATGGGGGCTGTGCTGAATTACATTCTAGGGGGGCTGTGCTGTATTACATTCTATGGGGGATGGCTGCATTACATTCTATGGGGGCTGTGCTGCATTACATTCTATGGGGGCTGGCTGTATTATTGTGGGCGGAGAGAGCATTTTCTCCTGCTCTGCTCTCCTGCCGCTGGCTGCGTGCAGTGCTGAAGTTATCAGGCACAGGCAGGTTCCGGAGGAGCTCCTACCGGCGCCTGAGTGAGTGCCATGCTATATCGCGGTATACTCTGACAGTCTGGGTGACCTGGGGCGGCCATGGGCTGGACGGCTGCAGCTGACATATAAATATATATACTACAGCAGCCGCCCAGCCCAGGCCCCCAGCACAGCCTGTATAGATACAGTGTATATAATATATATACAGGACAGGTGCTGGGGGCCTTGGCTGGGTGGCTGTTGAAGTATGTACACTGCACAGTACCACTCCCCTGTATATATACACCGCACAGTACCTCTCCCCTGTATATATACAGTGCACAGTACCACTCCCCTGTATATATACACTGCACAGTACCTCTCTCCTGTATATATACACTGCACAGTACCTCTCCCCTGTATATATGCACTGCACAGTACCACTCCCCTGTATATATACACTGCACAATACCTCTCTCCTGTATATATACACTGCACAGTACCTCTCCCCTGTATATATACACTGCACAGTACCACTCCCCTGTATATATACACACTGCACAGTACCACTCCCCTGTATATACACTGCACAGTACCACTCCCCTGTATATATACACTGCACAGTACCTCTCCCCTGTATATATACTGCACAGTACCTCTCTCCTGTATATATACACTGCACAGTACCTCTCCCCTGTATATATACACCGCACAGTACCACTCCCCTGTATGTATACACCGCACAGTACCTCTCCCCTGTATATATACACTGCACAGTACCACTCCCCTGTATATATACACTGCACAGTACCTCTCCCCTGTATATATACACTGCACAGTACCTCTCCCCTGTTTATATACACTGCACAGTACCACTCCCCTGTATATATACACTGCACAGTACCTCTCCCCTGTATATATACACCGCACAGTACCCCATAAAATGTAATGCAGCACAGCCCCCATAGAATGTAATGCAGCACAGCCCCCATAGAATGTAATCAGCCATCCCCCATAGAATGTAATTCAGCACAGCCCCCATAGAATGTAATGCAGCCAGCCCCCATAGAATGTAATACAGCCAGCCCCCATAGAATGTAATTCAGCCAGCCCCCATATAATGTAATGCAGCACAGCCCCATAGAATGTAATGCAGCCATCCCCCATAAAATGTAATACAGCACAGCCCCCATAGAATGTAATGCAGCCAGCCCCCATAGAATGTAATACAGCCAGCCCCCATAGAATGTAATCAGCCATCCCCCATAGAATGTAATTCAGCACAGCCCCATAGAATGTAATGCAGCCAGCCCCCATAGAATGTAATACAGCCAGCCCCCATAGAATGTAATTCAGCCAGCCCCCATAGAATGTAATTCAGCCAGCCCCCATGGAATGTAATACAGCCAGCCCCCATAGAATGTAATACAGCACAGCCCCCATAGAATGTAATGCAGCACAGCCCCCATAGAATGTAATGCAGCCATTCCCCATAGAATGTAATACAGCACAGCCCCCATAGAATGTAATGCTGCACAGCCCCCAGAGAATGTAATGCAGCACAGCCCCATAGAATGTAATGCAGCACAGCCCCCAGAGAATGTAATGCAGCACAGCCCCCATAGAATGTAATGCAGCACAGCCCCCATAGAATGTAATGCAGCACAGCCCCCATAGAATGTAATGCAGCCATCCCCCATAGAATGTAATCCAGCACAGCCCCCGTAGAATGTAATGCAGCCAGCCCCCATAGAATGTAATACAGCCAGCCCCATAGAATGTAATACAGCCAGCCCCCATAGAATGCAATGCAGCACAGCCCCCATAGAATGTAATGCAGCCATCCCCCATAGAATGGAATACAGCACAGCCCCATAGAATGTAATTCAGCACAGTCCCCATAAAATGTAATGCAGCACAGCCCCCATAGAATGTAATGCAGCACAGCCCCCATAGAATGTAATGCAGCCATCCCCCATAGAATGTAATTCAGCACAGCCCCTATAGAATGTAATACTGCCAGCCCCCATAGAATGTAATACAGCCAGCCCCCATAGAATGTAATTCAGCCAGCCCCCATAGAATGTAATTCAGCACAGCCCCCATAGAATGTAATGCAGAACAGCCCCCATAGAATGTAATGCAGCCATCCCTGTTATGACCCCAATGGCAGAGGGTCTCAAAAGTACATACCAAGTCTGCAAACACAAAAAAACAGCTCTTAGGGCAGTGGTAACTGGGCTGACCATATATCTAATCCTAGCACCACAAATAGCAGCAGCCGGGGAACGTGCCTACGTTGGTTCTAGACGTCTCGCGCCAGCCAGAGAACTAACTAACCCTAGAAGGGAAAAGATAGACCTTTCTTGCCTCCAGAGAAAAGACCCCAAAAGTTGGATACAAGCCCCCAACAAATAATAACGGTGAGGTAAGGAGAAAAGACAAACGTAAGAATGAACTAGATATTTAGCAAAGAGAGGCCCACTGACTAATAGCAGAATATAGTAAGATGACTTATACGGTCAGCAAAAACCCTATCAAAATTTCCACGCTGGATATTCAAGAACCCCCGAACCATCTAACGGCCCGGGGGGAGAACACCAGCCCCCTAGAGCTTCCAGCAAAATCAGGAATCACATTTAGTACAAGCTGGACAAAAAATAAGAGCTATGCAAATAACCAAAAAACAAGGAAGCAGGACTTAGCTTAATTTAGCAAGATCCAGGACCAGCAGACTGGAGCAAACAGAAAGGAACTGAATACAACGATGCCAGGCACAGGACTGAGAATCCAGGAAGTTTATATAGCAACACCCCTGGACTAACGACCGAGGTGGGTGCCAAACTGAGGAAAGACAATCCCAGAATCATATCACTAGTGACCACAAGAGGGAGCCAAAAAAGTCTAATTCACAACAGTACCCCCCCTTTAAGGAGGGGTCACCGAACCCTCACCAAGACCACCAGGGCGATCAGGATGAGCAGCGTGAAAGGCACAAACTAAATCGGCCGCATGCACATCAGAGGCAACCACCCAGGAATTATCCTCCTGACCATAGCCCTTCCACTTGACCAGATACTGAAGCCTCCGCCTGGAGAGACGAGAATCCAAGATCTTCTCCACCACGTACTCCAACTCGCCCTCAACCAACACCGGAGCAGGAGGCTCAACAGAAGGAACCACAGGTACAACGTACCGCCGCAACAAAGACCTATGGAACACGTTGTGAATGGCAAACGACACCGGAAGATCCAAGCGAAAGGACACAGGATTAAGGATTTCCAATATCTTGTAAGGACCGATGAAGCGAGGCTTAAATTTAGGAGAGGAGACCTTCATAGGAACAAATCGAGAAGACAGCCATACCAAATCCCCAACACGAAGTCGGGGACCCACACCGCGGCGGCGGTTGGCAAAACGCTGAGCCTTCTCCTGTGACAACTTTAAGTTGTCCACCACATGATTCCAGATCTGCTGCAACCTATCCACCACGGAATCTACCCCAGGACAGTCAGAAGGCTCCACATGTCCCGAGGAAAAACGAGGATGGAAACCAGAGTTGCAAAAAAATGGCGAAACCAAAGTAGCGGAACTAGCCCGATTATTAAGGGCAAACTCAGCCAACGGCAAGAAGGTCACCCAATCATCCTGATCTGCAGAAACAAAACACCTCAAATAAGCCTCCAGAGTCTGATTAGTTCGCTCCGTTTGTCCATTAGTCTGAGGATGAAAGGCAGACGAAAACGACAAATCAATGCCCATCTTAGCACAAAAGGATCGCCAGAACCTGGAAACAAACTGGGATCCTCTGTCAGACACAATATTCTCAGGAATGCCGTGTAAACGAACCACATTCTGAAAGAACAAAGGAACCAGATCGGAAGAGGAAGGCAGCTTAGGCAAAGATACCAAATGGACCATCTTGGAAAAGCGATCACATACCACCCAGATGACAGACATGCCCTGAGACACCGGAAGATCTGAAATGAAATCCATGGAAATGTGTGTCCAAGGCCTCTTCGGGACAGGCAAGGGCAAGAGCAACCCGCTGGCACGAGAACAGCAAGGCTTAGCTTGAGCACAAGTCCCACAGGACTGCACAAATGACCGCACATCCCGTGACAAGGAAGGCCACCAAAAGGACCTAGCCACCAGATCTCTGGTGCCAAAAATTCCCGGATGCCCTGCCAACACCGAGGAATGAACCTCGGAAATGACTCTGCTGGTCCACTTATCAGGAACAAACAGTCTGTCAGGTGGACAAGAGTCAGGTCTACCAGCCTGAAATCTCTGCAACACACGTCGCAAATCCGGAGAAATGGCTGACAGGATAACTCCCTCTTTGAGAATACCAACTGGTTCTGCGACTCCAGGAGAGTCAGGCACAAAGCTCCTTGAAAGAGCATCAGCCTTCACATTCTTTGAACCTGGTAAATACAAGACCACAAAGTCAAAACGGGAGAAAAACAATGACCAGCGGGCCTGTCTAGGATTCAGGCGTTTAGCAGACTCGAGATACATCAGATTTTTGTGATCAGTCAAGACCACCACACGATGCTTAGCACCCTCGAGCCAATGACGCCACTCCTCAAATGCCCACTTCATGGCTAACAACTCCCGATTGCCAACATCATAATTCCGCTCAGCAGGCGAAAACTTCCTAGAGAAAAAAGCACATGGTCTCATTACAGAGCAACCAGGGCCTCTCTGCGACGAAACGGCCCCTGCCCCAATCTCAGAAGCATCCACTTCAACCTGAAAGGGAAGTGAGACATCAGGCTGGCACAAAACAGGCGCCGAAGTAAACCGGCGCTTCAACTCTTGAAAAGCTTCCACGGCTGCAGGAGCCCAGTTAGCAACATCAGAACCTTTCTTGGTCATATCCGTCAAAGGTTTAACAACGCTAGAAAAATTAGCGATAAAACGACGGTAGAAGTTAGCAAAACCCAAGAACTTCTGAAGACTCTTAACTGACGTGGGTTGAGTCCAATCATGAATAGCTCGGACCTTGACTGGGTCCATCTCCACCGCAGAAGGGGAAAAAATAAAACCCAAAAAGGGAACCTTCTGTACTCCAGAGAGACACTTTGAGCCCTTAACAAACAAAGCATTCTCACGCAAAACCTGAAACACCATCCTGACCTGCTCTACATGCGAGTCCCAATCATCAGAAAAAACCAGAATATCATCCAGATAAACAATCATAAATTTATCCAGATACTTCCGGAAAATATCATGCATAAAGGACTGAAACACTGAAGGAGCATTAGAGAGCCCGAAAGGCATCACCAAGTACTCAAAATGACCTTCGGGCGTATTAAATGCAGTTTTCCATTCATCTCCTTGCTTAATGCGCACAAGGTTGTACGCACCACGAAGATCTATCTTGGTGAACCACTTGGCACCTTTAATCCGGGCAAACAAGTCCGACAACAGAGGCAAAGGATACTGAAATTTAACAGTGATTTTATTCAGAAGCCGATAGTCAATACAAGGTCTCAAAGATCCGTCCTTCTTAGCCACAAAAAAGAATCCCGCACCAAGAGGGGAAGAGGATGGACGGATATGCCCCTTCTCCAGAGATTCCTTGATATACGAACGCATTGCGGTATGCTCAGGTACAGACAGATTAAATAATCTTCCCTTAGGAAATTTACTACCTGGAATCAAATCTATAGCGCAGTCACAGTCCCTATGAGGAGGAAGAGCACTGGACCTGGACTCGCTGAATACATCCTGGCAATCAGACAAATACTCAGGAACTTCCGAAGGAGTAGAAGAAGCAAAAGACACCGGCGGGGAATCACCATGAATTCCCTGACAGCCCCAACTTGACACAGACATTGCCTTCCAATCCAAGACTGGATTATGGGTCTGTAACCATGGCAGACCCAAAACGACCAAATCATGCATTTTATGCAGAACAAGAAAACGAATCACCTCCCGATGTTCAGGAGTCATGCACATGGTTACCTGTGTCCAAAACTGCGGTTTATTTTCCGCCAATGGCGTAGCATCAATACCTCTAAGAGGGATAGGATTTACCAACGGCTCAAGAACAAAACCACAGCGCTTGGCAAACGACAGATCCATAAGACTCAGGGCAGCACCTGAATCCACAAACGCCATAACAGGGTAGGAGGACAATGAGCAAATTTAAGTCACAGACAAAATAAATTTAGGTTGTAAATTACCAATGGCGACAGGACTAACAACCCTAGTTAGGCGCTTAGAGCATGCTGATATAACATGTGTAGAATCACCACAGTAAAAACACAACCCATTCTGACATCTATGATTTTTCCGTTCATTTCTAGTCTGAATTCTACCACATTGCATTAAATCAGGTGTTTGTTCAGACAACACCACCAGAGGATTCGCGGCTTTGCGCTCCCGCAAACGCCGGTCAATTTGAATAGCCAGCGCCATGGAATCATTCAGACCTGTAGGAATGGAGAAACCCACCATCACATTCTTAATGGCTTCAGAAAGGCCATTTCTGAAATTTGCGGCCAGAGCACACTCATTCCACTGAGTAAGTACGGACCATTTCCGAAATTTTTGGCAATACACTTCAGCTTCATCCTGACCCTGAGAAATAGCCAGCAAGGCTTTTTCTGCCTGAATTTCAAGATTGGGCTCCTCGTAAAGCAATCCGAGCGCCAGAAAAAACGCATCAATATTTGCCAATGCCGGATCTCCTGGCGCTAGCGAGAAGGCCCAATCCTGAGGGTCGCCCCGTAAGAAAGAGATAACAATTTTTACTTGCTGAGCTGAGTCTCCAGATGAACGGGGTCTCAGAGATAGAAACAATTTACAATTATTCCTGAAATTCCTAAACTTAAATCGGTCTCCAGAGAACAGTTCAGGAATAGGTATTTTAGGTTCAGACATTGGACTACTGGTAACAAAATCTTGTATGCCCTGCACACGAGCAGCAAGCTGATCCACACTTGTAATCAAAGTCTGGACACTCATGTCTGCAGCAAGCACAAGCCACTCAGAGGTAAAGGGGAGGAAAAAAGAGAGGAAAGAAAAAAAAAAAAAAAAAAATCAGACTTTCCTTCCTTGTAATCCCACTTCTGCAATGCATTAAACATTCAACCTTGGCCTGGCATACTGTTATGACCCCAATGGCAGAGGGTCTCAAAAGTACATACCAAGTCTGCAAACACAAAAAAACAGCTCTTAGGGCAGTGGTAACTGGGCTGACCATATATCTAATCCTAGCACCACAAATAGCAGCAGCCGGGGAACGTGCCTACGTTGGTTCTAGACGTCTCGCGCCAGCCGGAGAACTAACTAACCCTAGAAGGGAAAAGATAGACCTTTCTTGCCTCCAGAGAAAAGACCCCAAAAGTTGGATACAAGCCCCCAACAAATAATAACGGTGAGGTAAGGAGAAAAGACAAACGTAAGAATGAACTAGATATTTAGCAAAGAGAGGCCCACTGACTAATAGCAGAATATAGTAAGATGACTTATACGGTCAGCAAAAACCCTATCAAAATTTCCACGCTGGATATTCAAGAACCCCCGAACCATCTAACGGCCCGGGGGGAGAACAATAGCCCCCTAGAGCTTCCAGCAAAATCAGGAATCACATTTAGTACAAGCTGGACAAAAAATAAGAGCTATGCAAATAACCAAAAAACAAGGAAGCAGGACTTAGCTTAATTTTGCAAGATCCAGGACCAGCAGACAGGAGCAAACAGAAAGGAACTGATTACAACGATGCCAGGCACAGGACTGAGAATCCAGGAAGTTTATATAGCAACACCCCTGGACTAACGACCCAGGTGGGTGCCAAACTGAGGAAAGACAATCCCAGAGTCATATCACTAGTGACCACAAGAGGGAGCCAAAAAAGTCTAATTCACAACACATCCCCCATAGAATGTAATACAGCACAGCCCCATAGAAAGTAATTCAGCACAGCCCCCATAGAATGTAATGCAGCACAGCCCCCATAGAATGTAATACAGCCATCCCCCATAGAATGTAATACAGCACAGCCCCATAGAATGCCATACAGCACAGCCCCCATAAAATGTAATGCAGCACAGCCCCATAGATTGTAATGCAGCACAGCCCCCATAGAATGTAATGCAGCCATCCCCCATAGAATATAATTCAGCACAGCCCCCATAGAATGTAATGCAGCCAGCCCCCATAGAATGTAATACAGCCAGCCCCCATAGAATGTAATACAGCCAGCCCCCATAGAATGTAATTCAGCACAGCCCCCATAGAATGTAATGCAGCACAGCCCCCATAGAATGTAATGCAGCCATCCCCCATAGAATGTAATGCAGCACAGCCCCAATAGAATGTAATGCAGGACAGCCCCCATATAATGTAATGCAGCACAGCCCCATAGAATGTAATGCAGCACAGCCCCCATAGAATCTACTGCAGCCCCACCAATAGCCCCACAATCCAGTCATCACTCATATATATATATATATATATATATATATATATATATATATATATATATACTGAAATAGTAAAAAAAAACCAATCACCTCTCCTCGTGCCCAGCGCTGCTCCTGGCTCCGGTCTCAGCAGCTGCAGTCTGCCCGGTCACACAGCAGGTGCGCGATGATATGACATCATCACGCACCCGCAGTGTTAGCGCCAGGCAAAGCGGGGAATGATGGGAGAGGGAGCGTCATCAGACGCTCTCTTCTCCATCATTGTATTCAACTGTACCAGCATCATAGACGCCGGTATAGTTGAATGTGGTGGCGCTGGAGGGGGGGGTGAGTCGGCGGCGGCAAGGGGGTAAGTGTTATGATCTGGTGGCCTAAGAGCAGCATGAGACATACTCTGGAGAAGGTGATACCTGTACTGACCGCTGACCCTGAACTTAACACCGCAACTAGAAGTAGCCGTGGAATGTACTTAGCGCTCCCTAGACATCTCGACACAGCCGGAGGACTAATTACCCCTAGAGATAGAAAAGGGAAAACTATCTTGCCTCAGAGAAAATCCCCAAAGGATAGACAGCCCCCCACAAATATTGACTGTGAGAGGAGAGGGAAAAAACATACACAGACTGAAATGAGAATTTAGCAAAGGAGGCCACTTCTAGCTAAATAGAAAGGATAGGACAGAGTACTATGCGGTCAGTATTAAGACACTAGAAAATATCCACCACAGAAAATACAAAATCTCCACAGCTAACTAAAGATATGGAGGGTATATCTGCATCTCCAGCGATACCAGCTTGGCTAAACAAATCCTTATACAGACCAAGCTGGACAAGTCAAAAACATGGAAAAGAACTGAACAATAAGGCCACAGCATGTGGACAGCAAAAATCAAGGCCAGAACTTATCTTTGTTGAAATTAACTGCAAAGCAGAAGAGACCAGGCAGGGATGTGAATCCTCCAAGAACAATGGACAACTGGCACTGACTAAAGGGTGAAGCAAGACTAAATAGCCCAGTCAAAATTGCAAAAAGTGAACACACCTGATAAATGCTGCGATTCAGAGACAGCAGCGCTACCACTTACAACCACTGGAGGGAGCCCAAGAGCAGAATTCACAACAGTACCCCCCCTTGAGGAGGGGTCACCGAACCCTCACGAGAGCCCCCAGGCCGATCCGGACGAGCCAAATGAAAGGCACGAACCAAATCATCAGCATGAACACCGGAGGCAACAACCCAAGAATTATCCTCCTGGCCATAACCCTTCCATTTGACAAGATACTGAAGCTTCCGCCTCGAAAAACGAGAATCCAAAATCTTCTCCACCACATACTCCAGCTCCCCCCCAACCAACACCGGACCAGGAGGGTCAACGGAGGGAACCACGGGCACCACATATCTCCGCAACAAAGATCTATGGAACACATTATGAATGGAAAACGAAGCTGGAAGGGCCAAACGAAAAGACACCGGATTGATAATTTCCGAAATCCTATAAGGACCAATAAAACGAGGTTTGAACTTAGGGGAAGAGACCTTCATACGAACATGACGAGAAGACAACCAGACCAAATCCCCAACCCGAAGCCGGGGACCAACGCACCGACGGCGGTTAGCAAAACGTTGAGCCTTTTCCTGAGACAATGTCAAATTGTCCACCACATGAGTCCAAATCCGCTGCAACCTGTCCACCACAGAATCCTCCCCATACAGTCCGAAGGCTCAACCTGCCCTGAAGAAAAGCGAGGATGAAAACCAAAATTACAAAAAGGCGAAACCAAGGTAGCAGAACTAGCCCGATTATTAAGGGCAAACTCGGCCAACGGCAAGAAGGTAACCCAATCATTCTGATCAGCCGACACAAAGCATCTCAAATAGGTTTCCAAGGTCTGATTGGTTCGCTCCGTCTGTCCATTTGTCTGAGGGTGAAACGCCGAAGAAAAAGACAAATTAATGCCCATTCTACCACAAAAGGACCGCCAAAACCTCGAAACAAACTGGGTACCTCTGTCAGACACAATATTCTCCGGAATACCTTGCAAATGAACCACATGCTGGAAAAACAAAGGAACCAAATCAGAGGAGGAAGGCAACTTAGGCAAAGGTACCAAATGGACCATTTTAGAAAACCGGTCACAAACCACCCAGATGACAGACATCTTCTGAGAAACAGGAAGATCAGAAATAAAATCCATGGAAATATGCGTCCAGGGCCTCTCAGGGATAGGCAAAGGCAAAGGCAAAAGCAACCCACTAGCACGAGAACAGCAGGGCTTAGCCCGGGCACAGATCCCACAGGACTGCACAAAGGAACGTACATCCCGTGACAAAGAAGGCCACCAAAAGGACCTGGCAACCAAATCTCTGGTACCAAAGATCCCAGGATGACCAGCCAACACTGAACAATGAATCTCAGAAAACACCTTACTAGTCCATCTATCAGGAACAAACAATTTCCCCACAGGACAGCGGTCGGGTCTATCAGCCTGAAACTCCCGAAGCACCTGCCGTAAATCAGGGGAGATAGCAGAAAGAATCACCCCCTCCTTGACCAGCCGGCTCACGGACTCCAGGAGAATCAGGCAAAAAACTCCTAGACAGGGCATCAGCCTTCACATTCTTAGATCCCGGAAGATACGAGACCACAAAATTAAAACGGGAGAAAAACAAAGACCACCGAGCCTGTCTAGGATTCAACCGCTTGGCTGATTCAAGGTAAATCAGATTCTTATGATCGGTCAAGACCACAACACGATGCTTGGCTCCCTCAAGCCAATGTCGCCACTCCTCGAATGCCCACTTCATAGCCAACAACTCCCGATTGCCGACATCATAATTACGCTCAGCAGGCGAAAACTTTCTGGAGAAGAAAGCACACGGTTTCAACACAGAGCCATCAGAACTTCTCTGAGACAGAACAGCTCCTGCCCCAATCTCAGAAGCGTCAACCTCAACCTGAAAAGGGAGAGAGACATCTGGCTGACGCAACACAGGGGCAGAAGTAAAATGACGCTTAAGCTCCTGAAAGGCCTCCACAGCCGCAGAGGACCAATTCACCACATCTGCACCTTTCTTGGTCAAATCGGTCAGAGGTTTAACCACAGTAGAAAAATTAGCAATGAAGCGGCGATAAAAATTAGCAAAGCCCAAAAACTTCTGAAGGCTCTTCACAGATGTGGGCTGCGTCCAATCATAAATAGCCTGGTCCTTAACAGGGTCCATTTCAATAGCCGAGGGAGAAAAATGAACCCCAGAAAAGAAACCTTCTGAACTCCAAAAAGGCACTTAGACCCCTTCACAAACAGTGTATTAGCACGAAGAATCTGAAATACCATCCTGACCTGCTTCACATGAGACTCCCAATCATCGGAAAAAAACAAAATATCGTCCAAATATACAATCATAAATTTATCCAGATACTCCCGAAAAATATCATTCATAAAGGACTGAAACACAGATGGAGCATTAGAGAGCCCGAAAGGCATCACAAGATATTCAAAATTGCCTTCGGGCGTATTAAATGCTGTTTTCCATTCATCACCCTGTTTGATGCGGACCAGATTATACGCCCCTCGAAGGTCAATCTTGGTAAACCAGCTAGCCCCTTTAATCCGAGCAAACAAATCAGAGGGCAAAGGCAAAGGGTACTGGAATTTGACCGTGATCTTATTGAGAAGGCGATAATCTATACAGGGCCTGAAGGAGCCATCTGTTGTGAATTCCGTTCTCGGACTCCCTCCTGTGGTCATGAATGGTACTTTGGTTAGTTCTGCTCTTGGACTCCCTCTGGTGGCTTTGAGCGGAACTGCTGGTCTCTGAGGTTTGCTTTCTCAGCTGACCTCGTTTACTGTTAGGCTGGCTTCCCTATTTAACTCTACTCAGATTGTTACTTCATGCCAGCTGTCAATGTATCAGTATTGGTTCAGATCTCTCTTGGACTTCTCTGAGGACCTGTCTACTCCAGCAGAAGCTAAGTCTTTGCTAGTTCATTTGTTGTTACTGCTTCCTGAATATATTTCTTAGTACTGCTTATTTCTAGTTCTGCTATCATGATATTCCCTTGAAAGCTGGAAGCTCTGGAGTGCAGAGTGGCACCTCCACACCGTGAGTCGGTGTGGGGAGTCTTTTTGCTTACTCTGCGTGGTTTTTTGTAGTCTTTTGTGCTGACCGCATAGTTCCCTTTTCTATCCTCTGACTATTTAGTGAAAGTCTGGCCTCCTTTGCTAAAACCTGTTTCATTCCTGTGTTTGTGACTTTCCTTTTAACTCACAGTCAATATATGTGGGGGGCTGCCTTTACCTTTGGGGAATTTCTCTGAGGCAAGGTTAGGCTCTATTTCTATCTTTAGGGGTAGTTAGCTCTTAGGCTGCGAAGAGACGTCTAGGGAGAGTTAGGTACGCTCCACGGCTATTTCTAGTGTGTGTGATAGGAGTAGTGTTTGCGGTCAGCAGAGTTCCCACTTTCCCAGAGCTTGTTCCGATTACTAGTTTACTCATCAGGTCATTCCGGGTGCTCCTAACCACCAGGTCCATAACAGTACAGCTGGCCAACAAAGTGTTAATGCATCTCAAAAGAGGGATAAGAGAAGTTCTGAACCCATTTTTTTTTCTTTGCAGTGTGTTTTGTCTCTCTTTACCCTTTAATCTCTGGGTGGTTCAGGACTCAGGTGTAGATATGGATATTCAAGGTCTGTCCTCTTGTGTGGATCATCTCACTGCAAGAGTACAAAGCATTCAAGATTATGTAGTTCAGAATCCGATGTTAGAGCCTAGAATTCCAATTCCTGATTTGTTTTCTGGGGATAGATCTAAGTTTCTGAATTTCAAAAATAATTGTAAACTGTTTCTTGATTTGAAACCCCGCTCCTCTGGTGACCCCATTCAGCAAGTAAAAATTATTATTTCTTTGTTGCGTGGCGACCCTCAAGACTGGGCATTCTCCCTTGCACCAGGAGATCCTGCATTGCTTAATGTAGATGCGTTTTTTCTGGCGCTTGGATTGCTTTATGACAAACCGAATTCAGTGGATCAGGCAGAGAAAATCTTGCTAGCTTTGTGTCAGGGTCAGGATGAAGCAGAGATATATTGTCAGAAGTTTAGAAAATGGTCTGTGCTTACTCAATGGAATGAGGGTGCCCTGGCAGCAATTTTTAGAAAGGGTCTTTCTGAAGCCCTTAAGGATGTTATGGTGGGATTCCCCACGCCTGCTGGTCTGAATGAATCAATGTCCTTGGCCATCCAAATTGATCGGCGTTTGCGTGAGCGCAAAATTGTGCACCATTTGGTGGTGTCCTCTGAGCAGAGGCCTGAGCTTATGCAATGTGATAGAACTTTGACCAGAACTGAACGGCAAGAACACAGACGTCAGAATAGGCTGTGTTTTTACTGTGGTGACCCCACTCATGCTATCTCTGATTGTCCTAAGCGCACTAAGCGGTTCGCTAGGTCTGTCACCATTGGTACTGTACAGCCTAAATTTCTTTTGTCTGTTACTCTGATTTGCTCTTTGTCATCCTACTCGGTTATGGCATTTGTGGATTCAGGCGCTGCCCTGAATTTGATGGACTTGGAGTTTGCCAGGCGCTGTGGTTTTTTCTTGGAGCCTTTGCAGTATCCTATTCCATTAAGGGGAATTGATGCCATGCCGTTGGCCAAGAATAAACCTCAGTACTGGACTCAGTTGACCATGTGCATGGCTCCTGCACATCAGGAAGATATTCGCTTTTTGGTGTTGCATAATTTGCATGATGTGGTCGTGTTGGGTTTGCCTTGGCTACAGGTTCATAATCCAGTATTGGATTGGAAATCAATGTCTGTGTCTAGTTGGGGTTGTCAAGGGGTACATGGCGATGTTCCGTTGGTGTCAATTTCTGCTTCCACTCCTTCTGAAGTCCCTGAGTTTCTGTCGGATTACCAGGATGTATTTGATGAGCCCAAATCCAGTGTGCTACCCCCTCATAGGGATTGTAATTGTGCTATAAATTTGATTCCTGGTAGTAAGTTTCCTAAGGGCCGACTTTTCAATTTATCTGTGCCAGAGCACGCCGCTATGCGGAGTTATATAAAGGAGTCCTTGGAGAAAGGGCATATTCGCCCGTCTTCATCACCGTTGGGAGCAGGGTTCTTTTTTGTGGCCAAGAAGGATGGTTCTCTGAGACCCTGTATAGATTACCGCCTTCTCAATAAGATCACGGTCAAATTTCAGTACCCTTTGCCTCTGCTGTCTGATTTGTTTGCTCGGATTAAGGGGGCTAGTTGGTTCACCAAGATAGATCTTCGAGGGGCGTATAACCTTGTGCGTAATAAACAGGGCGATGAATGGAAAACAGCATTTAATACGCCCGAGGGTCATTTTGAGTACCTGGTAATGCCATTCGGGCTTTCAAATGCTCCATCTGTGTTTCAGTCCTTTATGCATGACATCTTCCGAAAGTATCTGGATAGATTCATGATTGTATATTTGGATGATATTTTGGTCTTTTCGGATGATTGGGAGTTTCATGTGAAACAGGTCAGAATGGTATTCCAGGTCCTTCGTGCTAATTCCTTGTTTGTGAAGGGGTCTAAGTGTCTCTTCGGAGTTCAGAAGGTTTCCTTTTTGGGCTTCATTTTTTCCCCTTCTAATATCGAAATGGACCCTGTTAAAGTTCAGGCCATTTATGATTGGACTCAACCTACATCTGTGAAGAGCCTCCAGAAATTCCTGGGCTTTGCTAATTTTTACCGTCGCTTCATCGCTAATTTTTCTAGTGTGGTTAAACCTTTGACTGATTTGACAAAGAAAGGTGCTGATGTGGTGAATTGGTCCTCTGCGGCCGTTGAGGCTTTTCAGGAGCTGAAACGTCATTTTTCTTCGGCCCCTGTGTTGCGTCAGCCAGATGTTTCGCTCCCTTTTCAGGTCGAGGTTGATGCTTCTGAGATTGGAGCAGGGGCTGTTTTGTCTCAAAGAAGTTCTGATGGCTCTGTGATGAAACCATGTGCCTTCTTTTCTAGAAAGTTTTCGCCTGCTGAGCGTAATTATGATGTTGGCAATCGGGAGCTGCTAGCTATGAAGTGGGCATTCGAGGAGTGGCGACATTGGCTTGAGGGAGCCAAGCACCGCGTGGTGGTCTTTACGGATCACAAAAATCTGACTTATCTCGAGTCTGCCAAGCGGTTGAATCCTAGACAGGCTCAATGGTCGCTGTTTTTCTCCCGTTTCGATTTTGTGGTCTCATACCTTCCAGGTTCTAAGAATGTGAAGGCGGACGCCCTTTCTAGGAGTTTTATGCCTGATTCTCCGGGAGTCCCTGAGCCGGCTGGTATTCTCAAAGAGGGGGTAATTCTGTCTGCCATCTCCCCTGATTTGCGGCGGGTGCTGCAGGAGTTTCAGGCTGATAGACCTGACCGCTGTCCAGCGGAGAAACTATTTGTCCCTGATAGATGGACTAGCAGAGTTATTTCTGAGGTTCTTTGCTCAGTGTTGGCTGGTCATCCTGGGATTTTTGGGACCAGAGATTTGGTGGCTAGGTCCTTTTGGTGGCCTTCCTTGTCTCGGGATGTTCGTTCTTTTGTGCAGTCCTGTGGGACTTGTGCTCGGGCTAAGCCCTGCTGTTCTCGTGCCAGTGGGTTGCTTTTGCCCTTGCCAGTCCCGAAAAGGCCTTGGACGCATGTTTCCATGGATTTTATTTCAGATCTTCCTGTCTCTCAAAGGATGTCTGTCATCTGGGTGGTTTGTGATCGCTTTTCTAAGATGGTCCATTTGGTACCCTTGCCTAAATTACCTTCCTCCTCTGATTTGGTGCCATTATTTTTTCAACATGTGGTTTGTTTGCATGGCATTCCGGAGAACATTGTGTCGGACAGAGGTTCCCAGTTTGTCTCTAGGTTTTGGCGGTCCTTTTGTGCTAAGATGGGCATTGATTTGTCTTTTTCTTCGGCTTTCCATCCTCAAACAAATGGCCAAACCGAACGAATCAACCAGACTTTGGAAACATATCTGAGATGCTTTGTTTCTGCTGATCAGGATGATTGGGTGACCTTCTTGCCATTGGCTGAGTTCGTCCTTAATAATCGGGCTAGTTCGGCTACTTTGGTTTCGCCTTTTTTTTGCAATTCTGGTTTTCATCCTCGTTTTTCTTCTGGGCAGGTTGAGCCTTCTGACTGTCCTGGTGTGGATTCTGTGGTGGACAGGTTGCAGCAAATTTGGACTCGTGTAGTGGACAATCTGACGTTGTCCCAGGAGAAGGCTCAACGTTTCGCTAACCGCCGTCGTTGTGTTGGTCCCCGACTTCATGTTGGGGATTTGGTTTGGTTGTCTTCTCGTTATGTTCCTATGAAGGTTTCTTCTCCTAAGTTTAAGCCTCGTTTCATTGGTCCTTATAAGATTTCTGAAATTCTCAACCCTGTCTCATTTCGTTTGGTCCTTCCAGCTTCTTTTGCCATCCATAATGTGTTCCATAGGTCGTTGTTGCGGAGGTACGTGGCGCCTATGGTTCCCTCCGTTGATCCTCCTGCCCCGTTGTTGGTTGAGGGGGAGTTGGAGTATGTGGTGGAAAAAATTTTGGATTCTCGTATTTCGAGACGGAAGCTTCAGTACCTGGTTAAGTGGAAGGGCTATGGTCAGGAGGATAATTCCTGGGTTGTTGCCTCCGATGTCCACGCTGCCGATTTAGTTCGTGCTTTTCATTTGGCTCGTCCTGATCGGCCTGGGGGCCCTGGTGAGGGTTCGGTGACCCCTCCTCAAGGGGGGGTACTGTTGTGAATTCCGTTCTCGGACTCCCTCCTGTGGTCATGAATGGTACTTTGGTTAGTTCTGCTCTTGGACTCCCTCTGGTGGCTTTGAGCAGAACTGCTGGTCTCTGAGGTTTGCTTTCTCAGCTGACCTCGTTTACTGTTAGGCTGGCTTCCCTATTTAACTCTACTCAGATCGTTACATCATGCCAGCTGTCAATGTATCAGTATTGGTTCAGATCTCTCTTGGACTTCTCTGAGGACCTGTCTACTCCAGCAGAAGCTAAGTCTTTGCTAGTTCATTTGTTGTTACTGCTTCCTGAATATATTTCTTAGCACTGCTTATTTCTAGTCCAGCTTGATATCATGATATTCTCTTGCTATCTGGAAGCTCTGGGGTGCAGAGTGGCACCTCTGTTGTGATTTTGCTTTTTGCTCCCTCTAGTGGTCATTAGTGATTTGACTCTGGAGCGTCTGTCTTTTCCTATGTCCTCACCTGGGCCGTTAGTTCAGGGGCGTTGCTATATAAGCTCCCTGGACCTTCAGTTCAATGCCTGGCATCGTTGAAATCAGAGCTAATCTGTTGTGCTCTTGTCCTCTGATCCTGGTTCCTGTTTTTCAAGCTAAGTCTGCTTCTTTGCTTTTTGCTTTTGTTTTGTTTGGTATTTTTGTCCAGCTTGTTCCTATCTGTATCCTGACCTTTGCTGGAAGCTCTAGGGGGCTGGTGTTCTCCCCCCGGACCGTTAGACGGTTCGGGGGTTCTTGAATCTCCAGCGTGGATTTTTATAGGGTTTTTGTTGACCAGATAAGTTATCTTGCTATATTCTGCTATTAGTAAGCTGGCCTCTCTTTGCTGAACCTGGTTCATTTCTGTGTTTGTCATTTCCTCTTACCTCACCGTTATTATTTGTGGGGGGCTTGTATCTTGCTTTGGGGTCCCTTTCTCTGGAGGCAAGAGAGGTCTTTGTTTTCTTCTCCTAGGGGTAGTTAGATTCTCCGGCTGGCGCGAGTCATCTAGCGATCACCGTAGGCATGATCCCCGGCTACTTCTAGTGTTGGCGTTAGGAGTAGCTATTTGGTCAACCCAGTTACCACAGCCCTATGAGCTGGATTTTTGTATCTTGCAGACTTACACGTTCCTCTGAGACCCTGTCCACTGGGGTCATAACAGTATGCCAGGCCAGTATTAAATGTTTAATGCATTGCAGAAGTGGGATTATAAGAAAGAAAATTTTGAGTTTTTTTTTTCCCCTCTCTCATTTTTTTTTTCTTTTCCCCTTTACCTCAGAGTGGCTTAAGCTTGCTGCAGACATGAATGTCCAGACCTTGATTACAAGTGTGGACCAGCTTGCCGCTCGTGTGCAGGGTATACAAGATTATGTTACCAGAAATCCTAGGTCTGAACCCAAGATTCCGATTCCTGAACTGTTTTCAGGAGACCGATTTAAGTTTAGGAATTTCAGGAATAATTGTAAATTATTTTTGTCCCTGAAACCTTGTTCGTCTGGAGACTCTGCTCAACAAGTAAAAATTGTTATTTCATTCTTACGGGGTGACCCTCAGGATTGGGCTTTTTCGTTGGCGCCAGGAGATCCGGCATTGGCTGATATTGATGCGTTTTTTCTGGCGCTCGGTTTACTTTATGAGGAACCCAATCTTGAGATTCAGGCAGAGAAAGCCTTGCTGGCTATGTCTCAGGGCCAGGACGAGGCTGAGGTGTATTGCCAAAAATTTCGGAAATGGTCCGTGCTGACACATTGGAACGAGTGTGCACTGGCCGCTAATTTTAGAAATGGCCTTTCTGAGGCCATTAAGAATGTTATGGTGGGTGTTCTGTTGTGAAATTGGATTTTGGGCTCCCCCGGTGGCCACTGGTGGAATTGAACTGGTGTGTATCATCCCCTCTGTTCACCTGTTTCCATCAGGATGTGGGAGTCGCTATTTAACCTTGCTCCTCTGTCACTTCCATGCCGGTCAACATTGTAATCAGAAGCCTTTCTGTGCATGTTCCTGCTGCTAGACAACTCCCAGCTAAGTTGGACTTTAGTCCTCGTTTGTTTTTGCATTTTGTTCCAGTTCACAGCTGTAGTTTCGTTTCTGTGTCTGGAAAGCTCTTGTGATCTGAAATTGCCACTCTGATGTTATGAGTTAATACTAGAGTCTTAAAGTAATTTCAGGATGGTATTTTGATAGGGTTTTCAGCTGACCATGAAAGTGCCCTTTCTGTCTTCCTGCTATCTAGTAAGCGGACCTCAATTTTGCTAAACCTATTTTCATACTACGTTTGTCATTTCATCTAAAATCACCGCCAATATATGTGGGGGCCTCTGTCTGCCTATCGGGGAAATTTCTCTAGAGGTGAGCCAGGACTATATTTTCCTCTGCCAGGATTAGTTAGTCCTCCGGCCGGCGCTGGGCGTCTAGGGATAAAAAACGTAGGCAACGCTACCCGGCTACTGTTAGTTGTGCGGCAGGTTTAGTTCATGGTCAGTTTAGTTTCCATCCTTCCAAGAGCTAGTACTTATGTTTGCTGGGCTATGTTCTCTTGCCATTGAGAACCATAACAGTTTGACCGGCCAAAAAGGGTTAAATTAATTGACAGAGAAAGGAGAGAAAAGAGAAGTCTGCTGAAGATTTTTTTTTTTTTTCCCCTTCCCTTCAGTTCTGAGTGTGCTTGTAATTGAATCTCTTGCAAGTCTGCCTATATTGCAGCCTTTCTCTCTCTCTCTCTCCTTCTAATCCTGGAATGGCTCTGTGTTCACCTGTTTAAAATGGATATTCAGAGTTTAGCTGCAGGTTTGAATAATCTCACCACGAAAGTTCAAAATTTACAAGATTTGGTTGTTCATGTTCCTATATCTGAACCTAGAATTCCTTTGCCTGAATTTTTCTCGGGGAATAGATCTTGCTTTCAAAATTTTAAAAATAATTGCAAGTTGTTTTTGTCCCTGAAATCTCGCTCTGCTGGAGATCCTGCTCAGCAGGTCAGGATTGTGATTTCCTTGCTCCGGGGCGACCCTCAGGATTGGGCTTTTGCATTGGCTCCAGGGGATCCTGCGTTGCTCAATGTGGATGCGTTTTTTCTGGCCTTGGGGTTGCTTTATGAGGAACCTCAGTTAGAGCTTCAGGCGGAAAAGGCCTTGATGTCCCTATCTCAGGGGCAAGACGAAGCTGAAATATACTGCCAGAAATTCCGTAAATGGGCTGTGCTTACTCAGTGGAATGAGTGCGCCCTGGCGGCGAATTTCAGAGAGGGTCTCTCTGATGCCATTAAGGATGTTATGGTGGGGTTCCCTGTGCCTGCGGGTCTGAATGAGTCCATGACAATGGCTATCCAGATCGATAGGCGTCTGCGGGAGCGCAAACCTGTGCACCATTTGGCGGTGTCTACTGAGAAGACGCCAGAGAATATGCAATGTGATAGAATTCTGTCCAGAAGTGAACGGCAGAATTTAAGACGAAAAAATGGGTTGTGCTTCTATTGCGGTGATTCAACTCATGTTATATCAGCATGCTCTAAGCGTACTAAGAAGCTTGATAAGTCTGTTTCAATTGGCACTTTACAGTCTAAGTTTATTCTATCTGTGACCCTGATTTGTTCTTTATCATCTATTACCGCGGATGCCTATGTCGACTCTGGCGCCGCTTTGAGTCTTATGGATTGGTCCTTTGCCAAACGCTGTGGGTATGATTTGGAGCCTCTTGAAACTCCTATACCCCTGAAGGGGATTGACTCCACCCCATTGGCTAGTAATAAACCACAATACTGGACACAAGTAACTATGCGGATTAATCCGGATCATCAGGAGATTATTCGCTTTCTTGTGCTGTATAACCTACATGATGTGTTGGTGCTTGGATTGCCATGGCTGCAATCTCATAACCCAGTCCTTGACTGGAAAGCTATGTCTGTGTTAAGCTGGGGATGTAAGGGGACGCATGGGGACGTACCTGTGGTTTCCATTTCATCATCTATTCCCTCTGAGATTCCTGAATTCTTGACTGAATTTCGTGACGTTTTTGAAGAACCTAAGCTTGGTTCATTACCTCCGCACCGGGAGTGCGATTGTGCCATAGATTTGATTCCGGGTAGTAAATACCCTAAGGGTCGTTTATTTAATCTGTCTGTGCCTGAACATGCTGCTATGCGAGAATATATAAAGGAGTCCTTGGAAAAGGGACATATTCGTCCTTCGTCATCTCCCTTAGGAGCCGGTTTTTTCTTTGTGGCTAAGAAAGATGGCTCTTTGAGACCGTGTATTGATTATCGGCTTTTGAATAAAATCACGGTTAAATATCAATATCCGTTGCCACTGCTGACTGATTTGTTTGCTCGCATAAAGGGGGCCAAGTGGTTCTCTAAGAT
This sequence comes from Ranitomeya variabilis, assembly GCF_051348905.1. Lineage (NCBI taxonomy): Eukaryota > Metazoa > Chordata > Amphibia > Anura > Dendrobatidae > Ranitomeya > Ranitomeya variabilis. The sequence continues at coordinate 163,730,621 of NC_135236.1, read as the reverse complement.
AGATCTCCGTGGGGCGTATAATTTGGTGCGAATTAAGCAGGGGGATGAGTGGAAGACCGCATTTAATACGCCCGAGGGCCACTTTGAGTATTTGGTGATGCCTTTTGGTCTTTCAAATGCCCCTTCAGTCTTTCAGTCCTTTATGCATGACATTTTCCGTGATTATTTGGATAAATTTATGATTGTGTATCTGGATGATATTTTGATTTTTTCGGATGACTGGGACTCTCATGTCCAGCAGGTCAGGAGGGTTTTTCAGGTTTTGCGGTCTAATTCCTTGTGTGTGAAGGGTTCTAAGTGCGTTTTTGGGGTTCAAAAGATTTCCTTTTTGGGATATATTTTTTCCCCCTCTTCCATCGAGATGGATCCTGTCAAGGTTCAGGCTATTTGTGATTGGACGCAACCCTCTTCTCTTAAGAGTCTTCAGAAATTTTTGGGCTTTGCTAACTTTTATCGTCGATTTATTGCTGGTTTTTCTGATGTTGTTAAACCATTGACTGATTTGACTAAAAAGGGTGCTGATGTTGCTGATTGGTCCCCTGCTGCTGTGGAGGCCTTTCGGGAGCTTAAGCGCCGCTTTTCTTCCGCCCCTGTGTTGCGTCAGCCTGATGTTGCTCTTCCTTTTCAGGTTGAGGTCGACGCTTCTGAAATCGGAGCTGGGGCAGTTTTGTCGCAGAGAAGTTCCGATTGTTCCGTGATGAGACCTTGTGCCTTTTTCTCGCGTAAATTTTCGCCCGCCGAGCGGAATTATGATGTTGGGAATCGGGAGCTTTTGGCCATGAAGTGGGCTTTTGAGGAGTGGCGTCATTGGCTTGAGGGGGCTAGACATCAGGTGGTGGTATTGACTGACCACAAAAATCTAATTTATCTTGAGTCCGCCAGACGCCTGAATCCTAGACAGGCGCGCTGGTCGTTGTTTTTCTCTCGGTTTAATTTTGTGGTGTCCTACCTGCCGGGTTCTAAGAATGTTAAGGCGGATGCCCTTTCTAGGAGTTTTGAGCCGGACTCCCCTGGTAACTCTGAACCTACAGGTATCCTTAAGGATGGAGTGATATTGTCTGCCGTTTCTCCAGACCTGCGGCGGGCCTTGCAGGAGTTTCAGGCGGATAGACCTGATCGTTGCCCACCTGGTAGACTGTTTGTTCCTGATGATTGGACCAGTAAAGTCATTTCTGAGGTTCATTCTTCTGCGTTGACAGGTCATCCTGGAATCTTTGGTACCAGGGATTTGGTGGCAAGGTCCTTCTGGTGGCCTTCCCTGTCTCGAGATGTGCGAGGCTTTGTGCAGTCTTGTGACGTTTGTGCTCGGGCCAAGCCTTGTTGTTCTCGGGCTAGTGGATTGTTGTTGCCCTTGCCTATCCCGAAGAGGCCCTGGACGCACATCTCGATGGATTTTATTTCGGATCTTCCTGTTTCTCAGAAGATGTCTGTCATCTGGGTGGTGTGTGACCGTTTCTCTAAGATGGTCCATTTGGTTCCCCTGCCTAAGTTGCCTTCTTCTTCCGAGTTGGTTCCTCTGTTTTTTCAAAATGTGGTCCGTTTGCATGGTATTCCGGAGAATATCGTTTCTGACAGAGGAACCCAGTTCGTGTCTAGATTTTGGCGAGCATTCTGTGCTAGGATGGGCATAGATTTGTCTTTCTCGTCTGCTTTCCATCCTCAGACTAATGGCCAGACCGAGCGGACGAATCAGACCTTGGAGACATATTTGAGGTGTTTTGTGTCTGCAGATCAGGATGATTGGGTTGCTTTTTTGCCTTTAGCGGAGTTTGCCCTCAATAATCGGGCCAGCTCTGCCACCTTGGTGTCTCCTTTTTTCTGTAATTCGGGGTTTCATCCTCGATTTTCTTCTGGTCAGGTGGAATCTTCGGATTGTCCTGGAGTGGATGCTGTGGTGGAGAGGTTGCATCAGATTTGGGGGCAGGTAGTGGACAATTTGAAGTTGTCCCAGGAGAAGACTCAGCTTTTTGCCAACCGCCGGCGTCGGGTTGGTCCTCGGCTTTGTGTTGGGGACTTGGTGTGGTTGTCTTCTCGTTTTGTCCCTATGAGGGTTTCTTCTCCTAAGTTTAAGCCTCGGTTCATCGGCCCGTACAAGATATTGGAGATTCTTAACCCTGTGTCCTTCCGTTTGGACCTCCCTGCATCTTTTTCTATTCATAATGTTTTTCATCGGTCATTGTTGCGCAGGTATGAGGTACCGGTTGTGCCTTCCGTTGAGCCTCCTGCTCCGGTGTTGGTTGAGGGCGAGTTGGAGTACGTTGTGGAAAAAATCTTGGACTCCCGTGTTTCCAGACGGAAACTCCAGTATCTGGTCAAATGGAAGGGATACGGTCAGGAGGATAATTCTTGGGTGACTACCTCTGATGTTCATGCCTCCGATCTGGTCCGTGCCTTTCATAGGGCTCATCCTGATCGCCCTGGTGGTTCGGGTGAGGGTTCGGTGCCCCCTCCTTGAGGGGGGGGTACTGTTGTGAAATTGGATTTTGGGCTCCCCCGGTGGCCACTGGTGGAATTGAACTGGTGTGCATCATCCCCTCTGTTCACCTGTTTCCATCAGGATGTGGGAGTCGCTATTTAACCTTGCTCCTCTGTCACTTCCATGCCGGTCAACATTGTAATCAGAAGCCTTTCTGTGCATGTTCCTGCTGCTAGACAACTCCCAGCTAAGTTGGACTTTAGTCCTCGTTTGTTTTTGCATTTTGTTCCAGTTCACAGCTGTAGTTTCGTTTCTGTGTCTGGAAAGCTCTTGTGATCTGAAATTGCCACTCTGATGTTATGAGTTAATACTAGAGTCTTAAAGTAATTTCAGGATGGTATTTTGATAGGGTTTTCAGCTGACCATGAAAGTGCCCTTTCTGTCTTCCTGCTATCTAGTAAGCGGACCTCAATTTTGCTAAACCTATTTTCATACTACGTTTGTCATTTCATCTAAAATCACCGCCAATATATGTGGGGGCCTCTGTCTGCCTATCGGGGAAATTTCTCTAGAGGTGAGCCAGGACTATATTTTCCTCTGCCAGGATTAGTTAGTCCTCCGGCCGGCGCTGGGCGTCTAGGGATAAAAAACGTAGGCAACGCTACCCGGCTACTGTTAGTTGTGCGGCAGGTTTAGTTCATGGTCAGTTTAGTTTCCATCCTTCCAAGAGCTAGTACTTATGTTTGCTGGGCTATGTTCTCTTGCCATTGAGAACCATAACAGTTTTCCCATTCCCACAGGTCTGAATGATACCATGTCCCTGGCTATTCAAATTGACCGGCGGTTGCGGGAGCGCAAAACCGCAAATTCCCTCATGTTGTTGTCTGAACAGACACCTGATGTGATGCAATGTGATAGAAAAACCGCAAATTCCCTCATGGTGTTGTCTGAACGGACACCTGATTTGATGCAATGTGATAGAATCCTGACTAGAAATGAGAGGAAAATTCATAGACGCCGGAATGGCTTGTGCTACTACTGTGGTGATTCTACACATGTTATCTCAGCATGCTCTAAACGTATATCTAAGGTTGTTAGTCCTGTCACCGTTGGTAATTTGCATCCTAAGTTTATTCTGTCTGTAACTTTGATTTGCTCACTGTCATCTTATCCTGTCATGGCGTTTGTAGTTTCAGGTGCTGCCCTGAGTCTTATGGATCTCTCATTTGCTAAGCGCTGTGGTTTTATTCTTGAACCATTAGAAAATCCTATCCCTCTTAGGGGTATTGATGCTACGCCATTGGCAGAAAATAAGCCGCAGTATTGGACACAGGTTACCATGTGCATGACTCCTGAACACCGCGAGGTGATACGTTTTCTCATTCTACATAAAATGCATGATTTGGTTGTTTTGGGGCTGCCATGGTTACAGACCCATAATCCAGTCCTTGACTGGAAGGCTATGTCAGTGTCTAGTTGGGGCTGTCGTGGTATTCATGAGGATTCCCTGCCTGTGTCTATTGCTTCTTCTACGCCTTCGGAAGTTCCGGAGTACTTGTCTGATTATCAGGATGTCTTTAGCGAGTCCAGGTCCAGTGCATTGCCTCCTCATAGGGAATGTGACTGTGCAATAGATTTGATTCCAGGCAGTAAATTTCCTAAGGGAAGACTGTTTAATCTGTCGATACCTGAACATACCGCTATGCGTTCATATATCAAGGAGTCTCTGGAGAAAGGACACATCCGTCCGTCTTCTTCCCCTCTTGGTGCGGGATTCTTTTTTGTGGCTAAAAAGGACGGATCTTTGAGGCCTTGTATTGACTATCGGCTTTTAAATAAGATCACTGTCAAATTTCAGTATCCTTTGCCGCTGTTGTCTGACTTGTTTGCCCGGATTAAAGGTGCCAAGTGGTTTACCAAGATAGACCTTCGTGGTGCGTACAACCTTGTGCGCATTAAGCAAGGGGATGAATGGAAAACCGCATTCAATACGCCCGAAGGTCATTTTGAGTACTTGGTGATGCCTTTTGGGCTCTCTAATGCCCCTTCAGTTTTTCAGTCCTTTATGCATGACATTTTCCGGAACTATCTGGATAAATTTCTGATCGTTTATCTGGATGATATTCTGTTTTTTTCTGATAATTGGGACTCGCATGTGGAGCAGGTCAGGATGGTCTTTAAAATTTTGCGTGAAAATTCTTTGTTTGTCAAGGGCTCAAAGTGTCTTTTTGGTGTACAGACGGTTCCCTTTTTGGGGTTCATTTTTCCCCCTTCTGCTGTGGAGATGGACCCAGTCAAGGTCCGAGCTATTCTTGATTGGACTCAGCCCTCGTCAGTTAAGAGTCTTCAGAAGTTCTTGGGTTTCGCTAACTTCTACCGTCGTTTTATCACTAACTTTTCTAGCATTGTGAAACCTTTGACGGATATGACCAAGAAGGGCTCCGATGTGGTTAATTGGGCTCCTGCTGCCGTGGAGGCTTTCCAGGAGTTGAAATGTCGGTTTACTTCGGCGCCTGTTTTGTGCCAGCCTGATGTCTCGCTTCCCTTTCAAGTTGAGGTGGATGCTTCAGAGATTGGAGCAGGGGCCGTTTTGTCGCAGAGAGGCCCTGGTTGCTCTGTTATGAGACCTTGCGCCTTTTTCTCTAGGAAGTTTTCGCCTGCGGAGCGAAATTATGATGTGGGCAATCGGGAGTTGTTGGCCATGAAATGGGCATTTGAGGAGTGGCGTCATTGGCTCGAGGGTGCTAAGCATCGTGTGGTGGTCTTGACTGATCACAAAAATCTGATGTATCTCGAGTCTGCTAAACGCCTGAATCCTAGACAGGCCCGCTGGTCATTGTTTTTCTCCCGTTTTGACTTTGTTGTCTCGTATTTACCAGGTTCAAAGAATGTGAAGGCCGATGCTCTTTCCAGGAGCTTTGTGCCTGATGCTCCTGGAGTCGCTGAACCTGTTGGTATTCTTAAGGATGGTATTATCTTGTCAGCTATTTCTCCTGATCTGCGACGTGTGTTGCAGAGATTTCAGGCTGATAGGCCTGATTCTTGTCCACCTGACAGACTGTTTGTGCCTGATAAGTGGACCAGCAGAGTCATTTCCGAGGTTCATTCCTCGGTGTTGGCAGGTCACCCAGGAATTTTTGGCACCAGAGATCTGGTGGCCAGATCCTTTTGGTGGCCTTCCTTGTCTAGGGATGTGCGGTCATTTGTACAGTCCTGTGGGACTTGTGCTCGAGCTAAGCCTTGCTGTTCTCGTGCCAGCGGGTTGCTCTTGCCCTTGCCTGTCCCTAAGAGACCTTGGACACATATCTCCATGGATTTCATTTCTGATCTTCCGGTGTCTCAAGGCATGTCTGTTATCTGGGTGATATGTGATCGCTTCTCCAAGATGGTCCATTTGGTTCCTTTGCCTAAACTGCCTTCCTCTTCCGATCTGGTTCCTGTGTTTTTCCAGAACGTGGTTCGTTTGCACGGCATCCCTGAGAATATTGTGTCAGACAGAGGATCCCAGTTCGTTTCCAGATTCTGGCAATCCTTTTGTAGTAGGATGGGCATTGACTTGTCGTTTTCGTCTGCTTTCCATCCTCAGACTAATGGACAGACGGAGCGAACTAATCAGACTTTGGAGGCGTATTTGAGGTGTTTTGTCTCTGCTGATCAGGACGATTGGGTGACCTTCTTGCCGTTAGCTGAGTTTGCCCTTAATAATCGGGCTAGTTCCGCCACCTTGGTTTCGCCGTTTTTCTGCAACTCTGGTTTCCACCCTCGTTTTTCTTCGGGTCATGTGGAACCTTCTGACTGCCCTGGGGTGGATTCTGTGGTGGATAGGTTGCAGCGGATCTGGAATCTTGTGGTGGACAACTTGAAGTTGTCACAGGAGAGGGCTCAGTGCTTTGCCAACCGCCGCCGCGGTGTGGGTCCCCGACTACGTGTTGGGGATTTGGTGTGGCTTTCTTCCCGCTTTGTTCCTATGAAGGTTTCCTCTCCCAAATTTAAACCTCGTTTTATTGGTCCTTACAAGATATTGGAAATTCTTAATCCTGTATCCTTTCGCCTGGATCTACCTGTGTCGTTTGCTATCCACAACGTGTTTCATAGGTCCTTGTTGCGGCGGTACGTTGTGCCTGTGGTTCCTTCTGCTGAGCCTCCTGCTCCGGTGTTGGTTGAGGGCGAGTTGGAGTACGTGGTGGAGAAGATCTTGGATTCTCGTCTCTCCAGGCGGAGGCTTCAGTACCTGGTCAAGTGGAAGGGCTATGGTCAGGAAGATAATTCCTGGGTGGTCGCCTCTGATGTTCATGCGGCCGATTTAGTTCGTGCCTTTCATGCCGCTCATCCTGATCGCCCTGGTGAGGGTTCGGTGACCCCTCACTAAGGGGGGGGTACTGTTGTGATTTTGCTTTTTGCTCCCTCTAGTGGTCATTAGTGATTTGACTCTGGAGCGTCTGTCTTTTCCTATTTCCTCACCTGGGCCGTTAGTTCAGGGGCATTGCTATATAAGCTCCCTGGACCTTCAGTTCAATGCCTGGCATCGTTGAAATCAGAGCTAATCTGTTGTGCTCTTGTCCTCTGATCCTGGTTCCTGTTTTTCAAGCTAAGTCTGCTTCTTTGCTTTTTGCTTTTGTTTTGTTTGGTATTTTTGTCCAGCTTGTTCCTATCTGTATCCTGACCTTTGCTGGAAGCTCTAGGGGGCTGGTGTTCTCCCCCCGGACCGTTAGACGGTTCGGGGGTTCTTGAATCTCCAGCGTGGATTTTTATAGGGTTTTTGTTGACCAGATAAGTTATCTTGCTATATTCTGCTATTAGTAAGCTGGCCTCTCTTTGCTGAACCTGGTTCATTTCTGTGTTTGTCATTTCCTCTTACCTCACCGTTATTATTTGTGGGGGGCTTGTATCTTGCTTTGGGGTCCCTTTCTCTGGAGGCAAGAGAGGTCTTTGTTTTCTTCTCCTAGGGGTAGTTAGATTCTCCGGCTGGCGCGAGTCATCTAGCGATCACCGTAGGCATGATCCCCGGCTACTTCTAGTGTTGGCGTTAGGAGTAGCTATTTGGTCAACCCAGTTACCACAGCCCTATGAGCTGGATTTTTGTATCTTGCAGACTTACACGTTCCTCTGAGACCCTGTCCACTGGGGTCATAACACACCTCCACACCGTGAGTCGGTGTGGGGAGTCTTTTTGCTTACTCTGCGTGTTTTTTTGTAGTCTTTTGTGCTGACCGCATAGTTCCCTTTTCTATCCTCTGACTATTTAGTGAAAGTCTGGCCTCCTTTGCTAAAACCTGTTTCATTCCTGTGTTTGTGACTTTCCTCTTAACTCACAGTCAATATATGTGGGGGGCTGCCTTTACCTTTGGGGAATTTCTCTGAGGCAAGGTTAGGCTCTATTTCTATCTTTAGGGGTAGTTACCTCTTAGGCTGTGAAGAGGCGTCTAGGGAGAGTTAGGTACGCTCCACGGCTATTTCTAGTGTGTGTGATAGGAGTAGTGTTTGCAGTCAGCAGAGTTCCCACTTTCCCAGAGCTTGTTCCGATTACTAGTTTACTCATCAGGTCATTCCGGGTGCTCCTAATCACCAGGTCCATAACAGCCATCCTTCTTGGCAACAAAAAAGAATCCCGCTCCCAACGGTGACAAAGACGGGCGAATATGCCCCTTCTCCAAGGACTCCTTTACATAAGTCCGCATAGCGGCATGCTCTGGCACAGACAGATTGAAAAGTCAACCCTTAGGGAACTTACAGCCAGGAATCAAATTAATAGCGCAATCACAGTCCTTATGAGGAGGCAGAGGACTGGATTTAGGCTCCTCAAATATATCCTGGAAATCCGACAAAAACTCAGGAACTTCAGAAGAAGGGGACGAGGAAATTGACATCAGAGGAATGTCACTATGTATCCCCTGACAACCCCAACTAGTCACAGACATAGATTTCCAATCCAGTACTGGATTATGTACCTGTAACCATGGAAACCCCAGCACAACCACATCATGCAAATTATGGAACACCAAAAAACGAATATTTTCCTGGTGTGCTGGAGCCATGTTCATGGCTAACTGTGTCCAGTACTGAGGTTTATTCTTGGCCAATGGCGTAGCATCAATCCCCCTTTAGGGAATAGGACTCTGCAAAGGCTCCAAGGAAAAACCACAGCGCTTGGCAAATTCTAGGTCCATTAAGTTCAGTGCAGCGCCAGAATCCACAAATGCCATTACAGAAAAGGACGACAATGAGCAAATCAGGGTAATAGACAAGAGAAATTTAGGCTGTATAGTACTGATGGTAACCGAACTAGCAACCCTCATAGTTCGCTTCGGGCAATCAGAGATAGCATGAGTAGCGTCACCACAGTAAAAACACAGCCCATTCTGATGTCGGAACTCCTGCCGTTCTGCTCTTGTCAAAACTCTATCACATTGCATAGGCTCAGAACTCTGTCCAGAGGACACCGCCATATGGTGCACAACCTTACGTTCACGTAGGCACCGATCAATCTGAATGGCCAGAGACATTGATTCGTTCAAACCAGCAGGCGTGGGAAACCCCACCATAACATCTTTAAGAGCTTCAGAAAGACCCTTTCTGAAAATAGCCGCCAGGGCATCCTCATTCCATTTTGTAAGCACAGACCACTTCCTAAATTTCTGACAATATATCTCTGCCGCTTCCTGACCCTGACACAGAGCCAGCAAAATTTTTTCTGCCTGATCCACAGAATTGGGTTCGTCATAAAGCAATCCAAGTGCTTGAAAAAATGAATCTACATTGAGCAATGCAGGATTCCCTGGCTCAAGGGAGAATGCCCAATCCTGCGGGTCACCACGCAGCAGAGAAATAACAATCTTCACCTGCTGAATGGGGTCACCAGAGGAATGGGGTCTCAGAGCAAAAACAATCTGCAATTATTTTTAAAATTCAAAAACCTAGATCTATCCCCAGAAAACAAATCAGGGATAGGAATTCTAGGCTCAGAAACAGGAGTTTGAACAACATAATCTTGGATACTCTGTACCCTTGCAGCGAGATGATCAACACGCGCAGACAGACCCTGAACCTCCATATCAGTACCAAGCTCCTGCACCATCCAAAAATCAAGGGGAAAAAAAAAAGACGAAACAAGCAACAAGAAAAAAAAAACTATGACTCAGAACTTTCTCTTCCCTCTTTTGAGATGCATTTAACACTTTGTGGGCCAGCTGTACTGTTATGACCTGGTGGTTACGGAGTGGTACTGAGATGACCTGGTGGGTAAAACCAATAATGTACTAGCTCTGAGGAGGTGGTAACTTTACTGACCGCAATCCCTACTCCTAACACCAACACTAGAAATAGCCGTGGAGCGTTCCTATCTCTGCCTAGACGCCTCTTCACAGCCTAAGAACTAGCTACCCCTGAAGATGGAAACGGAAAACTATCTCGCCTCAGAGAAACCACCAAAGGAAAGATAGCCCCCCACAAATGTTGACGGTGAGTGAAGAGGGAAATGACAAACTCAGAAATGAAACTAGATTTTAGCAAAGGAGGCCACTACTATCTAAATAGACAGAGAAAGAAAAGGCTACTGTGCGGTCAGTATAAAAACTAAATGTCCACGCAGAGTTTACAAAAATAACCTCCACATCGACTCACGGTGTGGAGGGGCAAATCTGCAACCTCAGAGCTTCCAACTAGCCGGAATATTTCATGATGACAAGCTGGACAAAAGAGACATAACTTAAACTGAACAAAAGGTCATAGGCAGGGAAACACCCAAAAACTAGCAGAACTTATCTTAAGCTGAAATGGACTGGCCAACAGAGAACTTACAGGAAAGGACTGAATCCACAGGAAGGAACATTGACAGCTGGCATCAACAACAGCCTAAAGCCCAGTTAAATAACAAGGCCAGGGCACCGATTAGTGAAAGCAGCTGCTAAGTTCCACTTGAAACCACCAGAGGGAGCCCAAGAGCAGAACTCCCAAAAATACCATTTATGACCACAGGATGGAGCCCAAGAACGGAATTCACAACAATCAATATTTTTTATTTTAATTCTTTATTTTACACAGTAATATGGATCCGATACCGATTCCCGATACCACAAAAGTATCGGATCTCGGTATCGGAATTCCGATACCGCAAGTATCGGCCGATACCCAATACTTGCGGTATCGGAATGCTCAACACTATTCGTCATACAATAACCCAAGCGCCTAAAAAAAGGTGTCTACATTAAGCAACGCCGGATTCCCAGGTTCCAGGGCAAATGCCCAATCCTGGGGGTCACCACGCAGCAGTGATATAACAATTTTAACCTGCTGGATGGGATCACCAGAGGAACGGGGTTTCAGAGCAAAAAACAGTTTACAGTTATTTTTAAAGCTCAGAAATTTGGACCTATCCCCAAAATACAAATCAGGAGTTGGAATTCTAGGCTCTAAAACCGGAATCTGAACGATATAATCGGAAATACCCTGTACTCTAGCAGCAAGTTGATCCACACGAGAAACCAATCCCTGAACATCCATACCAGCGCCGAACTCCTGAGTCACCCAGAGGTAAAGAGGGAAGAAAAAAAAAAAAAAACACAACAGACTACAGAAAAAAAAATGGCTCAGCACTTTCCTTCCCTTCTTCTGAGATGCGGTTATCTCATTGTTGGCCAGTTGTACTGTTATGATCTGGTGGCCTAAGAGCAGCATGAGACGTACTCTGGAGAAGGTGGTACCTGTACTGACCGCAGACCCTGAACTTAACACCGCAACTAGAAGTAGCCGTGGAATGTACCTAGCGCTCCCTAGACATCTCGACACAGCCGGAGGACTAATTACCCCTAGAGATAGAAAAGGGAAAACTATCTTGCCTCAGAGAAAATCCCCAAAGGATAGACAGCCCCCCACAAATATTGACTGTGAGAGGAGAGGGAAAAAACATGCACAGACTGAAATGAGAATTTAGCAAAGGAGGCCACTTCTAGCTAAATAGAAAGGATAGGACAGAGTACTATGCGGTCAGTATTAAAACACTAGAAAATATCCACCACAGAAAATACAAAATCTCCACAGCTAACTAAAGATATGGAGGGTATATCTGCATCTCCAGAGATACCAGCTTGGCTAAACAAATCCTTATACAGACCAAGCTGGACAAGACAAAAACATGGAAAAGAACTGAACAATAAGGCCACAGCATGTGGACAGCAAAAATCAAGGCCAGAACTTATCTTTGTTGAAATGAACTGCAAAGCAGAAGAGACCAGGCAGGGATGTGAATCCTCCAGGAACAATGGACAACTGGCACTGACTAAAGGGTGAAGCAAGACTAAATAGCCCAGTCAAAATTGCAAAAAGTGAACACACCTGATAAATGCTGCGATTCAGAGACAGCAGCGCTACCACTTACAACCACCGGAGGGAGCCCAAGAGCAGAATTCACAACAGGTAAGGCAGGGGGGGCCGGAGTCTGTACTGGCGATCGACCCCATGACTGCCACTGGCCCTTCTGGCATTTGCCAGAACTGCCCGATGGCCTATCCGGCCCTGGGTGAGGTAGTCAGCCCTGGAAACTATGAAGTTATAGCTGCTGTTATCCCGGCGAGTCAGCAGAATGGTGAGACTGTAATTTTGCACCATCTTGGTTATTTTGTTGGGACTGTTTGATGTGTTATTTGCCTGTTTTGTGGTTCACTAAAATATTGCCACACTATTTTACCCTCACCTGTGTTGTCTGAGTAGTGTTATGTCAACGTAAAAGCAGAGTGGGCATTCGCTGGGATGTGCCCTGGTCCATGCGGTTTTTGATAGCGGACAAGAGCACCCGCTGACCCCAGTGTCTCCACAGACAGTTATAAACAGGCTGAATCAGAGCTGGGAATCAGGAGTGAATCAGAGTAAGTGTAATTTATAACTCGCAAGTGGAGAGAAAGAACTAGGAGACTAACTAGTGATAGCTTCTTGCTCTGAGCCTTGTGTGGGGCTAACACAGACAATAGACTTAACGACCGAAGAAGAAAAAAATGACTTTCTGGCACCTCCATCCATAAAATCAATCTTTTTATTAGAGATTAATTTTAAAATAGGAGGATCCATCATGAGGTTAAAACCTCAGGCGTTTCTGGTGTACACTTCGCCCTTAGTCATAGGAAGTGTATTGAGTGATACCACACAAAAATAGATGGGTTCTGGCTGGGAATATGCATATCACATGCTTGACCACCATTCCTGGGGCAGACAATGGAGAAAACTCACATGAGATGGGATGATTCACAAGTCTGCAGTCACACAAAGATGTCTGGTCATTTTAGACCAGACAACCCCTTTCATAGAAGGGACCTTGAGTTTGATATTTTTAGTGTATAACCACACCCTATCAACAACACCAAAGTTAAGTTTTGTCCATCTGTTTCCCTATTATTAGCAGAGGATGACTGTCTACCCTGTAACTAGCTCAGACTTTTTCTGACCCTAGACCAGATGAACTTCAACCTATCTTCAATTTCATTAGCCTCTGGAGTATTAATTTCAGAGACCGAAAAGGAACAAAATTACAGAAGAACAGAGAGGTCTTAATGGACTCTTTGTAATGATTATAAGTAGTTCCACCCACTCTCACTGATGATCAGACACATACCATTGAAGAAACTGCTTAAATGTCTGATTAGCAAGTTTAGGCTGACCATTGGCCTCAGGATGGTAGTCAGATGAAAAAGACAATACCATACTGATCTTATGACAGAAGGCCCACCAAAATGGAAATGAACAGTTCCTCAGTCACACATAATATTTTGTGGAAAACCTTATATAAACATACTATGTACTTAATTAATATCTTGCTTGGGGTTTGGGATATAGTTAATTTAGACAGAGGTACAAAGTGACAATGTTTGCTGAATCTATCAAATACCATCCAAATTACGTTAAGTTTTCCCTTTAGAGGATGTAGGAGTAGGTAAGCACTTCAAAGCTACCACAGACAGGCCTAGCAGACATTACAGGAGCAAGTCAAGGAGGAGATGTAACAGACTGGAGAAGCCCAATGGGATGGATTTGCAGTGTTTTAGTTCTGGAACAGATTTTAAAAACAATAATACTGTATATTCCCTACAATCCCAAGCAATGGTGGACCAACCCAAAATCCTGGTTACTATTCATATAGTATTGATGATAACCCTTTTGTGATGTGCATGTACAGAATCTGAGAAATCCTGGAGAACTTGAAGCTGAAATTAGGGGAATGTGGGAGGGTACAAATAATTTTTGTGAAGTATTAGTAGGAGCTAGCTCTTGAGATCTACAAATCTCCTTTACAAGGGAACTATCTAGGGGAACAGAGGACATGACTATACCTTCAGCTAGAATGAGAATTTGTTCAGAGTCCCTGGCTGGACAGAGAATGAAATCAAACGTAGAAAAGAATAAAGCACTCTTAAGGCCCCGTCTCACATAGCGATTTACCAACGATCACGACCAGCGATACGACCTGGCCGTGATCGTTGGTAAGTCGTTGTGTGGTCGCTGGGGAGCTGTCACACAGACAGCTCTCTCCAGCGACCAACGATCAGGGGAACGACTTCGGCATCGTTGAAACTGTCTTCAACGATGCCGAAGTCCCCCTGCAGCACCCGGGTAACCAGGGTAAACATCGGGTTACTAAGCGCAGGGCCGCGCTTAGTAACCCGATGTTTACCCTGGTTACCAAAAAAAACAAACAGTACATACTCACCATCTGATGTCCGTCAGGTCCCTTGCCGTCTGCTTCCTGCTCTGACTGAGTGCCGCCGTACAGTGAGAGCAGAGCGGTGACATCACTGCTGTGCTGTGCTCTCACTGTACGGCGGCATTGTCAGAGCAGGAAGCAGACGGCAAGGGACCTGACGGACATCAGATGGTGAGTATGTACTGTTTGTTTTTTTTGGTAACCAGGGTAAACATCGGGTTACTAAGCGCGGCCCTGCGCTTAGTAACCGGATGTTTACCCTGGTTACCAGTGAAGACATCGCTGGATCGGTGTCACACACACCGATTCAGCGATGTCAGCGGGACCTCAACGACCAAAAAAAGGTCCAGGCCATTCCGACACGACCAGTGATCTCGCAGCAGGGGCCTGGTCGCTGGTACGTGTCACACATAGCGAGATCGCTACTGAGGTCGCTGTTGCGTCACAAAAATTGTGACTCAGCAGCGATCTCGCTAGCGATCTCGCTATGTGAGACGGGGCCTTTAGCTTTCTTGGTATTTAGTCTCTTAGCTTATTCTTTATTCCTCAGAATTGAAATTGCAACACCAAAAAAAGATGTACGATAATAAATTATGTGTTACTGTATTAACCAGAAAAATCGAAGTAAATACTTTTATGACCAAAAATGACAAAAGTATTCTCTCTGTGATACCTTTATTGGCTAACCAAAAATATATATATATACATTTGCGAGCTTTCAGAGCACAGAGGCTTCTTCTTCAGGCAGGTCTTCATGCAGGTTTACAAATTAATTTGTAAACCTGCCTGAAATTGAAGGAGCCTCTGTGCTTTAAAATTTTGCAAATATATATTTCTTTCTGGTTAGCCAACAAAAATATCTCTTGCAGAATACTTTTGTCATTTTTGAGCTAAAAGTATTAACACCAAAAAAGGAAAGTTGTGGAATTATAGAAATCCCAGTATAAACAGACACGTTAATGATATGTAGAAACATCTCAATTTCTTACTATCGAGTATGAGTCACATGAGCAGAAATACATGTACTTACATAGCTTAGTATTCTATCAATGAAATTATCAATGGCTATCTAAGGAATGTTTTGCCACGCATGCCTGAATGTACTTGGGTACACAAATCATCATAATCTGCTGGTCGCAGCTCAATTTTCAATTCCAAATGTACTCTAAAGAAGATAAGTCCAGAAATGCTGTAGGCCATGAAAGCATGTTTAGGCCACGCAAGGTTATTCCAATAAAACAAGCAATATGCAGCATGGTGTTGTTGTATTGAAAAACAGCTCCTGAGACACTTTGACATTCCTTCGTGAAGGCCTCAAAGGCGTTGCCAATATGGTCTCCAGGCCAATCTTTCACTGTAATTGCATTAAGGCAAAAATGAAACAAATCACTGTAGAGAAGAGAACTTTTTTCCAGCCTCCATTGCCAACTTGCTCTGCACAATGGTAATAGCCTTTTGCTAATGGTGGCTTGAGGTCAATAGAACACCTGTAGCTTGGCATCTAGCTTCTGATGGTTTGTGTAGATATTGTTTGATACCTTGAGCATGTTAAGTGATGTGTAATCTTACTGCAATACAATATGGATCACTACACATCATATTTTGAATCTGACAAGACCATTTTGATTATGCTATGAAGATGCCTTCACAAGGGAAAATCACACCTGTCTTACTCCCAATATTTGTGGTGTAGGGTGGCATAATGTAAAGAAGCCAGTCTCCTCTAATCTTTACTCCAGGCACATCAACAGCTTGGCATTACATTGATTTAGCCTTTTACCAATGGTAAGATCATTGTTCCAAAGTGTCCAAAGTGATGTTTCCTTACGCAAAACGCCAGACATTATGTTGTTTGTGCTACTACGAGTAACATCCAGGGCCTAAACATACTACTGTGGCCTGCAGAGTCTTCATACTTGTTTACCATAAATCTCGGAGGTTAATCGCAAAGAGAGTGGCAAAGAGTGGATCTTGATGATTTGCTTGCCTGTGTGCATTCAGCATGGCAGAACATTCCTCAGATAACCATTATTGATAACATGCTAAGGTGTTGAAGTGGCAGATATTTTAATATGTTTCAGCAACATTTTAGCTCTCTGTTTATTGTATCTAGAAAAATATAAGTGGATTAAAGCCTGTATTGATGATTGCGGTTCAGTGACAAATTTTGTTGATGCTAAGGTGGCAAAAAAGTAAGTTTAGCCTTGCTATAAATATGTTTTAATACTTCTTCATATTTCTTTGTGTGTGGTGCTCATACCCTATTTGAATGAATAAAAAGTTTTAAAAATGTTGTTTCGATATTTTCATCATTTGCATATCAATAAACAGAATCTGTCAGTAGGATCAGCCCTCCTAAGTCGTCTATATGGGAATGTAGATCATAAAAAGCTGAATTTTAATACTTTGGTGTCTGTGATCTGATGTTCTATTTTAGATAAATCTACATTTTTTCTTAATAAGTAAATTATCTCTTTACATTTATGGGCCAGTCACAGATTTCACTGAGAATCTGAATTCAGCTTATTTTAAATGAAAGGGGGCGTTACCAGTGTGAGACATGTAAAGACAAATTTTCTGCTCTACTGATCTACATGTCTCACGCTGGTAGCACCATCTATAATTTAATATAATTTCTAGAGGAAGATTCTCAGAGAGATCTGTGTCTGGCCCATCTAATATATAATTGCCTAGAATACTACTTCCTGCAATTTGTGCCAACTTCCGTGGCTTTGTCCGGAGCTAATGTCCGGAGATAATGTTCGGAGCTAATGTCCGGAGCTAATGTCCGGAGCTAATGTCCGGAGATTAATTGCCTAGAATACTACTTCCTGCAATTTGTGCCAACTTCCGTGGCTTTGTCCGGAGCTAATGTCCGGAGATAATGTCCGGAGCTAATGTCCGGAGCTAATGTTCGGAGCTAATGTCCGGAGCTAATGTCCGGAGATAAGTGACGTCACCAGTGTCCTACACCCAGGCAGAGCACAGGGGCCCCAGGCAGCATATGGGGCCCCAGGCAGAGCACAGGGGCCCCAGGCAGCATATGGGGCCCCAGGCAGAGCACAGGGGCCCCACGCAGCATATGGGGCCCCAGGCAGAGCACAGTGGCCCCAGGCAGAGCACAGGGGCCCCAGGCAGCATATGGGGCCCCAGGCAGAGCACAGTGGTCCCAGGCAGAGCACAGGGGCCCCAGGCAGCCTATGGGGCCCCAGGCAGAGCACAGTGGCCCCAGGCAGAACATGGGGCCCCAGGCAGAGCACAGGGGCCCCAGGCAGAGCACAGGGGCCCCAGGCAGAGCACAGGGGCCCCAGGCAGCATATGGGGCCCCAGGCAGAGCACTGGGGCCCCAGGCAGAACATGGGGCCCCAGGCAGAGCACAGGGGCCCCGGGCAGAGCACAGGGGCCCCAGGCAGCATATGGAGCCCCAGGCAGAGCACAGGGGCCCCACGCAGCATATGGGGCCCCAGGCAGAGCACAGTGGCCCCAGGCAGAGCACAGGGGCCCCAGGCAGCATATGGGGCCCCAGGCAGAGCACAGTGGTCCCAGGCAGAGCACAGGGTCCCCAGGCAGCTTATGGGGCCCCAGGCAGAGCACAGTGGCCCCAGGCAAAACATGGGGCCCCAGGCAGAGCACAGGGGCCCCAGGCAGAGCACAGGGGCCCCAGGCAGCATATGGGGCCCCAGGCAGAGCACAGGGGCCCCAGGCAGCATATGGGGCCCCAGGCAGAGCACAGGGGCCCCAGGCAGAACATGGGGCCCCAGGCAGAGCACAGGGGCCCCAGGCAGAGCACAGGGGCCCCAGGCAGCATATGGGGCCCCAGGCAGAGCACAGGGGCCCCAGGCAGCATATGGGGCCCCAGGCAGAGCACAGTGGCCCCAGGCAGAGCACAGGGGCCCCAGGCAGCATATGGGGCCCCAGGCAGAGCACAGTGGTCCCAGGCAGAGCACAGGGGCCCCAGGCAGCATATGGGGCCCCAGGCAGAGCACAGTGGCCCCAGGCAGAGCACAGGGGCCCCAGGCAGCATATGGGGCCCCAGGCAGAGCACAGTGGTCCCAGGCAGAGCACAGGGGCCCCAGGCAGCCTATGGGGCCCCAGGCAGAGCACAGTGGCCCCAGGCAGAACATGGGGCCCCAGGAAGAGCACAGGGGCCCCAGGCAGAGCACAGGGGCCCCAGGCAGCATATGGGGCCCCAGGCAGAGCACAGTGGTCCTAGGCAGGGGCCCCAGGCAGCTTATGGGGCCCCAGGCAGAGCACAGTGGCCCCAGGCAGAACATGGGGCCCCAGGCAGAGCACAGGGGCCCCAGGCGGAGCACAGGGGCCCCAGGCAGCATATGGGGCCCCAGGCAGAGCACAGGGGCCCCAGGCAGCATATGGGGCCCCAGGCAGAGCACAGTGGCCCCAGGCAGAGCACAGGGGCCCCAGGCAGAACATGGGGCCCCAGGCAGAGCACAGGGGCCCCAGGCTAAGCACAGGGGCCCCAGGCAGCATATGGGGCCCCAGGCAGAGCACAGGGGCCCCAGGCAGCATATGGGGCCCCAGGCAGAGCACAGTGGCCCCAGGCAGAGCACAGGGGCCCCAGGCAGAACATGGGGCCCCAGGCAGAGCACAGGGGCCCCAGGGGCCCCAGGCAGCATATGGGGCCCCAGGCAGAGCACAGGGGCCCCAGGCAGCATATGCGGCCCCAGGCAGAGCACAGTGGCCCCAGGCAGAGCACAAGGGCCCCAGGCAGCATATGGGGCCCCAGGCAGAGCACAGTGGTCCCAGGCAGAGCACAGGGACCCCAGGCAGCTTATGGGGCCCCAGGCAGAGCACAGTGGCCCCAGGCAGAACATGGGGCCCCAGGCAGAGCACAGGGGCCCCAGGCAGAGCACAGGGGCCCCAGGCAGCATATGGGGCCCCAGGCAGAGCACAGGGGCCCCAGGCAGCATATGGGGCCCCAGGCAGAGCACAGTGGCCCCAGGCAGAGCACAGGGGCCCCGGGCAGAGCACAGGGGCCCCAGGCAGCATATGGGGCCCCAGGCAGCATATGGGGCCCCAGGCAGAGCACAGTGGCCCCAGGCAGAGCACAGGGGCCCCAGGCAGAACATGGGGCCCCAGGCAGAGCACAGCGATATTTTGGACCACTGTGCGGTGTTTCAGACCCCCTGTGTGATGTCTGGGGCCCTGTTCCTAAGTATATTAAAGATTAAAGTAACGTATATTAAAGTATATTATAGATCAAATTTGACACGTTTATGAGCACCATTGAGTGATATACTCAAGAATGACATAATTTTTCAACATTTTATGGTTTCAAACTGTAAACACTCAGAGTTTTTTTTACTTCAACCAGAAAACCTTAACGGTTCATAAAAAACTTGACTGTTCAGGATATGATAAAAGTCATAGTATTCTGAATCTTTAACTTATAAAGATACCTTTACATGGGGTGATTATTGGTTCCAGAGAGGCTTTTGGCCGATAATCGTACACATGGCTGGTGACAGGACAATCTAATATATAATTGCCTAGAATACTACTTCCGGCAATTTGTAAATAACAAGGTCCCCAATATCTTCGATACCTTAAACAAATAATTATACAACAACATTCCCTCTATATGCAGGGGAAATAAAGGCATAATCAAAAATTACAGTGAAATACTTTATTAGTGATTATACAAAAATATAAAAACAAACAAACAAGGAACATGTGAATAAAAACAAGCAGACACAGGACAAAACCACTATCTGATTGGACCATTTGTGAATGTGGCTAGTGTATGTTGCATAAGCCACTACAATGTGGCAGCCGATGTATGATCTAGGCTATAAAAGCCAGCTGAAATGGACAAAAACACCACAAGGCTGTGCTTACAGAACTATGTGTAGCAATGCTATTGAAAGCATGCAACATGACCTAGACAGCTATAACAAATTATTTGGAATGACTTGGGCAGCTATGATGAAAAAAACTGAGTGTGGATCTTATATAAGGTAGGTAACCCAATGCACAAATGCTAATAGCCCATAGCTTATAAGAAACCTAATAGGCAAAAGGTACTACACCCATGATTATATGTCCACAATCAGTGTATAGCTGATGCCATGAATACACAAATGAACTAAATAGACTTACATGGTAGTTGTATGAAAAGTGGTCTGCCTGTGCTGCACCCCGACAGCACTGTTTCGCCACTCAGGCTTCCTCAATAAGGGGGCAAGTGTGCTAGATGTGCAGGGACGCTCATTTATAAATGGCAAACAAATTGGCCGCAAGCTTGCAAACAGCTGATATTAAGTGGTTATATGCAGGGTATAATACGGCGCATGCGTTGGCTTCAGGACGCTCATGAAAACACAGTGTCTTCCAGACCTCCGCTGCCTGGCACGCAAGCATGGAATGCTCGCGTCACCTGATGGGCGGGGCTGTAAGTCACCGAGCGGCCAGATCCAGAGCATGCGCACTAATCCCCGCCTGTAATTACTGAAGATGATATCGCTGATGCGGTGGAGCGCAGCTAGCAGGGGGCGTGGTAAAGCCTAATAGCGGCAGGTAGGCGCAGTTAATGAAGAGCCAGTACACTCTGCCGTATCTACCATCAATAGGCGCAGTATCGCTGATATAATGTAGCGCAGCTACAGAGGGGCATATTAAAAGCTACCAACCTAAGATGAATAAGACCACAACAGGCACTTCAGTGGCCGATAACTTAACCTACCCTACATACCACTACAGACTAACAATCAATGCAATATAATAAATGAAAGCTATTTACACAATAAACACAGGAAAATTACAGAGGATACAGAATATGCAATAATAAACTAATTTACATCAAATATGCCAACTGAAAATATGAAATCTAAATGAATCATGCCATAATATATCCCTAAAATGCATATAGACTTACATAGCAGTGTATTACAAGCTTAAAGTGTTTAAACCATTGTTGCCAAAACCAGAGCAACACTCTAAATGTGGATAAAAACAACAACAAACAAATATGCATAACTCTATAAGTAACAGAACGTGCACTAATATTAGACACTCAAGAATATACAATATGGGTAACAAGCTGAATTTTGATTGAAGATACTCAGCATAGTTGCAAAGTCCATTTCCCAGAAGGCTATCCAGCCTCAACCTTAGGATAAAGTGGGGTCCAATTATAGTGCACAATCCTAGAACCAATATAGACAACAATTAAAAACCACACTAAAAACACACAATAATTTAAAAGGAAAACTACACAGGATTAATGTACAGAGAAACAGAGATCACCGCACTAGGATTGAAAATAGAGGGCAAATATGTATACACTTAAACATCATAAAAATGAACTAAAGCCCATTGTCTCATTCAACCCTTGTGGAGCGAGTGTACCCAACTGGTATATCCACCTGCTTTCTTTACGTGCCAAAATCCTACCCAAATTACCTCCTCTGTCATTAAGAATGACTTGATCAATGGCCTGTATCTTAAGGCCAGTAGGATTGGAATTGTGGTACAGTCTGAAATGTTTGGGTAGGGTCTTGAGCTGGTTGATGTCCTCAGCACCAGCTGCTTTTTCAATATCGAGGATATGTTCTCTAGTGCGAATCTTGAGCTCACGTGTAGTGAGCCCAATATACACTTTTTTACACGGGCATTGTGCATGATACACAACGCCCTTGGAACAACAGGTAAGATGTTTTCGTATAGAATATGTCCTAGACCCATCATGGTTCACAAAAGAGACACTCTTAATATGATTTTTACAGGCCTTACATGTCTTACATGGAAAAAATCCATTGATGCTTGTAATGGGGGCCCTGCTGGTGTCTGTCCCCAAATAGTGACTGTGGACTAAAAAGTCCTTCAGATTACGTGCTCTTCTAGGTGTTATAGCTGGACGGTCAGGTAGGGTCCTTTTAAGGACAGGGTCACTAAGCAGGATATTCCAATGTCTACGGAGGATTGCAGTTAGTTCCGGCCATTGTTTATTGTAATTAGTTATGAACCTTGCCTGATTCTTGTTATTTTTATTACAAGACATCTTACTGCCATATAACAATTCCTCTCTTGGAGTTTTACACGCCCTGTTATATCCTTTCTTAATTTGTCTTTTACTGTACCCCCGATCTTGAAACCGTTGTGCTAGTTCCATTGCTTGAGTCTGGAAGTTATCCTCAGTAGCACAGATTTTTTTAACCCTTAAAAATTGTCCAATTGGGATCCCATCGATAGTTGGTTTAAAATGAGCCGAAGACGCATGGAGCAAGGTGTTTGTGGCAGTAGATTTTCTAAATATATCAGTAAGAATTCTGCCATTGGGGGCTACTGTCATTTTAAGGTCCAGAAAATCCAGAGATCTCCCCCATTTGTATGTTAGCTTGATATTACAATTATTTTGGTTTAACGCATCCATCAAAGATGTTAACTGCCCAATACTGCCTTCCCAAAAAAACAAAATGTCGTCAATGTAACGACTCCATCCCTGAACCATATCAATTCCAACCAATTGGTCATTTTGAAAGATCTCTTTCTCCCAATAACCCATAAAAAGATTGGCGTAAGATGGGGCACAGGTGGCACCCATGGCTGTGCCTTGTTTTTGGAGAAAAATTGTCTTATTGAAAATAAAAACATTATGTTCCAAGACAAATGTTAACAATACCAAAATCAACTCAATCAAAGTTTTATCCAAATTGCTCTGATTCAAATAGTACGAGACCGCCTTTATACCATCACTGTGTTTAATGGATGAATAAAGCGCTTCTACATCCGCTGTAACTAAAACTGCCCCATCCTCTAAATATATGGAATCAAGCCTTTGTAAGACCGATGTGGTGTCTTTTAGATAAGACGGGAGTGTTAGTACAAGCGGTTGTAGATAGTAGTCAATGATAGTACAAATTGACTCGCATAAACTTTCCTTGCCTGAGACTATCGGTCTCCCAGGCGGATCATTTGGATTTTTGTGTAGTTTGGGCAGAAGATAGAATGTGGCCATTTTAGGTTGTAATTTGATGATATATTCGAGGAGACGTTTTGGAATAATCCCTTTATCGTATGCTATTTCCAAGATCTTAATAAGTTCCTGGTGGAATTGTACAGACGGGTTGTAAGTCATTTTTTTATAGCATGACTGAACAGACAGAATTTTGTCTGCTTGCTTCTCATACATCCTAACAGGCCAGATAACTGTGTTTCCACCTTTATCTGCCTGTTTGATAACTACACTTTTGAGATTTTGTAATTGGACTAATGCCAAACGCTCTTCCTTATTTAAATTTGAATGCCAGCCTGGGCTATTGGGTAAAGCCTCAATATCCTTAGTGACCAATTTTGTGAACACATCCATAGCTGGACATGTGCTGAAATTGGGGAAAGTTTTGGATTTAACAATTAAATGAGTGGGAAACTTACCAGCCTCCATTTGGGCATTTTCTTCGAGTAATTCCTCGAGATCCCTCAAGGCCTCTCTTTCCATTTCAGTGGAAAAGAGTGAATCCAAGTCCATTTTAAAATGCATTTTTTGTAGGACTATTTTACGGGCAAAAAGGTGTAGATCTTTTACCACCGTGAATTTGTCTAATGCAGAGGAAGGAGAAAATGTTAAACCCTTCTCCAACAATTTAATCTGCGTTTCTGATAATACATGTTCTGATAAATTGATTACCTTCATGCGGTCATTAGTCCGTTTAGTCTTCTTTTTGGAGAAGATGTCTGCATATTTAGTGTTGTCCCCGACTCTTGTCCGCATGAAGTAATCATTTGTGCTTTCTGATTCACTACACGAAGCACTACTCTCAGAACCTGATATCATCTCTTTAGATACTGCACCTCCACCAGAGGGTATTGCTTTGGATCTTTTTTTGGGCATTTGCCACTTGTAGATTTTATCCGTTTCATAATCTTTAAAGTCCCTTAGATATTTCTTCAATTTTAATTGACTAATATCATGCTCCCATTTGTCTATATCTTTTTCAATGGATTGCAGATAGCTCTCCAATTTATCAGAAGTGAGGTGCTTTTTCAAACTTTTATGTACCTCCTCAATTTCCTTATCAATCAAATCTAGTGACATTGAATTTTTGTCAATGATAATTTTGATAAATTCTAAAGAGCAGGTGGTGGCCGCTTTTTTCCACCTCTGTATTAATTCCACCTCTTCTAAATCAAAAGAAGGGTACACCTGCACACGTAAACCTCGTGGGATGATACTTTGTTCGACATAATTCTCCAAAGCAGTTTTATTCCACCATGTTCTAATTTTTCTATGTACCGCATTTTTATATTGCGTTGTTAGATCTCGATTTTCAAAGTTACCATCCTGTATAGTAGAAATTCCCTGTTTGAATAGATCAGTAGCCTTAGACCGCCAGGATGTTTCCCTAGCTTTAAGGTCCATCGTACGTGACCAGGACAATCTGTTAGAAAACAGCAACAAATATATAAATAACAAGGTCCCCAATATCTTCGATACCTTAAACAAATAATTATACAACAACATTCCCTCTATATGCAGGGGAAATAAAGGCATAATCAAAAATTACAGTGAAATACTTTATTAGTGATTATACAAAAATATAAAAACAAACAAACAAGGAACATGTGAATAAAAACAAGCAGACACAGGACAAAACCACTATCTGATTGGACCATTTGTGAATGTGGCTAGTGTATGTTGCATAAGCCACTACAATGTGGCAGCCGATGTATGATCTAGGCTATAAAAGCCAGCTGAAATGGACAAAAACACCACAAGGCTGTGCTTACAGAACTATGTGTAGCAATGCTATTGAAAGCATGCAACATGACCTAGACAGCTATAACAAATTATTTGGAATGACTTGGGCAGCTATGATGAAAAAAACTGAGTGTGGATCTTATATAAGGTAGGTAACCCAATGCACAAATGCTAATAGCCCATAGCTTATAAGAAACCTAATAGGCAAAAGGTACTACACCCATGATTATATGTCCACAATCAGTGTATAGCTGATGCCATGAATACACAAATGAACTAAATAGACTTACATGGTAGTTGTATGAAAAGTGGTCTGCCTGTGCTGCACCCCGACAGCACTGTTTCGCCACTCAGGCTTCCTCAATAAGGGGGCAAGTGTGCTAGATGTGCAGGGACGCTCATTTATAAATGGCAAACAAATTGGCCGCAAGCTTGCAAACAGCTGATATTAAGTGGTTATATGCAGGGTATAATACGGCGCATGCGTTGGCTTCAGGACGCTCATGAAAACACAGTGTCTTCCAGACCTCCGCTGCCTGGCACGCAAGCATGGAATGCTCGCGTCACCTGATGGGCGGGGCTGTAAGTCACCGAGCGGCCAGATCCAGAGCATGCGCACTAATCCCCGCCTGTAATTACTGAAGATGATATCGCTGATGCGGTGGAGCGCAGCTAGCAGGGGGCGTGGTAAAGCCTAATAGCGGCAGGTAGGCGCAGTTAATGAAGAGCCAGTACACTCTGCCGTATCTACCATCAATAGGCGCAGTATCGCTGATATAATGTAGCGCAGCTACAGAGGGGCATATTAAAAGCTACCAACCTAAGATGAATAAGACCACAACAGGCACTTCAGTGGCCGATAACTTAACCTACCCTACATACCACTACAGACTAACAATCAATGCAATATAATAAATGAAAGCTATTTACACAATAAACACAGGAAAATTACAGAGGATACAGAATATGCAATAATAAACTAATTTACATCAAATATGCCAACTGAAAATATGAAATCTAAATGAATCATGCCATAATATATCCCTAAAATGCATATAGACTTACATAGCAGTGTATTACAAGCTTAAAGTGTTTAAACCATTGTTGCCAAAACCAGAGCAACACTCTAAATGTGGATAAAAACAACAACAAACAAATATGCATAACTCTATAAGTAACAGAACGTGCACTAATATTAGACACTCAAGAATATACAATATGGGTAACAAGCTGAATTTTGATTGAAGATACTCAGCATAGTTGCAAAGTCCATTTCCCAGAAGGCTATCCAGCCTCAACCTTAGGATAAAGTGGGGTCCAATTATAGTGCACAATCCTAGAACCAATATAGACAACAATTAAAAACCACACTAAAAACACACAATTTGTGCCAACTTCCGTGGCTTTGTCCGGAGATAATGTCCGGAGATAAGTGACGTCACCAGCATCCTACACCCGCTCAGGGTGGACAAAGATATATGCCTTCGTGGTGCGTGGCACTTTTCTGATTGGTTGCCGCCTGCCGCGAGCGACCAATCAGAAATGTGCCGTACTGTGACACACTCCGCCCGCCATTTTGGTGTGATTTTTGAATTTTTACCTCACAGCAAGTTTCTACTGCGTGGAGGCGGTCCCAGTGACGTCGCTCTTCAAGCTCCTGCCGAATTTCGTCAAAAAAATGATAATACCATTTACCAAAACTATATATATTTAGTTGTGAAGTGGTTCAGTGACATTTTCACACCAATTTTGAACTTTTGTTTGGTGTTTTCTCCATATACTGCCTATTATTCACTGACTGTTATACTGAGAGACTGCCGTTTATTAACCTCTTCTTTGCCACACTGGGTATATTGCTCTATTATTTGCCACATAAGGACATTGTGCATTATTGCCCAGCAATTTCTCTGCAATATAAACTGCCTATTTATTAATATCTGTATTCCTGCAAAGAACTATTGCCTATTATTAACTGGCTATTTTCCTACTACCTGACACTGCCTCTTATTAACCTGTTGTTTGCCACCACCACGCTTAAAGCTGTTTAGCTTAGCCAACATGAGCTCTAATAGTAAGGATACTAATGACACAGAGCCCAAAGCTGCTGATGGCGCACGTAAGATTAGGTCTGATATAAAGTATACTAATAATGCAGAGCAAAAAGACGCCGATGCCGCACGTAAGCGTAAACAGAGTGCTAACAAGAGTACAGAGGATAGATGCAAGCACCTGGACACTGTTAAGTATAGTAATGACACAGAGTCCAAAGCTGCTGATGGCGCACGTAAGATCAGGTCTGATATAAAGTATGGTAATGATGCAGAGCGAAAAGCCGCCGATGCCGCACGTAAGCGTAAACAGCGTGTTAACAAGAGTACAGAGGATAGATGCAAGTGCCTGGATACTGTTAAGTATACTAATGACACAGAGTCCAAAGCTGCTGATGGCGCACGTAAGATCAGGTCTGATATAAAGTATGGTAATGATGCAGAGCGAAAAGCCGCCGATGCCGCACGTAAGCGCAAACAGCGTGTTAACAAGAGTACAGAGGATAGATGCAAGCGCCTGGATACTGTTAAGTATACTAATGACACAGAGTGTAAAGCTGCTGATGGCACACGTAAGATCAGGTCTGATATAAAGTATGGTAATGATGCAGAGCGAAAAGCCGCCGATGCTACACGTAAGCGCAAACAGCGTGTTAACAAGAGTACAGAGGATAGATGCAAGCGCCTGGATACTGTTAAGTATACTAATGACACAGAGTCCAAAGCTGCTGATGGCGCACGTAAGATCAGGTCTGATACAAAGTATGGTAATGATGCAAAGCGAAAAGCCGCCGATGCTGCACGTAAGCGCAAACAGCATGCTAACAAGAGTACAGAGGAGAGATGCAAGCGCCTGGACACTGTTAAGTATACTAATGACACAGAGCCCAAAGCTGCTGATGGCGCACGTAACATCAGGTCTGATAATAAGTATACCAATGACGCAGAGCGAAAAGCCGCCGATGCTGCACGTAAGCATAAACAGCGTGCTAACAAGAGTACAGAGGATAGATGCAAGCGCCTGGACACTGTTAAGTATACTAATGACACAGAGCCCAAAGCTGCTGATGGCGCACGTAACATCAGGTCTGATAATAAGTATACCAATGACGCACAGCGAAAAGACACCGATGCTGCACGTAAGCGCAAACAGCGTGCTAACAAGAGTACAGAGGATACATGCAAGCGCCTGGACACTGTTAAGTATAATAATGACACAGAGCCCAAAGCTGCTGATGGCGCACGTAACATCAGGTCTGATAATAAGTGTTATGGATCCCAATGGCTAGGGGATCGCACTGGACAAGCAAAAAATAACTCAAATAACGGACGAGCTCTAGGGTGATGGAACCTGGGCTGACCGCTGCCCTACTCCTGACAAACACAACTAGAAATAGCCAGGGAGCGTGCCTACGTTGATTCTAGACGCCTCGCGCCAGCCTAAGAGCTAACTAGCACTGCAGAGAAAATAAAGACCTAACTTGCCTCCAGAGAAATAAACCCCAAAGGTATAGTTGCCCCCCACAAGTATTGACGGTGAAAATGAGAGGAAGGCACGCACATAGATATGAAAATAGAGTTAGCAAAACGAGGCCCGCTATAACTAGAAAGCAGAAGGATACAAAAGGGGTCTGAGCGGTCAGCAAAAAACCCTAATCAAAAACCATCCTGAGATTACAAGCACCCATGTGCCAACTCATGGCACATGGGGAGCACCTCAGCCCACTAGAGCTACCAACTAGCATAGAGTAATATTTAGCAAGCTGGACAAAAAACAAAACAACTGAAAAGCATAACTTAGCTTATCCTGAGAGATCTGGAAGCAGGTAGTCAGAACCAAACTGAGCACATCTGAATACATTGATAGCCGGCAAGGGAATGACAGGAAAGCCAGGTTAAATAGGAAACACCCAGCCTCAGATGGACAGGTGGAAACCAGAGACCGCAACCCACCAAAGTCACCCAGTACCAGTTGTAACCACCAGAGGGAGCCCAAAAACAGAATCCACAACAGTACCCCCCCTTGAGGAGGGGTCACCGAACCCTCACGAGAACCCCCAGGGCGATCAGGATGAGCTCTATGGAAGGCGCGGACCAAATCAGTCGCATGAACATCAGAGGCGACCACCCAGGAATTATCCTCCTGACCATAACCCTTCCACTTAACCAAATACTGGAGTTTACGTCTGGAAACACGAGAATCCAAGATCTTCTCAACAACATACTCCAATTCTCCCCCCACCATCACCGGAGCAGGAGGCTCAACCGAAGGAACAACGGGCACCTCATACCTCCGCAATAACGACCGATGGAACACGTTATGAATAGCAAACGATGCTGGGAGATCCAAACGAAAAGATACAGGGTTAAGAATCTCCAAGATCTTATAAGGACCGATGAACCGAGGCTTGAACTTGGGAGAAGAGACCTTCATAGGGACAAAACGAGAAGACAACCACACCAAGTCCCCAACACGAAGTCGGGGACCCACGCGGCGACGGCGATTAGCAAACTGCTGAGCCTTCTCCTGAGACAACTTCAAATTGTCCACCACCTGATTCCAAATCTGATGTAGCCTGTCCACCACCACGTCCACTCCAGGACAATCCGAAGGCTCCACCTGACCAGAGGAAAAATGAGGATGAAACCCCGAATTACAAAAGAAAGGAGAAACCAAAGTAGCAGAACTAGCCCGATTATTAAGGGCAAATTCGGCCAGTGGCAAAAAGGCAACCCAGTCATCTTGATCAGCAGAAACAAAACACCTTAAATAAGTTTCCAAGGTCTGATTAGTTCGCTCCGTCTGGCCATTCGTCTGAGGATGGAATGCAGACGAGAAAGACAAATTAATGCCCATCTTAGCACAAAACGTCCGCCAAAATCTAGACACAAACTGGGATCCCCTGTCAGAAACGATATTCTCCGGAATCCCATGCAAACGAACCACGTTCTGAAAAAATAAAGGGACCAACTCAGAGGAGGAAGGCAACTTAGGCAAGGGTACCAAATGAACCATCTTAGAAAAGCGGTCACACACAACCCAGATAACGGACATTTTCTGTGAGACAGGGAGATCTGAAATAAAATCCATGGAAATGTGCGTCCAAGGCCTCTTCGGGATAGGCAAGGATAACAACAACCCAATGGCCCGAGAACAGCAAGGCTTAGCCCGAGCACACACTTCACAAGACTGCACGAAGGTGCGCACATCCCTTGACAAGGAAGGCCACCAAAAAGACCTGGCCACCAAGTCTCTAGTACCAAATATTCCCGGATGACCAGCCAACACAGAAGAATGGACCTCGGAGATGACTCTACTGGTCCAATCATCCGGAACAAAGTCTTTCTGGTGGACAACGATCAGGTTTATCCGCCTGAAACTCCTGCAATGCACGACGCAAGTCTGGGGAGACGGCGGACAATATTACCCCATCCCTAAGGATACCAGTAGGCCCAGAGTCTCCAGGAGAGTCAGGCACAAAACTCCTGGAAAGAGCATCTGCCTTCACATTCTTTGAACCTGGCAGGTATGAAACCACAAAATTGAAACGAGAAAAAAACAACGACCAACGAGCCTGTCTAGGATTCAGACGCCTGGCAGACTCAAGGTAAATCAGATTTTTGTGATCAGTCAAGACCACCACACGATGTCTAGCACCCTCAAGCCAATGACGCCACTCCTCAAATGCCCACTTCATGGCCAAAAGCTCCCGATTACCCACATCATAATTGCGCTCGGCGGGCGAGATTTTTCTAGAAAAGAACGCACATGGCTTCATCACCGAGCCATCGGAACTTCTCTGTGACAAAAACGCCCCCGCTCCAATCTCGGAAGCATCAACCTCAACCTGAAAAGGAAGTGAAACATCTGGTTGACATAACACAGGAGCAGAAGAAAACCGGCGCTTAAGTTCCTGAAAGGCCTCCACAGCCGTAGGAGACCAATTAGCAACATCAGCACCCTTTTTAGTCAAATCAGTCAAAGGTTTAACAACACTGGAAAAATTAGCAATGAACCGACGATAAAAATTAGCAAAACCCAAGAACC
This sequence comes from Ranitomeya variabilis, assembly GCF_051348905.1. Classification (NCBI taxonomy): domain Eukaryota; kingdom Metazoa; phylum Chordata; class Amphibia; order Anura; family Dendrobatidae; genus Ranitomeya; species Ranitomeya variabilis. Next base: position 163,699,709 of record NC_135236.1, on the reverse strand, counting down.
TCTGAAGACTCTTAACAGATGTAGGTTGTGTCCAGTCACAAATCGCCTGAACCTTGACGGGATCCATCTCAATAGTAGAAGGAGAAAAAATGTACCCCAAAAAAGAAATCTTCTGGACTCCGAAGAGACATTTCGAGCCCTTCACAAACAGAGAATTGGCCCGCAGGACTTGAAACACCTTCCTGACCTGTAGAACATGAGACTCCCAGTCATCAGAAAACACCAAAATATCATCCAAATACACAATCATAAACTTATCCAGATATTCACGGAAAATATTGTGCATAAAGGACTGAAAGACTGAAGGAGCATTAGAAAGTCCAAAAGGCATTACCAAATACTCAAAATGGCCCTCAGGCGTATTAAATGCGGTTTTCCACTCATCACCCTGCTTTATCCGCACAAGATTATACGCACCGCGAAGATCTATCTTAGTGAACCACCTAGCCCCCTTAATGCGAGCAAACAAATCAGTCAATAATGGCAATGGATACTGATATTTGACTGTAATCTTATTCAGAAGGCGATAATCTATACAAGGCCTCAGGGAACCATCTTTTTTAGCCACGAAAAAAAAACCTGCTCCCAGAGGGGACAAAGATGGACGAATATGTCCCTTTTCCAAGGACTCCTTAATATAATTCCGCATAGCAGTATGCTCTGGCACTGACAGATTAAATAAACGACCCTTAGGGAACTTACTGCCAGAAATTAATTCTATAGCACAGTCACAATCCCTATGAGGAGGGAGCGAATTGAGCTTAGGCTCCTCAAAAACATCCCGATAGTCAGACAAAAACGCAGGGACCTCAGAAGGAGTAGATGAAGCGATTGAAATCAGAGGTGCATAATCATGAACCCCCTGACATCCCCAGCTTAACACAGACATTGTTTTCCAATCCAGGACTGGATTATGAGTTTGTAACCATGGCAGACCAAGCACTAGTACATCATGTAAATTATACAGTACAAGGAAGCGAATCACCTCCTGATGAACGGGAGTCATGCAAATGGTCACTTGTGTCCAGTACTGCGGTTTATTCATAGCCAGTGGTGTAGAGTCAATTCCCTTCAAAGGAATAGGAACTTCCAGAGGCTCCAGACTAAAACCGCAGCGTTTGGCAAATGACCAATCCATAAGACTCAGGGCAGCGCCCGAATCCACATAAGCATCGACGGAAATGGATGACAGTGAACAAATCAGAGTTACAGACAAAATGAACTTAGACTGCAGAGTACTAATGGCAAAAGATTTATCAACCTTTTTTGTGCGTTTAGAGCATGCTGATATAACATGAGCTGAATCACCACAATAAAAACACAATCCGTTTTTCCGCCTATAATTTTGCCGTTCACTTCTGGACTGAATTCTATCACATTGCATAGTCTCAGGTGCCTGTTCAGAAGACACCGCCAACTGGTGCACAGGTTTGCGCTCCCGCAAACGCCGATCAATCTGAATGGCCATAGTCATAGACTCATTCAGACCTGTAGGCGCAGGGAACCCCACCATAACATCCTTAATGGCCTCAGAAAGACCATCTCTGAAGTTTGCAGCCAGGGCGCACTCATTCCACTGAGTAAGTACCGACCATTTCCGAAATTTTTGACAATATACTTCCGCTTCATCATGCCCCTGAGAGAGGGCTAATAAAGCCTTTTCAGCCTGAATCTCCAGGTTAGGTTCCTCATAGAGCAATCCCAGTGCCAGAAAAAACGCATCCACACTGAGCAATGCAGGATCCCCTGGTGCCAATGCAAATGCCCAATTCTGAGGGTCGCCCCGCAGGAAAGATATTACAATCTTGACCTGCTGAGCAGGGTCTCCAGAGGAGCGAGATTTCAAAGAAAGAAACAATTTGCAATTGTTCCTGAAATTCAGGAAGGTAGATCTATCTCCAGAAAAAAACTCTGGAATAGGAATTCTAGGTTCAGACATAGGAGTGTGAACAACAAAATCCTGTATGTTTTGAACTTTTGCAGCGAGATTATTCAGGCTGGAAGCCAAACTCTGGACATCCATATTAAACAGCTAAAGTCAGAGCCATTCAAGGGTTAAGAGGAGGTAAGAAGCAGCTAGACAGCAATTAAAGGCTAGGCAGCAAAACTCTGAGGGAAAAAAAAAAAATTTCCCTTCAACACTTCTTTTTCTCCTGCTTCAGCCCAAACAATTAACACTTTGTGGGCCGGCTATACTGTTATGGATCCCAATGGCTAGGGGATCGCACTGAACAAGCAAAAAATAACTCAAATAACGGACGAGCTCTAGGGTGATGGAACCTGGGCTGACCGCTGCCCTACTCCTGACAAACACAACTAGAAATAGCCAGGGAGCGTGCCTACGTTGATTCTAGACGCCTCGCGCCAGCCTAAGAGCTAACTAGCACTGCAGAGAAAATAAAGACCTAACTTGCCTCCAGAGAAATAAACCCCAAAGGTATAGTTGCCCCCCACATGTATTGACGGTGAAAATGAGAGGAAGGCACGCACATAGATATGAAAATAGAGTTAGCAAAACGAGGCCCGCTATAACTAGAAAGCAGAAGGATACAAAAGGGGTCTGAGCGGTCAGCAAAAAACCCTAATCAAAAACCATCCTGAGATTACAAGCACCCATGTGCCAACTCATGGCACATGGGGAGCACCTCAGCCCACTAGAGCTTCCAACTAGCATAGAGTAATATTTAGCAAGCTGGACAAAAAACAAAACAATTGAAAAGCATAACTTAGCTTATCCTGAGAGATCTGGAAGCAGGTAGTCAGAACCAAACTGAGCACATCTGAATACATTGATAGCCAGCAAGGGAATGACAGGAAAGCCAGGTTAAATAGGAAACACCCAGCCTCAGATGGACAGGTGGAAACCAGAGACCGCAACCCACCAAAGTCACCCAGTACCAGTTGTAACCACCAGAGGGAGCCCAAAAACAGAATCCACAACAAATAAGTATACCAATGACGCAGAGCGAAAAGCCGCCGATGCCGCACGTAAGCGCAAACAGCGTGCTAACGAGACTACAGAGGACAGACAGAAGCGCCTGGACACTGTTAATGCTGCTTGCAATAAACGCATTACTAATGAGTCTTTTGAGGACAAAACTAATCGATTAAGTAATAAAGCTGCTGCTGCACGCTCTCAACGTTGCAAACATAATATTTCCACGTCCTCAGTCATAGATTCTGCCCACAATACAGCTTCTTTGTCTCCATTCATAGAATGTGTGCAGCCTGAAGCTCCTTTAACCGTTGGTAAATCTGCACGTAAGCGCAAACACTGTCCTACTTACACTCCAAATGATAAACGCCGTCGCCTGTACACCGTTAAGTCTGCTTATAAGACATGCTTCACACCTGACTCTTCTAAGGCAACAAACAAACCATTACCAAATGCAGCTGGTGCACGCCGTGAACGCCGCAAAAAAACCGCTTGCACCTCCATATTAATAAACCCTGACCACGATACACCTTCCAACTCCTCAGTGATTGAATCTGTGGACAGTGAAGATCCTCTACCAGATCCACGCTTTATATATGTTGGCTTAAAGAAACATTCCAATGCTCCGTTACCACAACCTGTACCTCAACATCCTACAGGTTTTACTAATGATGACAGTACCATAGTAGAACACTCCTGTGGTCCTATGAACTATTTATGTGAACATTGTCAAGCATTACATTTTAATGCTGAGATACCAGCAGATAAAAATGTTACTCTGTGTTGTCACAAGAGTAAAGTGCATATACCTATACCCCAATATCCCGAGGTCTTTAAACGATTGCTGACAGGGGAGAGTGAGTTCAGTAAGAATCTCATGGAAAATATTCGTAGTATTAACAGCTCATTTGCTTTCGCCTCCAAGGGTGCCAATATATCCCCTCCACCTGGACATGGCCCTTGCTGTTTCCATATACATGGACAAATATATCATCGTACTGGAACCCTACATCCCAGTGATGATCAAGTTGCAGCTTATGCCCAACTGTATATTTTGGATACCGCTACCGCGAATGAACAACGTTTAAACTGTGAACAAAATAAAAAATGTCATCCCACTTTGATGAGTATAATTGCTCTTCAGTTAGACAATGTGAATCCCTTTGTTGCTGCCTACAAAATGTTACGAGATGTGGAACATGAAGAACATCTTAAAGCTGAAGCTAATGGCACTCTCATGCCAAATATCATCATGGCCCTTAAACAAGATCGGAATCAAGACCCTCGCCGATATAATAATCCAACTGTCAATGAAGTTGCTGTCGTATTTGAAAATGACAATGGAGAGCCACCATTTAATCGTGATATTTTAATACATTTACAACCGGACCCCAAAAATCCTTTGGCGCCAAGAACACAACAGGTCAGCATTCTACACAGTAATTTAGATGCTTTACTCTATCCTTTATTTTTCCCTTACGGAGACCAGGGCTGGCATGATGGCCTCAAGCAACAAGGGCAAAGTCCACGCAGAGTTACACAACTGCAATATTACTGCTATGTGCTGTCTGTCCGTAATCAGTTTAATCCACTCCTGAATGGTGGCAAACTCACTCAGCAGTACTTAGTGGATGCTTATGTGAAAATCGAGGCAAATCGCCTAAATTATATCCGTCAACACCAAAAGGATTTGAAAGTAGAGGATTATTGTGTACTCCAGGAACATCTCCAGAAAAAATCCATTGAGAAGGGCATCCCCATTGGAAAAACGGTCATTTTACCATCTTCGTTTGAAGGCAGTCCCAGGAATATGCAGCAGCGGTACCAGGATGCCATGGCTATTGTGACTAAATATGGTCGTCCTGATCTATTCATCACCATGACCTGTAATCCGAAATGGAATGAGATTACTGAGAATTTGGAACCTTGGCAGCGTGTGGAACATAGACCTGATTTGGTGGCACGTGTTTTCAAAATAAAACTGGAAGCACTTTTAAAAGACATTAACAACGGATTATTTGGGAAAGTTTGCGCTATGGTTCATGTAATTGAATTTCAAAAACGTGGCCTTCCACACGCTCACATTTTGATTATTCTGGACAGCAACTCCAAATTAAGGACTGAGGAGGACATAGACAATACAGTGTGGGCTGAAATTCCCAATCCTACCCACTACCCTCAGCTCCATAAAATTGTTCTCCAACATATGATTCATGGTCCGTGTGGAGAACACAACCCAAATTCTCCCTGTATGGATCTGGGGAAGTGTACAAAAGGTTTCCCTAAAGATTTGCAACCAAGAACCATCATAGCTAAGGACGCCTATCCTACTTATCGCAGACACTTTGGCCCATCTTTTCAACACCATTCTAACATGATTGACAATTCGTGGGTGGTTCCATATAATCCGTTCCTGCTATTAAAATACAAGTGCCATATAAATGTCGAAGTTTGTGGTTCCATTCAGGCTGTGAAATATTTATTTAAATACGTCTACAAAGGACATGATAAAGCCAATCTTGAAATCTGCCAGACTAACATCCAACATGATGAAACACACCAATTCATGGATTCAAGATATGTCAGTGCACCAGAGGCAGCTTGGCGAATATTCTCATATCCAATGCATAAACAATCTCATAGCATCATTCGCCTTGCTGTACATCTACCGCATTCTCAGCCACTCTATTTTCATGAGGATGACTCTATTGGAAACATCAAACAAAAGCTCCATCAAAATTCTACACTTATGGCCTACTTCAAGCTTAATCAGAACGACCATCATGCTCATATTTATTTATACCGTGAAATTCCCGAAAGCTATGTTTGGAAAGAAGGTTCTTGGGAAGTTAGAAAGCGAGCAGGTGGTTCTGTGATTGGACGAATGTATACTGTCAGTGTGAAAGACCAAGAACGCTACTATTTAAGATTGTTATTGTTACATGTCAAAGGTGCAACCAGTTTTGACAGCATAAAAACTGTACACGGAGTCACACATGAAACCTTCAAAGATGCGGCATTAGCTCTTGGCTTACTATTTGATGATAGTCTGTGGAGAAATACATTACTTGATGCCAGTATTCTCAACATGCCAGCACAGCTACGTGACATGTTTGCCTACATTTGTATTTTTGGTCCTCCAGCGAAACCTCGGGACTTATGGGATGAATTTAAGGAACACTTTGTAGAAGACTACTGCTATGCATACCACTCCGACACTCTGGAGTGTGTCAATTGTGAAGGCTATGCTATGACAGATGTCCAACATGTTCTTAAAGCTCATGGTAAAACTTATACTGATTTTAATTTGCCACGTCCAGTCAAGAAACACCTCCTCCCACAGTATGATAAAGATTATGAGTTATCAGCAGCTGCTGAAATGAAAGCTACTCTAAATGAGGACCAACTTTTTGCTTTTGATGCTATCACTCAAGCTTTAGAAGACACTAATTCTACAGCAAAGTGTTTTTTCCTTGATGGTCCTGGTGGCAGCGGAAAAACGTACCTATATCATCTACTCCTACATCAGCTAAGAGGACAAGGAGACATTGTGTCACCTGCTGCCACTACTGGAATTGCCGCCAACTTGCTACAAGGTGGACGAACCATTCATTCTCTTTATGGGATTCCAATTCCTGTGAATGAAACATCTGTTTCCAGGATTAAGAATGATACCGATGCAGCAAAAGATTTGCACAGCACTAAACTTTTTATTATTGATGAGTGCACAATGCTATCCAAATATGCATTGCATGTCATTGATAGAGTTTTACGTGATGTCATGACAACAAATGTAGCTCACAAAGAAAAAACACCGTTTGGAGGTAAAGTGATTGTTTTTGGACGCGACTTTAGACAATGTCTTCCTGTCATCCCTCATGGGACAAGAACTGATGTTGTAGAGAGCTGTATAAAATATTCACAACACTGGCAACATTTTACTCGCCTGCCACTTATTAACAACATGCGCTCCATTGATCCTCACTACAGCAGTTGGTTGCTTCAACTGGGAAATGGTGAACTATCTAATGAACATAACCTTGGAGATGATGTAATTGAAATTCCTCCAGACATGGTATGCACTGGCTCTTTAATAATTGAAATTTTTGGAGATAATCTTTGTATTGATGTGAATGACACCGAAAGCATAAATACAGCTGCATCTCATGCAATTTTATGTCCAAAAAATGAGGACGTTGAGAAAGTCAATTCCCAAGTCATGGATTTATTGATAGGTGACTATACTGAATATATCAGTGATGATTCCATAATCCTGATGAAGCTGATGACCTCGATCAATACCCACTTGAGTTTTTGAATTCACTAACACCAACTGGAATGCCTTCACATCGGCTGAAACTTAAAATTGGCACCATTGTCATGTTATTACGTAATCTGAACACGAACAAAGGTCTCTGCAATGGTACGCGGCTCATTGTCACTGCCTTACATGCCAATATCATACTGGCTAAAGTAATTAGTGGGTCAGCAGCAGGAAATGTGGTATTCATTCCACGAATTGATTTGTGTCCATCAGAGACTGGATTACCTTTTAAATTAAGACAGAGACAATTTCCTATCAAGCCCGCATTTGCAATGACCATAAATAAATCTCAAGGCCAGACCCTCCATCGAGTTGGCATTTATCTACCAGAACCTGCTTTTGCCCATGGTCAATTGTATGTTGCTTTTTCCAGGGTGAAGCAATGTTGCAATGTGAGGGTTAAAGTGGTTAATACACCACTTCAAGGACAATTATTGGCTGATAGTACTAAAGTCTTCACACGTAATATTATCTACAAAAATATTTTAGTTTAAAGTTACTTTTTTTTTTTTTCATTATTCAGTTTTTCTAATAACATAGACAGCAATAGGCAAATTCTATGTATAGAGATAAGGAAAAAAAACAAAAACAAAAAAAAATTAGTGTAGCCATAGACATATAGATTTTAAGTACTTATGTAGGAAATACGTATATAACATACGTACTCATTAGCATATAGGGTTAATAACTCTATATCATATCTACATAAATTTAGAAATATGATATATCAATACATATTTTTATAGGTAAGTAGAACACACATTAAGTACAAGATGTAAGATGTGTATCATCCAAATGCCTGTATTTGGTGATAGGAACCTGTATTTGAAGCTCCAGCAGTATAGCTGCTGAGAGATTTCATTTTGTTTTTAAAAAGGGTGAGGTTTTTGTGAACAGGTAAGAGACGGGTGGGATGGCTGTTCACACACATCTCTATCTCCAGGTGTGTTCTGTACATAGAAATAGATATATAGATAGGTACATATTTAGATAGATAGGGAAAGAATAGAGATTTTGCTTTCACATCAACATTTTTCTGCTATTTGGAGAATTTATGGTGGAAAAAAGGCTATTTCTGCACTTCCTGCCTAAGGGCTGACCCACGCCACTCTTGCTGTAAGTTGCATGCAATGTATACGGAATTTGTACTTCACTTGCGGCAGGTGCGGCACATGTGGTTTCTGCAGTTTTCGCCACAAAATCTCCACTTACCAGTGTTTTTGTTGTGGCTGCATTTAATGCAATTGTCGAAGCCGCGTTTGCCGCATTTACTGCAAGTTAACTCCAAACTTCATCTACATTGCATGGCACTTGCTGAAAGTGTGTTGTAGATCAGTTCTTTGGTGCCAAGTGTGGAAGTTGTATTGTTTTTAACATTACTTCTGCAAATATCAGAAACATGCAGATGTGAAAGAGGTTTGAGTATTAAGAAATAGGAATCAGTTAGTTAGGACCCATCAGTTCAAAGGCTACCGTGACGTGGTTGATGGGCATGCTTATATTAGCCCATCGGTGTACTATGAACGTTGATTTCTTAAATTTTACACTTCTGTAAAAATAAACACAAAAAATTTGGATACACAAAAAGGCTTTTATTTATGTTGTACTTATTAGAATTATTTAAAATGAAGGCTTAGCTAAGCCCAAGAGATGATTAAAAACGTTTCATACCAACCCATCAGATGTAAAATTACTGTGAAAATACCTGATGGGCACACAAGTATGCGCCAGTATGGGTACTAAGAGCTTTTCCACATAATAATGAAATATTTTAAAATGTCATAGAACATACCAATATACATCGTTATTGATACATATTATTTATTATTTACATTATTGTTCTTAAGCAAAGAACCGTTGTTGTGGCATTTGCCACAACACGCAAAGTTGTTGTCTGATGTCTTTCATCACTCCCCTCATAAGCATGTTCATGGATCCTGTGTAACTGTACCTTAAATAACAAGAATTGTCAAGAGCTGGTGAGTGCAGCCATTTTTTGTTCTTTCTTACTATTATTTATTAATTGTATTATTCTTACATTTGAATAAATAAACTATATATGGATTCTAGACTCCCGATTCTTTAGAATCGGGCTGCCATCTAGTAGATCATAAAAGCTTATTTACATTTTAAGAAAAATATGCATTTCACTGGAATAAAACACCAGATCACAGATTTCAAAGTATCATTTTATTTAACTTACCATGATCTGAATAACAGCAGCTTGTCAGGAGTTGAAAGAGATGGGAAGGAAGTGAGAAGCTAGCTGCTGTGTAAAAATCATTGGGCAAATTGACATGACTATACTATTAATAGAGGTGAGCGAGCACTAAACTGTCAAGTGTGTCAGATGCTACAATCGCTCTACATCTGGCTGCAGAAGGTCTCAGCGTTTGGCATTGCAGATGCCTACTTAATCCTTCTGACTTTTGGACCCAGTGGCAACCTCCTTCTGGCTCTAATTGACACACCTGAACCTGTGTGTTTATAGACTCTCATTCAGCTTTAGGGAGTCACCGGTGATATTCACATTTTCCCTTGTGAAAGCTTAGAGCTATAGCAGTTTTCCTACTTCCTCTCTGGTGCTGTTGGAGGACGTGTGGTGTTACCTCTCTGAGTCTGCTCATGCCAAGTTGCTTTCCCCTTGTGTTAACCCCTTAACGACCGCCGATACGCCTTTTAACGGCGGCCGCTAAGGGTACTGTGTTAAAAGTGAATAGCGGATTTTCTCTGGGGTCTCGGTTGCCGAGGGTAGCCGAGACCCCAGAGAACATGATTCGGGGGGTTTTTACCAACCCGCGAGTTGCGATCGCCAGTAATTAACCATTTAGCGGCAGTCGCAACAAAAAAACAAAACGCGATTTGCCATTTAATTTCTCTGTCCTCCGATGTGATCGCACATCGGAGGACAGAGAAATAGTGTCCCCGATGGCCCCCCAATACTCACCTATCTCCCCCGGTGCTCCTCGTGGCTCCCGATGGGCGCCGCCATCTTTTTTCCGGGAAAAAATGGCGGGCGCATGCGCAGTGCGCCCGCCGCCCGGAAGATCTTTGGGGTCTCGGCTGCCGGGGGTAGCCGAGACCCCAAAGAACATGATCGGGGTCGGTTTTTACCGACCCCTGATTTGCGATCGCTGGTAATTAACTGTTTACCGGCGACCGCAAAAAAAAAAAAAAAAAAGCGATCTGTAATTCTCTGTCCTCTGATGTGATCGCACATCAGAGGACAGAGAAATAGGGGGATTCGGGGACCCTATCATACTCACCCGGTGTCCTCTTGCCGGCCGGCTTCTTCCTCGGTAAAGAAAATGGCGGGCGCATGCGCAGTGGGGCTAAATTTAGGGTTGGGGCTAAATTTAGGGTTAGGGCTAGGGTTAGGCTACTTTCACACTAGCGTTTTTTGGCTTCCGTCGCAATGCGTCGTTGGAGAAAAAACGCATCCTGCAAAAGTGCTTGCAGGATGCGTTTTTTCTCCATTGACTTGCATTAGCGACACATTGCGACGGATTGCCACACGTCGCATCCATCGTGCGAGGGATGCATCGTGCTTTGGCGGACCGTCAGCACAAAAAAACGCTACATGTAACTTTTTTTGTGCGACGTGTCCGCCATTTCCGACCGCGCATGCGCGGCCGGAACTCCGCCCCCGCCTCCCCGCACTTCACAATGGGGCAGCGGATGCGTTGAAAAAACAGCATCCGCTGCACCCATTGTGCGGCGCTTACGCTAGCGTCGGTACGTCGGCCCGACACACTGCGATGGGCCGAGTACGACGCTAGTGTGAAAGTAGCCTTAGGCTTCTTTCACACTTGCGTCGGTACGGGGCGATCGCAATGCGTTGGCCCGACATACCGACGCACGTTGTGAAAATTGTGCACAACGTGGGCAGCGGATGCAGTTTTTCAACGCATCCGCTGCCCAGTCTATGTCCTGGGGAGGAGGGGGCAGAGTTACGGCCACGCATGCGTGGAAATGGCGGACGCAACGTACAAAAAAAAGGTTACATTGAACTTTTTTTGTGACGACGGTCCGCCAAAACACAACGGATCCAGTGCACGATGGACGCGACGTGTGGCCATCCGTCGGTAATACAAGTCTATGGGCACATTTGCAGGATCCGTTTTTTGTCCAAAACGACGGATTGCGACGGATGCCACACGACGCAAGTGTGAAAGTAGCCTTAGGGTTAGTGTTGGGGCTAAAGTTAGGGCTAGGGTTAGGGTTAAATTTAGGGTTAGGGCTAAAGTTAGGGTTAGGGCTAGGGTTGGGGCTAAAATTAGGGTTAGGGTTAGGGTTGGGGCTAAAGTTATGGTTAGGGTTGGGGCTAAAGTTAGGGTTAGGGCTAAAGTTAGGGTTAGAGTTGGGATTAGGGTTTGGATTAGGGTTGGTATTAGGGTTACGTTTGGGATTAGGGTTACGTTTGGGATTAGGGTTGGGATTAGGGTTAAGGTTGGGATTAGGGTTAAGGTTAGGGTTGGGATTAGGGGTGTATTGGGATTAGGGTTAGGTTTGAGGTTAGGGTTGAGATTAGGGTTAGGGGTGTGTTGGATTTAGGGTTTTGATTAGGGTTATGGTTAGGGTTGAGATTAGGGCTGTTTTGGGGTTAGGGTTGTGATTATCGTTAGGGTTGTGATTAGGATTATGGATCGGGTTGAGATTAGGGTTAGGGGTGTGTTGGAGTTAGGGTTGGAGTTAGAATTAGGGGGTTTCCACTGTTTAGGTACATCAGGGGGTCTCCAAACACGACAGCCAATTTTGCGCTAAAAAAGTCAAATGGTGCTCCCTCCCTTCTGAACTCTGCTGTGCGCCCAAACAGTGGTTTACCCCCACATATGGGGCATCAGCGAACTCGGGATAAATTGGACAACAACTTTTGGGGTCCAATTTCTCCTGTTACCCTTGTGAAAATAAAAACTTGGGGGCTAAAAATCTTTTTTGTGGGAAAAAAATATTTTTTTATTTTCACTACTCTGCATTATAAACTTCTGTGAAGCACTTGATCATTCAAAGTTCTCACCACATATCTAGATAAGTTCCTTAGGGGGTCTAGTTTCCAAAATTTGGTCACTTGTGGGGGGTTTCTACTGTTTAGGTACATCAGGGGCTCTGCAAACGCAACATAACACCCACAGACAATTCTATCAAAGTCTGAATTCCAAAATGGCGCTCCTTCTCTTCCGAGCTCTGCCGTGTGCCCAAACAGTGGTTTACCCCCACATATGGGGTACCAGCATACTCAGGACAAATTGGAGAACAAATATTGGCGTCCAATTTCTCTTGTTACCCTTGTGAAAATAAAAACTTGGGGGCTAAAAAATATTTTTTGTGGAAAAAAAAATATTTTCTATTTTCACTACTCTGCATTATAAACTTCTGTGAAGCACCTGGGCATTCAAAGTTCTCACCACATATCTAGATAAGTTCCTTGGGGGGTCTAGTTTCTAAAATGGGGTCACTTGTGGGGGGTTTCTACTGTTTAGGTACATCAGTGGCTCTGAAAACGCAACATAACGCCCACAGACCATTCTATCAAAAGCCTGCATTCCAAAATGGCGCTCCTTCCCTTCCGAGCTCTGCCGTGCGCCCAAACAGTGGTTTACCCCCACATATTGGGTACCAGCATACTCAGGACAAATTGGACAACAACTTTTGGGGTCCAATTTCTCTTGTTACCCTTGTGAAAATAAAAATTTGGGCGCTAAAAAATCTTTTTTGTGGGAAAAAAAAATATTTTTTATTTTCACTACTCTGCATTATAAACTTCTGTGAAGCACTTGGGCATTCAAAGTTCTCACCACATATCTAGATAAGTTCCTTGGGGGGTCTATTTTCCAAAATGGGGTCACTTGTTGGGGGTTTCTACTGTTTAGGTACATTAGGGGTCTGCAAATGCAACATAACGCCCGCAGACAATTCTATCAAAGTCTGCATTCCAAAACGGCGCTCCTTCCCTTCCGAGCTCAGCCATGCGCCCAAAAAGTGGTTTACCCCCACATATGGGGTACCAGCATACTCAGGACAAATTGGACAACTTTTGGGGTCCAATTTCTCTTGTTACCCTTGTGAAAATAAAAACTTGGGGGCTAAAAAATCTTTTTTGTTAAAAAAAAAAAATATTTTTTATTTTCACGACTCTGCATTATAAACTTCTGTGATGCACTTGGGCATTCAAAGTTCTCACTACACATCTAGATAAGTTTCATGGGGGGTCTAGTTTCCAAAATGGGGTCACTTTTGGGGGGTTTCTACTGTTTAGGCACATCAGGGGCTCTCCAAACGCGACATGGCGTCCGATCTCAATTCCAGTCAATTTTGCATTGAAAAGTCAAATGGCGCTCCTTTGCTTCCGAGCTCAGCCATGCGCCCAAACAGTGGTTTACCCCCACATATGGGGTGTCGGCGTACTCAGGACAAATTGTACAACAACTTCTGGGGTCCATTTTCTCCTGTTACCCTTGGTAAAATAAAAATTTGGAGGCAAAAAGATCATTTTTGTAGAAAAAATGCGATTTTTTTATTTTCACGGCTCTACGTTATAAACTTCTGTGAAGCACCTGGGGGTTTAAAGTGCTCACCACACATCTAGATAAGTTCCATAAGGGGTCTAGTTTCCAAAATGCTGTCATTTGTGGGGGGTTTCCACTGTTTAGGCACATCAGGGGCTCTCCAAACGTGACATGGCGTCCGATCTCAATTCCAGCCAATTCTACATTGAAAAAGTAAAACGACACTCCTTCTCTTCCAAGCTCTGCGGTGCGCCCAAACAGTGGTTTACCCCACATATGGGGTATCGACGTACTCAGGAGAAATTGCACAACAACTTTTGTGGTCTAATTTCTCCTGTTACCCTTGTGAAAATAAAAATCTGGGGGCAAAAAGATCATTTTTGTAGAAAAAATGCGATTTTTTATTTTCACGGCTCTACGTTATAAACTTCTGTGAAGCACTTGGGGGTTCAAAGTGCTCACCACACATCTAGATAAGTTCCTTAAGGGGTCTAGTTTCAAAAAGGTATCACTTGTGGGGGGTTTCCACTGTTTAGGCACATCAGGGGCTCTCCAAACGCGACATGGCATCCGATCTCAATTCCAGCCAATTCTGCATTGAAAAAGTCAAACGGTGCTCCTTCACTTCCAAGCTCTGCGGTGCGCCCAAACAGTGGTTTACCCCCACATATGGTGTATCGACGTACTCAGGAGAAATTGCACAATAACTTTTGTGGTCTAATTTCTCCTGTTACCCTTGTGAAAATAAGAATTTGTGGGCGAAAAAATCATTTTTGTGAAAAATGCGATTTTTTATTTTCACGGCTCTACGTTATAAACTTCTGTGAAGCACTTGGGGGTTCAAAGTGCTCACCACATATCTAGATAAGTTCCTTGGGGGGTCTATTTTCTAAAATGGGGTCACTTGTTGGGGGTTTCTACTGTTTAGGTACATTAGGGGTCTGCAAATGCAACATAACGCCCGCAGACAATTCTATCAAAGTCTGCATTCCAAAACGGCGCTCCTTCCCTTCCGAGCTCAGCCATGCGCCCAAAAAGTGGTTTACCCCCACATATGGGGTACCAGCATACTCAGGACAAATTGGACAACTTTTGGGGTCCAATTTCTCTTGTTACCCTTGTGAAAATAAAAACTTGGGGGCTAAAAATCTTTTTTGTGGGAAAAAAAAATATTTTTTATTTTCACTACTCTGCATTATAAACTTCTGTGAAGCACTTGGGCATTCAAAGTTCTCACCACATATCTAGATAAGTTCCTTGGGGGGTCTATTTTCCAAAATGGGGTCACTTGTTGGGGGTTTCTACTGTTTAGGTACATTAGGGGTCTGCAAATGCAACATAACGCCCGCAGACAATTCTATCAAAGTCTGCATTCCAAAACGGCGCTCCTTCCCTTCCGAGCTCAGCCATGCGCCCAAAAAGTGGTTTACCCCCACATATGGGGTACCAGCATACTCAGGACAAATTGGACAACTTTTGGGGTCCAATTTCTCTTGTTACCCTTGTGAAAATAAAAACTTGGGGGCTAAAAAATCTTTTTTGTTAAAAAAAAAAAATATTTTTTATTTTCACGACTCTGCATTATAAACTTCTGTGATGCACTTGGGCATTCAAAGTTCTCACTACACATCTAGATAAGTTCCATGGGGGGTCTAGTTTCCAAAATGGGGTCACTTTTGGGGGGTTTCTACTGTTTAGGCACATCAGGGGCTCTCCAAACGCGACATGGCGTCCGATCTCAATTCCAGTCAATTTTGCATTGAAAAGTCAAATGGCGCTCCTTTGCTTCCGAGCTCAGCCATGCGCCCAAACAGTGGTTTACCCCCACATATGGGGTGTCGGCGTACTCAGGACAAATTGTACAACAACTTCTGGGGTCCATTTTCTCCTGTTACCCTTGGTAAAATAAAAATTTGGAGGCAAAAAGATCATTTTTGTAGAAAAAATGCGATTTTTTTATTTTCACGGCTCTACGTTATAAACTTCTGTGAAGCACCTGGGGGTTTAAAGTGCTCACCACACATCTAGATAAGTTCCATAAGGGGTCTAGTTTCCAAAATGCTGTCATTTGTGGGGGGTTTCCACTGTTTAGGCACATCAGGGGCTCTCCAAACGTGACATGGCGTCCGATCTCAATTCCAGCCAATTCTACATTGAAAAAGTAAAACGACACTCCTTCTCTTCCAAGCTCTGCGGTGCGCCCAAACAGTGGTTTACCCCACATATGGGGTATCGACGTACTCAGGAGAAATTGCACAACAACTTTTGTGGTCTAATTTCTCCTGTTACCCTTGTGAAAATAAAAATCTGGGGGCAAAAAGATCATTTTTGTAGAAAAAATGCGATTTTTTATTTTCACGGCTCTACGTTATAAACTTCTGTGAAGCACTTGGGGGTTCAAAGTGCTCACCACACATCTAGATAAGTTCCTTAAGGGGTCTAGTTTCAAAAAGGTATCACTTGTGGGGGGTTTCCACTGTTTAGGCACATCAGGGGCTCTCCAACCGCGACATGGCATCCGATCTCAATTCCAGCCAATTCTGCATTGAAAAAGTCAAACGGTGCTCCTTCACTTCCAAGCTCTGCGGTGCGCCCAAACAGTGGTTTACCCCCACATATGGTGTATCGACGTACTCAGGAGAAATTGCACAACAACTTTTGTGGTCTAATTTCTCCTGTTACCCTTGTGAAAATAAGAATTTGTGGGCGAAAAAATCATTTTTGTGAAAAATGCGATTTTTTATTTTCACGGCTCTACGTTATAAACTTCTGTGAAGCACTTGGGGGTTCAAAGTGCTCACCACACATCTAGATAAGTTCCTTAAGGGGTCTAGTTTCCAAAATGGTGTCACTTGTGGGGGGTTTCCACTGTTTAGGCACATTAGGGGCTCTCCAAACGCGACATGGCGTCCGATCTCAATTCCAGCCAATTCTGCATTGAAACAGTCAAACGGCGCTCCTTCACTTCCAAGCTCTGCGGTGCGCCCAAACAGTGGTTTACCTCCACATATGGGGTATCGGCGTACTCAGGAGAAATTGCACAACAAAATTTGTGGTTAAAGGGCCACTGTCACCCCCCCCCAGCCGTTATAAACTAAAAGAGCCACCTTGTGCAGCAGTAATGCTGCAGTCTAACAAGGTGGCTCTTTTAGTTTTTGATTCATTTATTACCTCAAAAAAGCCTTTTAAAAATTGGCCACACATACCAGATATTATACCTGGAGGCGGTCCGAAGCGTCCTGTATGAATCCCCCAACTGCCGTCACTCATCTCTTCAGGGCCGATGGTCCCCGCCCCCTGAGCGCTGTTATCGTCTGAAATCCGGCGCCTGCGCTGTGCGTGCCTGCCTGGGGCCTGCGCAGTGTTCATTGTCAGTGCGGCCACCCTGTTGCTGAATCTCCCGCCCCGCACTGTTATTCATTATGCACAGTGCGGGGCTGGGGTTCCTGGGAAGGCGGGGGAGCTGGGGAGCGTCTAAACAGCGCAGTGCGCATGCCCAGGAAGTCTCCACATTGTATTTTAGCCTTTCATTTCATGCATAGGGCAGGACAAGCCCATGATGTATCTGTGTAACACATGTAAGGTGCTATAATAACAGGCTTAGGCTGGTTTCACACCAGAATTCGGCAGGGCTGCGGACGGCAGCCTTCTTCCTCCGTTAAGGCTACTTTCACATTAGCGTCGTGTGACGCACGTCTCAATGCTTCGTTTCAGAGAAAAAGCGCATCCTGCAAAGTTGCCCGCAGGATGCGTTTTTTTCTCCATAGACTTTCATTAGCGACGAATTGGGATGGATTGCCACACGTCGCATCCGTCGTGTTTTGGCGGACTGTCGGCACAAAAAAAGTTCCATGTAACTTTTTTTGTGCGCCGAGTCCGCCATTTTCAACAGCGCATACGCGACCGAAACTCCGCCCCCTCCTCCCCGGAACTCACAATGGGCCACAGATGCATTGTAAAACTGCCTCCGCTGCCCACGTTGTGCTACATAAAACACACTGTCCGTCGGGCCGACGGTTTGCGACGGCCCGTACCGACGGACTAGTGTGAAAGTAGCCTAAGCCCTGCTCACTGCCACGCCTCTTCCTTCAGTTCCGCCTACGTCTGCATGCGTCCTGCATACCCTATCTTTAATATTGGGTATGCAGGCCAAGCGGATGCCTCCACATGCGTTGTTTTAACGCTGCGCCGACCGCAATAAAATGCAACATGTTGCGTTTGACGCAGTTCAGCGCATCGTCAAAATGAGGCATGCCTGCGCACCCAATGTTAAAGATAGGGGACGCATGCAGACGTAGGCGGAGCTGAAGGAAGAGGTGCAGCAGTGGGCGGGGCTCAACGGAGGAAGGCTGCCGAACGCTGGTGTGAAACCAGCCTGAGACAGGTAAACCACTTTTGAAACAATGTTCACTTGTATAAGCTCTTAGCCCCTTTGTGGCGGGGCCAATTTTTTAAAATCTGACCAGTGTCACTTTATATAGTAATAACTCTGCAATGCTTCAACATCCCATTGATTGTGAGATTAATTTTTTTTTTCGTGACATATTAGACTTTATGATAATGGTAAACTTGTGTTGATATGTTTTGCTTTATTTTGTAAAAAATCTGAAATTTTACAAATTTAAAAAATAGAAATTTTTAATGATTTTCCCTTTAAGGCCGGAGTCACACTAGAGAGGAATACGGACGAGTGCTATGCGAGAAAAAAAATCGCATAGCACTCGGACCAATGTTAATCTCCCATCACTTTTTTTTTTTCACGGCCGTATTATATGTGCGAGTGAAATTGCAGTATGCTGCGATTTGCACCGTATATCAGCCGAGACTCGCCAATGAAAGTCTATTTGTGCAAGAAAAACTCGCACCACACGGGCCATCAGTGTGACTTGTGAGAAATACACAACGGTGTCCTTTGAAAGGCCGACAATTCAGGTGCAGTGTACAGTAAAATCACACTGACAGGTTACAATAGAATAGATATATACACACAGTATAGGTGTATATAAAATCTAAAGAGATACACTACAGACCAAAAGTTCTGTGCTTTGGTCAGGTGAGTCCAAATTTGAGATCTTTGGTTCCAACCACTGTGTCTTTGTGCGACGCAGAAAAGGTGAACGGATGGACTCTACATGCCTTTTCCCACCGTGAAGCATGGAGGAGAAGGTGTGATGGTGTGGGGGTGCTTTGCTGGTGACACTGTTGGGGATTTATTCAAAATTGAAGGCATACTGAAACAGCATGGCTACCACAGCATCTTGCAGCGGCATGCTATTCCATCCGGTTTGCGTTTAGTTGGACGATCATTTATTTTTCAATAGGACAATGACCCCAAACACACCTCCAGGCTGTGTAAGGGCTATTTGACCAAGCAGGAGAGTGATGGGGTGCTACACCAGATGTCCTGGCCTCCAGAGTCACCAGACCTGAACCAAATCGAGATGGTTTGGGGTGAGCTGGACCGAAGAGTGAAGGCAAAAAGGGCCAACAAATGCTAAGCATCTCTGGGAACTCCTTCAAGATTGTTGGAAGACCATTCCCGGTGACTACCTCTTGAAGCTCATTAAGAGAATGCCAAGACTGTGCAAAGCAGCCATCAAAGCAAAAGGTGGCTACTTTGAAAAACCTAGAATATAAGACATATTTTCAGTTGTCTTACACTTTTTTTGTTAAGTATATAATTTCACATAGTTTTGATGCCTTCAGTGTGAATGTACAGAAAAATCTTTAAATGAGGTGTGTCCAAACATTTGGTCTGTACTGTGTGTGTGTGTATGTGTATATGGTGACACAGGTATATACTATATACAGGAGGAGATGACATACAGGTATATACAGGGGAGATGACACACACATATATACTATATACAGGAGGAGATGACTCACAGGTATATACTATATACAGGAGGAGATGACTTACAGGTATATACTATATACAGGAGGAGATGACATACAGGTATATACTATATATAGGAGGAGATGACACACAGGTATATACTATATACAGGAGGAGATGACACACGTATATACTATATACAGGAGGAGATGACATACAGCAGGTATTTACTATATAAAAGAGGAGATGACTCATAGGTATATAGAGGAGGAGATGACTATATGACACACAGATATGTTATGAGCTGGTGGCCTAGGAGCAGCATGGACGAGCTCTGGAGTAGGTGGCCTCTATACTGACCGCAGACCCTGAACTTAACACATCAACTAGAAGTAGCCGTGGGATGTTCCTGTAACTCCCTAGACACCTCGTCACGGCCGGAGGACTAATTACACCTAAAGAAAGAAACAGGAATACTATCTTGCCTCAGAGAAAATTCCCAAAGGAAAGGCAGACCCCCACAAATATTGACTGTGAGAGGAGAGGGAAATTACAAACGCAAACTGAAAACAGAATTTAGCAAAGGAGGCCACGCTACCTACAAAGAAAAGACAGGAAAGAGTACTGTGCGGTCAGTATAAAAAATACTACAAAATCCACCACAGAGAATACAAAAATCTCCACACCTAACTAAAGGCATGGAGGGTAACTCTGTGACTCCAGAGCTTCCAACTTGGCTGAATAAATCTTAACACAGACAAAGCTGGACAAGAAAAAAAATAGCAATTCACAGAACTATTAAGTCCACCGCATGTGAACTGCAAAAACAGAGCCAGGACTTATCTTTGATGATTTGGACAATCCAGAAGGAGAAACCAAGCAGAGATGTGGATCCCTAGAAAACAATGGACAACTGGCACTCACTAAAGGCAGGAGCCAGACTAAATAGCCCCGTCCAAAGTGGAAGCAGCTGATGACTGTTGTGAAGGACAAACAGCAGCACTACCACTCAAAACCACCGGAGGGAGCCCAAGAGCAGAACCCACAACAATATACTATATGCAGGAGAGATGACACACACATATACTATATACAGGGGAGATGACATACAGGTATATACTATATACAGGAGATGACATAGGTATATACTATATATAGGAGATGACATACAGGTATATACTATATACAGGAGGAGATGACACATAGGTATATACAATATACAGGAGGAGATGACATACAGCAGGTATATACTATTTACAGGGGAGATGACATGCAGGTATATACTATATACAGGGGAGATGACATACAGGTATATACTATATACAGGAGATGACATACAGGTGTATACTATATATAAGGGAGATGACAAACATGTATATACTGAGAGGAAAATGAGGTGTGAGGTGAAAATGAAAAGGTGTGAGTGAAAAATGAGAGGAGTGAGGGAAATTAGTGGATTGATTGGAAAATGACAGATGTGAGGTCGAAATGACAATTGTTAGTGGGGAATGAGAGGAGTGAGGGGAAAATGACAGGAGTGAGGGAGAAAATGAGAGATGTGAGGGGAAAATGAAAGATGTGAGAGGGAAAATGAGAGGCGTGATGGAAAAGTAAGAGAAGTGAGGTGCTATAACTAACCACAGATATTTACTATGCCCAGGCAACACCGGGCTCTTCATCTAGTAATATATATACCTGACAGGGGCCCATACATTCTGATATCATCACTAATATATACCTGACAGGGGCCCATACATTCTGATACCATCACTAATATATATCTGACAGGAGCCCATACATTCTGATATCATCAGTAATATATACCTGACAGGAGCCCGTACATTCTGATACCATCACTAATATATACCTGACAGGAGCCCGTACATTCTGATATCATCACTAATATATACCTGACAGGAGCCCGTACAGTCTATATCTACAGTAATATATACCTGACAGGAGCCCTGTACAGTCTTTATCTACAATAATATATACCTGACAGGAGCCCGTACAGTCTGTATCTACAAAAATATATACCTGACAGGAGCCCTGTACAGTCTGTATCTACAATAAAATATACCTGACAAGAGCCTGTACAGTCTGTATCTACAATAATATATACCTGACAGGAGCCCGTACAGTCTGTATCTACAGTACTATATACTTGACAGGAGCCCGTACAGTCTGTATCTACAATAATATATACCTGACAGGAGTCCGTACAGTCTGTATCTACAGTACTATATACCTGACAGGAGTCCGTACAGTCTGTATCTACAATAATATACACCTGACAGGAGCCCGTACAGTCTGTATCTACAATAATATATACCTGACAGGAGCCCGTACAGTCTGTATCTACAATAATATATACCTGACAGGAGCCCGTACAGTCTGTATCTACAGTAATTTATACCTGACAGGAGCCCGTACAGTCTGTATCTACAATAATATATACCTGACAGGAGCCCGTACAGTCTGTATCTACAATAATATATACCTGACAGGAGCCCGTACAGTCTGTATCTACAGTACTATATACCTGACAGGAGTCCATACAGTCTGTATCTACAATAATATATACCTGACAGGAGTCCGTACAGTCTGTATCTACAGTACTATATACCTGACAGGAGTCCGTACAGTCTGTATCTACAATAATATATACCTGACAGGAGCCCGTACAGTCTGTATCTACAATAATATATACCTGACAGGAGTCCGTACAGTCTGTATCTACAATAATATATACCTGACAGGAGCCCGTACAGTCTGTATCTACAATAATATATACCTGACAGGAGCCCATACAGTCTGTATCTACAGTAATTTATACCTGACAGGAGCCCGTACAGTCTGTATCTACAATAATATATACCTGACAGGAGCCCGTACAGTCTGTATCTACAATAATATATACCTGACAGGAGCCCGTACAGTCTGTATCTACAGTAATTTATACCTGACAGGAGCCCGTACAGTCTGTATCTACAATAATATATACCTGACAGGAGCCCGTACAGTCTGTATATACAGTACTATATACCTGACAGGAGTCCGTACAGTCTGTATCTACAATAATATATACCTGACAGGAGTCCGTACAGTCTGTATCTACAATAATATATACCTGACAGGAGTCCGTACAGTCTGTATCTACAATAATATATACCTGACAGGAGCCCGTACAGTCTGTATCTACAGTACTATATACCTGACAGGAGTCCGTACAGTCTGTATCTACAATAATATATACCTGACAGGAGCCCGTACAGTCTGTATCTACAATAATATATACCTGACAGGAGCCCGTACAGTCTGTATCTACAGTAATTTATACCTGACAGGAGCCCGTACAGTCTGTATCTACAATAATATATACCTGACAGGAGCCTGTACAGTCTGTATCTACAATAATATATACCTGACAGGAGCCCGTACACTCTGTATCTACAGTAATTTATACCTGACAGGAGCCCGTACAGTCTGTATCTACAATAATATATACCTGACAGGAGCCCGTACAGTCTGTATCTACAGTACTATATACCTGACAGGAGTCCGTACAGTCTGTATCTACAATAATATATACCTGACAGGAGTCCGTACAGTCTGTATCTACAATAATATATACCTGACAGGAGCCCGTACAGTCTATATCTACAGTACTGTATACCTGACAGGAGTCCGTACAGTCTGTATCTACAATAATATATACCTGACAGGAGCCCGTACAGTCTGTATCTACAATAATATATACCTGACAGGAGCCCGTACAGTCTGTATCTACAATAATATATACCTGACAGGAGTCCGTACAGTCTGTATCTACAATAATATATACCTGACAGGAGCCCATACAGTATGTATCTACAGTAATTTATACCTGACAGGAGCCCGTACAGTCTGTATCTACAATAATATATACCTGACAGGAGCCCGTACAGTCTGTATCTACAGTAATTTATACCTGACAGGAGCCCGTACAGTCTGTATCTACAATAATATATACCTGACAGGAGCCCGTACAGTCTGTATATACAGTACTATATACCTGACAGGAGTCCGTACAGTCTGTATCTACAATAATATATACCTGACAGGAGTCCGTACAGTCTGTATCTACAATAATATATACCTGACAGGAGTCCGTACAGTCTGTATCTACAATAATATATACCTGACAGGAGCCCGTACAGTCTGTATCTACAGTACTATATACCTGACAGGAGTCCGTACAGTCTGTATCTACAATAATATATACCTGACAGGAGCCCGTACAGTCTGTATCTACAATAATATATACCTGACAGGAGCCCGTACAGTCTGTATCTACAGTACTATATACCTGACAGGAGTCCGTACAGTCTGTATCTACAATAATATATACCTGACAGGAGTCCGTACAGTCTGTATCTACAATAATATATACCTGACAGGAGTCCGTACAGTCTGTATCTACAATAATATATACCTGACAGGAGTCCGTACAGTCTGTATCTACAATAATATATACCTGACAGGAGCCCGTACAGTCTGTATCTACAATAATATATACCTGACAGGAGTCCGTACAGTCTGTATCTACAATAATATATACCTGACAGGAGTCCGTACAGTCTGTATCTACAATAATATATACCTGACAGGAGCCCATACAGTATGTATCTACAGTAATTTATACCTGACAGGAGCCCGTACAGTCTGTATCTACAATAATATATACCTGACAGGAGCCCGTACAGTCTGTATCTACAGTAATTTATACCTGACAGGAGCCCGTACAGTCTGTATCTACAATAATATATACCTGACAGGAGCCCGTACAGTCTGTATCTACAATAATATATACCTGACAGGAGTCCGTACAGTCTGTATCTACAATAATATATACCTGACAGGAGTCCGTACAGTCTGTATCTACAATAATATATACCTGACAGGAGCCCGTACAGTCTGTATCTACAGTACTATATACCTGACAGGAGTCCGTACAGTCTGTATCTACAATAATATATACCTGACAGGAGCCCGTACAGTCTGTATCTACAATAATATATACCTGACAGGAGCCCGTACAGTCTGTATCTACAGTACTATATACCTGACAGGAGTCCGTACAGTCTGTATCTACAATAATATATACCTGACAGGAGTCCGTACAGTCTGTATCTACAGTACTATATACCTGACAGAAGTCCGTACAGTCTGTATCTACAATAATATATACCTGACAGGAGCCCATACAGTCTGTATCTACAATAATATACACCTGACAGGAGTCCGTACAGTCTGTATCTACAGTACTATATACCTGACAGGAGCCCGTACAGTCTGTATCTACAATAATATATACCT
Organism: Ranitomeya variabilis; assembly: GCF_051348905.1. NCBI lineage: Eukaryota > Metazoa > Chordata > Amphibia > Anura > Dendrobatidae > Ranitomeya > Ranitomeya variabilis. The sequence continues at coordinate 163,674,750 of NC_135236.1, read as the reverse complement.
GACAGGAGTCCGTACAGTCTGTATCTACAATAATATATACCTGACAGGAGTCCGTACAGTCTGTATCTACAATAATATGTACCTGACAGGAGCCCGTACAGTCTGTATCTACAGTACTATATACCTGACAGGAGTCCGTACAGTCTGTATCTACAATAATATATACCTGACAGGAGCCCGTACAGTCTGTATCTACAATAATACAGTTAGGTCCGTATATATTTGGACAGAGACAACATTTTTCTAGTTTTGGTTATAGACATTACCACAATGAATTTTAAACAAAACAATTCAGATGCAGTTGAAGTTCAGACTTTCAGCTTTCATTTGAGGGTATCCACATTAAAATTGGATGAAGGGTTTAGGAGTTTCAGCTCCTTAACATGTGCCACCCTGTTTTTAAAGGGACCAAAAGTAATTGGACAGATTCAATAATTTTAAATAAAATGTTCATTTTTAGTACTTGGTTGAAAACCTTTGGCTGGCAATGACTGCCTGAAGTCTTGAACTCATGGACATCACCAGACGCTGTGTTTCCTCCTTTTTGATGCTCTGTCAGGCCTTCACTGCGGTGGTTTTCAGTTGCTGTTTGTTTGTGGGCCTTTCTGTCTGAAGTTTAGTCTTTAACAAGTGAAATGCATGCTCAATTTGGTTGAGATCAGGTGACTGACTTGGCCATTCAAGAATATTCCACTTCTTTGATTTAATTAACTCCTGGGTTGCTTTGGCTTCATGTTTTGGGTCATTGTCTATCTGTAGGATGAAACGACGACCAATCAGTTTGGCTGCATTTGGCTGGATCTGAGCACACAGTATGGCTCTGAATACCTCAGAATTCATTCGGCTGCTTCTGTCCTGTGTCACATCATCAATAAACACTAGTGACCCAGTGCCACTGGCAGCCATGCATGCCCAAGCCATCACACTGCCTCCGCCGTGTGTTACAGATGATGTGGTATGCTTTGGATCATGAGCTGTACCACGCCTTCACCATACATTTCTCTTTCCATCATTCTGGTAGAGGTTGATCATGGTTTCATCTGTCCAAAGAATGTTCTTCCAGAACTGTGCTGGCTTTTTTAGATGTTTTATAGCAAAGTCCAGTCTAGCCTTTTTATTCTTGATTCTTATGAGTGGCTTGCACCGTGCAGTGAACCCTCTGTATTTACTTTCATGCAGTCTTCTCTTTATGGTAGATTTGGATATTGATACGCCTACCTCCTGGAGAGTGTTGTTCACTTGGTTGGCTGTTGTGAAGGGGTTTCTCTTCACCATGGAGATTAGTCTTCTATCCTTCACCACTGTTGTCTTCCGTGGACGCCCAGGTCTTTTTGCATTGATGAGTTCACCAGTGCTTTCTTTCTTTCTCAGGATGCACCAAACTGTAGATTTTGTCACTCCTAATATTGTAGCAATTTCTCGGCTTGTTTTTTTCTGTTTTCGCAGCTTAAGGATGGCTTGTTTCACTTGCATGGAGAGCTCCTTTGACCGCATGTTTACTTCACAGCAAAACCTTCCAAATGTAAGCACCACATCTCAAATCAACTCCAGGCCTTTTATCTGCTTAATTGAGAATGACATAACGAAGGGATTGCCCACACCTGTTCATGAAATAGCCTTGGAGTCAATTGTCCAATTACTTTTGGTCCCTTTAAAAACAGGGTCGCACATGTTAAGGAGCTGAAACTCCTAAACCCTTCATCCAATTTTATTGTGGCTACCCTCAAATGAAAGCTGAAAGTCTGAACTTCAACTGCATCTGAATTGTTTTGTTTAAAATTCATTGTGGTAATGTCTATAACCAAAATGAGAAAAATGTTGTCTCTGTCCAAATATATATGGACCTAACTGTATATACCTGACAGGAGCCCGTACAGTCTGTATCTACAATAATATATACCTGACAGGAGCCCTGTACAGTCTGTATCTACAATAATATATACCTGACAGGAGTCCGTACAGTCTGTATCTACAATAATATACACCTGACAGGAGTCCGTACAGTCTGTATCTACAATAATATATACCTGACAGGAGCCCGTACAGTCTGTATCTACAATAATATATACCTGACAGGAGCCCTGTACAGTCTGTATCTACAATAATATATACCTGACAGGAGTCCGTACAGTCTGTATCTACAGTACTATATACCTGACAGAAGTCCGTACAGTCTGTATCTACAATAATATATACCTGACAGGAGCCCATACAGTCTGTATCTACAATAATATACACCTGACAGGAGTCCGTACAGTCTGTATCTACAGTACTATATACCTGACAGGAGCCCGTACAGTCTGTATCTACAATAATATATACCTGACAGGAGCCCGTACAGTCTGTATCTACAGTACTATATACCTGACAGGAGTCCGTACAGTCTGTATCTACAATAATATATACCTGACAGGAGTCCGTACAGTCTGTATCTACAATAATATATACCTGACAGGAGTCCGTACAGTCTGTATCTACAATAATATGTACCTGACAGGAGCCCGTACAGTCTATATCTACAATAATATATACCTGACAGGAGCCCATACAGTCTGTATCTACAGTAATTTATACCTGACAGGAGCCCGTACAGTCTGTATCTACAATAATATATACCTGACAGGAGCCCGTACAGTCTGTATCTACAATAATATATACCTGACAGGAGCCCGTACAGTCTGTATCTACAGTAATTTATACCTGACAGGAGCCCGTACAGTCTGTATCTACAATAATATATACCTGACAGGAGCCCGTACAGTCTGTATATACAGTACTATATACCTGACAGGAGTCCGTACAGTCTGTATCTACAATAATATATACCTGACAGGAGTCCGTACAGTCTGTATCTACAATAATATATACCTGACAGGAGTCCGTACAGTCTGTATCTACAATAATATATACCTGACAGGAGCCCGTACAGTCTGTATCTACAGTACTATATACCTGACAGGAGTCCGTACAGTCTGTATCTACAATAATATATACCTGACAGGAGCCCGTACAGTCTGTATCTACAATAATATATACCTGACAGGAGCCCGTACAGTCTGTATCTACAATAATATATATCTGACAGGAGCCTGTACAGTCTGTATCTACAATAATATATACCTGACAGGAGCCCATACAGTCTGTATCTACAATAATATATACCTGACAGGAGCCCGTACAGTCTGTATCTACAGTAATTTATACCTGACAGGAGCCCGTACAGTCTGTATCTACAATAATATATACCTGACAGGAGCCTGTACAGTCTGTATCTACAATAATATATACCTGACAGGAGCCCGTACACTCTGTATCTACAGTAATTTATACCTGACAGGAGCCCGTACAGTCTGTATCTACAATAATATATACCTGACAGGAGCCCGTACAGTCTGTATCTACAGTACTATATACCTGACAGGAGTCCGTACAGTCTGTATCTACAATAATATATACCTGACAGGAGTCCGTACAGTCTGTATCTACAATAATATATACCTGACAGGAGCCCGTACAGTCTATATCTACAGTACTGTATACCTGACAGGAGTCCGTACAGTCTGTATCTACAATAATATATACCTGACAGGAGCCCGTACAGTCTGTATCTACAATAATATATACCTGACAGGAGCCCGTACAGTCTGTATCTACAATAATATATACCTGACAGGAGTCCGTACAGTCTGTATCTACAATAATATATACCTGACAGGAGCCCATACAGTATGTATCTACAGTAATTTATACCTGACAGGAGCCCGTACAGTCTGTATCTACAATAATATATACCTGACAGGAGCCCGTACAGTCTGTATCTACAGTAATTTATACCTGACAGGAGCCCGTACAGTCTGTATCTACAATAATATATACCTGACAGGAGCCCGTACAGTCTGTATATACAGTACTATATACCTGACAGGAGTCCGTACAGTCTGTATCTACAATAATATATACCTGACAGGAGTCCGTACAGTCTGTATCTACAATAATATATACCTGACAGGAGTCCGTACAGTCTGTATCTACAATAATATATACCTGACAGGAGCCCGTACAGTCTATATCTACAGTACTGTATACCTGACAGGAGTCCGTACAGTCTGTATCTACAATAATATATACCTGACAGGAGCCCGTACAGTCTGTATCTACAATAATATATACCTGACAGGAGCCCGTACAGTCTGTATCTACAATAATATATACCTGACAGGAGTCCGTACAGTCTGTATCTACAATAATATATACCTGACAGGAGCCCATACAGTATGTATCTACAGTAATTTATACCTGACAGGAGCCCGTACAGTCTGTATCTACAATAATATATACCTGACAGGAGCCCGTACAGTCTGTATCTACAGTAATTTATACCTGACAGGAGCCCGTACAGTCTGTATCTACAATAATATATACCTGACAGGAGCCCGTACAGTCTGTATATACAGTACTATATACCTGACAGGAGTCCGTACAGTCTGTATCTACAATAATATATACCTGACAGGAGTCCGTACAGTCTGTATCTACAATAATATATACCTGACAGGAGTCCGTACAGTCTGTATCTACAATAATATATACCTGACAGGAGCCCGTACAGTCTGTATCTACAGTACTATATACCTGACAGGAGTCCGTACAGTCTGTATCTACAATAATATATACCTGACAGGAGCCCGTACAGTCTGTATCTACAATAATATATACCTGACAGGAGCCCGTACAGTCTGTATCTACAGTACTATATACCTGACAGGAGTCCGTACAGTCTGTATCTACAATAATATATACCTGACAGGAGTCCGTACAGTCTGTATCTACAATAATATATACCTGACAGGAGTCCGTACAGTCTGTATCTACAATAATATATACCTGACAGGAGTCCGTACAGTCTGTATCTACAATAATATATACCTGACAGGAGCCCGTACAGTCTGTATCTACAATAATATATACCTGACAGGAGTCCGTACAGTCTGTATCTACAATAATATATACCTGACAGGAGTCCGTACAGTCTGTATCTACAATAATATATACCTGACAGGAGCCCATACAGTATGTATCTACAGTAATTTATACCTGACAGGAGCCCGTACAGTCTGTATCTACAATAATATATACCTGACAGGAGCCCGTACAGTCTGTATCTACAGTAATTTATACCTGACAGGAGCCCGTACAGTCTGTATCTACAATAATATATACCTGACAGGAGCCCGTACAGTCTGTATCTACAATAATATATACCTGACAGGAGTCCGTACAGTCTGTATCTACAATAATATATACCTGACAGGAGTCCGTACAGTCTGTATCTACAATAATATATACCTGACAGGAGCCCGTACAGTCTGTATCTACAGTACTATATACCTGACAGGAGTCCGTACAGTCTGTATCTACAATAATATATACCTGACAGGAGCCCGTACAGTCTGTATCTACAATAATATATACCTGACAGGAGCCCGTACAGTCTGTATCTACAGTACTATATACCTGACAGGAGTCCGTACAGTCTGTATCTACAATAATATATACCTGACAGGAGTCCGTACAGTCTGTATCTACAATAATATATACCTGACAGGAGTCCGTACAGTCTGTATCTACAATAATATATACCTGACAGGAGCCCGTACAGTCTGTATCTACAGTACTATATACCTGACAGGAGTCCGTACAGTCTGTATCTACAATAATATACACCTGACAGGAGTCAGTACAGTCTGTATCTACAATAATATATACCTGACAGGAGCCCTGTACAGTCTGTATCTACAATAATATATACCTGACAGGAGTCCGTACAGTCTGTATCTACAGTACTATATACCTGACAGAAGTCCGTACAGTCTGTATCTACAATAATATATACCTGACAGGAGCCCATACAGTCTGTATCTACAATAATATACACCTGACAGGAGTCCGTACAGTCTGTATCTACAGTACTATATACCTGACAGGAGCCCGTACAGTCTGTATCTACAATAATATATACCTGACAGGAGTCCGTACAGTCTGTATCTACAATAATATATACCTGACAGGAGTCCGTACAGTCTGTATCTACAATAATATGTACCTGACAGGAGCCCGTACAGTCTGTATCTACAGTACTATATACCTGACAGGAGTCCGTACAGTCTGTATCTACAATAATATATACCTGACAGGAGCCCGTACAGTCTGTATCTACAATAATACAGTTAGGTCCGTATATATTTGGACAGAGACAACATTTTTCTAGTTTTGGTTATAGACATTACCACAATGAATTTTAAACAAAACAATTCAGATGCAGTTGAAGTTCAGACTTTCAGCTTTCATTTGAGGGTATCCACATTAAAATTGGATGAAGGGTTTAGGAGTTTCAGCTCCTTAACATGTGCCACCCTGTTTTTAAAGGGACCAAAAGTAATTGGACAGATTCAATAATTTTAAATAAAATGTTCATTTTTAGTACTTGGTTGAAAACCTTTGGCTGGCAATGACTGCCTGAAGTCTTGAACTCATGGACATCACCAGACGCTGTGTTTCCTCCTTTTTGATGCTCTGTCAGGCCTTCACTGCGGTGGTTTTCAGTTGCTGTTTGTTTGTGGGCCTTTCTGTCTGAAGTTTAGTCTTTAACAAGTGAAATGCATGCTCAATTTGGTTGAGATCAGGTGACTGACTTGGCCATTCAAGAATATTCCACTTCTTTGATTTAATTAACTCCTGGGTTGCTTTGGCTTCATGTTTTGGGTCATTGTCTATCTGTAGGATGAAACGACGACCAATCAGTTTGGCTGCATTTGGCTGGATCTGAGCACACAGTATGGCTCTGAATACCTCAGAATTCATTCGGCTGCTTCTGTCCTGTGTCACATCATCAATAAACACTAGTGACCCAGTGCCACTGGCAGCCATGCATGCCCAAGCCATCACACTGCCTCCGCCGTGTGTTACAGATGATGTGGTATGCTTTGGATCATGAGCTGTACCACGCCTTCACCATACATTTCTCTTTCCATCATTCTGGTAGAGGTTGATCATGGTTTCATCTGTCCAAAGAATGTTCTTCCAGAACTGTGCTGGCTTTTTTAGATGTTTTATAGCAAAGTCCAGTCTAGCCTTTTTATTCTTGATTCTTATGAGTGGCTTGCACCGTGCAGTGAACCCTCTGTATTTACTTTCATGCAGTCTTCTCTTTATGGTAGATTTGGATATTGATACGCCTACCTCCTGGAGAGTGTTGTTCACTTGGTTGGCTGTTGTGAAGGGGTTTCTCTTCACCATGGAGATTAGTCTTCTATCCTTCACCACTGTTGTCTTCCGTGGACGCCCAGGTCTTTTTGCATTGATGAGTTCACCAGTGCTTTCTTTCTTTCTCAGGATGCACCAAACTGTAGATTTTGTCACTCCTAATATTGTAGCAATTTCTCGGCTTGTTTTTTTCTGTTTTCGCAGCTTAAGGATGGCTTGTTTCACTTGCATGGAGAGCTCCTTTGACCGCATGTTTACTTCACAGCAAAACCTTCCAAATGTAAGCACCACATCTCAAATCAACTCCAGGCCTTTTATCTGCTTAATTGAGAATGACATAACGAAGGGATTGCCCACACCTGTTCATGAAATAGCCTTGGAGTCAATTGTCCAATTACTTTTGGTCCCTTTAAAAACAGGGTCGCACATGTTAAGGAGCTGAAACTCCTAAACCCTTCATCCAATTTTATTGTGGCTACCCTCAAATGAAAGCTGAAAGTCTGAACTTCAACTGCATCTGAATTGTTTTGTTTAAAATTCATTGTGGTAATGTCTGTAACCAAAATGAGAAAAATGTTGTCTCTGTCCAAATATATATGGACCTAACTGTATATACCTGACAGGAGCCCGTACAGTCTGTATCTACAATAATATATACCTGACAGGAGCCCTGTACAGTCTGTATCTACAATAATATATACCTGACAGGAGTCCGTACAGTCTGTATCTACAATAATATACACCTGACAGGAGTCCGTACAGTCTGTATCTACAATAATATATACCTGACAGGAGCCCGTACAGTCTGTATCTACAATAATATATACCTGACAGGAGCCCTGTACAGTCTGTATCTACAATAATATATACCTGACAGGAGTCCGTACAGTCTGTATCTACAGTACTATATACCTGACAGAAGTCCGTACAGTCTGTATCTACAATAATATATACCTGACAGGAGCCCATACAGTCTGTATCTACAATAATATACACCTGACAGGAGTCCGTACAGTCTGTATCTACAGTACTATATACCTGACAGGAGCCCGTACAGTCTGTATCTACAATAATATATACCTGACAGGAGCCCGTACAGTCTGTATCTACAGTACTATATACCTGACAGGAGTCCGTACAGTCTGTATCTACAATAATATATACCTGACAGGAGTCCGTACAGTCTGTATCTACAATAATATATACCTGACAGGAGTCCGTACAGTCTGTATCTACAATAATATGTACCTGACAGGAGCCCGTACAGTCTGTATCTACAGTACTATATACCTGACAGGAGTCCGTACAGTCTGTATCTACAATAATATACACCTGACAGGAGTCCGTACAGTCTGTATCTACAATAATATATACCTGACAGGAGCCCTGTACAGTCTGTATCTACAGTACTATATACCTGACAGGAGTCCGTACAGTCTGTATCTACAATAATATATACCTGACAGGAGCCCGTACAGTCTGTATCTACAATAATATATACCTGACAGGAGCCCGTACAGTCTGTATCTACAATAATATATACCTGACAGGAGCCCATACAGTCTGTATCTACAGTAATTTATACCTGACAGGAGCCCGTACAGTCTGTATCTACAATAATATATACCTGACAGGAGCCCGTACAGTCTGTATCTACAATAATATATACCTGACAGGAGCCCGTACAGTCTGTATCTACAGTAATTTATACCTGACAGGAGCCCGTACAGTCTGTATCTACAATAATATATACCTGACAGGAGCCCGTACAGTCTGTATATACAGTACTATATACCTGACAGGAGTCCGTACAGTCTGTATCTACAATAATATATACCTGACAGGAGTCCGTACAGTCTGTATCTACAATAATATATACCTGACAGGAGTCCGTACAGTCTGTATCTACAATAATATATACCTGACAGGAGCCCGTACAGTCTGTATCTACAATAATATATACCTGACAGGAGCCCGTACAGTCTGTATCTACAATAATATATACCTGACAGGAGCCCGTACAGTCTGTATCTACAATAATATATATCTGACAGGAGCCTGTACAGTCTGTATCTACAATAATATATACCTGACAGGAGCCCATACAGTCTGTATCTACAATAATATATACCTGACAGGAGCCCGTACAGTCTGTATCTACAGTAATTTATACCTGACAGGAGCCCGTACAGTCTGTATCTACAATAATATATACCTGACAGGAGCCTGTACAGTCTGTATCTACAATAATATATTCCTGACAGGAGCCCGTACACTCTGTATCTACAGTAATTTATACCTGACAGGAGCCCGTACAGTCTGTATCTACAATAATATATACCTGACAGGAGCCCGTACAGTCTGTATCTACAGTACTATATACCTGACAGGAGTCCGTACAGTCTGTATCTACAATAATATATACCTGACAGGAGTCCGTACAGTCTGTATCTACAATAATATATACCTGACAGGAGCCCGTATAGTCTATATCTACAGTACTGTATACCTGACAGGAGTCCGTACAGTCTGTATCTACAATAATATATACCTGACAGGAGCCCGTACAGTCTGTATCTACAATAATATATACCTGACAGGAGCCCGTACAGTCTGTATCTACAATAATATATACCTGACAGGAGTCCGTACAGTCTGTATCTACAATAATATATACCTGACAGGAGCCCATACAGTATGTATCTACAGTAATTTATACCTGACAGGAGCCCGTACAGTCTGTATCTACAATAATATATACCTGACAGGAGCCCGTACAGTCTGTATCTACAGTAATTTATACCTGACAGGAGCCCGTACAGTCTGTATCTACAATAATATATACCTGACAGGAGCCCGTACAGTCTGTATATACAGTACTATATACCTGACAGGAGTCCGTACAGTCTGTATCTACAATAATATATACCTGACAGGAGTCCGTACAGTCTGTATCTACAATAATATATACCTGACAGGAGTCCGTACAGTCTGTATCTACAATAATATATACCTGACAGGAGCCCGTACAGTCTGTATCTACAGTACTATATACCTGACAGGAGTCCGTACAGTCTGTATCTACAATAATATATACCTGACAGGAGCCCGTACAGTCTGTATCTACAATAATATATACCTGACAGGAGCCCGTACAGTCTGTATCTACAATAATATATACCTGACAGGAGTCCGTACAGTCTGTATCTACAATAATATATACCTGACAGGAGTCCGTACAGTCTGTATCTACAATAATATATACCTGACAGGAGCCCGTACAGTCTGTATCTACAGTACTATATACCTGACAGGAGTCCGTACAGTCTGTATCTACAATAATATATACCTGACAGGAGCCCGTACAGTCTGTATCTACAATAATATATACCTGACAGGAGCCCGTACAGTCTGTATCTACAGTACTATATACCTGACAGGAGTCCGTACAGTCTGTATCTACAATAATATATACCTGACAGGAGTCCGTACAGTCTGTATCTACAATAATATATACCTGACAGGAGTCCGTACAGTCTGTATCTACAATAATATATACCTGACAGGAGCCCGTACAGTCTGTATCTACAGTACTATATACCTGACAGGAGCCCGTACAGTCTGTATCTACAATAATATATACCTGACAGGAGTCCGTACAGTCTGTATCTACAATAATATATACCTGACAGGAGTCCGTACAGTCTGTATCTACAATAATATGTACCTGACAGGAGCCCGTACAGTCTGTATCTACAGTACTATATACCTGACAGGAGTCCGTACAGTCTGTATCTACAATAATATATACCTGACAGGAGCCCGTACAGTCTGTATCTACAATAATACAGTTAGGTCCGTATATATTTGGACAGAGACAACATTTTTCTAGTTTTGGTTATAGACATTACCACAATGAATTTTAAACAAAACAATTCAGATGCAGTTGAAGTTCAGACTTTCAGCTTTCATTTGAGGGTATCCACATTAAAATTGGATGAAGGGTTTAGGAGTTTCAGCTCCTTAACATGTGCCACCCTGTTTTTAAAGGGACCAAAAGTAATTGGACAGATTCAATAATTTTAAATAAAATGTTCATTTTTAGTACTTGGTTGAAAACCTTTGGCTGGCAATGACTGCCTGAAGTCTTGAACTCATGGACATCACCAGACGCTGTGTTTCCTCCTTTTTGATGCTCTGTCAGGCCTTCACTGCGGTGGTTTTCAGTTGCTGTTTGTTTGTGGGCCTTTCTGTCTGAAGTTTAGTCTTTAACAAGTGAAATGCATGCTCAATTTGGTTGAGATCAGGTGACTGACTTGGCCATTCAAGAATATTCCACTTCTTTGATTTAATTAACTCCTGGGTTGCTTTGGCTTCATGTTTTGGGTCATTGTCTATCTGTAGGATGAAACGACGACCAATCAGTTTGGCTGCATTTGGCTGGATCTGAGCACACAGTATGGCTCTGAATACCTCAGAATTCATTCGGCTGCTTCTGTCCTGTGTCACATCATCAATAAACACTAGTGACCCAGTGCCACTGGCAGCCATGCATGCCCAAGCCATCACACTGCCTCCGCCGTGTGTTACAGATGATGTGGTATGCTTTGGATCATGAGCTGTACCACGCCTTCACCATACATTTCTCTTTCCATCATTCTGGTAGAGGTTGATCATGGTTTCATCTGTCCAAAGAATGTTCTTCCAGAACTGTGCTGGCTTTTTTAGATGTTTTATAGCAAAGTCCAGTCTAGCCTTTTTATTCTTGATTCTTATGAGTGGCTTGCACCGTGCAGTGAACCCTCTGTATTTACTTTCATGCAGTCTTCTCTTTATGGTAGATTTGGATATTGATACGCCTACCTCCTGGAGAGTGTTGTTCACTTGGTTGGCTGTTGTGAAGGGGTTTCTCTTCACCATGGAGATTAGTCTTCTATCCTTCACCACTGTTGTCTTCCGTGGACGCCCAGGTCTTTTTGCATTGATGAGTTCACCAGTGCTTTCTTTCTTTCTCAGGATGCACCAAACTGTAGATTTTGTCACTCCTAATATTGTAGCAATTTCTCGGCTTGTTTTTTTCTGTTTTCGCAGCTTAAGGATGGCTTGTTTCACTTGCATGGAGAGCTCCTTTGACCGCATGTTTACTTCACAGCAAAACCTTCCAAATGTAAGCACCACATCTCAAATCAACTCCAGGCCTTTTATCTGCCTAATTGAGAATGACATAACGAAGGGATTGCCCACACCTGTTCATGAAATAGCCTTGGAGTCAATTGTCCAATTACTTTTGGTCCCTTTAAAAACAGGGTCGCACATGTTAAGGAGCTGAAACTCCTAAACCCTTCATCCAATTTTATTGTGGCTACCCTCAAATGAAAGCTGAAAGTCTGAACTTCAACTGCATCTGAATTGTTTTGTTTAAAATTCATTGTGGTAATGTCTATAACCAAAATGAGAAAAATGTTGTCTCTGTCCAAATATATATGGACCTAACTGTATATACCTGACAGGAGCCCGTACAGTCTGTATCTACAATAATATATACCTGACAGGAGCCCTGTACAGTCTGTATCTACAATAATATATACCTGACAGGAGTCCGTACAGTCTGTATCTACAATAATATACACCTGACAGGAGTCCGTACAGTCTGTATCTACAATAATATATACCTGACAGGAGCCCGTACAGTCTGTATCTACAATAATATATACCTGACAGGAGCCCTGTACAGTCTGTATCTACAATAATATATACCTGACAGGAGTCCGTACAGTCTGTATCTACAGTACTATATACCTGACAGAAGTCCGTACAGTCTGTATCTACAATAATATATACCTGACAGGAGCCCATACAGTCTGTATCTACAATAATATACACCTGACAGGAGTCCGTACAGTCTGTATCTACAGTACTATATACCTGACAGGAGCCCGTACAGTCTGTATCTACAATAATATATACCTGACAGGAGCCCGTACAGTCTGTATCTACAGTACTATATACCTGACAGGAGTCCGTACAGTCTGTATCTACAATAATATATACCTGACAGGAGTCCGTACAGTCTGTATCTACAATAATATATACCTGACAGGAGTCCGTACAGTCTGTATCTACAATAATATGTACCTGACAGGAGCCCGTACAGTCTGTATCTACAGTACTATATACCTGACAGGAGTCCGTACAGTCTGTATCTACAATAATATATACCTGACAGGAGCCCGTACAGTCTGTATCTACAATAATATATACCTGACAGGAGTCCGTACAGTCTGTATCTACAATAATATATACCTGACAGGAGCCCGTACAGTCTGTATCTACAATAATATATACCTGACAGGAGCCCATACAGTCTGTATCTACAGTAATTTATACCTGACAGGAGCCCGTACAGTCTGTATCTACAATAATATATACCTGACAGGAGCCCGTACAGTCTGTATCTACAATAATATATACCTGACAGGAGCCCGTACAGTCTGTATCTACAGTAATTTATACCTGACAGGAGCCCGTACAGTCTGTATCTACAATAATATATACCTGACAGGAGCCCGTACAGTCTGTATATACAGTACTATATACCTGACAGGAGTCCGTACAGTCTGTATCTACAATAATATATACCTGACAGGAGTCCGTACAGTCTGTATCTACAATAATATATACCTGACAGGAGTCCGTACAGTCTGTATCTACAATAATATATACCTGACAGGAGCCCGTACAGTCTGTATCTACAGTACTATATACCTGACAGGAGTCCGTACAGTCTGTATCTACAATAATATATACCTGACAGGAGCCCGTACAGTCTGTATCTACAATAATATATACCTGACAGGAGCCCGTACAGTCTGTATCTACAATAATATATATCTGACAGGAGCCTGTACAGTCTGTATCTACAATAATATATACCTGACAGGAGCCCATACAGTCTGTATCTACAATAATATATACCTGACAGGAGCCCGTACAGTCTGTATCTACAGTAATTTATACCTGACAGGAGCCCGTACAGTCTGTATCTACAATAATATATACCTGACAGGAGCCTGTACAGTCTGTATCTACAATAATATATACCTGACAGGAGCCCGTACACTCTGTATCTACAGTAATTTATACCTGACAGGAGCCCGTACAGTCTGTATCTACAATAATATATACCTGACAGGAGCCCGTACAGTCTGTATCTACAGTACTATATACCTGACAGGAGTCCGTACAGTCTGTATCTACAATAATATATACCTGACAGGAGTCCGTACAGTCTGTATCTACAATAATATATACCTGACAGGAGCCCGTACAGTCTATATCTACAGTACTGTATACCTGACAGGAGTCCGTACAGTCTGTATCTACAATAATATATACCTGACAGGAGCCCGTACAGTCTGTATCTACAATAATATATACCTGACAGGAGCCCGTACAGTCTGTATCTACAATAATATATACCTGACAGGAGTCCGTACAGTCTGTATCTACAATAATATATACCTGACAGGAGCCCATACAGTATGTATCTACAGTAATTTATACCTGACAGGAGCCCGTACAGTCTGTATCTACAATAATATATACCTGACAGGAGCCCGTACAGTCTGTATCTACAGTAATTTATACCTGACAGGAGCCCGTACAGTCTGTATCTACAATAATATATACCTGACAGGAGCCCGTACAGTCTGTATATACAGTACTATATACCTGACAGGAGTCCGTACAGTCTGTATCTACAATAATATATACCTGACAGGAGTCCGTACAGTCTGTATCTACAATAATATATACCTGACAGGAGTCCGTACAGTCTGTATCTACAATAATATATACCTGACAGGAGCCCGTACAGTCTGTATCTACAGTACTATATACCTGACAGGAGTCCGTACAGTCTGTATCTACAATAATATATACCTGACAGGAGCCCGTACAGTCTGTATCTACAATAATATATACCTGACAGGAGCCCGTACAGTCTGTATCTACAGTACTATATACCTGACAGGAGTCCGTACAGTCTGTATCTACAATAATATATACCTGACAGGAGTCCGTACAGTCTGTATCTACAATAATATATACCTGACAGGAGCCCGTACAGTCTGTATCTACAGTACTATATACCTGACAGGAGTCCGTACAGTCTGTATCTACAATAATATACACCTGACAGGAGTCCGTACAGTCTGTATCTACAATAATATATACCTGACAGGAGCCCTGTACAGTCTGTATCTACAATAATATATACCTGACAGGAGTCCGTACAGTCTGTATCTACAGTACTATATACCTGACAGAAGTCCGTACAGTCTGTATCTACAATAATATATACCTGACAGGAGCCCGTACAGTCTGTATCTACAATAATATATACCTGACAGGAGCCCGTACAGTCTGTATCTACAATAATATATACCTGACAGGAGCCCGTACAGTCTGTATCTACAATAATATATACCTGACAGGAGTCCGTACAGTCTGTATCTACAATAATATATACCTGACAGGAGCGCGTACAGTCTGTATCTACAATAATATATACCTGACAGGAGCCCGTACAGTCTGTATCTACAATAATATATACCTGACAGGAGCCCGTACAGTCTATATCTACAATAATATATACCTGACAGGAGTCCGTACAGTCTGTATCTACAATAATATATACCTGACAGGAGCCCGTACAGTCTGTATCTACAGTACTATATACCTGACAGGAGCGCGTACAGTCTGTATCTACAACAATATATACCTGACAGGAGCCCGTACAGTCTGTATCTACAATAATATATACCTGACAGGAGCCCGTACAGTCTGTATCTACAATAATATATACCTGACAGGAGCCTGTACAGTCTGTATCTACAATAATATATACCTGACAGGAGCCCGTACAGTCTGTATCTACAATAATATACACCTGACAGGAGTCCGTACAGTCTGTATCTACAGTACTATATACCTGACAGGAGCCCGTACAGTCTGTATCTACAATAATATATACCTGACAGGAGTCCGTACAGTCTGTATCTACAATAATATATACCTGACAGGAGTCCGTACAGTCTGTATCTACAATAATATGTACCTGACAGGAGCCCGTACAGTCTGTATCTACAGTACTATATACCTGACAGGAGTCCGTACAGTCTGTATCTACAATAATATATACCTGACAGGAGCCCGTACAGTCTGTATCTACAATAATACAGTTAGGTCCGTATATATTTGGACAGAGACAACATTTTTCTAGTTTTGGTTATAGACATTACCACAATGAATTTTAAACAAAACAATTCAGATGCAGTTGAAGTTCAGACTTTCAGCTTTCATTTGAGGGTATCCACATTAAAATTGGATGAAGGGTTTAGGAGTTTCAGCTCCTTAACATGTGCCACCCTGTTTTTAAAGGGACCAAAAGTAATTGGACAGATTCAATAATTTTAAATAAAATGTTCATTTTTAGTACTTGGTTGAAAACCTTTGGCTGGCAATGACTGCCTGAAGTCTTGAACTCATGGACATCACCAGACGCTGTGTTTCCTCCTTTTTGATGCTCTGTCAGGCCTTCACTGCGGTGGTTTTCAGTTGCTGTTTGTTTGTGGGCCTTTCTGTCTGAAGTTTAGTCTTTAACAAGTGAAATGCATGCTCAATTTGGTTGAGATCAGGTGACTGACTTGGCCATTCAAGAATATTCCACTTCTTTGATTTAATTAACTCCTGGGTTGCTTTGGCTTCATGTTTTGGGTCATTGTCTATCTGTAGGATGAAACGACGACCAATCAGTTTGGCTGCATTTGGCTGGATCTGAGCACACAGTATGGCTCTGAATACCTCAGAATTCATTCGGCTGCTTCTGTCCTGTGTCACATCATCAATAAACACTAGTGACCCAGTGCCACTGGCAGCCATGCATGCCCAAGCCATCACACTGCCTCCGCCGTGTGTTACAGATGATGTGGTATGCTTTGGATCATGAGCTGTACCACGCCTTCACCATACATTTCTCTTTCCATCATTCTGGTAGAGGTTGATCATGGTTTCATCTGTCCAAAGAATGTTCTTCCAGAACTGTGCTGGCTTTTTTAGATGTTTTATAGCAAAGTCCAGTCTAGCCTTTTTATTCTTGATTCTTATGAGTGGCTTGCACCGTGCAGTGAACCCTCTGTATTTACTTTCATGCAGTCTTCTCTTTATGGTAGATTTGGATATTGATACGCCTACCTCCTGGAGAGTGTTGTTCACTTGGTTGGCTGTTGTGAAGGGGTTTCTCTTCACCATGGAGATTAGTCTTCTATCCTTCACCACTGTTGTCTTCCGTGGACGCCCAGGTCTTTTTGCATTGATGAGTTCACCAGTGCTTTCTTTCTTTCTCAGGATGCACCAAACTGTAGATTTTGCCACTCCTAATATTGTAGCAATTTCTCGGCTTGTTTTTTTCTGTTTTCGCAGCTTAAGGATGGCTTGTTTCACTTGCATGGAGAGCTCCTTTGACCGCATGTTTACTTCACAGCAAAACCTTCCAAATGTAAGCACCACATCTCAAATCAACTCCAGGCCTTTTATCTGCTTAATTGAGAATGACATAACGAAGGGATTGCCCACACCTGTTCATGAAATAGCCTTGGAGTCAATTGTCCAATTACTTTTGGTCCCTTTAAAAACAGGGTCGCACATGTTAAGGAGCTGAAACTCCTAAACCCTTCATCCAATTTTATTGTGGCTACCCTCAAATGAAAGCTGAAAGTCTGAACTTCAACTGCATCTGAATTGTTTTGTTTAAAATTCATTGTGGTAATGTCTATAACCAAAATGAGAAAAATGTTGTCTCTGTCCAAATATATATGGACCTAACTGTATATACCTGACAGGAGCCCGTACAGTCTGTATCTACAATAATATATACCTGACAGGAGCCCTGTACAGTCTGTATCTACAATAATATATACCTGACAGGAGTCCGTACAGTCTGTATCTACAATAATATACACCTGACAGGAGTCCGTACAGTCTGTATCTACAATAATATATACCTGACAGGAGCCCGTACAGTCTGTATCTACAATAATATATACCTGACAGGAGCCCTGTACAGTCTGTATCTACAATAAGCCGGATTACTCACCGGTAATGCTCTTTTAGTGAGTCCACGACAGCACCCTACTGGAGAGAGGGATCCGCCCCGCAGGAACAGGAAACCTATTGAGAAATAAATGGGGGCGGTCCGCCTCTCCTCCTCAGTTTTGATTTCAGAGTACCCGGAGGACCGCCAGTATTAGGCAAATATCATTTATTTCATTGTTTAAACTTATTTGCTTATGATTAAAAGGATTTTACTCAAATAATATGTATTATATTAATCTAGGGAGGGATGTAAGAGGGTGCTGTCGTGGACTCACTAAAAGAGCATTACCGGTGAGTAATCCGGCTTTTTACTCTTCGCCACGACAGCACCCTACTGGAGATCTTTCAGAGACCATCACCTAGGGAGGGGACCACCGTGCTGAGGACAGTCCTGCCAAAGTCTAGGTCAGAAGTTGACGATAGGTCTAGCCTATAGTGGTTATAAAATGTAGAAGGGTTTGACCACGTTGCCGCCTTACATATAGTTTCAATCGGGACGTCTCCCCTCTCTGCCCAGGAGGATGCCATCGCTCTGGTAGAGTGTGCCGTTATGCCTTCCGGAGGGTTTTCTTTCCTCGCGGAGTAAGCCAGTCTGATAGCCTCTCTGAACCACCGGGATAAGGTGCTTTTTGTTACTCCATGACCCTTCTTGACGCCCTGGAAGGAAATAAACAGAGCCCTACTCTGTCGCCAGCTGCTGGTCTTTTCAATGTATTTTAACACTACTCTTTTAACGTCTAGAGTGTGATATTTTTGTTCTTCAGGAGTGGATGGATTACTGAAGAAAGTGGGCAAGATTATTTCTTGTGACCTGTGGAATTTTTTTGCTACTTTGGGCAGGTAGGAAGGGTCTGGTTTAAGAATTAGCTTATCCTGAAAGGTTAACAAAAAAGGTGGATCTATAGAGAGTGCTTGGATGTCACTGATTCTCCTAGCTGAAGTCAGTGCTACCAAGAGGGCCGTTTTTAGTGATAGACATTTAATTGGTATTGAGTCTATTGGCTCGAATGGAGAGTCTGTTAGGGCTTGTAAGACTAAATTTAAATCCCAGGGTGGAATCCTAGGTATGTTAACTGGATTCATTCTTTCGCAGGCCGTAATAAATCTGGATACCCATCTATCCCCCGCGATGTTATGGCCATAGAGGGCTCCTAGCGCTGAAACATGAACCTTTAAGGTGTTTACAGTTAGACCTAGTTCTCTCCCTTTTTGAAGAAACTCCAGGATAGAATGTATCGGAATTTCTGATGTGTCGGTAGATGTATGGAATTGAAAAAATTTTCTCCATACTCTTGTATAGATTTTTGTGGTGGAGGGTTTTCTACTATGGAGAAGCGTATCAATTAAACCCCCCGAGAATCCTCTCGATCTTAACATCTGCCTCTCAAGTTCCAGGCCGTCAGGTGTAGATTGTCCACCTGAGGGTGGAAAAACGGACCCTGGAAGAGAAGGTTGGGCGTTGAGGGGAGGACCCAAGGATCTGAGACCGACATGGTCTGTAACCATGAGAACCATGGTCTCTTGGGCCAGAATGGAGCTATCAGTACAACTCTCGCCCCTTCTTCCCTGATTTTGCGTATAACTTGAGGAAGCAATATGATCGGAGGAAACGCGTACGCCAGACTGAACTGCCAAGGGGCTTGGAGAGCGTCCAGAATGTCCGGATGATCCGCTGGAGATAGAGAAGCAAATCTCCGGACTTTTCTGTTTTTCCTTGTGGCGAAGAGATCTATCTGAGGACGGCCCCAAAGAGATATTATGTCCAGAAATATCTGCTGGTTTAGACACCACTCTCCTTGCCTCAGGGTGTGTCTGCTTAAGAAGTCCGCCTGCTGATTGCTTGCTCCCCTTATGTGCAATGCAGTAAGGGATGTTAGGTGACTTTCTGCTAGATTTAAGATTTCCGTAGCAGAAGACATCAGAGTCTCTGATCGCGTACCTCCTTGCCGATTTAGATACGCCACCGTGGTGGTGTTGTCGGACAGGACTCTGACGTCTTTCCCCCGAATCTGTGGGAGGAAATGGTATAAGGCGTATTTTACAGCATTCAGTTCTTTAAAGTTAGAGGAGCTGCAATTTTCTTCCCTGCTCCATAAACCCTGGCAATAATCGTTCCCCATATGAGCGCCCCATCCATGAGGACTGGCGTCAGTGGTTATGGTGTGAGATGGCGTTATTACCCATGGAACCCCACTCAACAAATGGTTTGAGTCTAGCCACCACTCTAAGGAAGTTAAAACCTCCTGAGATAAGGTTATTTTTGTATTTAGGTGACCAAATAACCGTCTATCCTCTTGTAAAATTTGATGTTGTAGGACTCGAGTGTGGTGTTGAGCCCATCTCACTGCTGGTATACAAGAGATAAGAGACCCTAGTAACGACATAGCTTGTCTTAGGGATATACAAGGATTAGTTATTGCGGCTAGGACTTTGTGTCTGATCAGTAGGATTTTTACCTGCGGCAGGAGACACTTTTGAGATATGGAGTCTAACTGGAACCCCAAAAACGCCTGACGGGAAAGCGGAGTGAGTCTGGATTTGTCGGTATTGATTATCCAGCCCAGGTCCTGTAGAGAGGAAATTGCGTGAGCCAAACGATCGGCACATTGAGTAACTGAATTTCCTATTACCAAAAAGTCATCCAGATAGGGCACAATCAAAGTTTCCTTCTGGCGTAGGTATGCCATCACCTCTAGCA
Source organism: Ranitomeya variabilis (assembly GCF_051348905.1). Lineage (NCBI taxonomy): Eukaryota > Metazoa > Chordata > Amphibia > Anura > Dendrobatidae > Ranitomeya > Ranitomeya variabilis. The sequence goes on along the minus strand of NC_135236.1, from coordinate 163,653,635 downwards.
TTATCTTGGTGAAGATCCTCGGCGCTGTTGAGAGGCCGAAGGGTAAGGCCGCATACTGGAAGTGACGAACCTCGTTGTTGATTTTTACCGCCACTCTGAGGAATTTTTGGTATCTGTTATGAATGGGGAGATGATAGTAAGCATCCTTTAGATCAATGCCCCCCATCATACAGTTTGGGAAGAGGAGTTTTATGGTGGACCTAATGGACTCCATTTTAAATGTATAATTTTCAATGAATGAATTGAGTTTTTTAAGGTTTATGATGGTTCTGAAAGAACCGTCGGGCTTAGAGATTAAGAATAGGGGAGAATAGAATCCCCTACCCTCCTGTCCCACTGGCACTTGGACTAGGACCCGTTTTGATATTAGGGTTTGAATTTCAAGCTCTAAAGCCTGTTGCTGTATAGGCGAGCTGAGAGTTGTTATAATATAAGACTCGTGGGGTACACGAGAGAATTTTAATTTAATTCCATCTCGGACGATATTTAAAACCCACGAGCTAGATGTTATCTTCTCCCATTGGGTGGTGAAAAATTTAAGTCTGCCCCCAACTGGTATGTCCTCAGTATTTGTCTTTTGGGGGGTTGGGTCTTCTAAACATGGTACCTCTCTGCTTGTCGTCTTTAGGGGTCTATGTTGTAGACCTATCCGTTTGCCTCCTTTTGCCAAACGGCCTCCTTTTAAAGGCTCTCCTGTAAAACGGAATAGAGGTTTCAGGAAAAGCTTTCTTCCTGTCCTTTGCCTTTTTGAGTATCTCATCTAAGGTTTTACCAAAGAGGTACTCACCCTCACATGGGATTGCGCATATTTTAGACTTAGATTGCGCGTCCCCTTTCCAACTCTTCATCCATAGGGCTCTTCTTGCGTTATTTACAAGGCCCGCAGATCTTGCTGCTAAACGGAGTGAGTCGGCGGAGGCGTCTGCCAGAAAGGCCGCTGCTCCTCGTATTAAAGGGATGGCTGCTCTTAGTTTTTCCCTCGAGCTTTTCTTTTCAATTTGCTGGTCTAACTGATCAATCCAGATGATCATTGACCGGGCCGCGCAAGTGCTGGCTACTGCAGGTTTGAATATCCCTGTAGCCGCTTCCCAGGAACGTTTAAGGGATGATTCAGCCTTACGATCCAAAGGATCGGCCAATAGTCCCGCATCCTCCACAGGTAGAGTGGATTGTTTGGAGGTAGAGGCTACAGCTGCGTCGACCTTAGGGACTTTGGTCCAAGTAAGAAGCTCCTCGTCACTAAACGGATATTTGCGTTTTGAGGCTGAGGGTAGAAAGCCTCTCTGATCTTGCTTCTCCCACTCTCTTTTAATCAATGTTTTCACTGCTGGAATAACCGGAAAACATCTCCTCTTTCTGTCTGCCAAACCCGCGAACATTATTTCTTGCGCGGTTTGCGCACCCTTAGACTCCTCACACCCCATGGTATTTCGAATAGATTTTACCAAGTTGTCCACACTGTCCAAGGGGAAACATGAGCGTCCCTCAATCTCTGATGAGGATGATGACGCTGGACATGATGATAGGGAGGCATCTGACAGTATCGGTTGGTCACTGTCGGAGTCTGACACAAGTGTTGGCGTTTTAGATTTAGAACTACGCGGTTTTTCCTGGGTCATATTTTTTAGTTCTTCTCTAATAATGGCCCGTAGGTCCGTAATGGACACTGCTGCTCCCTGTGTTTCTTTTAAACAGTCCTCACAAAGTTTTTTGGGGTATGAGTCAGGGAGGGGCTGGTTACACAAGGCACATTCCCTGTGCTTCGTTTTTCGTGTAGAGAGAGAAAGGGAAAAGAGAGAGATAGGGAGACAGCGTTAGCTTAATAGGTAGAGTTCACAACTCACCCAGTGAAGCAAATAATACCGGATCAGAAGGCCGAGATCCTGTTCTGGAACCGTCGCTTTTACGAGCGGTGTCCGAGGATCCTCTGGCGTGATCTTTGGCGGGGGGTACTGGAACTCCGGTTGTAGGGTCCATGGCACCTGGGGATGACATCTCTGCATCGCCGATTCAGCGTTAGTGAGCGCTTTAAATAGAGCGCCAAAACGTTTTTTTTTTTTTGTTTTTTTTTCGCGCATGCGCAGATCAGTGCCGGCCCCCCCGCCCTGGATCCGGCCTAGGCGCCCCGGAAGTCCAAGAACCACTTCCGGGGTAGCCTGTATGTGCGGCGGTCGGCGCACGCGCGGCCCGGGATTCCACGCCGGCCGCTGGAAGGTCACCTTACCCGGCTCCTGCTGCCGTACCGCACGCTGGGAAGGACGCCGGTCGGCCTTTCCCGGACCCGGCCGTCTGCCCGCTCCATCAGACGAGGGGGGAGCCGTCTAACGGAACTCCCCCGACGCTGCTTCTGAGCCGCAGCCCCTGCCGTTCTCACGGATACTGCGCAGGCGGCATGCAAGCCCAGGTATGTCTTCTCAGTAAGAGTCCTGTCGTTCCCGCAGGAACAGGAAACCTAAACTGAGGAGGAGAGGCGGACCGCCCCCATTTATTTCTCAATAGGTTTCCTGTTCCTGCGGGGCGGATCCCTCTCTCCAGTAGGGTGCTGTCGTGGCGAAGAGTAAAAATATATACCTGACAGGAGTCCGTACAGTCTGTATCTACAGTACTATATACCTGACAGAAGTCCGTACAGTCTGTATCTACAATAATATATACCTGACAGGAGCCCATACAGTCTGTATCTACAATAATATACACCTGACAGGAGTCCGTACAGTCTGTATCTACAGTACTATATACCTGACAGGAGCCCGTACAGTCTGTATCTACAATAATATATACCTGACAGGAGCCCGTACAGTCTGTATCTACAGTACTATATACCTGACAGGAGTCCGTACAGTCTGTATCTACAATAATATATACCTGACAGGAGTCCGTACAGTCTGTATCTACAATAATATATACCTGACAGGAGTCCGTACAGTCTGTATCTACAATAATATGTACCTGACAGGAGCCCGTACAGTCTGTATCTACAGTACTATATACCTGACAGGAGTCCGTACAGTCTGTATCTACAATAATATACACCTGACAGGAGTCCGTACAGTCTGTATCTACAATAATATATACCTGACAGGAGCCCTGTACAGTCTGTATCTACAATAATATATACCTGACAGGAGTCCGTACAGTCTGTATCTACAGTACTATATACCTGACAGAAGTCCGTACAGTCTGTATCTACAATAATATATACATGACAGGAGCCCGTACAGTCTGTATCTACAATAATATATACCTGACAGGAGCCCGTACAGTCTGTATCTACAATAATATATACCTGACAGGAGCCCGTACAGTCTGTATCTACAATAATATATACCTGACAGGAGTCCGTACAGTCTGTATCTACAATAATATACACCTGACAGGAGTCCGTACAGTCTGTATCTACAGTACTATATACCTGACAGGAGCGCGTACAGTCTGTATCTACAATAATATATACCTGACAGGAGCCCGTACAGTCTGTATCTACAATAATATATACCTGACAGGAGCCCGTACAGTCTGTATCTACAATAATATATACCTGACAGGAGCCTGTACAGTCTGTATCTACAATAATATATACCTGACAGGAGCCCGTACAGTCTGTATCTACAATAATATATACCTGACAGGAGCCCGTACAGTCTGTATCTACAATAATATACACCTGACAGGAGCCCGTACAGTCTATATCTACAATAATATATACCTGACAGGAGCCCGTACAGTCTGTATCTACAATAATATACACCTGACAGGAGCCCATACAGTCTGTATCTACAATAATATATACCTGACAGAAGTCCGTACAGTCTGTATCTACAATAATATATACCTGACAGGAGTCCGTACAGTCTATATCTACAATAATATATACCTGACAGGAGTCCGTACAGTCTGTATCTACAATAATATATACCTGACAGGAGTCCGTACAGCCTGTATCTACAATAATATATACCTGACAGGAGCCTGTACAGTCTGTATCTACAATAATATATACCTGACAGGAGCCCGTACAGTCTGTATCTACAATAATATATACCTGACAGGAGCCCGTACAGTCTGTATCTACAGTACTATATACCTGACAGGAGCCCGTACAGTCTGTATCTACAGTACTATATACCTGACAGGAGCCCGTACAGTCTGTATCTACAGTAATATATACCTGACAGGAGCCCGTACAGTCTATATCTACAATAATATATACCTGACAGGAGCCCATACAGTCTGTATCTACAGTAATATACACCTGACAGGAGTCCGTACAGTCTGTATCTACAATAATATATGCCTGACAGGAGCCTGTACAGTCTGTATCTACAGTAATATATACCTGACAGGAGCCTGTACAGTCTGTATCTACAATAATATATACCTGACAGGAGCCCGTACAGTCTGTATCTACAATAATATATACCTGACAGGAGCCCGTACAGTCTGTATCTACAGTACTATATACCTGACAGGAGCCCGTACAGTCTGTATCTACAGTAATATATACCTGACAGGAGCCCGTACAGTCTATATCTACAATAATATATACCTGACAGGAGCCCATACAGTCTGTATCTACAGTAATATATACCTGACAGGAGCCCATACAGTCTATATCTACAATAATATATACCTGACAGGAGTCCGTACAGTCTGTATCTACAATAATATATACCTGACAGGAGCCCGTACAGTCTGTATATACAATAATATATACCTGACAGGAGTCCGTACAGTCTGTATCTACAATAATATATACCTGACAGGAGCCCGTACAGTCTGTATCTACAATAATATATACCTGACAGGAGCCTGTACAGTCTGTATCTACAATAATATATACCTGACAGGAGCCCGTACTGTCTGTATCTACAGTACTATATACCTGACAGGAGCCCGTACAGTCTGTATATACAGTACTATATACCTGACAGGAGCCCGTACAGTCTATATCTACAATAATATATACCTGACAGGAGCCCGTACAGTCTGTATCTACAATAATATATACCTGACAGGAGCCCGTACAGTCTATATCTACAATAATATATACCTGACAGGAGTCCGTACAGTCTATATCTACAGTAATATATACCTGACAGGAGCCTGTACAGTCTATATCTACAATAATATATACCTGACAGGAGTCCGTACAGTCTATATCTACAGTAATATATACCTGACAGGAGCCCGTACAGTCTGTATCTACAATAATATATACCTGACAGGAGCCCGTACAGTCTGTATATACAATAATATATACCTGACAGGAGTCCGTACAGTCTGTATCTATAATAATATATACCTGACAGGAGCCCGTACAGTCTGTATATACAATAATATATACCTGACAGGAGTCCGTACAGTCTGTATCTACAATAATATATACCTGACAGGAGCCCGTACAGTCTGTATCTACAATAATATATACCTGACAGGAGCCTGTACAGTCTGTATCTACAATAATATATACCTGACAGGAGCCCGTACTGTCTGTATCTACAGTACTATATACCTGACAGGAGCCCGTACAGTCTGTATATACAGTACTATATACCTGACAGGAGCCCGTACAGTCTATATCTACAATAATATATACCTGACAGGAGCCCGTACAGTCTGTATCTACAATAATATATACCTGACAGGAGCCCGTACAGTCTATATCTACAATAATATATACCTGACAGGAGTCCGTACAGTCTATATCTACAGTAATATATACCTGACAGGAGCCTGTACAGTCTATATCTACAATAATATATACCTGACAGGAGTCCGTACAGTCTATATCTACAGTAATATATACCTGACAGGAGTCCGTACAGTCTATATCTACAGTACTGTATACCTGACAGGAGTCCGTACAGTCTGTATCTACAATAATATATACCTGACAGGAGTCCGTACAGTCTGTATCTACAATAATATATACCTGACAGGAGCCCGTACAGTCTATATCTACAATAATATATACCTGACAGGAGCCCGTACAGTCTGTATCTACAATAATATATACCTGACAGGAGCCTGTACAGTCTGTATCTACAATAATATATACCTAACAGGAGTCCGTACAGTCTGTATCTACAATAATATATACCTGACAGGAGTCTGTACAGTCTGTATGTACAATAATATATACCTGACAGGAGCCCGTACAGTCTGTATATACAATAATATATACCTGACAGGAGCCCGTACAGTCTGTATCTACAATAATATATACCTGACAGGAGCCCGTACAGTCTATATCTACAATAATATATACCTGACAGGAGCCCATACAGTCTGTATCTACAATAATATATACCTGACAGGAGCCCGTACAGTCTGTATCTACAATAATATATACCTGACAGGAGCCCGTACAGTCTATATCTACAATAATATATACCTGACAGGAGCCCGTACAGTCTGTATCTACAATAATATATACCTGACAGGAGCCCGTACAGTCTGTATATACAATAATATATACCTGACAGGAGCCCGTACAGTCTGTATCTACAATAATATATACCTGACAGGAGCCCGTACAGTCTATATCTACAATAATATATACCTGACAGGAGTCCGTACAGTCTGTATCTACAATAATATATACCTGACAGGAGCCCGTACAGTCTGTATCTACAATAATATATACCTGACAGGAGCCCGTACAGTCTATATCTACAATAATATATGCCTGACAGGAGCCCGTACAGTCTATATCTACAATAATATATACCTGACAGGAGCCTGTACAGTCTATATCTACAATAATATATACCTGACAGGAGCCCGTACAGTCTATATCTACAATAATATATACCTGACAGGAGCCCGTACAGTCTATATCTACAATAATATATACCTGACAGGAGCCCATACAGTCTATATCTACAATAATATATACCTGACAGGAGCCCGTACAGTCTGTATCTACAATAATATATACCTGACAGGAGTCCGTACAGTCTGTATCTACAATAATATATACCTGACAGGAGCCCGTACAGTCTGTATCTACAATAATATATACCTGACAGGAGTCCGTACAGTCTGTATCTACAATAATATATACCTGACAGGAGCCCGTACAGTCTGTATCTACAATAATATATACCTGACAGGAGTCCGTACAGTCTGTATCTACAATAATATATACCTGACAGGAGCCCGTACAGTCTGTATCTACAATAATATATACCTGACAGGAGCCCGTACAGTCTGTATCTACAATAATATATACCTGACAGGAGCCCGTACAGTCTGTATCTACAATAATATATGCCTGACAGGAGCCCGTACAGTCTGTATCTACAATAATATATACCTGACAGGAGCCCATACAGTATGTATCTACAATAATATATGCCTGACAGGAGCCCGTACAGTCTGTATCTACAATAATATATACCTGACAGGAGCCAGTACAGTCTGTATCTACAATAATATATACCTGACAGGAGTCCGTACAGTCTATATCTACAATAATATATACCTGACAGGAGCCCGTACAGTCTGTATCTACAATAATATATACCTGACAGGAGCCTGTACAGTCTATATCTACAATAATATATACCTGACAGGAGCCTGTACAGTCTGTATCTACAATAATATATACCTGACAGGAGCCAGTACAGTCTGTATCTACAATAATATATACCTGACAGGAGCCCGTACAGTCTGTATCTACAATAATATATACCTGACAGGAGTCCGTACAGTCTGTATCTACAATAATATATACCTGACAGGAGCCCGTACAGTCTGTATCTACAATAATATATACCTGACAGGAGCCCATACAGTATGTATCTACAATAATATATGCCTGACAGGAGCCCGTACAGTCTGTATCTACAATAATATATACCTGACAGGAGCCAGTACAGTCTGTATCTACAATAATATATACCTGACAGGAGTCCGTACAGTCTATATCTACAATAATATATACCTGACAGGAGCCAGTACAGTCTGTATCTACAATAATATATACCTGACAGGAGCCAGTACAGTCTGTATCTACAATAATATATACCTGACAGGAGTCCGTACAGTCTGTATCTACAATAATATATACCTGACAGGAGCCCGTACAGTCTGTATCTACAATAATATATACCTGACAGGAGCCCGTACAGTCTGTATCTACAATAATATATACCTGACAGGAGCCTGTACAGTCTATATCTACAATAATATATACCTGACAGGAGCCTGTACAGTCTGTATCTACAATAATATATACCTGACAGGAGCCAGTACAGTCTGTATCTACAATAATATATACCTGACAGGAGCCCGTACAGTCTGTATGTACAATAATATATACCTGACAGGAGCCCGTACAGTCTGTATGTACAATAATATATACCTGACAGGAGCCCGTACAGTCTGTATGTACAATAATATATACCTGACAGGAGCCCATACAGTCTATATCTACAATAATATATACCTGACAGGAGCCTGTACAGTCTGTATCTACAATAATATATACCTGACAGGAGCCTGTACAGTCTGTATCTACAATAATATATACCTGACAGGAGTCCGTACAGTCTGTATCTACAATAATATATACCTGACAGGAGTCCGTACAGTCTATATCTACAATAATATATACCTGACAGGAGCCAGTACAGTCTGTATCTACAATAATACATACCTGACAGGAGCCCGTACAGTCTGTATCTACAATAATATATACCTGACAGGAGCCCGTACAGTCTGTATCTACAATAATATATACCTGACAGGAGCCTGTACAGTCTATATCTACAATAATATATGCCTGAAAGGAGTCTGTACAGTCTGTATCTACAATAATATATACCTGACAGGAGCCCATACAGTCTATATCTACAATAATATATACCTGACAGGAGCCCGTACAGTCTATATCTACAATAATATATACCTGACAGGAGCCCATACAGTCTATATCTACAATAATATATACCTGACAGGAGCCCATACAGTCTATATCTACAATAATATATACCTGACAGGAGCCAGTACAGTCTGTATCTACAATAATATATACCTGACAGGAGCCCGTACAGTCTGTATCTACAATAATATATACCTGACAGGAGTCCGTACAGTCTATATCTACAATAATATATACCTGACAGGAGCCAGTACAGTCTGTATCTACAATAATATATACCTGACAGGAGCCCATACAGTCTATATCTACAATAATATATACCTGACAGGAGCCCGTACAGTCTGTATCTACAATAATATATACCTGACAGGAGTCCGTACAGTCTGTATATACAGTACTATATACCTGACAGGAGCCCGTACAGTCTGTATCTACAATAATATATACCTGACAGGAGCCTGTACAGTCTGTATCTACAATAATATATACCTGACAGGAGCCTGTACAGTCTAGTGTCTTCACCAGTGAGCCGGCTAGACTGTATGGGCTGCAGTCAGGACCTGGCAGGAGCCCATATATTCTGCTGGCTTCAATAATTTATACCTTGAAGGAGCACATACATTCTAGTGTCAGGTATGGGCTGCAGTCAGGGCCAGGCAGCAGCCAATAAAGTCTGCTATGTTCAGGAATATATACCTGGAAGGAGCCCATACAGTCCAGCGTCTTCAGTAGTGAGCCGGCTACACTGTATGGGCTGCAGTCAGGACCTGGCAGGAGCCCATACATTCTAGGCTCAACCGTGCAGCCTCGCGTCTTCCTGCTCTCGGGCTGCACCTCACTTCCTGCACATAGCATAGGCTCCGCCCACGTAGGCTGGTCACATGGCCGTGACGTATTCAGAGGTCCTGCAGCCACTAGGATTTCCCTGTCCCCGGTAAGTGCGCGGAGCGCCCAGCGCTGGGAGTGGAGGTGCTGCTCCCTGGCATGGCTGGCTCAGTGCGGGACGTCCGGGGGGCCCGGCAGTCCCGCTCCGGGGCACACGGCGGCTGTGCTTCCTCTCGGTCACTCAGTTGTCTGTTGATGCCGTAGTTAGTTTGCCGCTACTTTGTAGTGTCTGTGGGGGAGTGTCCGTGACAATGTGCCGGTGCCCGCAGTCCTCGGAGCTGTGTGGCGTTACCTCTGCACAGCTGAGGGTTTGCCACAGTTGTTTCCTCCGGATTACATCTGATACTCCGGACGGGAAGTGTAATGGTTTGGTTTTGAGAGGATTCCCAACCTGGATACTTGGAGTGAGCCCCGTTTGTGCCCTTAGTGAGCGCGGGCCCCCCTGTGTATGCGCTGCCTGTAGTGAGCGGTCCCCCTGTGTGTGCGCTGCCAATAGTGAGCGGGCCCCCCCCCGTGTGTGCTTTCAGTAGTGAGCGGGCCCCCCTGTGTGTGCGCTGCCAATAGTGAGCCCCCCGTGTGTGCTGCCAGTAGTGAGAGGGCCCCCCTGTGTGTGCGCTGCCAATAGTGAGCGGGCCCCCCTGTGTGTGCGCTGCCAGTAGTGAGCGGTCCCCCTGTGTGTGCGCTGCCAATAGTGAGCGGGCCCCCCTGTGTGTGCGCTGCCAATAGTGAGCCCCCCGTGTGTGCTGTCAGTAGTGAGCGGGCCCCCCCTGTGTGTGCGCTGCCAATAGTGAGCGGGCCCCCCTGTGTGTGCGCTGCCAGTAGTGAGCGGTCCCCCTGTGTGTGCGCTGCCAATAGTGAGCGGGCCCCTCTGTGTGTGCGCTGCCAATAGTGAGCCCCCCGTGTGTGCTGTCAGTAGTGAGCGGGCCCCCCCTGTGTGTGCGCTGCCAGTAGTGAGCGGGCCCCCCTGTGTGTGCGCTGCCAGCAGTGAGCGGGCCCCCACTGTGTGTGCGCTGCCAGCAGTGAGCGGGCCCCCGTGTGTGTGCGCTGCCAGTAGTGAGCGGGCCCCCCCTGTGTGTGCGCTGCCAGTAGTGAGCGGTCCCCCCTGTGTGTGCGCTGCCAGTAGTGAGCGGGCCCCCCCTGTGTGCGCGTTGCCAGTAGTGAGCGGGCCCCCCCTGTGTGTGCGTTGCCAGTAGTGAGCGGGCCCCCCCTGTGTGTTCGGTGCCAGTAGTGAGCGGGCCCCTGTGTGTGTGCGCTGCCAGTAGTGAGCGGGCCCCCCCTGTGTGTGCGTTGCCAGTAGTAAGCGGGCCCCCACTGTGTCTGCGCTGCCAGCAGTGAGCGGGCCCCCCCCCCTGTGTGTGCGCGTTGCCAGTAGTGAGCGGGCCCCCCTGTGTGTGCGCTGCCAGTAGTGAGCGGGCCCCCCCTGTGTGTGCGTTGCCAGTAGTGAGAGTCACATTCACGGACAGCAGGAAGAGGTGTTTGGGAGACAGACTGTAAAGTGAGTAACAAGTGGCCGTGTCCACAGAGCCACATAAGCAGCGGCCATTATGCGGGCTCATGCCATGAGGCGTCCACTGTGGCCCGTGCAAACAGCTGATTTCCTATTGGTTCATGCAGAAAAATCTCCGCATGTGTTACTGTTGTTATACAAAGTGGAGCAATGTCTGAAATGAGAGTCAGCGCAGACCCCCCCTCCTGCAACGCGGAGAAACACAGATCAATATGCACCTGATTTTCAATACAGCCATCTGCATACAGCCTTATCGAGAGTGGAAGCTGCAGGGGGCGCTGTGTTGGGTGTGAAGGAATTCTATGTTTGTGGTATGAGTTGTGTGCCCGGGGTTATAATGAATGTGAAAACGGAGTGCAAGAACACTTTAGAGCGGAGGCCCCCTGTGGTTGCCTGTATAGGCGAAACTTGTGGGGAGGTGGTGATACCTGTATATACAGGTCCTTCTCAAAAAATTAGCATATAGTGTTAAATTTCATTATTTACCATAATGTAATGATTACAATTAAACTTTCATATATTATAGATTCATTATCCACCAACTGAAATTTGTCAGGTCTTTTATTGTTTTAATACTGATGATTTTGGCATACAACTCCTGAAAACCCCAAAAATCTGTCTCAATAAATTAGCATATCAAGAAAAGGTTCTCTAAACGACCTATTACCCTAATCTTCTGAATCAACTAATTAACTCTAAACACATGCAAAAGATACCTGAGGCTTTTAAAAACTCCCTGCCTGGTTCATTACTCAAAACCCCCATCATGGGTAAGACTAGCGACCTGACAGATGTCAAGAAGGCCATCATTGACACCCTCAAGCAAGAGGGTAAGACCCAGAAAGAAATTTCTCAACAAATAGGCTGTTCCCAGAGTGCTGTATCAAGGCACGTCAATGGTAAGTCTGTTGGAAGGAAACAATGTGGCAGAAAACGCTGTACAACGAGAAGAGGTGACCGGACCCTGAGGAAGATTGTGGAGAAGGACCGATTCCAGACCTTGGGGAACCTGAGGAAGCAGTGGACTGAGTCTGGTGTGGAGGAAATGGGCTACAGGTGCCGCATTCCCCAGGTAAAGCCACTTTTGAACCATAAACAGCGGCAGAAGCGCCTGACCTGGGCTACAGAGAAGCAGCACTGGACTGTTGCTAAGTGGTCCCAAGTACTTTTTTCTGATGAAAGCAAATTTTGCATGTTATTCGGAAATCAAGGTGCCAGAGTCTGGAGGAAGACTGGGGAGAAGGAAATGCCAAAATGCCTGAAGTCCAGTGTCAAGTACCCACAGTCAGTGATGGTGTGGGGTGCCATGTCAGCTTCTGGTGTTGGTCCACTGTGTTTCATCAAGGGCAGGGTCAATGCAGCTAGCTATCAGGAGATTTTGGAGCACTTCATGCTTCCATCGGCTGAAATGCTTTATGGAGATGAAGATTTCATTTTTCAGCACGACCTGGCACCTGCTCACAGTGCCAAAACCACTGGTAAATGGTTTACTGACCATGGTATTACTGTGCTCAATTGGCCTGCCAACTCTCCTGACCTGAACCCCATAGAGAATCTGTGGGATATTGTGAAGAGAAAGTTGAGAGACGCAAGACCCAACACTCTGGATGAGCTTAAGGCCGCTATTGAAGCATCCTGGGCCTCCATAACATCTCAGCAGTGTCACAGGCTGATTGCCTCCATGCCACGCCGCATTGAAGCAGTCATTTCTGCCAAAGGATTCCCGACCAAGTATTGAGTGCATAACTGAACATTATTATTTGATGGTTTTTTTGTTTGTTATTAAAAAACACTTTTATTTGATTGGACGGGTGAAATATGCTAATTTATTGAGACAGGTTTTTTGGGTTTTCAGGAGTTGTATGCCAAAATCATCAGTATTAAAACAATAAAAGACCTGACAAATTTCAGTTGGTGGATAATGAATCTATAATATATGAAAGTTTAATTGTAATCATTACATTATGGTAAATAATGAAATTTAACACTATATGCTAATTTTTTGAGAAGGACCTGTATTACCGCAAATAGATATCCGAATGATGCTGCCTTGATCCATGGACTGCAGCCATAGTAGACTTAGGACACTGCAATCCCTGACAGAAGTTATGTCACTTATCCATGTTATGTAAATAAAAGCTTATAGCCTGACGTTAAATTCATCCATTGGTTGTATAAATTATTCTTTTGAAAGCTGAAACCCTCCGAAATGTGGTTTAGGTTAATGAAATAAATTGGCATCAATGCAGAAATATTGATTAGTTAATGGACACAGAATGGTCAGATTCTGGCAAGACAAAAGTTTTACAGAAAGTAATGTGATATTCAAACAAATAATTAACGTAAAATACAAATATATGTTGCATAACATTGCTGAATGAAGTTGTGGTGCTATTAGTCATATTTAATATTTTGTGTGACTTCCATGAGCTTGAAGGACTGCATCCATGCAGTTCAACAATAATTCATACAATTTATTAATGAAGTCATCAGGAATAGCAAAGAATGCAGTCTTGCATGCCTCCCAGAGTTCATCTAGATTCTTTGGTTTTGTCTTCCAAGCTTCCTCTTTCATCCTACCCCAAACATGCTCAATGATGTTCATGTCTGGTGACTGGGCTGGCCAGTCCTTGAGCACCTTGACCTTTTTTGCCTGGAGGAACTTTGTTGTAGAGATGGATGTATGAGATGGAGCACCATCCTGCTGCAGAATTTGACCCTTTTTATGATTTGGAATATAAGAGGTAGCTAATACTTCTTGATATTTTAGGCTATTGATATTGTCTTTCACCTTGCAAATGTTTCGCACACCCACATACTGAATGTAACCCCAGACCATGATCTTTCCACCACCAAATGTAACTGTTTTCTGGATGTATTTTGGATTCATACTGGCTCCAGTAGGTCTCCTGCAGTACTTGTGGCGGCTGTGGTGTAATTCTACTGAAGATTCATCAGAGAAATCCGCCTTCTGCCACTTTTCCAGCGTCCATCTATTTAGCAGGCTGTGGGACTTTGCAAATGCCACACAGTTTTTTATTTGCCTTTTGTTTAGTGCTGGTTTCTGGGCACTGATTCGACCATGGAGGCCATTTCAAGACAGAATCAGACAAACTGTTCTAGTTGACACAGAGACTTGAGGTGACCAGGCCTGTTGGAGCTCTGCTGCAGTGGAAGAGGGGCTTGCTTTGGATTTTCTAACCAACAAACGTTCCTCCTGAGCAGTTGTCTTGCGGGGTCTGCCGGACCTGGGCTTGTCAAACATATCTCCAGTCTCTTCAAATCTTTTTTTAATTCTTTGTACTTGACGCTGAGGCACATAAAGGTGCCAGCCACCTCTACAGTGGAGCTGGTCTTCAGCCTCTTGATAATCCAGGCTTTAGTCGCAGGGTAGATTTTTGGCATGTTGTGTGAGCTCAAGTTGCAGTTCAAGTGAAGGTCTGGGGTGCCGGGTTTTTTTTTTATATATATATATATATATATATATATATATATATATATATATATATATATATATATATATATATATATATATATATATATAGTCAAAATTGGAACAGCATCACATATTACCGCAGTTGTTGTGCTGCACTCTCCCAACCAATGTCCAATTGGCCTCCAATAATAAAGATAAAAAAAAGATACCAATAAAAGTAAAATTTATTGAGACATCAGTAGTTTAAGTGTTTTTGAGTATCCATATTGAATCAGGAGCCCCATATAATGCTCCATAAAGTTTATGATGGCCCAATAAGATGATCCATATTAAAATATGCCCCATATAATCCTGCATAAAGGTTAATAATGGACCCATAAGATGCTCCATAGACACATTTGCCCAATATGCTGCACAAATGTTGATTATGGCCCCATAAGATGCTCCATAAAGATATTTACCCCATATAGCGCTGCACAAACGTTATGGCCCCATAAGATACTCCATACAGACATTTGCCCCATATAATGCTGCACAAATGTTAATTATGGCCCCATAAGATGCTCCATACAGACACTTGCCCCATTTGCTGTTGCTGTGATTTAAGAAAAAAAAAAAAATCACATACTCGCCTCTCCATCGCTCAGGCCCCCGGCACTTTCAATATACACCTGACTTCGTTCCGGCGCTGCTCCATCTTCAGCATCTTCTGCACTGGCGTTCAGGCAGAGGGCGCGCACTAACCACGTCACCGCGACCTGAGCGTCACTGCAGAAGACCCTGAAGACGGAGCGGCGCCGGAACGAGGAGCAGGTGAATATCGCGCAGCGCTGCGCTCCCCGTTATACTCACCTGCTCCTGGCGCTATGCAGTCCCTGCTTCCTCGGCGCCGCAGCTTCTTGTACTGAGCGGTCACCGTTACCGCTCATTACAGTAATGAATATGCGGCTCCACCCCTATCGGGACCTGCAGGGACCGCGCCAGGATCAGGTGAGTATAATTAGACAGCCCGCGCTCCCCCTCCTCTGCCAACCTCTGGGTATGACTCGAGTATAAGCCGAGAGGGGGACTTTCAGCCCAAAAAAATGGGCTGAAAATCTCGGCTTATACTCGAGTATATACGGTAACTGATGATTTACTGAGCACAGGTGAGGATGTAAACTAGGATTGGGTGCATTATATGACCAGGCGACAAAACTTTTGTCTTGCCAAAATCTGACCATTATGTGTCTATTAACTTATCAATATGTCTGCATTGATGCCAACTTATTTTCTTAACCTAAACCACATTTCGGAGGGTTTAAGCTTTCAAAAGAATTATTTATACAACCAATGGATGAATTTAACATCAGGTTATAAGCTTTTATTAACATAACATGGATAAGCGACATAACTTTTGTCAGGTAGTGTAAATGCATCATCAGCAGAGAGGATAGGGCTCTAAATTTTATGAGCCTGTATGGAAAGGAAAATACAGGTTCACTACTGTAACTTTAAGAACAGTAAAATTTGGCGTCCGTACCGATACCTACTGTTCGGGCATGGGCCCCAAACACAGACTTCACCAGGAAGTCTGTGTTACTGTTCGGATTTCGCCCCCCGAACACCATGTCTTAGTCGCGCTGTCATCTGCATGACAACATAGCAAACGCTTTTGATCGGCAGTAAAATCATTACCACTAGTCAGACATCCGTGGTTCCTTAGCTTTGAATTGACTGCGTGAGTCCGCAGCTGTGATCGGAGGTATAAAGTTTACCTCCGGTCACTGGCTTCGGATGATGGGATTACTGCTCCTATCAGCCTACACCTGCTGCCACTAATAACAGCGAGAGCAGGAGCGGCTGATGGGTGTGTTCATCAGCCTGAACTCTAAATAAGAAGAAAAAAAAATGGCGTGGGTTCCCCTGTATTTTTGATAATCTGCCAGCAACACCGACAGCTGAGGCCTGCAACCCTCAGCTATCAGCGTTAGCAAGGTTGGTTATCAAGAATAGAGGGGTCCCCACAGTGTGTTTTTTTAAAGTGTATCTGTCACCCCAAAATTCACCTATAAGCTTCGGCCACCTGTCTCAGGGGCTTATCTACAGCAATCTGTAATGCTGTAGATAAACCCCCGATGTAACCTGAAAGATAAGAAAAAGCGGTTATACTCACCCAGGGGCGGTCCTGGTCCTGTTCTGGTCCGATGGGTGTCGCGGTCCGGGTCCAGCACCTCCCATCTTCTTACGATGACGTCCTCCTCATTGCTTCCTGCTGCGGCTCCTGCGCAGGCGTACTTTGTCTGCCCTGTTGAGGGCAGCGTAAAGTACTGCAGAGCGTAGGCGCTGGGCCTCTCTGACCTTTCACGGTGCAGCAGGAAGCATAGAAGAGGACGTCATCGTATGAAGATGGGAGGCCCCTGACCGGACCGCGACGCTCATCGGACAGGACCGCCCCTGGGAGAGTATAATATAACCTGTTTTTCTTTATCTTTCAGGTGACATCGGGGGCTTATCTACAGCATTACAGAATGCTGTAGATAAGCCCCTGATGCCGGTGGCCGAAGCTTATAGGCGAATTTTGGGGTGACAGATTTCCTTTAAATCATTTAACCCCTTTATGACCTCGGACGGGATAGTACGTCCGAGGTCAGAACCCCCACTTTGATGCGGGCTCCAGCGGTGAGCCCGCATCAAAGCCGGGACATGTCAGCTGTTTTGAACAGCTGACATGTGCCCGCAATAGCGGCGGGCGAATCACCGCCGCTATTAACTAGTTAAATGTCGCTGTCAAACGCTGACAGCAGCATTTAACCAGCGCTTCCGGCCGGAAATGAGCGCATCGCTGACCCCGTCACATGATCGGGGGTCAGCGATGCTTCTGCATAGTAACCATAGAGGTCCTTGAGACCTCTATGGTTACTGATCCCGGCTAGCTGTGAGCGCCACCCTGTGGTCGGCGCTCATAGCACAACTGCATTTCTGCTGCATAGCAGCGATCTGATGATCGCTGCTATGTAGCAGAGTTGATCGAGTTGTGCCAGCTTCTAGCCTCCTATGGAGGCTATTGAAGCATGGCAAAAGTAAAAAAAAAAAAAAAAAGTTTTAAAAAATTTGAAAAAAATAAAAAAAATATAAAAGTTTAAATCACCCCCCTTTCGCCCCATTCAAAATAAATCAATAAAAAAAAAATCAAACCTACACATATTTGGTATTACCACGTTCAAAATCGCCCGATCTATCAATAAAAGAAAAGCATTAACCTGATCGCTAAACAGCGTAGCGAGAAAAAAATTAGAAACGCCAGAATTACGTTTTTTTGGTCGCCACGACATTGCATTAAAGTGTAATAACGGGCGATCAAAAGAATGTATCTGCACCAAAAAGGTATCATTAAAAACGCCAGCTCGGCACGCAAAAAATAAGCCCTCACCCAACCCCAGATCATGAAAAATGGAGACACTACGGGTATCGGAAAATGGCGCCATTTTTTTAACCCCTTAAGCCCCAAGGGTGGTTTGCACGTTAATGACCGGGCCAATTTTTACAATTCTGACCACTGTCCATTAATGAGGTTATAACTCTGGAACGCTTCAACGGATCTTGGCGATTCTGACATTGTTTTCTCGTGATATATTGTACTTCATGATAGTGGTAAAATTTCTTCGATATAACTTGCGTTTATTTGTGAAAAAAAACGGAAATTTGGCGAAAATTTAGAAAATTTTGCAATTTTCCAACTTTGAATTTTTATGCCCTTAAATCACAGAGATATGTCACACAAAATACTTAATAAGTAACATTTCCCACATGTCTACTTAACATCAGCACAATTTTGGAACCAACATTTTTTTTTTTGCTAGGGCGTTATAAGGGTTAAAAGTTGACCAGCAATTTCTCATTTTTACAACACCAATATTTTTTAGGGACCACATCTCATTTGAAGTCATTTTGAGGGCTGAGAACCACCAATAAATGAGCTGCTGGGAGATCCCCGCTAGCACAGTGAGAAAAAGCCTCACGATGCAGCAGTGAGTTCACCGCAGTTCGCTGGGAGAAATTTCTCACAGTGAACTCTTGAGCTCAGTGCTGCACCGTGAGGGTTTGTTTCCACGGTCAGGAATGGCTCTGGATTTGATGCAGATAAACTGGCGGGTCACCTGCGTTTTTGATGCGTTTTTACATGCTTTTTTCATTACATGCATGTTTTTTGTCACTTGAAATAAAGCTAATTGAAAGTTGGCTTCTGGGAAGGAAAAAGTGATTTCCTTTTTGCAGATATATAAGGTTGTGTTCCCACAGTCAGTAAACGTGGCAGGTTGGACGCTGTGTACATCCGCAATGTCCAACCTGCAGCGTCCAGCTTTTACAGCATAGTGGATGGCATTTCAAGAAATCTCATCTCTACTATGCATTCAAAGACACTGGCAACAGACCTGCGTAAACAGGCATGCGGTGCGTCTTTCCAGATGTGGAGACACTCAGTCCCCGCAGCGTAAATTTCCTATAGACTTTCATTAGGTTATGTTTCCATGTTCAGTATTTGCTGAAGATCTGACGCTGCAGACAGCCACCTCCGGCATCCCTGCGTATACGCACATGCGGTGCGTCTTCATAGACCGCAGGATGTCTATTTATCTTGCGGAGACACTCAGTCTCCAAAAGATAAATAGCGCCGTTCTATGTATAGAATGCGGTGATTCCGCCTGTGTTGAATGAACACATGCAGAATCACCGCGCGTACAGAAGCCGGCAGCGCTTTAAATGGGGCGGGCATGTGCTGCGTCCAAAGCGCTGCCGTTCCCGACCGTGGAGACATACCCTTAGAGGCGGTAAAATCGCATCTAATTATTAGTCACATGCGTATTACCTGTGGAAACATGGCTTACTACGCATGTGTACTAATTTACATATGTTGAATCTTGGGTCACATCCGGAAGTACGTGACAGGCCGGGGTCACATTTGCAAGTGTGATGTGAGAAACTCGCATCAGCACCCAGCACTGCCACCGGCACTCAGACCGGCCTGTACGGCTGCATAGAAATACATGCAGCCGCACACTCCGGTCCAGAGTGCCGGGGGCAGTGCTGGGTGCTGATGCCAGAGACTCACGCGAGTCTCTCGCATCACACTCGCAAGTGTGACAGCCGGCCACACAGGAAGTTCCTGAAAGCAGAGAGAGGTCAGTAATATGTAATGTCCTTTTCTTTTTTTCTTTTTTTTTTTTAAATGGCATGGGGTCCCCTATATTTGTAAAGCAGACTACTGGGACTGGTATTTCAGGCTGGTAAGGAACCAATCTATGAACCTTACCAGCCTGATAATACCAGGCCCAGTCCGACGTAGTTCTAAATAACGAGTGTCCCACGACGATCTCCAGCTCTGCTACATCTGGATGCCTGGCTCAGCCTGACATCCAGACACAGCAGAGCTTGTAGATGACAACCGGAGATAACTTGGTCTCCGGCGGTCACCTGCACTGCAGTTCTCACAATCCTCTAACCATGAGAACTTGCCTAGTGACCGGAGATAACCCCCGGTCACATGCACGGCAGTTCTCGCGGTCAGCTCAGTCATCGCAAGAACTGCAGTGGACTCGAACTTCCGGCAGTGTCACAAGCTAAGACATTATTTAAATTAGTACACATGCGTAGTAAGCGGCGTTCCCGCAGTTATTACACATGTGACTAATAATTAGATGCGGTTTTACCGTGACTAATAATTAGATGCGGTTTTACCGCATCTAATGATAGTCAATGGGAAATTTACGCTGCGGAGACTGAACGTTTCCGCATCATAAACAGACATGCTGCAGTCTAAAAAGACGCGCCGCATGTCCGGTTACGCAGGCTGACGCCTGCGTCTTTTAACTTTCTTGAAATCCCATCCACTATGCTGTAACATCTGGACGCTGTGGGTTTGACGCTGCGGATGTATGCAGGGTCAAACCCGCAGCGTTTACTGACCGTGGAAACATACCCCAAGATTTGTCTCACAGAAGTTATCGCAGTTCAGGGACCTGGCTGGGAACGCAACCTCAGTGACCGGCGGTAACCTCGATGAGGTAACTGCTAGTCACTCATGCTGCGCCCGCAGCTCATTCTCCTTGTTCTCGACCTATTTAAATAACACAGGTCAACAAAAAAAAAAATTTTTTCTGGTGTCCAAAATATTTTAATGAATTTGGGGTATTTTTGGGGTGCTGATTCTGAATATGCTATCAGTTTTGCCAGATTGGCTCAAGTTTTTGACATTTTTGGTATCTTATTTATAGCACTTGTTGGTAAATGCGACGCATCATCTCATTAATTTCTTTGGATTAGTACTTGAACTGAGCAGTTCTCAATATAGTTTTGTGTTAATTAGAGTTCTAAAAGTTTGTTCATAGCTTGATTTTTGCACTAACTTTATGTTGTTGTCTGTTTTCCAGTGAAAAGCATGAACTCATCAAGAAGAAGTTGTCTTAACGATCCAGACTCATTCTGTTACATTTGTGGTGAATACACACTGCCAAAACATAGAAGAAACATAACAGACTTCGTAAAAAAAGTGTATTTTGCCTATTTTGGGGTTATGCTTGGGGACCAAGACAAGTTATGGGCACCACACATAGTGTGCAAAGCATGTATCGAATTATTACGAAAATGGAGCAAAGGACAAAGAAAAAGCTTCAAATTTGGTGTTCCAATGGTGTGGAGAGAGCCAAAAAATCATCATGATGACTGTTATTTCTGTGCAGTGCAAGTGCAAGGATTCAATAAGCATAAGAAACGAAAATGGGAGTAACATGGAATCTGCAAGAAGGCCTGTCCCTCATTGTGAAGATGTGCCTGTACCTGTGTTTACCATAAATAACAGTCATCATGATGATTTTTTGGCTCTCTCCACACCATTGGAACACCAAATTTGAAGCTTTTTCTTTGTCCTTTGCTCCATTTTCGTAATAATTCGATACATGCTTTGCACACTGTGTGGTGCCCAAAACTTGTCTTGGTCCTCAAGCATAACCCCAAAATAGGCAAAATACACTTTTTTTCTCTGATCGCCCATGACGGCACCACGGAGAGAGGGGATCCGCCCACCAAGGACAGGAAACCTACGGATAAAAAGGCGGTACCACTCTCCCGCATCAGTTGGTTTCCTGTCCTTGATGGGAGACCTATGGACTTACCAGATCGACGTGGGAATTCCGGGGCCATCTAGTCCGGTTCAGGCAGCTGGGGTCCCTCTGCCTCGGCTAAGGTGGTGACCCGAAGCGCCACCGCGAAGGGCTAGTGGGCCTCTAGGGTGTGCGGGGGAGGTGACAAGGAGTTCGCGGTCACCTCCCCAGGTAAGATGCAGCAGGCAACATCCAGGGGGGTCCCTCTGTGGTTGCGGGAGGTGCGGCGGCCCTCCCCCCAAAAAAGCTGGCGTCAGTCTGCACACTGCACCGCCATCGGGCATGCAGAGCCGCACACTAAGGACTGCATAGGACCGGAGGCGCCGGTCAGCAGCGCCATATATGCACTCCCGGCGCCATCTTGCAAGTTCGGCGCATGCCCGGGATTAAGCTGGTCTCGCGAGGCGCCGGCGAAGCGCTCGTACCGCTTCTGCGCAGGCGCCGCTTGGATCCGACGGCGCAGGCGCCGGCGTTCGGCGCTCCTCGCCATCAGCCGGGCGCTACTGCGCAGGCGCCGGCGTTCGGCGTCAGCCGGGCGCTACTGCGCAGGCGCCGGCGTTCGATCAGCCGGGCGCTACTGCGCAGGCGCGGAAAATAAAAAAAAAAAAAAAAAAAGCGGCGCGAAGGCTTTAAATGGGGAAAGCTACTTCCTCCTAGCGGCTCCGCAAATTTATCAGCAGAAGCCTCAAAAAAAAGCTGCTTGCAACTACATCAGAGTGTTGTCAAAGCAGTGACCGCAGACCAGCAGCAATATGAGCGACCCGGCATCTCCCTTGCCAGAATCATCTCCACCTATAGCAGCGCCACAGCAGCAGCAGCAGCAAAAAAGGCGACAGCAGCGCCAGGACACCAGCAACGAACGCCAGAGGTCCCAACGCAGTAAGGGGTCCAGTACGGCGTCGGGGAAAAAGCCAGAGGCGGAGAATCCCCAATCGGTATTTATGGGTCCTGGAGGTGGTAAGTGGATCTTCGTGAAAGTCAGAGACAGTAAGGTTATTATTTGTCTCTTTTAGGGGAGGAAGAGCGTAGGCAAAACAAAGCATAGAATTTGTGCCATCTGCAGAGAAGATCTTCCACCTGCCTGGGAGAAGACGCTGTGTAATACTTGCATACAGCAGACAGTATCTGAAAGTCTGCCAGGGTTTGCAACCGACTTAAAAAACCTGATTAAAGAGCAAGTAGAAGACACCCTTAGATCCCTAAAAAAGGGGAAAAAACGGAGAAAGACCAAGGATAGGTCTCCATCTCCGGTCTCAAAATCTGACAGCGACAGTGCAAGCTCAGTATCCTCCGACTCCTCCTCCTCCTCATCGGCATCATCCACTTCTTCCTCGGGGGGGCACAATTGTTTCCCTCTAGAGGACACCGATGGCCTTATAAAGGCGGTGAGAAGTACTATGGGATTAGTAGACTCCCACCCCAAAAAATCGGTACAGGACATCATGTTCGGGGGCCTAGAACAAAAAAAGAGGAGAGTTTTTCCACTTAATGATGCAATTGCAGCTTTAATCAAAAAAGAATGGAAAAAGCCCATGAAAAAGTCTCTCTTAACTCCCAAAAGGAAATACCCTTTTGAGGACGAATCCTGCTCCTTTTGGGAAAAAGCCCCCAAATTAGATGTGGCTATAGCCAAAGCGTCAAAAAAATTCGCACTCCCGTTTGAAGACATGGGGGTACTAAAAGACCCTATGGACAAGAAGGCGGACGCCTTCCTCAAAGGCTCTTGGGAGGCAGCAGGGGGGGGCTTAAAACCTGCAGTAGCAGCGGCGTGTACATCTCGCTCCCTAATGATTTGGCTAAACCAACTAGAGGGTCAATTAAAAGGGAAGACTTCCCGAGACTCCATACTGAATACTTTACCAGTGATGAGAGGAGCCGCGGCTTTCCTGGCTGACGCCTCGGCCGACTCAATCAGACTAGCCGCTAGGTCAGCAGCACTAGCTAATGCAGCCAGGCGCGCCCTCTGGCTTAAGAACTGGCCAGGCGACCTCCAAACTAAGACAAGACTGTGTACCATCCCCTGTGAAGGAGAATTCTTGTTTGGCTCCACTTTAGATGACATTTTAGAAAAAGCTGGGGACAAGAAAAAGTCCTTTCCTCCCTTGGGCCTCCCCTCTTACCGGAAGCCCTTTCGGAGCAAGAGGTTTTTCCGAAAGAACCCGGGGAGAGGCCAGGGGAAATGGGAGGATAAGAGGAACAAAAACAAGGGGTTTATCTTTAATAAAAACCCCAATGATAACAAGAAACCTCCGCAATGAAGGTTCGCCCCAGGTGGGAGGGAGGCTGTCTCGCTTTCTCCCAGCCTGGAAAAAGATTACCTCCAGTCAATGGATACTGAACATTATAGAATCAGGACTGAGGTTAACATTCAAGAGATACCCTCGTCCCTCTTTTACGATGACATCTACAAGGTCTTCAGCAGAGGAACAGCTGGCACTAGAAAGAGAAGTCATGGGGTTAGTAGAAAAGAGAGTTCTACTGGAGGTCCCCCCTCAAGAAAGAGGACAAGGATACTATTCCCCTCTATTTCTGAGAAGAAAACCAGACGGGTCTTTCAGAACCATCATAAATCTGAAAAGTCTAAACAACTACTTAGAGGTCCAGGCATTCAAAATGGAAACGATAAAGTCATCTATCAAGATGCTGTTTCCTCAATGCTTCATGGTGGTCCTAGACCTAAAGGACGCATATTATCACGTCCCAATACACAAGGATCACCAAAGATTCCTCAGGATGGCGGTTCACATCAGAGGAGTCCTAAGCCACTTCCAGTTCTCAGCTCTGCCTTTTGGTCTAGCCATAGCACCGAGGATTTTCACAAAACTGATTGCGGAGGTAATGGCCCACCTCAGAGAAGAAAATACCTTGATCGTACCATATCTGGACGATTTTCTGGTAATAGGCTCCTCCCCGCAGCACTGCGAGCAACAACTGGCAATTGTGATTCATTCCCTAAAAGAACTAGGCTGGCTAATAAACATAGAAAAATCCAGACTAATACCTTCTCAAGTTCAGGAGTACCTAGGTCTCACCCTAGACTCCATAGAAATGGAATGTCGGCTACCAGAGAACAAAATACAAAAACTAAAAAGTTTGGTATCGAGGGTTCAGTCTCTCCCCTCCATAACACTCCGTCAGGGTATGTCCCTCCTAGGCTCCATGACCTCTTGCATCCCCGCAGTCCAGTGGGCCCAATTACATTCGAGAGACCTCCAATGGCAGATATTGTCGGAACAAAACCGTCTAGGAGAGCATTTAGACGGGCGGTTAATTCTATCTCCTCGTACCAGCCACTCTCTGACATGGTGGAAATCGCAGGAAAATCTTTCCCAGGGGGTCCCGTGGGTAATTCAGATCTCAAAAGTCCTGACTACGGACGCAAGCCCTTCAGGGTGGGGAGCTCATTTAGACGATCTGGTAGCCCAGGGCACCTGGTCTCCGTCCCTAGCAGACAAATCCTCCAATATGAAGGAACTACTGGCAGTCAAATTTGCCCTTCAGAAATTCTTGAAAGTCCTTCACTCTCATCACGTAAGAGTGATGTCGGACAACCGGGTGGTAGTATCTTACCTCAATCACCAGGGGGGCACCCGTTCCAAAAATCTAATGGAAGTGACCAACTCAATCCTGCAAATAGCCGAGAGCAACCTCCTATCCATAACAAGTCTACACATAAAAGGGGAAGACAACTACAAAGCGGACTTCCTCAGTCGGTCCAGCCTAAAACAGGGAGAATGGGAACTAAATCAGGCAATATTTACCCAGATCACAGAGAAATGGGGTGTTCCCAAAATAGATCTCTTTGCGAGTCACCTAAACAAAAAAGTAACCTCCTTTTGCTCCCTATCTCCCCTGGGGAACCCAGTAGTTGTGGACGCTTTTCTGATGTCTTGGAGCCATCATCTGCTCTATGCCTTTCCTCCTCTCATTCTGATTCCAGCAGTGCTGAGGAAGATTCGGGAGGACGGGGCGCTGGTTATCTTAATTGCCCCGTTCTGGCCGAAGAGACCTTGGTTCTCATGGATGAGAAAGATGTCAATGTCCGACCCCTGGGTATTACCAGACCTTCAGGATCTATTGTCACAGGGCCCAGTCTGCCATCCAAGGGTCAAGAACTTGCACTTGACAGCTTGGCTCTTGAAAGGAAGCTGCTAAAAGACAGGGGGTTCTCCCCAGGGCTAATCTCAACCTTATTACAAAGTAGGAAGCCAGTTACAACGAAACAATATGGCAAGATATGGAAAAAGTTTTTGTCTTCATCAGGCGAAAAAGTAGGGAAAGAAATTCCCCTTAATTCCATACTAGAATTCCTACAAAATGGGTTGGAGATGGGGCTGGCCACTAGTACCCTGAAAGTTCACGTGGCAGCATTGGGGGCCCTATTCAATTTTGATTTAGCTTCAAATAGGTGGGTCGCTAGATTCATAAAAGCAGCAGGAAGATCAAGGCCTCTTCCGACAAAAATCGTTCCTCAATGGGACTTAAACTTAGTCCTTAAAGCCCTGACCAACCCACCATTCGAACCATTACACGAAGCTTCATTAAAAAACCTATCTCTCAAAACCGCTCTGTTAGTCGCCCTCACTTCTGCCCGTAGGGTCAGCGACTTACAGGCTCTTTCGGCTAACCCTCCTTACACACAATTTCTAGAGGATAGGGTCATTTTAAAAACAGACCCAGCATATCTCCCGAAAGTGGCTTCAAAGTTTCACAGGTCTCAAGAGATTTCTCTCCCTTCCTTCTGTCCCAACCCTGTAAATAGGAAGGAACAAACATTACATACACTAGATGTACGAAGATGTCTCTTACGTTACCTAGAAGTCACTAAGGAGAGTAGGGAGGATGCCTCTCTGTTTGTGTGTTTCCAGGGTCCCCGGAAGGGGAAAAAAGCATCGAAAGCCACCATAGCAAGATGGATTACGGATGCCATCAGTCTTTCGTATTCGGCAAGTGGGATGTCCGTTCCCGGGGAGGTTAAGGCTCACTCAACAAGGGCAGTGGCATCTTCCTGGGCGGAGAAGGCCGGAGTTCCTATAGACCAGATATGTAGAGCTGCTACCTGGTCCTCACCATCTACATTCTATAGGCACTATAGATTGGACCTAAACTCCTCTTCAGACCTTACCTTCGGTAAAAGGGTTCTGGAAGCGGTGGTCCCTCCCTGAATGTACTATCTATGCAATTCTCTCCGTGGTGCCGTCATGGGCGATCAGAGAAAAATATAGTTCTTACCGATAACGGTATTTCTCTGAGCCCATGACGGCACCCGTACATTCCCTCCCTTCACCTATGGGTGCTCACATTAAATAGTGCCACGATTTATTCATAGTTTACTAATAGTTTTTAAGTCACGCGGTATCTCGTTATGCTAAACAAGTTAAAGTTAACAAATGTTTTAGTAGTCTCCCATCATTTTCTATGTAAAACAACTGATGCGGGAGAGTGGTACCGCCTTTTTATCCGTAGGTTTCCTGTCCTTGGTGGGCGGATCCCCTCTCTCCGTGGTGCCGTCATGGGCTCAGAGAAATACCGTTATCGGTAAGAACTATATTTTTACGAAGTCTGTTATGTTTCTTCTATGTTTTGGCAGTGTGTATTCACCACAAATGTAACAGAATGAGTCTGGATCGTTAAGACAACTTCTTCTTGATGAGTTCATGCTTTTCACTGGAAAACAGACAACAACATAAAGTTAGTGCAAAAATCAAGCTATGAACAAACTTTTAGAACACTAATTAACACAAAACTATATTGAGAACTGCTCAGTTCAAGTACTAATCCAAAGAAATTAATGAGAGGATGCGTCGCATTTACCAACAAGTGCTATAAATAAGATACCAAAAATGTCAAAAACTTGAGCCAATCTGGCAAAACTGATAGCATATTCAGAATCAGCACCCCAAAAATACCCTAAATTCGATGAAATATCTTTGGCACCAAAAATGCTGTTGACCAGTGATTTTAAAAAAACACACCGTGGGGACCCCTCTAGACTTGTTAACCAACCGTGCTAACACTGACAGCTGAGGGTTGCAGCCCCTAGCTGTCAGTTTTGCTGGCTGGTTATCAAAAATACAGGGGCAACTCATGTTTTTTTTAAATTATTTATTTAGAGTGCATGCGCTGGCTGATGAATTCGGCAGCAGGCCTAGGCTGATAAGAGCAGTAGTCCGATGCCATTGACCGGAGGTAAACATTATACCTCTGATCACAGCTGCGGGAACCGCGACTTTCTGGCCGGCAGTGATGATTTTACCGCTGGTCAAAAGCAATGTTTCCAGGTCACCACCTGACAGCACACTGGAGGACGTCCTTCTTATCCATGATGGGACAGGAAACACGAGAGGTTAAAAGGACCCTCCCCCTACCACCCTTCAGTGTTTTTCCTGTCCCATTATGGATAGGAACGGCGAGAGGAGCTACCGTTCTGTGCGGGGGGATTGTGTATCGGGGGGCTTTGCCTCACCCTTCCCTCCATGAGGCACCCGCTGGCCGACACCCGCCCGAGGGTCCCTCTGCCTACCAGTGTAGCGCTGCTCCTGGTATGAGGATCGCTTCCCCCTGCCGGGGGCTCTCGATCCTTCCGTCACGCCCCCTGGTGCATGCGATCCTGCCGGTTGCCTCTGCGGACGTCGGCGTCTCCATGCGGCCGGCATGAGGAAGCAAATCGTCGCTGCACCATCCTCTCTTTCCGGCCGCGTCACTTCCGGTTTGCGGCTGAGGGGGGCGGGCGGCGTCTCCGAAACAGGAAGCGGTAGTGAGCGCAGGAGCGCTGTACAGATGAACAGACGAGCAGAAATATAAGGTATGTGCAGTAAGCGATCTCCGGTGCATCATGGAGGACGCAGCTAGAGAAGGGCAGGAGTCCACGGCGCTAGTGAGTAGACCAGGGGACCGGTATTATGGACATTTAAAAAAAAAAAAAAAAAAAAAAAAAAATGGGGCATTATCCTGGAGTTTTGTTATTTTTCTATAGGCGGCCTCATTACCAGAAAAACCGTTAAAGAAGCCTGGCAAAAGCAAAAAATGTCCTATTTGCGCAGCCAAACTGAAAGATACCTGGCAGAAACCCCTATGTGAAGCGTGCACCTGCAGAATCATAGGAGAGGAGCAGGCTTCTCTTATGTCAAATATGAGAGCCATGATAAGAGAGGAGGTCCAGGCTTCTGTATCAGGTCTGGCACTACCTCAAGCCTCACCTTCAGAGAGACCGAGCAAAAGGCAGAGGGTCGATTACTCTTCAGGAGATTCGTTATCTGCTGTATCGGATATAGAGGAGGAAGAGGAGAGCAGAGACCCCCCACAGAGAGGGAGAAAATACTTATTCTCTGCGGCAGACACAGGAGAACTGTTGGAGGCTGTGCGGCATACTATGCAGATTGAGGATCCACAACCATCTTGTTCAGTTCAGGACGAAATGTTTGGTGGCTTGCGCTCACAGACTGCAAAAGTGTTTCCAGTAAATTCCCATATCAGATCCATGATTTTGGATGAATGGGAGGAGGCGGAGAAGAGATTGACTATCCCTAAAGATTTCCGACTCCGCTTGCCGTTTGACATGGATGAAGTTAAAGAATGGGTCGATATACCTAAAATAGACATTCCATTGGCTAAAGTGTCCAGAAGAACCTCAATCCCTTTTGAGGACTCTTCCAATCTAAAAGAGCCCATGGACAGAAAGGCAGATGGACTTTTAAAAAGGACCTGGGAGAGTTCTTCGGCGGTTATCGGAGCTAATATCGCAGCAACATCAGTGGCTCGCTCCATGGACCTGTGGCTAAATGATCTTCAGGATCAATTAATAGCCAAAACTCCTAGAGATACTATCATGAAATCTCTGCCTCTGTTAAAATTGGCAACCGCCTTTTTGGCAGACGCGTCCGCGGAGACGGTTAGGTTCGCGGCTAGAGGTCAATCTCTCTCTAATGCAGCCCGAAGAGCTATCTGGCTCAAAAACTGGTCGGGTGATATGCACTCCAAAAATAAATTGTGTTCCATACCCTTCTCTGGGGGCAGGGTCTTCGGACCGGTCCTCGACGATATATTAGAGAAAGCCTCAGACGTAAAAAAGGGGTTCCCTGAAGAAAAGCCTAAAAAATTCCAGCCCTTTCGGAGACCCCGCTATAATCAGAAACAGGATTACAGGGGTAAAGGGAAGCAAGGTAGATGGAGCTACCAGAAAGGGGGAGACAGTAGACCCAAAACCAAAGACTCGAGTTACTCAGGTCCAAGGTCTAGCTACCATAGGAAATGACGCCATCAGAGTAGGTGGTCGTCTAGCCGGATTCCTAGAAGGTTGGAGGGGAATAACAACGAGTCCTTGGGTGTTACAGGTGGTGTCCCAGGGGTACAAAATCGAATTTTCCTCCCTTCCGCCCGAAAGATTTCTGGTGTCCAGCACACATCTAAAATCATCATCCCCCATGTGGTCGGATATACAGGACCTCCTAAAAATGGCGGCAATTGTTCCGGTCCCCTCCCAAGAAGAGTACAGAGGTCATTACTCGAATCTCTTCTCAATAACAAAACCATCGGGAGAGTCGAGAACGATAATAAATCTGAAGCACCTAAACAACTGGGTGGTATACAAAAGATTCAAAATGGAGTCAATTCGGTCTACCATTCCTCTGTTGGGAAGGGGTATGGTGATGTGCACTCTAGATCTAAAGAGTGCATATTACCATGTTCCCATTTACCTAAACCACCAAAAATTCCTGCGGTTTGCGGTAAACATGGAAGGGAAGATCTATCACTTTCAATTTCGCTGTCTCCCCTTCGGCCTGGCGTCGGCTCCCAGGGTTTTTACAAAACTTATGGTAGAGGTAGTCGCATATCTGAGAAATCGGGATGTGATGGTAATCCCTTATCTAGATGACTTTTTGATAGCGGCAGAGTCAGTAAACCAGCTCAGGGTCAACTGTCAGTTCCTCATCTCCACACTAGAGAGTCTCGGTTGGATCATAAATTTGAAGAAATCGGATCTAATACTGAAATCCAGAATAAAATTCCTAGGAGTCATGCTCGACTCAGAAACAAGAATGTCCTACCTTCCGGAAGACAGGCTAAAGGGTATAATAAAAAAAGTCCATCATTTCTCCCGAGGCCGAAATACGATCAGAGACGGGATGAGAATACTGGGATTGATGACGGCCTGCATCCCTTGCGTGAGATGGAGCCAGTTTCATTCCCGACAGCTTCAGCAGGGAGTTCTGAGGAGCTGGAACAGGAGGCAAAATTCTCTAAATCAAAGACTGAATCTTTCTTTTCAGATCAAGAGGTCTCTGGTGTGGTGGACTCTCTCCAAAAATCTCCGGGTAGGAGTGTCATGGCTTCAAACCCCAAGTGTGTCAGTCACGACAGACGCAAGTCAGGAAGGTTGGGGAGGTCATGTCCTAGGAAGATATTTCCAAGGTCGTTGGGAAAGAAAGGACAGCAAGAAGTCATCAAACCACAGAGAGTTGCATGCGGTTTGGAAGGTCCTAACGGCGGCACAACATTTGCTGAAGAACAAGCATGTAAAAATCTTCTCGGACAATACGACGACTGTAGCCTTCCTTCGACATCAGGGGGGCCCAAGACATCTGGCATTACAAGATCTGGCGGAACAGATCTTCAAGTGGGCAGAGAAGTCGGTGCGGTCAATCTCGGCTGTACATCTGGAGGGATCCAAGAACCAGTTGGCAGATTTCCTGAGCAGGAAAAGTGTATCCCCTACAGAGTGAGAACTGAACAGCGAAGTATTCAGGGATCTTTGTCATCGTTGGGGGAAGCCGACTGTGGATCTATTTGCTACAAAGCAAAACGCAAAAGTCGAAACCTTTTACTCCCTAAACCCCTGGGAAAGTCCAGCTGCGATCGATGCCCTGTCACAACCCTGGAGCAACGGTCTTCTCTATGCGTTTCCGCCTCTAGCATTGATTCCAAGGACACTCAGGAAAATTTGCGAGGACGAGGCCAAAGTCATCCTCATAGCTCCTCACTGGCCGAAACGAAGTTGGTTTCCATTGTTAAAAAAATTGTCAGTGGAAGAGCCTCTCCTGTTACCAGTAAGAGAGGATCTTCTTCTACAAGGTCCAGTTCTACACCAGAACCCAGGAGCACTTCAGTTGGCAGCATGGATCCTGAACGGAAGATCTTGAGAGCAAAAGGTCTTTCAGATGACGTCATTTCTACCCTTCAAGCCAGCAGAAAGCCGGTGACATCTGCAATCTACACAAAAATATGGAAAACATTTTGTGGATTCTGTGGGGAGATGACAGTTGATACTGACCATCCAGATATCCCGAAAATTCTTGATTTCTTGCAGTCAGGATTTCAAAAAGGTCTTAGACCAAGTACATTAAGAGTCCAGATAGCGGCCCTAAGTACATTCTTTGATTTTTCTCTATCTACCCACCCCTGGATTAGTAGATTCTCTAGAGCAGTCCAGAGGCTAAGGCCATTCATTAGGAAATCAGTCCCGCCGTGGGATCTTAATCTGGTCCTGAATTTTCTGTGTGATCAGTCCTGGGATATAACTGGAGACATAGATATTAACAAACTCTCTCTTAAAACCGCGTTTTTAGTTGCGATCACATCGGCAAAAAGATTGGGGGAACTACAGGCTCTTTCGGTACAGAACCCGTATTTACAGATCTTTGATGATAAAATAGTACTAAGGCTAGATCCGGCTTTTCTCCCTAAGGTCGTCTCCGATACTAATATGAATCAGGAGATTGTTTTACCGTCATTTTGCCAATTCCCTAAAAACCAAAAAGAAAGATTTTTTCATAACCTTGATGTAAGAGAGTCAGTACTCAGGTACCTTGATCTATCTAGACCCTGGAGACAGGACAATAACTTGTTCGTTCAGTTCAGGGGTTCAAATAAGGGGAAAAAAGCGTCTAAAGCGACTATCGCACGGTGGATAAAATCTACAATTGATTTAGCCTACAAAGCTAAAGGTTTGAATTCCCCGGTTAATCTTAAAGCCCACTCATCTAGGGCCATGGCCCATCATGGGCGGAGAAAGGGGGGGCTACGGCAGACCAAATCTGTAGAGCTGCATCATGGTCTAATCTTAGTACCTTTTCTAAACACTATAAGTTAGATGTAGTTTCGCCTCAGTTGGCCTTTGGTAGAAAGGTACTTCAAGCAGTGGTCCCACCCTAAATACCATTCTCCTTTGGTATTTCTCCAGTGTGCTGTCAGGTGGTGACCTGGAAAACAGTAATTAGACTTACTGGTAATTGTATTTCCAGGAATCCATCCTGACAGCACTGTTAGTTCCCTCCCTATTGTTTGATCTTTATACTTATGTGATGTAACATTTGTATGATTGATTATTTTGTTGTAATAAAACTTGTTTTTGCATCCATCCAGATGTGTTACTTTGGAAAAACACTGAAGGGTGGTAGGGGGAGGGTCCTTTTAACCTCTCGTGTTTCCTGTCCCATCATGGATAAGAAGGACGTCCTCCAGTGTGCTGTCAGGATGGATTCCTGGAAATACAATTACCAGTAAGTCTAATTACTGTTTTTTCACGCAGTCATGCACATGAAAGTGTGGCAAACACTGGATATTTGCCCCCCCCCATTC
Organism: Ranitomeya variabilis; assembly: GCF_051348905.1. Taxonomy (NCBI): domain Eukaryota; kingdom Metazoa; phylum Chordata; class Amphibia; order Anura; family Dendrobatidae; genus Ranitomeya; species Ranitomeya variabilis. The sequence goes on along the minus strand of NC_135236.1, from coordinate 163,620,204 downwards.
AAGTGAATGGGGTCCGGCTACTGCTCTGGTACCTGAACCCGCACTTTTTTTTAAATTTTTAATTTTTTTTCCCCCTTCATGGGGCCTCATTCAGACATCAAAACGCGTACCCATTATAAGGGACTATAGGGCAGGTGTGTTTTTTCATACTAAGTGCGCTGCATCAGAACACTGAGACATGGCTGATTTTGGCCCAAATTACAGATCAAATTTTACAATGCAATGGGTCTTTGAAAAAAAAAAAATACCGCTTGGATGCTATCTGGTCACTGTCTGGTATTCATGCTTGTTTGATAAGAGAAGCTTGAGAACACTTCTTGTTTGCAAAAAAAAAAGGCCTAATGAATCTCTAATAGAAAAACTGACACACTGAACAAAATCTGATGAAATTTTGGTATAAAAGTTACTGATGTCTGAATGAGGCTTAAATCCCATAGGATGAGCTGTGCATAAGTATAAGGCTAAGGGCACAAAGTATGAAAAGTCACCATGAACCCTTTCAATAGCAGTTATGGCCAGTAGATGTGACCTCACATTTCCCACTTGCTTCTTATCACAGAAATGAGTGTAGAGGGTCTGTCAGAAGGGAACCTGTCAGTGGGATCAACCCTCCTACACGGTCTCTATGGGCATGTACGTCATAGGAAGTGCAATGATTGATGTCTGCGATCCAATAACTCCACTGGTCACTAGCTACACCTTTCTCCTATGTGAAGGGAAGAACAATGCGCAGAAGTGAGGACGGTTGTGATCTGCACACGCCTGAAATTTTGTGAGCGAAGCCGGGAATCAGTCTACATGCAGAGGCCTTGCTAAGTGTTAAAATAAGCTCTGGAGGCAGACTCTTAGGAAAATCCCTCTGCCGCCTAAAGAATTTAACACATACTTTACTTATTAACCCCTTAGTGACCACAAATAAGTTTTTTTTACTGACCTGAGATGTAAGAGAATAGCATCCCCATATAGGTGACAATCCAGCAGCTGTCAGCTAAACAATATGGCTATGTGCACACGTAGGAAAAGAGGTGCAGAATTTTCTGCACAAAATCCGCATCTCCTGGCAGAATCCAGCCAGGAGATTAGCAGGGTTTTGCAACTTAATTTGAGAGCAACACAATTTTGGGGCAGAGAGCCTGATTCCAGGGATGTCTTGCTCAGCAGCTTGCTGGACTTTCACTGCAATCGGTGGTTTATCAGCAAGAGATGATCACTTCTGCACTAGATGTTGCTCCTCTGATAGGCAGCTTGCTGATGGTATACACATGTAGCTGCCACTCAGGGGTGTGGGCAGGGTTATACAGAGCTCAGCATTCTGGCCACTGCTGCATCTACAGGAGAGAAAACATGGATTCCATCAAATCTACACCAGGTAGTTCAGTAAGTGACACGTCACTGGAATCAGGCTCTCTGCCCATACATACATCCATGCAGATCTTAGATTCCATAGCAAAAATGTGTTGACTGTTTCCCCTTAAAGGGGTTGTCCACTACTGGCGCAAACCTTTCTTGATCTGAACTTCCCGGGGCTCTCGTGCGTTTCCTATAACACGTGAGCCCGGCGCCCAATGGGCACTGGCATCACTCTTCCTGCCTTCAGACAAATCGAACATCAAGAGGAGGTGACAGCCGGCACAGCCCCCTCTTCCTCTTTGCCTACCATGGCAAAAAAAAGTGCTGAAAAAAACAAAGGAAAAACGTAGCGTGAATAGTTCTTAAATGCTTTAATTGGAGAGAATCCGTTAATTTTCAGTTTGTTTTAAAGAATTGTTTAGATAGATTCTGAATAGTTATGTCACTTTTGTTATATTTGTTTTTGTAGATGAAGGTATGTTTAAGATGGATCATGACGCCCCTACTATTAAACCTCGGAGAATACAGAACCAAAATGTAATCCATCGCCTCGAACGCCGGAAGATCAGCTCGGGGAAGCCTGGCTCTCACTGGCACCAAGTTCGCATTTTCCATCAGAATGTCTTTCCTAACTACACAGTGGTGAATGTGGAAAAGCCGCCATGTTTCCTGCGCAAGTTCTCCCCGGATGGTAGATACTTTATTGCGTTTTCTTCTGATCAGACCTCCTTAGAGATTTACGAGTATCAAGGCTGCCAGGCAGCTGAAGATCTTTTAAATGGCTACGAAGGAGAAATCTTGGCAAATTCTAATGATCAGCGGTCGGTGAACATTCGAGGACGCTTGTTTGAGCGCTTTTTTGTTCTCCTCCATATCACTAATGTGGCTTCAAATGGGGAGCACTTGAACAGAGAGTGCAGCCTGTTTACTGATGACTGTCGTTATGTGATTGTGGGATCGGCAGCCTATCTTCCCGAGGAACCATATCCACCTTTTTATGAAATCTATCGTAATAGTGAGTCTGTGACTCCCAACCCCAGATCCCCCCTGGAGGACTATTCCCTTCACATAATAGACCTTCACACCGGCAGACTCTGTGACACCAGGACCTTTAAATGTGATAAAATCATCCTTTCACACAACCAAGGCCTGTACTTATATAAAAATATCCTGGCCATCCTTTCTGTGCAGCAACAAACCATTCATGTCTTTCAGGTGACGACAGAAGGCACCTTCATTGACGTACGGACTATAGGGCGATTTTGTTATGAAGACGACCTACTAATATTGTCCGCTGTTTACCCTGAAGTACAACGCGAAACTCAAACTGGAATGGCAAATTTATACAAAGAGCCATTTATTAATTCATTGAAGCATAGACTTCTGGTATACCTATGGAGGAGGGCAGAGCGAGATGGTAGTGCCACGGCCAAAAGGCGTTTTTTCCAGTATTTTGACCAACTAAGACAACTCAGAATGTGGAAGATGCAACTACTGGATGAAAGTCACCTATTTATCAAGTATACCAGCGAGGATGTGGTTACACTACGAGTCAACGACCCATCACAGGTACAGGTATAAAAGATTTTTCCTAAATTACTTTTACTTTCATAAGGGTGGACCCTTTTTTATTTTTGTTTTGTTTTTAAAGGGGTCATCCGACAAGTACAAAAAAAATTCTTGGCAGATGTGTTTTTTTTTAACCCCTTAACATCCTTTATTGCGTGCAGGGTGTGAAGAGGAGCTGATCCCTCAACACCAAGCAGGCACCGTCTGTGTTTCACAGCCAACATCTGTCTCTAACAGCAGGGACTAATGCTATCTCCAATTGCGGCTGTATAACAATTTAATTACCGCTGTCAGTCACTTGACAGCAGCAAGTAAATGGCCTCTTTGCTGGTGTGCAAGTACACCAGGTTTGAGGCAATGGGTTAGTGGCCCCTTTTTCCACATTCAGATATTGAAAAAAAAACAAAAAAAAAACAATGGGTTTTATTGTGTCCATAAAAGTGTCCCATCCCCTGGTGACCCTTTGTTTGATAGTTGGAAGCAGCGGCTTATAGAATCTATGTAGTGGCAGGTTAAGGATAGTTTTTTTAAAAAAAATCACTATTTTTTGTAATATCATTAATAAAAGTTAAGTTTTATAACCTGTTAGTGAGGGTTTACACATTGGTGTTCTCCCCTTGTACCTTTCTATGGTAATATATCCCTCCCAGGCCATTCGTTCCTCCCTGTTATTTATTTCCGATCCGTCAAAATATAAAACATTTACACCATGCGTTAAATGGCTAAAAGAAAACCTTACCTTCCAGAATTGCTTTTATTCATTCCTCCACATTTCTTACTCCACCTCCAAAAATAGCAATAAAAAGCAATCAAAACCTTATATGTACCCCAATATGGTGTCAATAGAAACTGCAGCTCAGCGTATAAACAAGCTCTCATCCAGGTCCATTAACAGAAAACTAAAAAAACCTTCAGATCTTAGAATATGGTGACACAAACCCAAGTGTATTATTTTGTTTAAATTTTTTTTGTATTTGTTTTTCAACAATACAAAACTTTAATAAATGTGTATGTGATTATATATGTCCAAAATGTGTGTATGTACATATATTATGTGTGTGTGTATATGTGTGTATATATATATATATATATATATATATATATATATATATATATATACATACATATATACACACATACACAAACACACACACACACACACACACACACACACACACACACACACCTAGGAGTTTGAGGATTCTGTGCAAGATCTTAGTTGTTCCCAGCATTGCACTTTTCTGGACAGACAGCTCAGATGTTGCTCCTGGGATCTGTTGTAGCCATTTTCCCAACTTAGAGTCACTGCTCCAAGTGCTCCTATCACCACTGGAATCACTGTTGGCTTCACCTTCCACATGTTCTCCAGTTCTCCTTTGAGGCCCCGGTATTTCTCCAGCTTCTCATATTCCTTCTTTCTGATGTTGCTGTCACTTGGCACTGCCACATCTATTATCATATCATATTATGATCCTTGTCTACTATCACAATGTCTGGTTGGTTAGCCAACACCTGCTTATCCATCTGGATCTTGAAGTTCTACAGGATTTTATCCCTTTCATTCTTCACCACTTTCTCTGGGATCTCCCACCTGGACTTAGGGGGACTTAGACCATATGCTGTGCAGATGTTCCTGTATACAATTCTTGCTACTTGGTTGTGGCATTCGGTATAAGCTGTTCCTGCTTGCATTTTGCATCCTGCCACTGTGTGTTGGACTGTTTCTGAGGTTTCTTTGCGTAGTCTGCACCTTGGGTCTTGTCTCGTGTGGTAGATTCCTGCTTCTATGGATCTGGTACTTAGTGCTTGCTCTTGTGCTGCTGTGATTAGTGCCTTTGTGTGTCTCGGAGTCTAGCTTTCTCCAGCCATTGGTAGAATTTCTCCATGTCAGCCACCTCCATTATCTGTAGATGATACGTCCCATGCAGCAGCTTGACTTGCCATGGCGCTTCATATTCCTGTTCTTCCTTTCAGATCTGTTGTTGTGGCTGCCTTAAGGTACCGTTACACTAAACGACTTACCAACGATCACGACCAGCGATACTACCTGGCCGTGATTGTTGGTAAGTCATTGTATGGTCGCTGGGGAGCTGTCACACAGACAGCTCTCTCCAGCGACCTACGATCAGGGGAAAGACTTCGGCATCGTTGAAACTGTCTTCAACGATGCCGAAGTCCCCCTGCAGCACCCAGGTAACCAGGGTAAACATCGGGTTACTAAGTGCAGGGCCGCGCTTAGTAACCCGATATTTACCCTTGTTACCATTGTAAAAGTTAAAAAAAAAACACACTACATACTCACATTCCAATGTCTGTCACGTCCCCCGCCGTCAGCTTCCCGCACTGACTGTCAGCGCCGGCCGTAAAGCAGAGCACAGCGGTGACGTCACCGCTGTGCTCTGCTTTACGGCCGGCGCTGACAGTCAGTGCAGGGAAGCTGACGACGGGGGACGTGACAGACATCGGAATGTGAGTATGTAGTTTTTTTTTTTGGTTTTTTTTTTAAACTTTTACAATGGTAACCAGGGTAAATATCGGGTTACTAAGCGCGGCCTTGCGTTTAGTAACCCGATGTTTACCCTGGTTACAAGTGAACACATCGCTGGATCGGCGTCACACACGCCGATCCAGTGATGACAGCGGGTGATCAGCGACCAAAAAAAGGTCCTGATCATTCCCTACGACCAACGATCTCCCAGCAGAGCCTGATCGTTGGTCGCTGTCACACATAACGAGATCGTTAAGCGGGATCGTTGCTACGTCACAAAAAGCGTGACGTTGCAACGATATCGTTAACTAAATCGTTATGTGTGAAGGTACCTTTAGGCATTAGCATTGTAAGGAGCTTTCGTGTCTTTACATCTACAGCTTCCATCTCTTCTTTTGGCCAGCACACTATGCCAGCAGGGTATCTGATAACTGGCAGGGCATATGTATTGATGGCACGGATTTTATTTTTCCTATTGAGCTGGCCCTTCAGAACCTGTCTTACCCTTTGATGGTATTTAGATGTTGCAGCTTTCCTTGCCTCCTCATCATGGTTACCGTATCCCTCTGGGATGCCAAAGTACTTGTAGCATGTCTGTACATCTGCTATGTGTCCTGCTGGTAATTCCACTCCCATCAGTCTTGACTACCTTGCCTCTCTTTATTACCAACGACCGCACTTCTCCAGTCCAAAGGACATCCTGATGTCTTCACTGTAGATCCTTGTCAGGTGGATGAGTGAATTGATGTCTTACTTGTTTTTCGCATACATCTTGATGTCATCCATGTAGAGGAAGTGGCTGATGATGCTTCCACTTTTGAACTTGTATCCATAGCCAGACTCTGCAATTATCTGACTGAGGGGGTTCAAGCCTATGCAGAACAGCAGTGAGGACAGTGCATCACCTTGGTATATGCTGCATTTGATGGTCACTTTTGCTAGTTGTCTTGAGTTGACTTCCAGTGTTGTTCTCATTGCCCCATTGAGTTTCTGAGGAAGGTTCTTGATTTCCTGTTGACATTGTAGAGTGCCAAGCATTCACAGATCCATGTGTGTGTGGCATTAAGTCATAGGAATTCCTACAGTCAATCCAGGCTGAGATTGGTCTGTCTGGATCTTGAGTCTTGAGCGACTGCTCTATTTACTAGGGGCTGGTGCTTAAAGCCTCTGGTGTCGGTCCCAATGCCTTTCTGAGCTGGATTCATGTAATGGTTCATATGGTTCTGTAGCTTGGTTGCTGTGATGCCTGACAGGAGTTTCCATGTTGTTGTAAGGCAGGTTATTGGGCGGTAGTTGTATGGAACTGTTCCTTTGTGAGGATCCTTCATGATCAGCACTGTTCTACCTTGTGTTTGCCAATCTGGGTGGTGGCCTGCTTTTAGCAGTTGGTTCATCTGCTTTGCCATGCGATCATGTACCACTGTTAGGTTCTTTAGCCAGTAGGTGTGGATCATGTCTGGGCCAGGTGCTGTCCAGTTCTTCATGTTCTTGACCTGCTGTTGGATGTCTGCTACTGTAATGGTGACTGGATCTTGCTCTAGGTGGTTGCTGTGTTTCATTCTTAAGGTACCGTCACACTAAACGATATCGCTAGCGATCCGTGACGTTGCAGCGTCCTCGCTAGCGATATCGTTTAGTTTGACACGCAGCAGCGATCAGGATCCTGCTGTGATGTCGCTGGTCGCTGAATAAAGTCCAGAACTTTATTTGGTCGTCCGATCGCCGTGTATCGTTGTGTTTGACACCAAAAGCAACGATACCAGCGATGTTTTACACTGGTAACCAGGGTAAACATCGGGTTACTAAGCGCAGGGCCGCGCTTAGTAACCCGATGTTTACCCTGGTTACCAGCGTAAAAGTAAAAAAAACAAACAGTACATACTCACCTGCGCGTCTGCTTCCTGCTCTGACTGAGCCCGGCCCTAAAGTGAAAGTGAAAGCACCGCGGTGACGTCACCACTGTGCTGTTAGGGCCGGAGCTCAGTCAGTGTCAGGAAGCAGAAGCTGGGGGACGCGCAGGTGAGCATGTGCTGTTTGTTTTTTTTACTTTTACGCTGGTAACCAGGGTAAACATCGGGTTACTAAGCGCGGCCCTGCGCTTAGTAACCCGATGTTTACCCTGGTTACCCGGGGACCTCGGCATCGTTGGTCGCTGGAGAGCGGTCTGTGTGACAGCTCTCCAGCGATCAAACAGCGACGCTGCAGCGATCGACATCGTTGTCGCTATCGCTGCAGCGTCGTTTAATGTGACGGTACCTTTAGATCTTGCAGCCACATTGCACTGGTGTTGTGTGTTTTTTCCTTCTCCCATATGTTCCTCCAGTATTGTTTAGTCTCTGCTATTGTTGGAGTTGCTGCCTTTTGTGCTGTTACTCTGTAGTTGGGAGTACACCTTGGATGGTTCTTTGGAAAACAGGGCATTTATCTTCTTGGCCTCAGCTCCTCTAGTGTATCTTCCTAGTCTTTCAGCGAGTGCTTGGAACCTTTGTTTAGCAGTTTCTAGGGCTTCAGTTGGGGTCAGGCCTTGGTACTTGTCTAACTTGGTCTTATTCTTGATCTTTACAACCTTCTGTATTTCTGTTAGTTGGCTGACTTCCCTTCGTGTCACCTTTGATCTTTGTCTCCAGTCTTCAAGGGGCAAGTACTTTTGTTATTCTTGCTGAGGCAGTAGCATAGATCAGTTTATTAGTTTGCGCTTTGGTGGTGGTAGGTATTGATGCTCTATTGGCATCTTTTAGCATACTGTCTGGTGATATTGATGGTATTTAGTTTATCTGAGATCTGTTTCAAATCAGCTGCTGTGCTCTCTAGTTGCAGGATTGGATCAGGATTTTCAGGGGGTTGAACATGTTGCTCTTCCAGGTCTTCATGTGGGGTGGATCTGCAGTGCATTTGATCCATTTCAAGTTGTGAGTTTTTCTTTATGATATTGAAATGTTGGGTGACTAGTTGTTTCTCAGTCAGTGGACATGCAGGTCTTGTATCCATCCAGAGTTTCCTCCTACGCTTCATATATCCTCTCTCATATTTCATCAGATCCAGGTTCTCTTGCCTTGTTCATGTATGGTTTGTTCCAGTAGCCCATTTATCATCAGATTGTCCTGGTTCCTCGACATCTGACGTGGACCTTGTTAATCCGGGCGACGTCTGAGCTGGTATGACTCTCTTTGTTCGTGACACTCTTATGTTTAATGAGGGTAGACACTATAGTGTTAGTAGTCTTGCCCAAGGACCACTACTGGTATATTATTTCCAACAGGGCAGAGCCAGGATTTGAACACCAGTCTCCCATTTCGCTATAACAGCCACTTAGGGTAGTTATTATAGTGTATTATAGTATTAGGAGCCTCGGTATATAATTTATTTTAATTTATTTTTTCCACAGGGATTTGAACCCCAGTCTCCCATTAACCATTACATTCTACCAGCCACTATATTGTTCATTATGTGGTCAGTATTTTATATCAGTATTTGTAAGCCAAAATTAGGAGTGGAACAATCAGAGGAAACGTAAAATAGAAACACGTCACCACTTCTGCATTTGTCACCCATTTCTGGTTTTGGCGTACAAATACTGATGTAAAATACTGACCAAATATTAGACTTGAACATGGCCTCAATTTGACGGTATTCACATCCTAATTAGAGTAAGGGTTTAGGAATTACTGCTCATTAATATGTACCTGTCTCTTTTTAAAGGGACCAAAATTAATTGGGCAATTATCTCGAAAGCTCTTTAATGGGCTGCATGTGCTATGCCCTCGTTAATCCATGATCAATTAAGCAGGTAAAAGGTCAGTAGCTTATTCCAGTTGTGGCATTTAAATTTGGAAGCTGTTAGTGTGAACCAACAACATGCAGTCCAATGAGCTCTCAATGGAAGAGAAGCAGACCATCAATAGGCTGAAGGAAAAGAAGACATCCATCAAAGAGATAGCAGAAATGTTTGGAGTGGCCAAATCAACAGTTTGGTACATTCTTAAAAAAAAAAAGAGTGTACTGGTACCTGAAAAAGACCTGGACGTCCACCAAAGAAAACAGCTGGATGATCGCAGAATCTTTTTGATGCTGAAGAAAAACCCCTTCAAAACATCCGCCTAAGTGAAGAGCACTTTCCAGGAAGTACCATATTTTTTGGACTATAAGATGCATTTTTTCCCTAAAATTTGGGAGGAAAATAAGGGTGCGTCTTATATTCTGAATGCAGCTTACCTGGGATGGGAGAAGGCATGGCGTCAAGCGATCCTGCTGGCTGAGAAGAGGGGTGTTCGGCAGTGCAAATCTGCAAGTTCCCAACTGGTAGGAGGGGGTGATTGGCGATTCCGGGGCTCCACCATGGTTTCAATGCAATGCAAGCTGGGAAAATGGCCACTAGAGATCTCTTTTCCCGTGATCAAATGTATCACACAATCACATCTCGCCACCTGTGCACTTGACTCGATCCCGGCTCATGAATCATGCAGCCGCAGCAGAGACGTACATATTATTTGAGCATGCCCAAGATACTCTGACAAAGCGATATCCAAGCATGTTTGCTCATCACTCGTTAGGATATTTAATCTTCAACTCCTCCATGGAGTGTTTACTGTTTCACGCTGCGTCCCTGCCACCTCTGCGCTGTGGTGTCGGCAGTATCCGCATTGTGATGATGTCACGCCCCTGCACTTCTGGGTGGGGGCTGATGATTGAATATAGAAAGATGAGAACTGCAGTGTTCCTCTTCTCTGCGAGCCACAAAACATCCTATGTATGCCTGTATTACACTCACATATGTGATCTCTAACAAAGGAATTGGATAAAAGGCTGCAGTGGTGATGAATGCAAAGCTTTTACACAAGAGTGACCTGTGCGTTAGGATTCTTTCACACTTCCGTCGTTTGGCCTCCGTCGCAATGCGTCATTTTGGGAAAAAAACGCATCCTGGAAATGTGCCCGCAGGATGCGTTTTTTCCCATAGACTTGTATTGCCAACGGATCGCGATGCATGGCCATACGTCGCATCCGTCGTGCACTGGATCCATCGTGTTTTGGCGGACCGTCACGAAAAAACGTTCAAGGGAACGTTTTTCCGTACGTCGCGTCCGCCATTTCCTATCGCGCATGCGCGACCGGAACTCCGCCCCCTCCTCCCTGGGACTTTAGAATGGACAGCGGATGCGTTGAAAAACTGTATCTTCTGCCCACGTTGTGCCGAATTTTCACAACGTCCGTCGGTACGTCGCGCCGACGCTTAGCGATGGCCGCGTACCGACGCAAGTGTGAAAGAAGCCTTAGTGTCAAAGTTTTGTTGTGTTATGAGTTTCTTTTAGTGGTAAGAACATGAGCATTTCATAGAAAAATAAGCTATTAATATGTTCATGAAACAATCTGTATTTATATTGAATTATATTTATTATAAAGAGTTTTATTTTTTTGTCACTTTTGTTTTTCAACACAATTGTCTGTATTGTTCAGGTGGCCTCGAATGGTAAAGCTGACAGCCAGAAATCACCAGTTTGCGCTTTGTAAACCTCTTTGGTTGTGTTAAAGCTGTTAATTTGCTTTGTGCCCTTTCTACTATTTTGTCTTTCAATCATACCATGCCAAGCACACATTAAATGCTCTTAGCAGCTTCTAACATTTTAGGGAAACATCAAATGGATGAAAAACTACTTGTTGGAAGATTTGGTAATGATAAAGCTGTATGTTAACCACTTGGCACCGAGGACATTTTTAGTATCAACTTTAGTTTTCCACCATTGCCACCTTCCAAAAACCATAACTTTATATTTCCATCAACAAAGCCATAAAGAATAAAATCATCAGAACTGGGGAGACTTTAGGCCATGTTCACACTTTGCGGCGTCCCTCTGCGGGTTCTCCCGCAGCGGAATTGATAAATCTGCAGGGCAAAACCGCTGCGGTTATCCCTGCAGATTTATCGCGGTTTGTTCGGCGGTTTCCGCTGTGGGATTACTCCTATACTATTGATGCTGCATATTCAGCAATATGCAGCATCAATAGTAATGTTAAAAAATAATAAAAATTGGTTATACTCACCCTCCGATGTCCGGATCTCCTGGGCGCTGCACACGGCGCTCCGGTTCAAAAGATGCTGTGCCGAGAAGGACCTTCGTGACGTCATGGTCATGTGACCCAGTCGTCATCACGGTCATGTGACCGTGACGTCACCGCAGGTCCTGTTCGCACAGCAACTCTGACCGGACGGCCGCGTGCAGCGCTGAGAGGTGAGTATAACATGATTTTTTATTTTTATTCTTTTCTTTATCCCAAATATGGTTCCCAGGGCCTGGAGGAGAGTCTCCTCTCCTCCACCCCGGGTACCACCCGCACATTAACCGCTTAATTCCCGCAACGTGGGCACAGCCCCATGCGGGAAGTAAGCGGTTCAATGCATTCCTATGGGTGCAGAATCGCAGCGATTCTGGACAAAGAAGTGACATGCTGCGGGTTTTAAACCGCTGCGTTTCTGCGCGGTTTTTCCCGCAGCATGTGCACAGCGGTTTGCGGTTTCCATAGGGTTTACATGTAAATGGAAACGCTATGGAAACTGCTGCGGACCCGCAGCATCAAAATCGCCGCGGATCCGCGGTAAAAACCGCAAAGTGTGAACATTGCCTAACTCTGGAAAATCCAAATCAGCAGCGTGTCACTCTTCTGAGCTATAATCTGGATTGCCTCTACATATCCCCTGAGTCTGAGATTTTTTTTTCATAAGACATTGGACCTTCTGATAGTAAAATTTTAAATAGTAAATATTTCGGATTTTAACATTTTCATTTTTCAAGCTGGTGTTATACAGTATTCTAATTTACTGAGATAATGACTTTTCGGTTTTTAATTGGCTCTAAGCTATAATCATTAACATTAAGGCTACGTGCACACGTTCAGGATTTCTTGCAGAAATTTCCTGAGCAAAACCAGACATTTTCTGCAAAAAATCTGCATGTGTTTTTCTCGCGTTTTTACCTTGTTTTTACCGTGTTTTTGGTGCAGTTTTTTTTGCGGCTTTTTCCTGAGGTTCCAAGTGCAATAATATAGTGGGAAATCCGAAAAAAATAAGCAAAATTAATGAACATGCTGCGTTTTTTACCGCAATGCTTCTTTTTTTGTGGAAAAAAACGCATAATGTGCACAAAAATTGCGGAATGCATTCTAAATGATGGGATGCATAATGTATGCTTTTTTTCCGCATTTTTATAGCGAAAAAACATGAAAAAAACGCGAAGAATCTGCAACGTGTGCACACAGCCTTACAGACAAACACTTGAAATAGATCAGTCTGTAATGACTCTACAGTTAGGTCCATATGTATTTGGACAGAGACAACATTTTTCTAATTTTGGTTATAGACATTACCACAATGAATTTTAAACAAAACAATTCAGATGCAGTTGAAGTTCAGACTTTCAGCTTTCATTTGAGGGTATCCACATTAAAATTGGATGAAGGGTTTAGGAGTTTCAGCTCCTTAACATGTGCCACCCTGTTTTTAAAGGGACCAAAAGTAATTGGACAATTGACTCCAAGGCTATTTCATGGACAGGTGTGGGCAATCCCTTCATTATGTCACTCTCAATTAAGCAGATACAAGGCCTGGAGTTGATTTGAGGTATGGTGCTTGCATTTGGAAGGTTTTGCTGTGAAGTAAACATGCAGTCAAAGGAGCTCTCCGTGCAGGTGAAACAAGCCATCCTTAAGCTGCGAAAACAGAAAAAACCCATCTGAGAAATTGCTACAATATTAGGAGTGGCAAAATCTACGGTTTGGTACATCCTGAGAAAGAAAGAAAGCACTGGTGAACTCATCAATGCAAAAAGACCTGGGCGCCCACGGAAGACAACAGTGGTGGATGATCGCAGAATAATCTCCACGGTGAAGAGAAACCCCTTCACAACAACCAACCAAGTGAACAACACTCTCCAGGAGGTAGGCGTATCAATATCCAAATCTACCATAAAGAGAAGACTGCATGAAAGTAAATACAGAGGGTTCACTGCACGGTGCAAGCCACTCATAAGCATCAAGAATAAAAAGGCTAGACTGGACTTCGCTAAAAAACACCTAAAAAAGCCAGCACAGTTCTGGAAGAACATTCTTTGGACAGATGAAACCAAGATCAACCTCTACCAGAATGATGGAAAGAGAAAAGTATGGCGAGTCGGCGACGGCATGGTACAGCTCATGATCCAAAGCATACCACATCATCTGTAAAACACGGCGGAGGCAGTGTGATGGCTTGGGCATGCATGGCTGCCAGTGGCACTGGGTCACTAGTGTTTATTGATGATGTGACACAGGACAGAAGCAGTCGAATGAATTCTGAGGTATTCAGAGCCATACTGTGTGCTCAGATCCAGCCAAATGCAGCCAAACTGATTGGTCGTCATTTCATACTACAGATGGACAATGACCCAAAACATAAAGCCAAAGCAACCCAGGAGTTTATTAAAGCAAAGAAGTGGAATATTATTGAATGGCCAAGTCAGTCACCTGATCTCAACCCAATTGAGCATGCATTTCACTTGTTAAAGACTAAACTTCAGACAGAAAGGCCCACAAACAAACAGCAACTGAAAACCACTGCAGTGAAGGCCTGGCAGAGCATCAAAAAGGAGAAAACACAGCGTCTGGTGATGTCCATGAGTTCAAGACTTCAGGCAGTCATTGCCAACAAAGGGTTTAAAACCAAGTACTAGAAATGAACATTTTATTTAAAATTATTGAATCTGTCCAATTACTTTTGGTCCCTTTAAAAACAGGTTGGCACATGTTAAGGAGCTGAAACTCCTAAACCCTTCATCCAATTTTAATGTGGATACCCTCAAATGAAAGCTGAAAGTCTGAACTTCAACTGCATCTGAATTGTTTTGTTTAAACTTCATTGTGGTAATGTCTATAACCAAAATTAGAAAAATGTTGTCTCTGTCCAAATATATATGGACTTAACTGTATATAATATGAGTTTCACTTTTTGTATTGAAGAACTGAAATAAAATAACTTTTTAATGATATTCTAATTTAGTGAGAAGCGCTTGTATATGGAATATACTCCTAAAATAAAGGCACTTATAGCACAAATTAGCCAATTCATGAGAGCCCATCAGTCATGACAAGGCATACCGTATATACTCGAGTATAAGCCGAGATTTTCAGTCCAAAAAAATGGGCTAAAAGTGCCCCTCTCAGCTTATACTCGAGTCATGGAAGCCGGGGGGGGTCGGCGGGTGAGGAGGAGCGACGCCTGTCAAATACTCACCTGCTCCTGACGCGGTCCCTGCATGTCCCACGGTGTTTGGCGCGGCAGCTTCAAGTTCTTCCCCTCTTCAGCGGTCACGTGGTACCGCTCATTAAAGTAATGAATATGGACTCCACTCCCATAGGGGTGGAGCCGCAAATTCATTACTGTAATGAGCAGTACCACGTGAGCGCTCACTACAGGAAGAAGCTGCCGTGCTGAACACCGTGGGACATGCAGGGACCGCGTCAGGAGCAGGTGAGTATATCATATTTACCTTCTCTCGTTCCACCAACGCTCCGTCTTCCCGTCCTCTTGCTGTGACTGTTCAGGTCAGAGGGCGCGATGATGTATTACTGTGCGCGCCGCCCTCTGCCTGAACAGTCAGTGCGGAGAGACGGGACGCAGAGGTGCAGTGATGAGAGGTGAGTATGTCATTTTTTTTTCTAGCGCAGCAGCAGCAGCATTACATGTGGCACAATGCTATATGGAGCGTCTATGGGGCCATAAAGAACTGCATGGAGCATCATATGGGGCATCTGTGGGGCCATAACTGCATGGAGCATTATATGGGGCATCTATGGGGCCATAACTGCATGGAGCATTATATGGAGCATCTATGTGGCCATAAAGAACTGCATGGAGCATTATATGGAGCATCTATGGGGCCATAAAGAACTGCATGGAGCATTATATGGGGCATCTATGGGGCCATAACTGCATGGAGCATTATATGGAGCATCTATGGGGCCATAAAGAACTGCATGGAGCATTATATGGGGCATCTATGGGGCCATAACTGCATGGAGCATTATATGGGGTATCTATGGGGCCATAACTGCATGGAGCATTATATGAAGCATCTATGGGGCCATAAAGAACTGCATGGAGCATTATATGGGGCATCTATGGGGTCATAACTGCATGGGGCATTATATAGGGCATCTATGGGGCCTTAAAGAACTGCATGGAGCATTATATGGAGCATCTATAGGGCCATAAACAACTGCATGGAGCATTATATGGGGTATCTTATGGGGCCATAAAGAACTGCATGGAGCATTATATGGGGCATATTTGTATATGGAGAATCTTATGGGGCCATAATGAACTGCATGGAGCATTATATGGGGCATATTTGTATATGGAGCATTATATGGGGCATATTTGTATATGGAGCATCTTGTGGGGCCATAATGAACAGTATGGAGCATTATATGGGGCTCCTGACTCAATATGGATATTCAAAAACACTTAACCTACTGATGTCTCAATTAATTTTACTTTTATTGGTATCTATTTTTATTTTTGACATTTACCGGTAGCTGCTGCATTTTCCACCCTAGGCTTATACTCGAGTCAATAAGTTTTCCCAGTTTTTTGTTGCAAAATTAGGGGGGTTGGCTTATACTCGGGTCGGTTTATACTCGAGTATATACGGTATATTTCTTTTATGGGACCCTAACTTAGTATTTCTCAAACATGCCCCCTCATTCTAAAAGTCTACAAATTTGATGGGCAGTTAGGATCCACCACTAATTAACAATAGTTTAAGGGCTCAGTCACAAGTAGGTTGCAATGTTGACTTTACATTTTTTTTCTGTACAGCTTACCAAAATATTTCAGACAATATTTTTTTACTGACACTTTGGAAAACCATAATAAATCATTCAATCAATGAAAATATGATATTTAGACTGAATTACTGCTATATGAAAAACTTATAATATGAAGTTACTTAGCGCAGAAATGTCTGCGCTAAGTACCGTCATCTTATAAGTATATTCTGGATTGCATTAATGTAGTCTAAATTGAATATGTTCACAGGAAGCATGAAAGAGGTCAAATAGCCCCTCCTACCTCCTCTCCTCAATGTATTTTCTGTTTCTATATGGATGAAGAGGTAATCCTAGAGTGCTCTGTGCCGGCGGCAGACACTGTGGAAGATGGTAGCCGGACAGCATGAGATTGATTGGGCTTAACTCTCCTCTCATTGCGCAGTTCCTAAATCCCATGGACTCAGAACTCTACCCTCCAATCCGCGCCTTTGGGTAAGGTCTGGGGTGTCTGGAGGACTCTCTGAGCTCTCCAGCCCATCTCCTCCCCTTCCTCCTCACTCGCCGGGCCAGTGAGGCTGGGACACAGCAGTGCTGCTTGCTTCTGGCTTCTCTCGTTGGATCTCATGTGACGCGGTCCAGTCGCCATAAGTGATGCCAGGTGTCTTCTATAAGGTCACTTATGGTTTCTACATTCCACGATGGAACGCAGCGATGCAAATCAGAGGAGGCCTGCGGATACCGCCTCTGATTGGTTGCCCTCACACCGGGAACATAGGGGGAGGAGTCCATCTAATGCAGAGGAGGCTTTGGTCTGGACGCCTGTATAAAGAGCCCCGGACAGAGGACAGATTAAGGTAGGACCAAATCTTACTTTACCGCTCTGCATCTGCGGAGCCCAGTGCTGTTCCGGTTCCTGTAAGTATGCAGGCATTGGGATTCCCCTCCATGGGGCAGGAACAGGACATGAGAGCTAATTTCCTTCTCCCCTTTCAGGGGGACAAGGAACCTGCACCAAGGAGTAAATCCAAGACCGCGATTCGCAAGTGTGCAATCTGTGCGAAAAAATTTGTGTCTTCACATACAAAGGCCCAATATCAATAATGCAAAAAAATAAAATTGTCAGAGAGGAGCAACCCTTCATAAGGGAGGAGATTAATGGGATAGTCCACCAGGAAATACAATCCTCTCTGGCCTTTTTCTCCCAGTCAGTACCTGCTCCCAGTGTCCCTTCAGCGGTTAAAAAAGAGGAAGGTGTGCCAAGAAGATGATTCGGACTGTCAGGAGGAGATGTCCATGCCGGAGAAACTTCTGGATTAGGGTGAGCTAAGCACTGGCCCGGAAGCTCTTCAGGATATGAAGTACTATTTTTCCTTTGAGATCGTGGAAGAACTCCTTATAGCTGTAAGGAGGACCACGAAGGTGGAAGAGGAGAAAACTACACTTATGTTGCAAGAGTAAATGTTCAGCAGTTTCCGATTGAGAAGGAAGCTAGTGTTCCCCATATATAGGACCATCCAGGATTTAGTCTTGGATGAATGAGATTTTCCATAGAAGATGTTAAGCACTCCCGCAGAGCTAAAAGAGAGATTTCCAGTGGATGAAGTAATTGCGGAATGCTGGTCTGATGTGCCGAAGGTAGATATTCAGGTTGCACGGGTGGCTTAGAAGACAACTTTGTCATTTGAGGATTCTTCCCAGCTAAAGGATTGCCTGGAGCGCAAAATGAATGGCCTCCTGAGGAAATCTTGGAAAATCTTAGTAGCACTGCTGAACACTAATACAGTCTCTATGTGCGTAGCTAGATCAATGTCTCATTGTCTTGTTCAGTAAGAGGAACATCTTTCTGCGGGTACTCCGTGAGAAAACATTCTAGCTTCATTACCTCTCCTCCAGAAGTTTACAGGATTTCTAGCAGACGCCTCTGTGGAATCATTAAGAGTGGTGGCAATATCATCAGCTTTATCAAATTCGGTGACACTTACACTGTGGCTAAAGTCATGGCGTGATGACACAACTTAAAAAAATGAAGCTGTATTCTATTCCCTGTAAAGGGAAGTACATGTTTGGACAGGCCATAGATGAGTTACTGGAGTAGGCTTTGGACAAAAAAAGTCCCTGCTTAAGCTGAGAAGGTCTAGGAAAAGGTCCTTTCGGCAACCTGAGGAACAACATCTTCAGTACAGAGGAAAAAGAGAAGATGGGGAGGTGGAGCTACCCCAAAGGCGGCCAAGGCAGAAATTGATTTCTCTCCCAGGGCCAGTGTCAGAATATGCCATGACGCCAAAAGGAAAGTGGGGGGTCGTATTGTAGGATTTCTTCCACAGTGGCAAAAGGTGTGCACAAACCCATGGGTCCTAAAATTCATCCAGGAAGAAGTAAAAATAGTTTGTCTTCTATCCCCCACAGAGATTGAGAATAACACGACTCTTTTCACAAGGACTCAAGAACCCCTTATATTCTGATCTAAAAGACCTGCTTTCCTCAGGGATGGTCTCACTAGTCCCAGAAATGGTGAAAAACAGGCGACACTACTACCGTCTATTTCTGGTAAGAAAACCAAGTTGACCCGACAGGAATATAATCAACTTGAAACCCCTGAACCAATATATTATATATTATGTACAGGAGGTTCAAGATGGAATCTATCAGATCAATAATTCCCCTTATAATCTCCTGAACAAACTATCCACCCTACATCTCATTGACCCATGGCGTATATTTCACCCTACCACTAAAGACTTCACCTTCTTCTCCTCCCCTCACTCATCCTACCATCGTATTGACCTCCTTTTGACACAATCGAGATCCTTAAAGTTAATTAAGTCAGCTAGTATTGGCTTAATCACAATCTCAGATCACGCACCGATCTTCATAGACATTGTCATCGACACCTTACCCCGTCCAGCATCATCTTGGAGACTTAATGAATCCCTATTAGATAACCCACAAAACTTAGAGAAAATAAAGTACGCACTTTCACGATACTTTTTAGAAAATATTACAGATGCGTCAATAACACCCAACATATGGGAGGCCCACAAAGCGGTACTCCGAGGAGAGTTCATCTCAATCGGAGCCCACGAAAAAAACCAAAGAGATAAAGAGATGATGTCTCTTCTTCACCAAATCGCAACCACGGAGCGCCTACATAAAAAAACTGGCAAGCAGGATCTCCAACGGGACTTAGTCGACCTCCGCGTCAGATTAAAAGATTTGCTTAATGTCAAATCGGCTAAGATTTTCATGCATTGTAAACATCGATTCTATATGCACGGGAACAAAAATAGCAAGCTGACCTCCCACCTTCTCAAAAAACAGAAGGAGAGCAAATTTATAAAGCATGTATACAACGATCTGAACGCGAAGGTCGACAGATCCGAGGATATTGCTGAGGCGTTTAGACGCTATTATCAATCCCTCTACAACTTAGAGTCCCCCGATTCTATGAAAGACTGTATAGCTGCGACAGGCAAGATCCATGATTTCTTAGCGCCTCTCTCCCTCCCAAAGGTTCAATCTAAAGACCATGCAGCCCTTCTGTCTCAAGTTACCAGCCAAGAAATAAATAGCGACACCTTAAAAAATATGGCGACCAATAAAACTCCGGGCCCAGATGGCTTCCCACTGTCATACTATAAAAAATTTTCGGACACACTCCTACCGCATTTGACTTCCCTGTTTAACTCCTTTCTAGCAGGAATACCCCCAACCAGACAGACTTTAGAAGCACACATATCTGTTATTCCCAAAGAGGGGAGAGATGGCGGTCAGTGCAGCAACTATCGCCCAATATCTCTATTGAACTCTGATCTAAAGCTCTGGGCTAAAATCCTTGCATCCAGGATCAATAGTGTCCTTGATTCCCTGATACACCCTGACCAAGTTGGTTTTGTCAGAGGTCGTGAAGGGAAGGACAACACATTAAAAATCCTTTTAGCCATCTCACATGCCAGACGCTCCGGAATCCCGTTGGCTCTATTATCAACTGACGCCGAGAAGGCCTTTGACAGAGTCAGCTGGCATTATATGGTATGCACTCTAAAGAAGTTTGACTTCCCACAACCTCTTATTGATGCCATCATGACTCTGTATTCAACTCCAACTGCTAGAGTTAGAGTCAACGGGCTACTTTTGGATTCTTTTGGGATAGGAAACGGGACCAGGCAGGGCTGCCCTCTCTCCCCAACGCTCTTTGTGTTGGTTATGGAGACGCTAATACAGAAAATAAGACAAGAAGAATCTATAAGGGGTCTAACCGTAGATCACACAGAATTTAAGACAGCTGCTTTCGCTGACGACCTTATGATCTTGATCTCAAACCCTAAGGGTACCGTCACACAGTGCAATTTTGATCGCTACGACGGTACGATTCGTGACGTTCTAGCGATATCGTTACGATATCGCAGTGTCTGACACGCAGCAGCGATCAGGGATCCTGCTGAGAATCGTACGTCGTAGCAGATCGTTTGGAACTTTCTTTCGTCGCTTGATCACCCGCTGACATCGCTGGATCGTTGTGTGTGACAGCGATCCAGCGATGCGTTCGCTGGTAACCAGGGTAAACATCGGGTAACTAAGCGCAGGGCCGCGCTTAGTAACCCGATGTTTACCGTGGTTACCAGCGTAAAAGTAAAAAAAAACAAACCGTACATGCTCACCATCTGATGTCCGTCCGGTCCCTTGCCGTCCGCTTCCTGCTCTGACAGATCCGGCCGGAAAGTTAAACATTTCTCTCTCCAATAAGGAATCAAATCAAATTTTAGGACACTCACACGGGTTCTCAAGATGTGTCCTGTTACAGGAGAATGCTTTTAAAGTCCTTTCCAGATGGTATAGAACCCCCGAATCACTCTATCACCTGGGCCTCTCAGACTCTCCTCTTTGTTGGAGATGCACGAAGTCAAAGGGTTCATTATCACACATATTCTGGTCATGCCCAGCTATCACAAAATTCTGGAAAGACGTTTCCGACCGACTCCGCCAATTGGGACTGATAACTCACAACCTAACACCCCAAGAAACTCTACTGTCACTTCCCACGAAGTCATACAAACCGAAAAAACATGACCTTCTCCCTCTTCTAATAGCCGCAGCCAAACACTTAATCTCGTTGCACTGGAGACAAAAGAACCCCCCTCATATTGATGAATGGACCAAAAAAGTTCAGGAAATCTGTAGGATGGAGGAATTGTCCAGCTGGGACTCTTATTCACACGATAAATTCTTTCGGACATGGTTACCATGGCAAATGTTAAATAATCCTTCTTCGCTGCCTTCCACTAGCTATTCTTCTTAGCTATACAAAATGGTTCCCCTGTGAACTCATCGAGTTTATTGACAATGCACTGTGGTGGACCCGGGCACTATTCACTCACCTGGTTACTTTAGTTTTACTTAAATATTCTCTATGGCACTCTGCTACAGATGGTCGAAACTACCTGACTAATTTCTACTGGTTTTTGGTAGTAGTGTATCCGTCCTCCCCAAACTAATAACCTGTACTCAGAAATTTCTACATCGACCACTATCTCCCCTCCGGTATTCCCCCCCCCCCCCCCTCTCTTCACCTCCAGTTTTTGTTGTTCTTGAATCACATGTTAATTGTTTACTGTTTGTTTTTAGCCTTTTGGGTTGCACAACCCGAATCTCGTGACCTAAAATTGCCACCAATATTTCATGCAAATAACTATAGTTATGGTCACCTCGATATTAATATGCAGTTGTATGGTACGTTTTATTCCATTCAGAAGTATGTAACACGATGTCTCAGATTCATGTGTACCATTTTGTTGTTCATGTAATTTGAAAATAAAAAAATTAAAAAAAAAATAAAAAAAAATAATTCCCCTTGATAGAACAAAATTTTGCCATGGCTACAATCAATCTGCAGGACGCATACTATCACGTCCCGATTCACCCGACCTATTAGAAATTTCTAAGGTTTGCGATTGTCCAGGGGAAGCATATAAGGAATTATCAGTTAAATGTACTTCCATTCGGAATAACTTTGGTGCCACGGATCTTCACGAAGATTATAGCAGAAGTCATGGCTTGCATCATAAGGCAGGATATCTGTATAATACCATATCTTGACAACTTCCTGCTTGTGGCCCCATCTGTGCCATTACTCCGGGAGCATCTACAAATGACGACCCAGATTCTGACATCCCTAAGGTGGCCAGTGACCCAACAAAGGTCGAAAATGGTCCCATCCACAAAGAAGACATTCCTAGGGGTTCTACTGGACTCTCACAGGCAGACATCTTTTTTACCCAAGCCAAGACAGATCCAGTTAAAATCAAGGATAAACATCCTACAGAGCAAAAGATCAATATCAGTGAGGTTCGCTATGTCAGTCCTCAACTCCATGACGTCCTGCATTTCGACAGTGACCTGGTAGCAAGCACACACCAGAACCCTTCAGAGGTATGTTCTGACAAATTGGGATGGATCCCCAAAGTCCCTGAACAAGAAATTTCCAATATCTACCTGAATAAAAGCCTGTCCAATATGGTGGAGTAACCCAAAAAACCTAAACAGAGTTGTCCCTTGGTTCCAGGACCCGTTGATAACCATAAAGGTAGATGCCAGCAAAAGAGGATGGGGAACCATGGCCTCCCAGACCTCCTTCCAGGACGTCCCCCTGACAGCACTCTGGAGGACGTCCTCCTCCTCCTTGCAGGGACAGGAAACAACACGAGAGGTTAAAAGGTCCCACTCCGCCCCCTTTCCTTTAGTGTTTTTCCTGTCCCTGCATGGAGGGACACGCGAGAGAAGCAAGCTTACCGGACCGGAGGGCTCAGGGGGATCGTGCGGCTGGTCCAATATCCTTCCCCCTCGTCGATAGCCCAGGGCACATACTTCCCGGGTGGGAGTCCCTGTGCCCAGAGACCAGTCGAGCGGACGCGCTCCTGGGTGAGCCGCTTCCTCCCAGGGGGAGGCTCTCGGCTCGGGCGCCAGGAGGAACAAGAGGCGCCGGCGCCAGTAAGGGAAAAGGCGCATAGGTCCACATGACCTCAGGTGATCATGCATGGACGGCAGAACCTCCCGGCTCAGCGTGCGTTCCACTGCGTGGAACGCGGAAGTAAGTGTGTATTGTCACTTCCGGTGACGTCAGTGGCGTCATTTCCGGCGAAGGCGGTGACAGAACTTGCGTTCCACAGTGTGGAACGCGGAAGCGTCTATAAAAAGGCGCCGGTTTTGAAAATGAGCGTCCAAGCGTTCTATTCGGCAAGCGCTACAGTGAACCGGGACGCACATTCAAACGAGCCAGAAAAGGAGGTCTGCAATGCCAGAGACAAGGGGTAAGTGCAGCAAGGCTGCTAAATCCCTATATGTATATCTGGCAGGGGATGTGCTATTTATGGTATATATATATTTATATTTAAACAGAGGATATGGATCCCAGGAGTGAAGAGACTGGGGTAAGTGCGCATAGCGCATATTACCTTTCTCACTTATTCCTAAGTCACTAAGATATACTCACTCTTATACTTAGGATAAGGAGGCTCAACAGACATCCCTGCCAGTGGCAAAAAAGTCAGGCAAGGCACTGACAAAGTCCAGACGATGCTCCATATGTAATGCAAAGTTACCAGAAGCGCATAAAAAGGAGTTGTGCGGGGCCTGCATTTCTAGAGTTGTAAGAGAAGAGCAACCGTCGTTATTATCCGAAATGAGATCCTTAATTCGGGAAGAAGTACAGAATTCATTAGCTACCATGACACAACGGTACCCCTCCAGCCCAGGTCGAGGTCGCAAGAGACCACGGATGGACCTGGACCAGGATGATGTGGAGGCGTCATCTAAGGAAGAATCAGACGGGAGAAGTTCGGACCAAGAAGAAGGAGAATTACCATTGGAGGAACAGGACCAAGGAAGGAAGTTTCTATTTCCCGTAGAAGAAACAGAAGATTTAGTGCAAGCAGTGAGGAATACGATGCAGATGAAAGAAGAACCGCGGCCTAAGTCCAGACAAGATTTAATGTTTGGAGGGCTTACGTCACAAAAACAGACGGTATTCCCTGTAAGCGATCACCTAAAGCAGATGATATTGCAAGAATGGAAGGATGCTGAACGTAGACTGATAGTGTCTCGGGAATTTAAAAGTCGTCTACCATTCGATCCAGAGGATATCAAGTCTTGGGAGGAAATTCCAAAGGTTGACGTACCCATAGCCAAGGTTACTAAAAAAACGGCTATTCCTTTTGAGGACTCATCTAGCCTCAGAGACGCTATGGATCGCAAAGCAGATATTCTGTTGCGCCGTTCCTGGGAAGCATCGGCAGCGCTGATAAAGGCTAACATTGCAGCCACGTCAGTAGCTAGATCAATGTATTTGTGGATGGGGCAGTTAGAGGAACATTTGGTGAATAAAACCCCACGGGCCGATATAATTTCCTCCTTACCCATCATAAAGTCTGCCACAGCCTTTATGGCTGACACGTCAGCAGAATCCGTCAGATTTGCGGCCAGGAATAGCTCCTTATCCAATGCGACTCGTAGAGCTATATGGCTTAAATCATGGTCAGGAGATAATGCATCTAAAAATAAATTATGTGCTATCCCCTTTTCAGGTTCCAAAGTATTTGGACAGGCTTTAGATGACATTCTAGAGTCTGCTTCAGACAATAAAAAAGGGTTTCCGGAGGAGAAACCAAAAAAGTTTCAGCCATTTCGGAAAAGACCCCCACCTCGAAGTTCCTATAGAGGCAAACAGCCAGACTATAGAGAACAATGGAGATCCAACAGAGGTACCTATAGAGGAGCATACTCTCAGAACCGAAAGGGAAGAAATACCCTATTTGGATCAAGCCCTAGATCTAGGAGACAATGACGCCATAGGTATAGGGGGCAGACTCAGTTTTTTCCTGAACAACTGGAAAAAAATTACAAAAAATGCATATGTCCTCAAAATAATTTCAGAAGGATACAAAATAGAGCTAGTATCCCCAGCACCACAGAGGTGTATACCACCCACCAGCGTGGCAAAAGATTCACCAATGTTCTCGGACCTTCACAAGCTGTTCAGGTCTCAGGTTATAGTGCGGGTTCCCAAAACAGAAATAGCGAGAGGTCACTACTCTTCACTATTTTCAATTCCAAAGCCATCGGGAAAAACTCGCACAATAATAAACCTAAAACCCTTGAACGCCTATGTAAGATACAAAAGATTCAGAATGGAATCAATAAAAACAACTGTCCACCTCATAGACAAAGATGCGGTAATGTGTACACTCGACCTAAAAAGCGCTTATCATCAGGTTCCAATCCATGTAACATCTCAGGAGCTTCTGAGGTTTTCTGTAAAGATTCCGGACCAAACCTGCCACCTACAATTTCAGTGTCTCCCGTTCGGCCTGGCCTCAGCACCAAGGATATTTACAAAACTGGTAGCAGAGGTGGTGGCATATTTAAGAAACGAAGGAATTACAATAATTCCTTATTTGGACGATTTTCTGCTGGTAGCCAGAACAAAAAACACCTTAATCCTACACAGGGATCGAGCCATCTCAGTCCTAGAATATCTAGGTTGGGTTGTAAACCAGGAGAAATCACACATAAAGCCCGAATCTCGGAAGGTGTTTCTGGGAGTTCTTCTAGATGCCACCTCAAGACAATCCTTTTTACCAAGAGAAAAACAGGTGTCAATGAGAGCGTTAATTGTGGAATTCCTAAAACATCGGATTACTATAAGATCAGCCATGAAGATCTTAGGGAAGATGACGGCCTGTATCACTTGCGTAAGGTGGGCACAGGCTCACTCAAGATTGTTACAAGATCAGGTGCTCTCGACATGGGATCGACGTCAGTCATCACTGGACAAAGTAATCCATCTAACAAGAGCAGTAAAAAAGTCATTGCACTGGTGGACTCAAAACAGCAACCTAAGAGTGGGTGTTCCATGGACCTTGAACCCTTGTGTGGTGATTACCACAGACGCCAGTCAGTGGGGTTGGGGAGCCCATCTAGAAGGATCATTCATCCAAGGCAGATGGCCAGAAGGTATCAGTCAAAGATCTTCAAACTACAGGGAGCTTTACGCTATTTGGGAAGCTCTAAGAAGGAATCACTCTCGCTTGAGGAGCAAACATGTGAAAGTCCTAACGGACAACATGACAGCAGTATCCTTCATAAGACATCAGGGAGGTCCCAGACACAAACCACTTCAAGAGTTGGCACGAAGAATATTTTTTTGGGCAGAGAACACAGTCCTGTCGATCACAGCAGTCCACTTAGAGGGATCTCAAAACGTCCTGGCAGATTATTTGAGCAGAAAAGAAGTCTGTCCGACAGAATGGGAATTAAATCAAGAAATCTTTCACCAATTATGTCATCATTGGGGAACTCCCAGGATAGACCTATTCGCTACAAGAAAAAATTCGAAGGTGGCCAGATTCTATTCCCTCAACCCTATGGACATGCCAGAAGCAGTCGACGCTTTGAGTCAAACATGGGTCGAGCCACTCTCTTATGCATTCCCTCCAATAGCACTCATTCCGAGAGTGCTCAGAAAGATTCAGGAAGACCAAGCAACAGTGCTGATGGTGGTGCCATTCTGGCCAAGAAGGAGCTGGTTTCCATTGTTAGGACAAATGACAACAGACAGTCCAATCAGACTTCCCCTATGGAAGGACATCGTTCATCAGGGGCCGGTGTTACATCAAAACCCGGAACGATTACACCTTTCAGCGTGGATCCTGAGAGGGACATCTTGAAATCGCGGGGATTATCGGATGAAGTCATCTCAACAATCCAAGCTAGTCGTAAACCAGTGACTTCAGCTATTTATTACAAGATTTGGAAGAAATTCTGTATGAAGGGTGGCAGGTTGGCCGAGACGTCGGGAAACCCGGATGTTCCCAGAGTTCTGGATTTTCTCCAATCTGGATTCAATATGGGGCTAAGACCTAGTACCCTTAAGGTGCAGATTTCGGCTCTTAGCACATTCCTGGATTACCCATTGGCCTCTCACCCTTGGGTAATCAGATTTGTAAAAGCAATCCAGAGATTACGTCCCACGTTTAGACAAATATCTCCCACTTGGGATTTAAATTTAGTGCTCAGAGCCCTATGTAAAGATCCCTTTACCATTAAAGGTGACATGCCCATTGCAATACGAACTTGGAAAACAGCTTTTTTGGTAGCAATTACAACGGCCAAAAGAGTAGGGGAGATACAAGCCCTGTCAATTAGGGATCCGTACCTCCAGGTTCGTGAGGATCATATAATCTTAAAGCTAGATCCATCATTTATTCCCAAAGTGGCTTCAGTACAAAACAGAAATCAGGAAATAATCCTACCCTCCTTTTGCAATAAACCCTCTAATACAAAAGAACAATCCTTACATTCTCTTGATGTTAGACAGGCAGTACTAGACTATTTGGAGGCCACTAGTACTTGGAGAAAAGATCCCAATCTATTTATCTTGTTTGGAGGTAAAAATAGGGGTAAAAAAGCATCCAAAACCTCTATAGCTAGATGGATCACTACAGTTATCTCAAAAGCCTATACGTCAGAAGGGGTAGATTGTCCTATGGGAATAAAAGCTCATTCCACTCGGGCCATTTCAGCATCATGGGCTGAACGGGCAGGGGCATCTTTAGAACAAATCTGTAAAGCCGCAACATGGGCCAGTGCGAACACATTCTGTAAACACTACAAACTAGACGTGTTAGCAACACAGCAAATGTCATTTGGGCGAAAGGTTCTCCAGGCAGTTATCCCACCCTAAAGGAGTTTTCTTTGGTATTCTCCAGAGTGCTGTCAGGGGGACGTCCTGGAAAATGGGTATTATACCTACCGATAATTCGGTTTCCAGGAGTCCATCCTGACAGCACCGTTACTTCCCCCCCTATGTATACTATGTCATATGCTGTAAATATGATTTGGTTAAATAAAAATTCAAATGGTATCTATCCATGGTGTGGTACTTGTCAAAACACTAAAGGAAAGGGGGCGGAGTGGGACCTTTTAACCTCTCGTGTTGTTTCCTGTCCCTGCAAGGAGGAGGAGGACGTCCTCCAGAGTGCTGTCAGGATGGACTCCTGGAAACCGAATTATCGGTAGGTATAATACCCATTATCTACCTGAATAAAAGCCTGTCCAATATGGTGGAGTAACCCAAAAAACCTAAACAGAGTTGTCCCTTGGTTCCAGGACCCGTTGATAACCATAAAGGTAGATGCCAGCAAAAGAGGATGGGGAACCATGGCCTCCCAGACCTCCTTCCAGAGTCTCTAGTCAGTACAAGTCTGCAGACAGTCTTCCAATTTCAGGGAATTAAAGGCAGCAGAAATACTCAGGTCAGCAATATCTTTGATTTGAAGATGCCAATGTGAAAGTCTATTCAGACAATACTAGCTGGCCTGTGCGAAATTTTCGCACATTGGTTGTCATGGGTGCAGGCAATTTAATGGAAAATCAAGCTGGTCAAATGTTAATGTATTTAATGAGATGATGAACACAGAATGGTATTTATATATGTAGATTGGTGATATAATAAATTGGTTTGATAAGTAGAGGCAAAAAAATGTCTTGAGGTTGTCGTGCCACCTGCAGGTTATTGTTTTTTTCTGCAGGTTTCTGAAAATTAATGTTTAAACTATATTTATTGCTCAAATCGTAAATGTGTGTTTTTTTTGTGTCTTTTGTTGCTGAAGGGGCAAGTTTACGTTTCAAATGGTGTATTATTTGTGTGTGGGGGGCGAAGTAATCACTGAAAATGCAGTGCATGTTTACAAATGTGTTTGCATATGTGACTCACCTGCAGTGAAGTATGCAATCCTCGAATTTGCCTGAAATAGGCTGGGCAAGCTGGAAAGATCCCAAGGCAAATGCCACCTACAGGTATTTTGACCTTTGAAATGGCGTATAATTTGTGTGTGTCGGTGGAGTATAAACGGTGCAAGTGTGCAATTGAATAGTCAGTGCATGTTTACAAATGTGTTTGCATTTGTGACTCACCTGCAGTGAAGTGTGCAATCCTCCAATGTGCCTGAAATCGGCTGGGCAAGGAGTTCGAGAAGCTGGAAAGCCCCCAAGGCAAATGTTAGGATTTGTTTGTGATGTCTGTAAGCAGCTTTGTGGTAGTGTGCTTTGGGGTTGTGTGGTGCCACCTGCAGGTCATTTTTCCTTACTGCAGGTTTATGAAAACTAATGTTTAAACTGTATTTTGTGATCACATTGTGGATGTGTGGTTTGCTTGGCTATTTTCTTGCTGAAGGGGGCAAGTTTACCTTTCAAATGGTGTATCATTTGTATGTGTGGGTGGAGCATGAACAGAGATACAAAGTAATCACTGAAAAAGAGTGTTTAGAAATAATATATAAGGATTACTACAGTCCCACATCTCTGTCAGGGAAACACGAGGTATGAAGAACTAAAGGCTATCTCTGCAAGAATATTCTCCTGGGCCGACGAAAATCTTCTATCCTTATCAGCCCTCCATATAAGAGGAGCAGCCAACATACAGGCAGACTTCCTGAGCAGGAGGGATATTCAACCAGGAGAGTGGAGTCTGAATTCAGAGGTCTTCAACATACTGACCAGTAAGTGGGGTTATGCAGATGGAACGGTTCTCATTGAACCCAGACAATGCCCGTCTACGCGTGGGACGCCTTTGCTCACAGTGGAAGTTCAAGCTGGCCTACTCCTTTTCTCCGGTTCCCATTCTGCCAAAAACTCCTGAAGATAAGAACCGAGTGGACCAAACTACTTTTTAAAGGCTCCTCTCTTCTTCTCGTCCGACTACATGCACTACTGACCCCATTCCCTCTCACCTCATCCAGTCACCTCCAGTCGTCGCAACTCGCCTAACTACAATCTTTAATCTCTTCCTCTACTCATGCTTTTTCCCATCCTCCTTCAAACACTCTATCATTACTTGTTTCCTAAAGAAACCCGCTCTCGATCCATCCTGCACAAACTACAGACCAGTCTCCAATCTCCCCTTCATCTCTAAACTCTTGAAGCGCATGGTCCACTCCCGCCTTACCCGTTACCTCTCCACTCACTCTCTCCTAGACCCTTCACAGTCCGGCTTCCGCCCCCTACACTCAACAGAAACTGCACGTCCAAGTGACCAATGACCTTCTGACAGCAAAGTGTAACGGTGACCACTCTCTGCTCATTCTTCTCAACCTCTCTGCAGCTTTTGACACTGTTGACCACCCTCTCGTACTCTCTAGGCTCCAGTCACTAGGCATTAAGGACACTGCTCTCTCCTGGTTCTCTTCCTATCTTTCTGACCGCTCCTTCAGTGTTCTGTTCTCTGGCTCCTCTTCATCTCTTCCTCTCGCTGTTGGGGTACCTCAGGGCTCAGTCCTTGGCCCCCTTCTCTTCTCTCTCTACAGGACCCCAATTGGACAGACCATCAGCAGATTTGGCTTTCAGTACCATCTTTATGCCGATGACACACAACTATACGTGTCATCCCCTGACCTTACTCCCGCTGTACTAGAGAACGCCAGTGACTGTCTGTCTGCAGTCTCTGACATCATGTCGGAAACTCAACCTCTCCAAAACTGAACTTCTGCTTCCACCGCGTACTAACCTCCCTAAACGTGACATTTCCCTCTCCGTGGGTGGCACCATAATAACACCCCGGCAGCAGGCGCGCTGTTTGGTTGTTACGTTTGACACCAATCTCTCCTTCACTTCCCATATACAATCTCTTGCCTGCTCGTGCCGCATACACCTGAAGAGCATCTCTAGAATCCGCCCTTTTCTCACCATGGAAACAACAAAAACCCTCACTGTCGCCATGATCCACTCCCGCCTGGACTACTGTAACGCTCTATTAATTTGCCTCCCTGTTACTCTACTTTCCCATCTTCAGTCTATCCTCAATGCAGCAGCCAGGGTCATCTACCTGGCTAATTGGTATTCAGATGCAGCCGCTCTTCACCAGTCGTTACACTGCCTACCCATTCATTATAGGATCCTATTCCAAGTACTTGTTCTCACCCACAAAGCTCTCCACAATGCGGCACCCCCTTACATCTCCCTCATTTCTGTCTATCGGCCTAGCCGATGCGCTCTGCAAATGACTTTCGACTAACCTCTGCACTAATCCGTACCTCCCACTCCCATCTCCAAGACTTCTCCCGTGCTGCACCAATCCTCTGGAATGCTCTACCCCAAGAAATTAGGACCATTCACAATTTGCATAGTTTTAGGTTCTCCCTCAAAACATTTGTTCAGAGCGGCCTATCACGTTCCCTAATAAGTCATTTTAGGTTTTTGTGTGTGTGTGTGTGTGTAGCCCTTTCACTACTTCCATCTATCCCCCATCCCCTGAAGATGGCTGGAATATCATTGTAAATACATCATTGTAAATACACACCTGTACTTTGTATATAAAACTTAATTTTGATGGTAAAATTGTAATAATCTTTTCTTTTACTTCCCAATGTTATAAAATTATTTGACACTCCTTTGGTGGCACTATGATCACTGCACCCCTTGATGAATTCATTGAAAAGTGTAGTTTGTAAAATGGGGATACTTGTGGGAGATTCTGCTGTTCTGGCACCTCAGGGGCTCTGCCAATGTGACATGGCACCCTCAAACCAGTCCTGTGTTTTTTTTGTTTTTTTTTTCACGGCTCTACGTTATAAACTTCTGGGAAGAACCTGGGGGTTCAAGGTGCTCACCGCACATCTAGATACATTCCTTGAGGGGTTAGTTTCCGAAATGGGTTCCCTTGTGGGGGATTTCCACTATGTAGGCACATCAGGGGATTTCCAAATACAACATGATGTCCGCTAAATATTCCAGCAAGTTTTGCTTTTAAAAAGTAAAATTTCACTCTTTCCCTTCCAAGCCCTGCCGTACACCCAAACAGTAGTTTTTCCCCCACATTTGGGGTATCGTCATACTCTGGACAAATTGCACAACAAATTTTGTGGTCTATTTTTTTCTGTTACCCTTGCAAAAATAAAAAAAATTGAGGGCAAAAGTAACATTTTTGTGGAAAAAAAAGTTAAATGTTCATTTTTTTCCTTCCACATTCCAAAAATTCCTGTGAAGCACTTGAAGAGTTAATAAGCTTCTTGAATGTAGTTTTGGACACCCTGAGGGATGCAGTTTTTAGACTGGTGTCACTTCTGAGTATTGGGTAATTTACAAAACTTTTTTTTTTTTTTTAATAAATCGCTGGTCAACTTTTAACCCTTATAACTTACTAACAAAAAAAAATGTTTCAAAACTTGTGCTGATGTAAAGTAAACATTTGGAAAATGTTATTTATGAACTAGTTTTGTGTGATATACAGTAACTCTCTGATTTGAGGAAGTAAAAATTAAAAGTTTGAAAAATGCAAAATTTTCAAACTTTTTGCCAAATTTCCATTTTTTCACAAATAAATGCAAGTCAATTCGAAGAAATTTTACCACCAGCATTAAGTACAATGTGTCACAAGAAAACTTACCGCATGAAGGGACACTGGTCCGAATTGTAAAATTTGGCCTTGTCATGAAGGTGCAAACAGGCTTGGGGGTAAAGATGTTAAAGGAGTTGTCCCTTGAGCAAAGGACAATTTAATCAATAGATCTTGGAATTAAAAAGCTTCACAATTGGATGTGTTGGAAAAAACAAAGGTTCCTATGCTGAGATAATCCTCTAAATGTGCTCCTACTGTGTCTAACCGTACAGGAACATGGTCTGATCATAAAACAGCTCCTGGACGCTGGAGGACGCATCGGACTGTGCAAGCTGTTGGTTTCTGTAAGGAAAAACTTTTCTCTGTTTAAAAACTTGTTTTATCCCACAGAATCAGCTGTGATCCTATGCTGTTGTGTCTGTATACTCTCTTTTGATTTCTCCCCAGGAGATGTTATGTTCCTGCACAGTCAGACTTGGACATTACACAGCACACAGAAAGGGCACATTTATAAGATTATCTCGGGACATGAACATTTTTTTAACGCATCCCATTGTGAAACTTAGTTTTACTCTAACATCTAATAAAAAATAAAATATACTTTGTTCATGGGACAACTCCTTTGTGTTCCTTTATTTTTTGAGCACTGTAAATTGGCAGCTTAGAATTGACACTCATTGACATTGATTTGTTTTTGAGAACACAATCTTTGAAAGAAGGAAAATGAAATGTAGAAAAGTGCAATAGAAAATGTCACGTTGCATAGTACGGCACAGTGTGGTAGATGATTATTTCTGAATCTTTTATCCTGGACTTGTGTTTTGTCTTCTCGCAGCCCTCTTTTTTTGTTGTATATAATATGGTTACCACAGAAGTAATTGCGGTCTTTGAGAACACATCCAATGAGCTGTTGGAGCTGTTTGAGAACTTCTGCGACCTTTTCCGGAATGCTACCCTTCACAGTGAAGCCGTGCAGTTCCCCTGCTCTGCCTCCAGCAACAACTTTGCCAGACAGATCCAGCGCAGGTCAGATATGCTATGTTGTCTTCTGGGACTCAATTAACACATGTAAGATTCTATAAAGGTGTATTTCCAAGTGATGATATTTTGTTAGGATATGCCATTACTTTATGATCGTTGGCAGTAAAGAACAGTTGCCTAAATGCTGTTGTCACAATTGACAGAGGCATCTAAGGGGTTTAACTACTGCGATTAGAGCGATTTCTGATTACAGCAGTTACATTTAAGTGCCAGATGTTTAACTGTACACATGTAGTGCAGACAAAGGAAAAGGGTCAACTTGGTGAGATTGGACATTGTACATAACTGTCCTCCATAAGGTTGACCATACACATTACCGAACCTGTCCTCAGGATTGTTCTCAGTTGTTAGGTTGGCGCTGTTAAAGTGTTTAAAATGATACCTTTGTTGTTGAAATCCGTCTTGTGGTTGTTGTTCTTTATTTGCAGTTTTCATTTAATGAGATTCTCGTGCTCCTGGGCGGCCTGTGGGGGCATTTTGGGGGTTCTCTGTTCTCATATTCATCCTTATGAATTAATCTGATTAGTAAGCTGGGTAACGAGAAAAAAATCGAAACAGAATTGAGTTTTTTGGACGCTGCAACATTGGAATAAAATGCAATAAGAGGTGATCAAACCGTTGTATTTTCCCCAAAATAGCATCATTAAAACACCAGCACAGGGAGCAAAAAATAAGTCCCCACCCAACCCCATATCCCGAAAATTGAAAACATTGCGAGTCTTGGAAAATAGCATCACAGGTAAAAAAAATTGTTCACTGCTTAAATAAAAAAACTATACATGTTTGGTAGCTGCGTAAATTGCTGCTGCCCATCAATTTGTGAAGGACTTATAAGACCATTTCTAAAGAATTTGGAGTCCATTATTCTATAATGAGAAAGATTATTCACTAGTGGTGAATGTCTCAACAAATACATCTAAATATCAGACTGCAATTCTCATAGAAAATGCAAAAAGCTCAAGAGCTACAGCTCAGACTCTAAAGTCCTCAGTAAGCATGTTACAGGGAGCCTGCCACGCAATTCATCCTGTTGAAACCACAGGCTCAGATTGGACCACCGAGGGACAGGTGAATTCCCCGGTGTTCCTTTGCAGAAGTGAGCCCACCCCCCCTTATGAACTGTAGTTGATAATTGAATCACTATGTGCAAAAACTGCATCTCATCTTCTTTAAACAAACTACCAAGTTTTTTATTATTAGTGTGAAATGGGGTAATGTAATATTTGCATGTAACTGAACAGAGGGAGCCCTAGAATCAATGTTACTTGTAGGCCCTGGGCAACCCAGTCCAACACTGCATGGGAAGCATGCCTTGGATCCTAGCTGCACGATTGAGGCCATATATACCGTATATATTTTTTTAAAATGCTCCAGCGTTTTAGAGAACACATTGGTTCCCTGCCAGCTCTTTAAACATAGGCAGTGACAATACTACTCCGACGCTGCCCCCAGCTGGCTTCACCCTGCACCGCACCAGGTGATTGACAGGTCTCTATTGAAGACTCCCAAGGCAATTTAAACTACCATGTATACTTGAGTATAAGCCGAGATTTTCAGCCCATTTTTTTAGGCTGAAAGTGCCCCTCTCGGCTTATACTCGAATCACCCCCACCGGTCTGTCTCCCTTCTCCCCCGGTCCGTCTCTCTTCCCCGGGGGTGTTTCTTACCCCCTCCTTCACAGCAGCAGTGGCGTAGCATGGCGATCATGGCATGTATTGAGTCTCTGAGGGAAGTGGAGTGCCGGTAATTAATGGTGCAAGCAGGAGCGGCGCCATCCTGTCATGTATGGAGACGTGGTAGCGGCGTGCTGGTAACGTATAGCGCAGCAGTCATGGAGGCAAGCGGTAGTCATACCGCAGGTGGAGGTTGCGGGCGGCCTGCATTTTTAGTTCCGCACACTTCACTCCCGGTGACGTCACGAATATTCATAAGCCATAATGAGCGAGACTAGAAGTGAAGTGTGCGTAGCGAAAATACAGGCCTCCCACAATCTCCACCTGCCGTTTGGCTACCGCTTGCCTCCACGACTGCTACTGCTGCTCCATACTTAACCG
Organism: Ranitomeya variabilis; assembly: GCF_051348905.1. Taxonomy (NCBI): domain Eukaryota; kingdom Metazoa; phylum Chordata; class Amphibia; order Anura; family Dendrobatidae; genus Ranitomeya; species Ranitomeya variabilis. Next base: position 163,584,521 of record NC_135236.1, on the reverse strand, counting down.
GCATGCCGCTACCTCTGGGACTCCATACGTGACAAGATGGCGCTGCTCCGCTACTGCTTGCTCCATAGGTTACCGGCACCCGCTACCTCCAGGACTCTATGCATGACAGGATGGCGCTTCTCCGCCGCTGTCGCAGCTATGTAGAAGTAGGTAAGAAACACCCCCATGAGACTTGCGGACCAACGGGGAAAGGGGAGACTCGCCGCTACTGTGCAGAAGTGGGTAAGAAACACCCCCATGAGAGACTCGTGGACCGACGGGGAGAGGGAAGACTTGCAGGGAGAGGGGAGACTTGAGGACCCAGTAGCTGCTGCATCTCCCCCCTCGGCGTATACTCGAGTCAATAAGTTTTCCCGGTTTTTGAGGTAAAATTAGGTACCTCGGCTTATACTCGGGTCAGCTTATACTCGAGTATATACGGTATGTTTTCTCTTAAATTCTCCACAGTCAAGGTCTGGTTCATGTTACCCGTGGTTCGGAGAGCATGTATGTCCTCCTGTGTTTGCGTGGGGTTTGTCCAGGTTCTCTAGCTTCCTCAACACTCCAAAGACATACTAATTGGGAACTTGGCTTGTGAGCCCAATGATGATAATGTCTGTAAAGCACTGTCTAATATGATGGTTCTACATAAGTAAGCATAAAAAATGTGAAACCATAGAAATCAAAGAGGGGGGTACTTTTGTTTTTCTCATGACTGTCCATTATTCACTTTTGTTTTTCTCATGACTGTCCATTATTCCCAGATTGTGTGCAATACTTAAGAATGCTATATTTTATTTTTTGCTGCAGGGGATATTTCCGTGAGATCTTTTGTAGTCAGTTCCCGCTTTGTAACCCGCTATAGCAGTGTTTTAGGGGCTGTATACTCATGACAAATTCCCTTTAAGAAATAACCAATGATTGTCTAGTGGCAGATGTGCTAAGCCTTAGATCATCTGCCATTAGACATTCCTTGCTTATAATCTAAGGTATTGTCATTGTGACCTGTGTATGTGTGTACTGTTTGTTTATTGCTGCATGTATAGAATATAGTGTCATGGCACTTCATTACCGATGCACCATGCATTAACGTGAATCTCTGTGCTTTTAGGTTCAAAGATACCATTGTGAATGCCAAGTATGGGGGCCATACTGAAGCCGTGAGGAGGCTTCTGAGCCAGCTGCCTATCAGCGCACAGTCTTATAGTGGGAGTCCTTACCTTGACCTCTCTCTCTTCAGCTACGATGATAAGTGGGTCTCTGTTATGGAGAGGCCTAAAACCTGCGGCGATCACCCAATCAGGTACGTCAAAGCCCAGTGCGTCTGGCAATGTGCTTATTATCATGTATTGCCTATTATACTTAAGGATTTCTTTCAGTTAAGTGTTGTATTGTTGGTCATTGATTACTACATGCCTTTACTTATCTCACTAATATGTTCATGCTATGCATGTCTTTTTTTTAAATATTTTTTTAACCCCCTGCATGCATTTTAGCTAGCAATAATTTTATTTTATTTTTCTTTGTCTTCCAAGACCAAAAACTTTTGTAGCATTTTTCAGTATATGCAATTTTTTAATCACTTTTTTATTTTTTTTTTTCTATTTATTTTTTTTTTGAGGCATAGGACAAAAACAATAATTCTGATGTTGCTTTTTTAGTTTTTATATTCAACATTTACTGTAAGGGATAAATGTGTTTATTTTTCCCACTACAATGAAATAGTGTAGATTAATGTGACATTATTGAGAATGTGTTTTGTTTTTTTTAAACTAATGTCTTGCTTCCATTTATATTTCTATATTACCGTATAAACTCTAGTATAAGCCGAGATTTTCAGCCCATTTTCGGCTTATACTCGAGTCATTGTCCCAGGGGGTCGGCGGGGGAGTGGTGGCTGTCACATCATACTCTCCTCCTCCTGGCGCGGTCTCTGCTTCTCAGATGGTCTCCGGCGCCAGCAGCTTGTTCAGGAATATGCACGCGACTCCACTCCCATAGGCGTGGAGCGCATATTCATTACTTTAATGAGCGGTACCATGTGAGCGCTGGACACAGGAACAAGCTGCCGGCATCGGAGACCATTGGAGAAGCAGGGACGTGCAGAGACCGCACCAGGAGGGGGGTGAGCATGACGGGGAAGGGTGAGCCATTCGATATTCACCTGTCCCCTTTCCACCGCGTCCTCTGGCTTTGACGTTCAGGTCAGAGGGTGTGATGACGTGTTTAGTGCGGCCCCTCTGCCTGAACAGTCACAGCCAGAGGACCCGGAAGACACAGCGGCGCACGGCGGTGGAATGGGGACAGGTGAATATCGCAAGTGCCGGGGGCCTGAGCCAGCAGCGACACTGGCACCTGGCCCCCATAGTGTGCTGGTGTCCCTGCCTGCTCAGGACATCGGCACCTGGCCCCCAGCAACGAGAGGTGAGTAATTTTTTTTTTGTTTTTTGTTTTTTAAATATCGCAGCAGCAGCATATGGGGAGCATATTATTCTATGGAGCATCTTATGGGGCCCATCATGAACTTTACGGAGCATTATATGGGGCTCCTGATTTAATATGGATATTCAAAAACATTTAACCTACTGGTGTCTCAATTAATTTTACTTTTATTGGTATCTATTTTTATTTTTGAAATTTACCAGTAGTTGCTGCATTTCCCACCCTAGGCTCATACTCGAGTCAATAAGTTTTCCCAGTTTTTTTGTGGAAAAATTAGGGGTCTTGCTTATACCCGGGTCAGCTTATACTCGAGTATATACGGTATTTAGCTTTCAGGATATTTACCACAGCCTGCAAAAAAAAACAATACATTTTAAATACACTGCCTTAAAAAAATGAAGGGAACAATAAAATACCACATCCTAGATATCACTGAATTATATATTCCTATTGCAAATCTTTATTCATTACATAGTAGAATGCATTGAGAACAATGAAACCTAAAAATGATCAATGTAAATCAAAATTAATATCCCTTTGTGGTCTGGAGTTGGAATGATACTCAAAATCAAAGTGGAAAATGAATTAGAGGCTGATCCAATTTCAGTGGAAATGCCTCAAAACAAGGAAATGATGCCCAGTAATGTGTGTGGCCTCCACGTGCCTGTATGACCTCCCTACAACGCCTGGGCGGCCTCCTGATGAGGTGGCGGATGTTCTCTAGAGGGATCTCCTCTCACACCTGGATTAAAGTATCAATCAACTCCTGGACAGTCTGTGGTGCAACATTGGTTGATGGAACGAAACATGATGTCCCAGATGTGCTCCATTGGATTCAGGTCTGGGGAACGGGCAGGCCAGTCCATAGCATCAATGCGTTCATCATGCAGGAACTGCTGACACACTTAAGCCACATGAGGCCTAGCATTGTCATGCATCATGAATTCCAGGGCCCACTGCACCTGCATATGGTCTCACAATGGGTCTGGTATGGTCATCTCAATGCCTATGAGTAAGGACATAAAGTCCGAAACGAGTCAGGCGTGCGGGGGATGTTTGCCCCTTGACATTCTAACATGTATGTTATTAACTTTTTATAAACCATGGATTAAATAAAAGACAAAACTTGAATGTTTATGGAAATCACCTGGTGCTGGTTTTTCCTTTTTTGCCTACAATTTTTGAAACATTTTTTTATTAGGCAGGTTTAAGGGTTAAAAGTTGCCCAGCCCAAAAAAAAAAAGTTGACCAGCGATTTCTAATTTTTACAATAAAATTTACAAAACCATTTTTTAGGGACCACCTCACATTTGAAGTCACTTTGAGGGGTCTACATGACAAATACCCAAAACTAACACCATTCTAAGGTGCTCAAAACCACATTTATTAACCTTATGCCGATACCCCATATGTGGGGAAAAACCACTGTTTGGCGCTCAAAAGGGGAGGAGCACTGTTTGACTTTTTATGCTATGTGCACACGTTGCGTATTTGCTTGCAGAAATTTCTGCACGGTTTCTGCATCTCTTGGCAGAAAAACGCAGCTGATAATATGCGCTTTTTTATGCGTTTTTCCATGCGTTTTTGTAAATCCATAGAGCTAAATAAAGATATATCTACTATATAATTGTCTAAAGGTCATTTCCGTCTTTCTGTCTGTCACGGAAATCCCAAATCGCTGATTGGTCGCAGCAAAATGACCACGACCAATCAGCGATGGGCAGAGTCCGGCGGCGAAATGGCCACTCCCTACTCCCTTGCAATCAGTGCCCGCTCCATACTCCCCTCCAGTCAGCGCTCACACAGGGTTAATGGCAAGCCGTGGTGTAACGCACTCCGTTAACACTATTAACCCTGTGTGACCAACTTTTTACTATTGATGCTGCCTATGCAATGCACTCTTGGGACCGGTGCATCGTGAGGAGCATCGGTAAACGCCTGGGCTTGATCTGGGGGGCCGATGGAGGGTGAGTATATAACTATTTTTTGTTTTAATTCTTTTTTTTAACAGGGATATGGTGCCCACATTTCTATATACTACGTGGGCTGTGTTATATACTACATCTCTGTGCTATATACTATATGGGCTGTGCTATATACTACGTGGCTGTGGTATATATTAAGTGGCTGGGCAATAGACTACATCGCTGTGCTCTATACTACGTGGCCTGTGTTATATACTGCATGGGAAGTGTTACATACTACGTCTCTGCTATATACCACGTGGCTGTGCAATATATTACGGTGCTGTGCAATATATTATGTGGCTGTGCAATATATTATGTGGCTGTGCAATATATTACGTTGCTGTGCAATATATTGCGTGGCTGGGCAATATACTACGTGGCTGGGCAATATACTACGTGGCTGGGCAATGTACTACTTGGCTGGGCAATATACGTGTCTGTGCTATTTACTATGTGGGCTGTGCTATATACTACGTGGCTGTGCTATATACTACGTGGCTGTGCTATATACTACGTGGCTGTGATATATACTACGTGGCCGTGCTATATACTACGTGGCCGTGCTATATACTACGTGGCCGTGCTATATACTACGTGGCTGTGCTATATACTACGTGGCTGTGCTATATACTACGTGGGTGTGCTATATACTATGTGGCTGTACTATATACTACTTGGGCTGTGTTATATACTACGTGGCTGGGTTATATACTACGTGGCTGTGTTATAATACGTGGCTGTGCTATATACTACGTGGCTGTGCTATATACTACGTGGCTGTGCTATATACTACGTGGGCTGTTATATACTACGTGGACTGTTATATATGTGGGCTGTGTTATATACTACGTGGGCTGTGTTATATACTACGTGGGCTGTTATATACTACGTGGGCTGTGTTATATACTACGTGGGCTGTGCTGTATACTACGTGGGCTGTGCTGTATACTACGTAAGCTGTGCTATATACTATGTGGGCTGTGCTATATACTATGTGGGCTGTGCTATATACTACGTGGGCTGTGCTATATGCTACGTGGCTGTGCTATATACTACGTGGGCTGTGTTATATACTACTTGGCTGGGCAATATACTATGTGGCTGGGCAACATACCACGTGGCTGGGCAATATACTACGTGGCTGTGCTATATACTACATGGGCTGTGTTATATACTACGTGTGCTGTGTTATACGCTACTTGGCTGTGCTATATTTCTCTGCTATTTCTGTGCATCATGAATCGTGGTATGTGTTAAAGAGGGGGCCCACTGAGACTCTTTCGCCCGGGGCCCTCAAAAACCTGGAGCCGGCCCTGGCTTCACTGATTGGTCACGCCCGGCCACGAACAATCAGCGACACGCGCAGTCCGCCCGCGAATTGGCGCGGAATTTGAACCACGCTTCGCTAATTGGTCGCGGCCGGCCGGTCGAATCCTGTGTATAAATTGCATTATTCTGAAAACTTCATAAATTACATACATATTCTAGAATACCCGATGCGTTAGAATCAGGCCACCATCTAGTGTATATATATATATATATATATATATATATATATATATATATATATATATATATATATATATATATATATATATATATATATATATATATCTGTTTATTTAAAAAAAAAAAAATTGCGTAATTTACATAACCAGCAGAGGGGAAGCCGACGACTGAGGGCTAATGTTAATATTGTGGGAAGCAGCCAATAGCCAGGCTATTAATATCAGCTCACAGCTGTTTGCCTAGCCTTTACTAGCTAGTTTACAGGGGAACCCTAGAAAAAAATTGACATGAGGTCCCCCTAGAAAATCGAACCAGCAAAGGCTAGGCAGACAGCTGCGGGCTGATATTAATAGCCTGGGAAGGGGCCATAGATATTAGCACCCCCAGGCTAAAAACATCAGCTCTCAGCTGCCCCAGAAATGGCGCATCTTATAGATACGCCAATTCTGGCACTTGGCCTTGCTCTTCCCACTTGCCCTGTAGCGTTGGCAAGTGAGGTTCATATTTGTGGGGTTGATGTCACCTTTCTACTGTCAGGTGACATGAAGCCCACAGGTAAGTAATGGAGAGGCGTCTATAAGACACCTATCCATTACTATTCCTATAGTTACATGGTAAACACACACCCAGAATAAAGTCCTTTATTTGAAATAATCACACACTCGTTTATTGAAGCTAAATTTACCATTCTTACTGGACACCTAAACCCCGACGCTCTCGTCACCTGCAAACAATCAAAAAATAATAAACCAACATATACTATCAAACTACCATAGTATAAAGAAAAGGAGCAATGATCAAAAAAATTCATAAATAATTCCAATTTTATTCAATTATGAAACAACTATCAAAACAACATTAAAATATGGATTACAATTACCGTATATACTTGTGTATAAGCTGAGATTTTCAGTAAAAATTTTTGTGCTGAAAACGCCCCCCTCGGCTTATACACGAGTCATGGTTCAGAAAGCCGGCGGGGGAGGAGGAGCGGGGAGTCAGCGGCTGTAGCACAGTTACAGCTGCAGCATCCAGCTTCCATAAGACATCAGTACTTGCCCTCTGTCGCTGCACCTCTGTCCCTGCATCTGTCCTGGCAACGGCAGCACTTTCCTGTAGCTGTGCTCAGCAATCAGGTGGTACCGCTCATTAAGGTAATGAATATGCACGTGACTCCACTCCCATAGGCGTGGAGCACATATTCATGACCTTAATGAGCGGTACCACGTGACCGCTCAGCACTGGAAGAAGCTGCCGCGCAGGGACAACGGAGATGCAGGGATGTTCAGCGAGGGCGCGAGGAGGGTGAGAAGGACGGGGGCGCCCAGACTTGTGTCACGGGGTCCTTCTCCGGTACCACACAATCAACAGAGCAAGAGAATAGTGAGCAACTCCAAGACCTTTATTTAGGCAAAAATACGAAAGGTCCATATACGATCCACCACACAAAGGATAAAATAGTCCAGAACACGATTGCAGTTCAGTAACAGGATAAAAGTCCAACAATCCAGCAGACAGAGGATAGCATAGTCCATATACTCTTTCATCATTCCACACAGGACTGATCTGATCTGTCTCTCACCTCCCTGATATTTTAATTCTAACCCTCCTCATTCACAGGTCAGGAGGGGGAAGGTCTCAGGGGCTCATTGTTTCAACAAGCTAGGTCAGCATGTCATTAGCATATTAGCAAACAGTACAGTGCTGTGGGGGCTGATATCAGATGGCAGCAACAGCCATTCATCAATTGGCAAATAACTCGTTCTACAAGAGAACACTATGAAAATAAATAAAATAGAAATATACACAAAAATTATATCCACATAGCATATCACACCATCACAACCTCTCCCCCCTCATAATAAGTGAGCACGCTATGAGATCTACACAGACCTCTGGCCTGCTCACTTTAGTCCACATTGCTCAATAGTTTATAGTTCCTTGTACAGTGGCAGGGGTTGCAATAATCATGAGCACTTGTCCATAAATTCCCGGGTCCTGGCTTTATGGTCATACCAGGCTTTTTGACTGGACTGGGCTGTTCGCTGATGTTCATTAGCCAAGGTAGCTAGCTGGGCTAGACAGTCTCTGAACTCTAGAACGTAAGGAATAATGGGCGTTCCGGTATCTGTCATATCTTCCTCCAATTGTTCTTTCAGAAGAGTGAGAGGCCCACGGACCTTCTGCTCCCACAAAATGACTTTGTAACTCCCCAATGTCATTTCCAAGGAGGATATCTGCAGGATATAGCACAGCCACGTAATATATAGGACAGCCACGTAGTATATAGCAGCCACATAGTATATAGCAGCCACATAACAGTCACACTGGCACTGACTGGAGGGGAGTAGGGAGGGGGCTCTGACTTGATGAGAGTAGGGAGGGGCCATTTCGCGGCTGGACTAAGCCTGTCGCTGATTGGTCGCGGCCGGCCGCGACCAATTAGCGACTCGGGATTTCCGTTACGGAAGTTAGTGACAGACAAACAGACGGAAGTACCCCTTAGACAATTATATATATACTGTATATACTCGTATGTGTTTGTGTCACTGAGATCTATATATCTATGTATTCTATTTGTATATATCTTTTCTATACTAACTTGTCAGTGTGATTTTACTGTACGCGCACATGAATTGCCGGCTTTTCAGAGGACGCCGGTGCGTAAAAATCGGACAGCACTTGCATGGTCCGAGTCCAGTGCGATCTTTATTATTATTTTTTTTTGCGCACCCATAGGCTTGCATTGGCGAGTCTCGGACAATATACGCGTAAAATCGCAGCATGCTGCGATTTTACACGCACGTCTAATACGCCTGAGAAAAAATACGGTGATGGGAGCTGCCCAATAGATTAACACTGGTCCGAGTGCTATGCAATGTTTTCTTGCATAGCACTCGTCCGTATTCTACGGTAGTGTGACCCTGGCCTTAGGCCACACGTCAGGGCTGAGAAGGAAGGAGCGCTGTTTGGCTTTTGGAGCACAGATTTTGCTAGAATAGAATAGTTCAAATGTGCGACATTTGTGGAGCCCTGAAGGTGCCAGAACAGCAGTAAAACACCAAAAGTGACCCCATTCTAGAAACTGCACCTCTTAATGAGTTCATCTATGGCTGCAAAGACCATTTTGTAACATTCGCACCTTGCTTTAGAATTGCAAATCTGCCAGTCTAGTACCCATACATTGTGCCCACATACAGTGTAGTGCCACATTGTGCCCAGCTTGTGTTACTACCAATACGCCCCCGCAAATTAAGTGCCTTCTCTCCGTTATAATAATGCCGAACATGTGGCCTCTTACTGTGGTTTAGGCACAGTGGGGCATTTGGATTTGGAAGCGCAGAATTCACTGGATTTTATTTGAGGGGACGGGAGCCATGTCACTTTTTCAGAGTCTTTGTTCTACCAGTATCGTGGGATCCCCCTATAGTTCCAGTGACAGATGACCTCAGTGGGAACTGGTTTTGTGTGGGATAAATTAGGGTTTTTATTGGTAGAATGTAGTCCGCAAGGACAGGGTCCTCTCCCCTCTGGACTGGTCTGTCATTGTAAATTTGTTTACTGTAAACGATATCTTTAACCCTGTACGTAACCCCTTTTCTCATGTACAGCACCATGGAATTAATGGTGCTATATAGATAAATAAATAATAATAATTGGTAACATTTTATGGTACATAATATTATTCAATCGCTTCCAGACTAAGGCTGGGATCACATTCTTATGTTCTACACTGAGCACTTACTTGGGGGTTTCCATGTAAAACCCACAAAAATGCGATTTAGATTAAACCCCCAAGGGAACCACCCACCAAGAGGCAGATGGAGACACTTCGTACTCCGATTGGCGTCTGCTCCGGTGGTCTCCATCTTTTTAGGTGTGCACAGATCTGTTGTCGCCCACACTTTTGTGCTAAAAAGATGCCTAAAATTATGTGAAACCGCTGGAACACAGACCAGTCCAAAGTGCCTCATAGTAACATAGTTAGCAAGGCCAAAAAAAAAGAAATTTGTCCATCCAGTTCAGCCTATATTCTATCAGAATAAATCCCCAGATCTACGTCCTTCTGAATAACCTAATAACTGTAAGATACAATATTGTTACCCCCCAGGAAGACATCCAGGCCTCTCTTGAGCCCCTCGACTGAATTCACCATCACCAGCTCCTCATGCAAGGAATTCCAGATTCTCACTGCCCTAACAGTAAAGAATCCTCTTCTATGTTGGTGGAAAAACCTTCTCTCCTCCAGACCCAGAGAATGACCCCTTGTGACCGTCACCTTCCTTGGTATAAACAGATCCTCGGAGAGATATTTGTATTGTCCCCTTATAAACTTATACATGGTTATTAGATCGCCCCTCAGTCGTCTTTTTTCTAGACTAAATAATCCTAATTTTGCTAATCTCTCTAGGTATTGTAGTTCCCCCATCCCCTTTATTAATTTTGTTGCCCTCCTTTGTACTCGCTCTACTTCCATTTTATCCTTCCTGAGCACCGGTGCCCAAAACTGTACACAGCACTCCATATGCGGTCTAACCAGTAATTGGTACAGAGGCAGTATAATGCTGGCACTGGCTGCTCCAGGTAAGTTTATCATTAACTAGGATCCCTAAGTCCTTCTCCATGTCAGATTTACCCAGTGGTTTCCAATTCAGTGTGTCATGGTGATATTGTTTTTTTTCTTCCCATGTGTATAACCTTACATTTATCATTGTTAAACCGCATCCAACACCTTTCGCATCTGCCGTCATCTGCCTCATAAGTTAGTGGTTCCGTTGAGTTTTGCATGATTCACGCTTTTGGGGAATTTACACGGAAACCCCGATGTAAGCTCTCAGCGGTGATCGCAGGATAAATATGAGCCAAGCCTTATTCCGATTTTTGGGAGATAGAATAAACAAATAGTCAGAAGTACAAGAATAGATCTTATTTTTTATTTTTGTGCTGGCTGTTCACTGAGTGGCATAAGTGATAAGGTGGATTTATTCTTTGGGTCGGTGCGATTACAGCAATACCAGATTTATATAGTTTTTTTTTTTTTATGTTTTGCTGCTATCACACAATAAAAATTCTTTTATATAAAGAGTGTTTTGTTTTTTTTGTCACCATATTCCGAGAGCTGTCACTTTTTTTTTTTTATTTCTTGGCGAACAGAGATATATGAGGGCTTATTTTTGGCTGGACGAGTTGCAGATTTTTTTTTTTGTACCAGTTTGGCATACATAATATTTTTTGATTGCTTTTTATTCATATTTTTCAGACACACAATGAGTAAAACCCAGAAATTGAATTATTGTTTTATTTTATTATTTTTTGCGTCGTTCACCGTGCGGTAAAAGTGATAAGACCGATTTGTTTGTTGGGTCGGTACAATTACAGCGATACCAGATTGATATTTTTTTTATGATTTGCTATTTTTATACACTAAACACAATATTTTAGCAAAATTAATTTTTTGCATCGTCCTATTCTGAGAGCTGTAACTTATTTTTTTGCCGAATGAGCCATATTAGTGCTTGTTTTTTGCGGGACGGTTTGACTTTTCATTTACCATATTTTTCGGACTATAAGACGCACTTTTCCCAAAAAAAATTTGGGAGGATAATAAGGAGTGCATCTTATAGTGTGAACACAGGCTTACCGGGGGGTTGCGGCAGTGTTGTAGCAGTGGAATCGGCAGCGGCAGGGGTGTGGCGAAGCTGCAGCGGTGGGCAGTGCGGAATGCACCTGAGCAGGGTCCCTTCCTCAGGATGCCGGCAGCAGAAATGTGGCGATGCCACAGCCTGGTGTCCACAGGGAGCAGAGCCAATTGCATCACCGGATTCCCTGCGGCCATCTTCCTGAAGCCGTGGGCTGCCAGAGGCTTCAGGAAAATGGCCACCGGAGGCCTTGCGTGCGCAGAATGAGATCTCGGTGGCACTCAGTTTCAGGAAAATGGCCCCCAAGATCTCAATCTTCGCACGCACGGCCTTCGGCTGCCATTTTCTTGAAGCCTCCGGCGCCCACGGCTTCAGGAAGACGGCCGCAGGGAAACCGGTGATTCACTTGGCTCTGCTCACCGTGGACACCGAGCCGCGGCGTCGCCACATTTCTGTTGCCAGCATCATGAAAGAGAGACCCTGCTCAATGCTCTGCCTCACTGCCGAAACTGGATCAGCAGCATCATCCCACTGCTGCCGCCGTCTTCATGATGAAGGGACCATGCCTTCTGTGACCCTGCTGTATCACTGTCGGCCCTCAGGTAAGATACCTTAAATTCGGACAATAAGACAGACCACATCTTATAAACAATCTTTTTTTCTGCTATTCTTCACCCCCAAATTTGGGGTGCGTCTCATAGTCCGAAAACTACGGTATATCATATTTTTTTACATATGACTTTTTGGTCACTTTTTATTTACTTTTTTATAAGTCACTATGATGAAAAAGCGACATTTTTGCCATGCTTTTTATTATTTTTACAGCATTCGCTAAGCGGAATAAATAAAGTGCCAGTTTTATAGAGCGGGTCAATACGGACGCGGCGATACCAATTGTGTGCACTTGTTTTATTATTGTTTTATCCGAAAGTTTTAAGTGGCAAAATTGGTTTTAGTGATTGTGTGCGCATTTTTGTGGGTTTTTTTACTCTTATATATTTATTTTACTTTTTTCACTTTTTTATACACTTTTTCACTGTGGGACATGTATAATTTTTACTTTATTCACTGGAATCATACACTGCTGTAATCGTGTACAGCAGTGCATGAGAGCAGTTCAGTGCCTCACTGACACTCACTGGCCCAGCCTATTGCTGGATCTCAGACTATAGTACTCTGGGGTCATCACATGACCTCAGGGTACCATGGGTAACCATCAGGACCCGTGATTCTGTTAGTCGACCCCAATTGGACGCAAAACCGGTAGGGTCCGACACTGCAGGGTGTCAGCTGACACCCGCGGGAATTGCCATATTTCCTTTTTCCTCAGCGTCGTTAAAAAGCATTGCCGAAGAATATTTAGCCTTAATGACTGTCGGTAAAAGGCGTATCGGTGGTTAAGGGGTTAAATGACTCATCAGAAAAAAAGTATAATACAAACATGTCACCACATCTAAATTTGTCACCCATTCCTGGTTTTGGCTTCCAAATGTTGAAGTAAAATACTGAACGTGTGACTGTGGCCTAATAGTGATGTTACTAGATAAATTGGACCTTTAGTTCATTGACTTGAATTATGTACTACCGGTCTTGGAACTAAATGCCTGGCATTGTAGAAGAAAATCTATGGTATTTCTATCTAAAGAAGCCCATTCTTGGAGGCAATTCTTAACTTTTCTGTTGACGTACATAATGCGTAAGCTGCGCACAATATTAGTGCCACTCGTAAGTCCTAATTGTAGTGCTTGTAAAGCTGTCAAAATAGAGGATGTGACCGTACTGTTGCTACAAAGAAGAATTGCCCACAGGCTGTAAAAAAAAAAAAAAATGCCCTGTGGCGAACCTGTGTCACACCTAGCTTTTGAATACGTAAGCTGCATGGTGCTTCATAATTCCCCTCAACATGCCATTTACCTAGTCCAAGACTTCTATAGAATAAAAGAAGGCAAGATGGCTCGTCGTCTCCTGAGCTGTGGATGCCTGCGTGTTAATTTCCCATAATCTTGCATTTCGGACCACATTTAATGTTGGTAAATAAGCGTAACTGCCTTTGAAGTGGTCTTGATTACTAGCTGTTTAAATGATATTTTTAGTTTTCGTTAGCATTGTGAGAAATTACAGAGAATTTGCCTCGTGTGCTGTAAATTGCTTCACATCAGAGAGTTCCAAACATAATTTTGCTAATGTTTTGGGAAGGAAAAGCTTTCCTCTTTAGTACTGGAAATGGAATCAAAACAGCAAATAAACGTAATGGCCGCCTTCAATTACACACAAAAACATCACTGTGATCGCTAATGGGAAGAGCAAGAATTCCGAGTCACAATCATTTCTATTTCTCTTTTCGCTCCATTTTGTACATGGATGCATGGTTTGTGTTTCTGGTTCTCTTGGAACATACCTAAAGTCAAGTTCGAGATCTTCTGTGTAGAGAGGTATGAACAGCTGGAAAGCTTTTAGCCATTGCATAAATCAGCAAAGTAAAAGCATAAAGGAGTGCAGACATCCCATGTATGTCAGCCCTGATTATTATTCACATTGCTTTCTGCTGTTCTTACACTATTAGAGGAATGTTTGGATGTGTACTTAGAGCTGTTATTCTACCACTTGGGCTAAGGAAATATTCGAATCTCAGCTACTGGCGCTGTGCACATTACTATGTGAATTTTAGTAATGAGTGGAATTCTCCACTTAGAGCCCAGGAATACACAGCTTCATGGCTTGTGAGTGCATAGAAATTGTACAACACTTCTACAAAAAACTGATAAAAATGGTTCCATTGTTTGCTCTGGCTAGCATGTAGGTTATAATGTAAAGATCTTGAGGGTTTCTCCATCCGAATTCCTGATACTACTTCATCTGTTCTTTCTCTTTTTTTTTTTTTCCTCCTTAAGATCTTTTCAAAATAATCTTAGAACTGCTCATATAGTATGCCATACTGTGGCTTACATATGGGTCGTACACTTAATGGTTTGTTCACACAGAGTTTTTCAGAAGGTTTTTCAAGTTATCAGCTCTAAAACTCACATCAAAAAACAATTCAAATGCAAGGTCAGTTCCTTGTTGGATCTGCTCCAGACTTGACACTGTCAAGTTGAAAAGCTGTGAAACGCCATGTGGGAGAAAAAATAACTCTTCAAACATCTCTTCATGAAACAAAAACAAAAAAATTCAGCCAAAAGTAAAATGGAAGTGTTTCGTGTACTACAAAAAAAAAAGTCAGATTTTTGTGCGCCGAAAAAAAAAATACCTTGTGAACATACCCTTTTTAGACTGTAGTCCAACAAAGCCTTTTTAGGCAGGTTATTACAGTAAGAAACCCACTATCAGTGATGTGCGCGGAAAAAGGTAATAATGAAAATGGGTAAAATCTACATTTTGTTTAAAATTTAATGTAAAAATATACATATTCAGCCATGGCCAAAAGTGTTGGCACCCTTGAAGTTGTTGGAGAAAATGAAGTATTTCTCCAAGAAAATTATGGCAGTTATACTTGTTTTGTTATACACATGTTTATTTCATTTGTGTGTATTGGAACAACACAGAAAAAGCTGAAAAAAAGGCAAATTGGTCATAATTTCATAAAAAACAAACAAAAATGGGACAGGATAGTTGACGCCTTCAACTTAATTTTTGGTTGCACTCCCTTTGGAATAAATGACTGCAATCAATCACTTCCTGTAACAATTAACAGGCTTCTTACACCTCTCAGCTGAAATTTTAGACCAATCTTCTTTTGCAAACTGCTCCAGGTATATCATATTTGAAGGGAGACCTTTCCCAAGAGGAATTTTAAGCTCTTTCCACAGGTGTTAAGTCAGTTTAAGATCCGGATTAATTGCTGGTAACTTTAGAACTCTCCTGCGCTTTGTTGCTATCCATTTCTGGGTGGTTCTTGAAGTATGTTTGGGGTCATTGTCTTGCTGAAAGACCCACGACCTAAGACGCAAACCCTGCTTTCTGACACTGTACCTTGTGACCCAAAATCCTTTGGTAATCTTCAGATTTCAAGATAGTCAAGGCACCCAGTGCCAGAGGCAGCAAAACAACCCCAAAACATCTTTCAACATCTACCAGATTTGACTGTAGGTACTGTGTTCATTTATTTGTAGGCTTCATTCTGTTTTCAGTAAACAGTAAGAGTAAAAAGCTCTATGATGGTCTCATCTGTCTACAAGATACTTTCCCAGAAGGATCTTGGCTTACTCACATACATTTTGGCAAACTGTAGTCTAGCTTTTTTTATATCTTTGTCAGCAGTGCAATCCTCCTGTGTTTCCTGTCATAGCGCTTCATGTCATTCAAATGTCGATGGATAGTTTGTGCTGACACTGAAGCAGCCTGCAGAACATCTTGAATTTCTTTGAAACTTGATTGAGGATGCTTATTCACCATCTAGACTATACCTGTGTTGTAAACTTTCCTGAATTTTTTGAGATTAGCTACAGTTCCATAAGTTGTAAACGTCTTGATTATGTTGCGCACCGTGGACAAATTAACATCAAGATCTCTGGAGATGGACTTGTAACCTTGAGATTGTTGATATTTTTCAAGAATTTTGGTTCTCAAGTCCTCAAACAGTTCTCCATGCTTAGTGTGGCACACACAATGCAAATATTGAGTCAACTTCTCCCCTTTTGATCTGGTTCCAGGTTTAATTTTCATATTGCCCACACCTGTTACTTGCCACAGGTGAGTTTGAACGAGCATCACATGCTTGAAACAAAGTTGTTAACCCACAAATTTGGTAAGGTGCCAACAACAATTTTGACCTGATCATTTTGAGGGCTTTGTGTGAAATTATGTCCAATTTGCCCTTTTTTCTTCCTTTTTTTGTGTTCCAATACACACAAAGGAAATACATGTGTATAACAAAACGCTTAATTGCAATAATTTTCTGGGAGAATTACTTCATTTTCTGGAGCAACTTCAAGGGTGCCCACACTTTTGGCCATGACTAACCATGTATGCCTGCATTAGAAACAAATGGAGTCGTTTACAGGCTAATATTTCTTATTTGGTTGGGTCACCCCACAGACGACATTCAAGTCCTATTTATACATGCCAAGAAAGCCAGCTTGTTGCTAGGCAACACATCATATTAAAAGCGTCGCAAAACACTCATTCTAGACCTCGGTTTGAAAGAATGAAAACAAGGTACATACATTTATTGAATTTCTCATGTTGAGGAATGGTTTGTCTGCCAAGTAGATTATTTCCAGCGTCGTGTAGTAAATTAAAGTAGAGACGTTTTTAATTATGGCAAATTAGTACTTTTATTGCTGGAAAGTGATGTAAAAATCATTTTTAGCTGTGAAAGTCCTTGTGCATGTTCATAGATAATCTCAAAAACCCTCCTAAATACAGTCTCTTAAAATGCATTTTAGCCAGAATTGGCAGATTACTCTGAATGAACCTCTTTGTAAGCTGTTTTTTTTCTTGTGGAATATTAACGCAGAAGTAATGTCATAATAGTTTATTATTTTTTCTGATATCTCTGTATTTCTATTCATCTTTTTCTTTACTGCCTGGCAAGCGGACCATTTTATGTGTCTTCTATTCAATATACGAAACTTGGTGGAAAAAGCAGTTCTGTGAAGCAACTTCATTTCTTTTTATCGTTTAAAAAAAAACTAAACAGGTTTTCAGCAGTTAGATGTTCTTCTGCCATTTTAACCCCTTCAATATCGGTTTAGAGTGAATGTATACGGGGGAGCCGTTAAAAAATAGAAATCGACTAAACAAGCATTCGGCCAACAGCTACCTAGGATGTATGGGCAACTTCAGGCTGTTCATGTTCCATTTTGGTGCCCATGAATGTGCCTTAAGAACCATGCAGTACTGTTTTATTTTGTCAACACCGGATTTTCAACAGAAGTGTTAACCCTAAGTTCCCCAAGACATCATCTTTTTTTTTTTTTTTTTTTCTTGTACGACTATTTTTACCATCAGTGTGGCATTCCCGTTTTCTTGTAATAAAAAAAAAAAATTTCTAAGCTTCGCTTACCAACAGTAAAAAAAACAGTCGAAAGCTCTATTTTATTTGGCTGACGCATTCACTCGAATTGGTGAGTTTGAACCTCAGATTTTTCTTAAAAAATGTCGTTTCCAAATGAGTCCAAAAAAGTATGCCCTAATGAAAATTTTCAAACCACTTCTTCTCTCATAACTAGGGTTGAGCGAAACGGATCGGACAAATTCAAAAATCGCCGACTTTCAGCAAAGTCGGGTTTCATGAAACCTGACCCGATCCCAGTGTGGGATCGACCATGAGGTCGGCGATCTTCGCGCCAAAGTCGCGTTTTGTATGACGCTTTCAGCGCCATTTTTCAGCCAATGAAGGAGGACGCAGAGTGTGGGCAGCGTGATGACGTAGGTCTCGGTTCCCACCATCTTAGAGAAGGGCATGACAGTGATTGGCTTGCTTTCTGCGGCGTCACAGGGGCTATAAAGGGGCGTTCCCGCCGACCGCCATGTTACTGCTGCTGATCTGAGCATAGGGAGAGGATGCTGCCGCTTCGTCAGAAGCAGGGATAGCGTTCGGCAGGGTATATTAACCCCCAAACCGCTTGTGCTGTAGCGATTTCCACTGTCCAACACCACCTTTGTTTTGCTGGGACAGTGGAGGCTAGATTTCTGTGCATCAGCTCTGTAGCTTATAAGGCTCCCTGATGGCTGCATTGCTGTTTGTACGCTGCTGTGCAAACCAACTGCTTTTTTAAAAGCAAAAATCCTGTTGCTCCTTTCTGCACAGTTATCTTGTTTATTTGTCCACAATTTTGTGTGCAGCAGTCCTTTTTATTGCTGGCTGCCATACTTGTCCTGAGATCATTGTAGGGAGATTGAAATTTGTAGTACAGTCCTTGTATTTTTTGATATATCTTCCAGTCACGTTCTGCCACTTACATTGTATAGTCTAATACACAGGGCCTGTTTTTTGCTGCAGTCTCCCCCCCCCAAAAAAGGGACATTTAAATTGCCACTAAGTGGATCTACGTCAGTTCTGTTTGTCGTAGATCTGCCCGCCACGTTCTGCCTTTTACATTGTGTAGTGTAATACATAGGGCCTGTTTTTTGCTGCAGTCTCCCCCTAAAAAAGGGAGATTTAAATTGCTACTAAGTGGATCTACGTCAGTTCTGTTTGTCGTATATCTGCCCGCCACGTTCTGCCTTTTACATTGTGTAGTGTAATACATAGGGCCTGTTTTTTGCTGCAGTCTCCCCCCCAAAAAGGGAGATTTAAATTGCCAACAAGTTTATATACATCAGTACTGTTTGTCGTATATCTGCCAGCCACATTCTGCCACTTACATTGTATAGTCTAATACACAGGGCCTGTTTTTTGCTGTAGTCTCCACCCCAAAAAAGGGAGATTTAAATTGCCACTAAGTGGATCTACGTCAGTTCTGTTTGTCGTATATCTGCCAGCCACGTTCTGCCTTTTACATTGTGTAGTGTAATACATAGGGCCTGTTTTTTGCTGCAGTCTCCCCCCTCAAAAAAGGGAGATTTAAATTCTCAACAAGTTTATATACACCTTCTACCTTGTTTTACAGTACCATATAACGGTTGTTAGTTTGGTTACATTTTCCCAAAAATGATGAAGTGTGGTGGAAGAGGCCGTGGGCGGTCGTTGCCAGCTGGTAATGATGATGGTGGTGGTGGTGGTGGTGGAGCATCTGGTGGTAGTGGGAAAAGCAAAATAGCACATAAGGCTCGAGTTTTTGAGCCATCGTCATTGTCTGGCTACACAAGGCCTCGAAGGCTCCCTTATCTGGGAGTAGGAAAACCGCTTTTAAAGCCGGAGCAGCAGGAAAAAGTTTTGGCTTTCCTTGCTGACTCAGCCTCTAGCTCTTTCACCTCCTCTTCAGAAAGTTTGAAATATAAAAGCAGCGAGTTGTCAGTGGATGCTCCCGGTCAGGAACAAGTTGCTTCCTTGTGTCCTTCACCCAAAGCAAAAGTGAAGGATGCGGCAGGCGACACTACAGTTTACTCCATGGAGCTCTTTCCACATACCGTGCCAGGGTTAGAAAGGGAAATATTTAACAGCCCATTACAAGATGAATCGGACATGGAGTGCACAGCCACAGCTAGATTATTATGCTGTTCCATTGACTCAGATCACTACATTGCCCTCGCAGTATACTGAGCCAGAATCTGACCCTGATGAGACTATGGTGCCCCGTCCCGAACGCTATAGCACCTTACACGGTGACACAGAGGAAGGTGCACATGACATTGAAGAGGAGGTGTTAGATGACCCAGTTGTTGACCCAGATTGGCAGCCATCGGGGGAACAGGGTGCCGCTGGCAGTAGCTCTGAAACAGAGGAGGATGATCCGCAGCAGGCATCTACATCGCAGCAGCTTTCATCTGGCAGGCCCGTATCTGGCCAAAAACGTTTGACAAAACCAAAAACACTTTTAGGACAGCATGGCCATCCGGTGAAAGTATCACAGCGTGCAATGCTTGAAAAAGGTATTCGATAGTAGGAAGAGTGCAGTGTGGCAATTTTTTAACCAAAATCCGAATGATCAGTGCAAAGTTATCTGTAAGAAATGCTCAAAGACCTTTAGCAGAGGGAAGAATGTCCAAAATTTAAATACAACGTGCATGCGTAGACATTTAACCAGCATGCACTTGCAAGCCTGGACTAACTACCAAATGTCTCTTACCGTTGGTGCACCCGCTCAGAAAGAAGGTAGTCAGCAACACTACATTGCTTCCCTCACTGTAAGCCCACCGCTTAGGACACCACCAGCAGCAAATGTGGAGGTATCGTCGTAAGGCCAAAGCAGTCAGGGAATCACGAGGTTCTTGGTAGGAAACACTGTATGTAGGCCAACATCAAGAATACCATCACCAACCCTCTCTCAATCTGCCAAGTCCACCACCACCCCCGCTAGTTCCACCATATGCAGCTCTCCAGTCCAGCTCACTCTACAAGAGACTCTCGTTAGGAAAGGGAAGTACTCATCCTCTCATCTGCGTACACATGGTTTGAAAGCCCACATTGCTAGACTAATCTCATTAGTGATGATGCCCTACCGGTTGGTTGAAAGCGAAGCTTTCAAAGCCCTGATGGCCTACGCAGTACCACGCTATGACCTACCCAGTTGACACTTCTTTGCGAGAAAAGCCATCCCAGCCCTCCACCAGCATGTCAAAGACCGCATTGTCCATGCACTGAGGCAATCAGTCAGTAGAAAGGTGCACCTCACGACAGATGCATGGACCAGTAGGCATGGCCAGGGACGTTACGTGTCCATCACGGCACACTGGGTTAATGTGGTGGATACAGGGGACAGCCATAGTCGGACAGTTCTGCCTAGCCCATGGTCTAGGAAACAGTTGGCTGTAGGCGTTCGCCACCCCTCCTCCTCCTCCTCCTCCAGAAGCGAAAGCTTGTCCACAGAGCGCAGTCGCACGACCACTCCATCCGCAGCTGCCAGTGTTGCACACGAGGTGTCCCATTATGGAACAGCTAGTGGTAAGCGTCAGCAGGCTGTGTTGGAAATGAAGTGTTTGGGCGACAACAGACACACCGCGGAAGTACTGGCAGACTACTTGCAGCAAGAAACTCAGTCATGGCTGGGCAGTGTACATCTTGAGGCAGGCAAGGTAGTCAGTGATAACGGAAGGAATTTTATGGCTGCCATAGCCCTTTCAGAACTGAAACACATACCTTGCCTGGCTCACACCTTGAACCTGGTGGTGCAGTGCTTCCTGAAAAATTATCAGGGGTTACCAGCCCTGCTCCTCAAGGTGCGAAGACTTTGCTCGCACATCCGCTGGTCGCCCGTACACTCCAGCCGTATGCTGAACCATCAGCGATCGCTGAAGCTTCCCCAGCACCGCCTAATAATCGACGTTGCAACAAGGTGGAACTCCACACTGCACATGCTTCATAGGCTGTGCGAACAGAGGCATGCTGTAATGTATTTGTGGGAGGATACACATACACGGGCAGGCAGTTGGATGGCAGATATGGAGTTGTCTGGTGTGCAGTGGTCGAAGCTAGAAGACCTCTGTCAAGTCCTTCAGTGTTTTGAGGAATGCACACGGCTGGTAAGTGCAGACGACGCCATCATAAGCATGAGCATCCCACTAATGTGTCTGCTGATGCAAAGTTTGACTCACATTAAGGAGCAGGCGTTTGCGGCTGAAGAGGAGGGAAGCCTTGATGACAGTCAGCCATTGTCTGCTCAGGGAACTCTCCTGGATGAGGTGGCGGACGAAGAGGAGGAGGATGATGGGGATGAATATTTATGGGAGGAGGATGCTTCTCAGGGGGCAATGGAAACTGGTGGCGTTGCAAGGTCAGGTACAGGGTTTTTGCGGGAGACGAGTGATGTTGATTTGCAAGAAAGTGCTCCTCAACGCAGCACAAGCAGTGAATTGACACCTGGAACATTGGCCCACATGGCTGATTATGCCTTGCGTATCCTAAAAAGGGACCCCCGCATTATAAAAATGATGACCGATGACGATTACTGGTTGGCCTGCCTCCTGGATCCACGATATAAAGGGAAATTACAAAATATCACGTCACATAAGAACCTTGAGCAAATATTGGCTACCAAACAAGCAACTCTTGTAGACCGTTTGGTTCAGGCATTCCCAGCACACAGCGGCGGTGATGGTTCTCACACGAGCTGCAGGGGGCAACATTGCAGAGGTGTTAGAGGTGCACAAATCAGAAGTGGCGTTGGACAGAGGGGTTTTATGACCAGGTTGTGGAGTGATTTCGCAATGACCGCAGACACGACAGGTGCGCAAGCACCCGTGCGAGTGCCGTTTGCCTGGACAGGTGGGTGTGCCCACTTTTGGGCGACGGCACTGGCACAGGGTCCCTCATAGTACATTGAAGTGTCTCTGACGGTGGTGGTGCACACCCAACGTCAGACACACCGTCGTAATATGAGGGGCCCTGTGCCAGTACCGCCGCCCATGAGAGAGTGTCCCCCCCAGCTCAAACAGTGCTCTACCACTTGCAAAACTTACGTCTCACTGCTCCACCACTGTTTAGTCTGTGCTGTTAAATCCTTCAATGGCACTGCCAATACAAATTTGTTGAAATGATAGATGATAATAAAAATATACAGGGGCCCTGCCCTCCATTTAGACCAGTTAATACTGTGTGCGAACTACCACTGTCTGCTACTCAGCAGAGGAGCCCACCCCTGTACCTAGCTATGCCACCTGTTTATTTAGGAACATTGTTTTGGCAGACATTTAGCCCACTTTACTATTTTGGCCTACTAACTGTGTCAGCCACTCCTTCCAGTTATCCACCGAACAAAGCAATGCCGCCTGTGTACTCCAGTTACCAATTTTGAACTGCATTTAGCCTACTTTATCATTTGGGCCTCCTACCTGTGTCTGTCTGTGCCACTCCTTACAGTTGTCCTCCACTGCACAAAGCTATGCCGCCTGTGTACTCCTGTTAAAAATTTAGAACTGCATTTAGCCTACTTTTTTAATGTGGGCCTACAAACTGTCTGCGCCACTCATTACAGTTGTCCTCCATTGAACAAAGCGATGCCGCCAGTTTACTCCTGTTACCAGTTTTGAACTGCATTTAGCCTACTTACTTATTTGGGCCTACTCACTGTGTCAGCCTCTCTTTACAGTTGTCCTCCGCTGAACAAAGCTATGCTGCCTGTGTACTCCAGTTACCAATTTTGAACTGCATTTAGCCTACTTACTTATTTAGGCCTACTAACTGTGCCTGCCTCCCATCACAGTTGTCCTCCACTGAACAAAGCTGAGCCTCAATTTTCATCTTGTTTCGGATATTAAACTGCATTTGGCCTACTTGTTTGGTAGGGCCTACAAACGGTGTCTGCCGCTGCTTGTTGTTCTCCACTGAACAAAGCAGTGCCGCCTGTTTACTCCTGTTACCAATTTTGAACTGCATTTGGCCCACTTTATTACTTGGGCCTACTAGCTGTGTCTGCCACTCATTACAGTTGTCCTCCACTGAACAAAGCAATGCCGCCTGTTTAGTCCTGTTACCACATTTGAACTGCATTTAGCCTACTTTATTATTTGGGCCTACTAACTGTGTTTCCTTCTCATCCTGCCAATTGCCCAGCCACTGCTAGATGAGTCTGCTGGTACATTGACCCAGACCACTACATTCCCCTTGCACTCTACCCTGCTGAAAGTCAGGTTCCCCTTCCCGCATACTATACCACCTTACATGGGGACAAAGAGGAAGGTGCAGATGAAAGTGCAGGTTCCTTCATCAGGTGGGGGGGCATACTCATTGGCGATGTCACTGGCACAGGGCCCCTCATAGTACGCAAAAGTGTCTCTGCCGGTGGGAGGTGCCCCCGCCGTCAAACACACCGCCGTACTTTGAGGGGCCCTGTGCCAGTGCCAATGCGAACGAGTGGGCCCCCCCTGCTTGCTCAGGATCACAGCACTTGCAAAGTTTAAATACTTACCTCTCCCTGCTCCACCGCCGTGACGTAGTCCGCGTTTCCTGGGCCCACAAATAACTTGAACCAGCCCTACCCCCCCCACAACTTTAGCCAAATGACCCCCAATTTTCAATGACTAACTATTATTATAAAGTAAATTAAGATTGACAAGCTTCAGTAATAAGAATTGATGTTTTTGGCATTAAAATGGGCACTGTAGGTGTTTTCCTGTCCTCCACTCACTGCCGACTTTGATTCCCCATTGACTTGTATTGGGTTTCGTATTTCAGTCGGTCCCCGACTTTTCGCAATAATAGGCCGATTTCACCCCACCCGACTTTTGAGAAAGTCGGGTTTCGCGAAACCCGACTCGATCCTAAAAAAGTAAAAGTCGCTCAACTCTACTCATAGCGTTGCTTTGGTGATTTATTTTCTACTAAACGACTATTAATTTGTTTTTGAACAGTTCAATCGCGCTTCAGGTAGAATCTTGATTGAAGAAGTCACAACCCTATAAATTATGGGAAGGGGGAGACACTAGTGATTGTATGGCAGTTAATAGCCATTCATCTTCTGCATGGTGGACAGGAAGCCAATCATTGAGTATGACAGGACTTTCACGTGATGGTTACCCGGATTATTGTTAGGCAATGACCCAGACAGTCTATTGTAAAGCCTGTTTTAGGTGGTGGGCACACACACGTCTTTTTCAGATGGTTCTTCTCCATAACCAACCTGAAAAATCGCTAACTTGAATACAGTGCAATGTAAAAATGACGTGCAGTGCATATGTTCTGTTTTTAAGCTGCTTTTAACTGCTTTAGGCTACTTTCACACATCAGTTTTTTGCCGTCAGGCACAATCCGGCTAATTTTTTAAAAAACGGATTCGGCAAAGTTGCCGCTGGATCCATTTTTTGTTTTCATAGACTTGTATTGGCAACGGATTGCCTTGGATGGCCTCACTTTTCATCCGTTTTTCGCCTGATCGAAAATAGTTTTTCTGGCAGCCGGAGAAAACGGACATAGTAACTTTTTTGTGTCCGTCGAAAAAACGGACAATGACGGATCCGTTGCCATCTGTCGTTGCTATAATGGAACCCTATGGCGCCGGATCCGTCAAGTGACGGAATCCGGTAACAGATTCCTTTTTTAAACTGAGCATGCGTTTTCCATTCTGGGGTCTCTCTCTCTCTTTCTCTCTCTCTCTCTCTCTCTCTCTCTCTCTCTCTCTCTCCCCCCCTCTCTCTCCCCCTCTCTCTCCCCCCTAGTCGGATCCGGCGAAAAAACGCATCCGTCGCATTATCACAATTTGCGACGGATCCGTTTTTTTCAAAATTTACTGGATTGTGCCTGACGGCAAAAAACTAAGGTGTAAAAGTAACCTTAGGCTCCAAAAGACACAAAGCTGTTAAAAGAAGTGACCCTTGGGAGCCGCTCATTAGTTAATAAAGAAAAACACTGGTGGTAAAAGATGTTGCAAAAACTGCTCAGAAAATGACCTGAGAAGCCAAAAAAACTCTTCAGGAATAAAAACATTGATTCCTGATACATCTTCTTTGTGAAAAACAAGAAAAAGTACCGTATATACTCGAGTATAAGCTGACCCGAGTATAAGCCGACCCCCCTAATTTTGCCACAAAAAACTGGGAAAACTTATTGACTCGAGTATAAGCCTAGGGTGCAAAATACAGCAGCTACCGGTGAATTTCAAAAATAAAAATAGATGCTCCATACCGTTCATTATTGCCCCAAAGACGGTTCCATATAAAGCTGTGCCATATATGATGCTCCATACCATTGATTATTGCCCCATAGATGCTCCATATATAGCTGTGCCATATAGAATGCTCTGCACCGTTCATTATGGCCCCATAGATGCTCCACATAAAGCTGTGCCATATATAATGCTCTGCACCGTTCATTATGGCCCCATAGATGCCCCATATACAATGCTCTGCACCGTTCATTATGGCCCCATAGATGCTCCATATAAAGCAGTGCCATATAGAATGCTCTGCACTGTTCATTATGGCCCCATAGATGCTCCATATAAAGCAGTGCCATATATTCTCTGCACTGTTCATTATGGCCCCATAGATGCTCCTTATTAAGCAGTGCCATATATGCTCTGCACTGTTCATTGTTGCCCCATAGATGTGCCATATAAATCTGTGCCATATATAGTGCTCTGCACCGTTGCCCCATATATGTGCCATATAAATCTGTGCCATATATAATGCTCTGCACCGTTGCCCCATAGATGTGCCATATAAATCTGTGCCATATATAGTGCTCTGCAGCTTTGATTATGGCCCCATAGATGCTCCACATAAAGCTGTGCCATATATATAATGCTCTGCACCGTTGACCCATAGATACTCCACATAAATCTGTGCCATATATAACGCTGCTGCTGCAATAAAAAAAAAAAACACATACTCGCCTCTCTTGCTTGCAGCTCCTCAGCGTCCCGTCCCGGCGTCTCTCTGCACTGACTGTTCAGGCAGAGGGCGGCGCGCACACTATATGCGTCATCGCGCCCTCTGACCTGCACAGTCAGAACAAGAGGATGCGAAGACAGAGCGGCGCCCGGCGGGTGGAACGTGGACAGGTGAATATACAATACTCACCTAGTCCCGGAGATCCTGGCGCTCCCCCTGCCTGTCTCACTGTCTTCGGGTGCCGCAGCCTCTTCCTCTATCAGCGGTCACCGGCACCACTGATTAGAGAAATGAATATGCGGCTCCACCCCTATGGGAGTGGAGTCCATAATCATTTCTCTAATGAGCGGTCCCACGTGACCGCTGAACAGGGGAAGAGCTGCGGCACCCGAAGACAGTGTGACAGGCAGGGGGAGCGTCAGGATCGCCGGGACTAGGTAAGTATGCCTCAGCGCCCTCTCCCCCGCACCCGCCGACCCTGCCACAGACCGTGACTCGAGTATAAGCCGAGAGGGGCACTTTCAGCCCAAAAATTTGGGCTGAAAATCTCGGCTTATACTCGAGTATATACGGTAGTCAAAATACGGTTTGACCCGGAACAAATTCCAAGAAAGCGTTTTATGATTTTTTTTATTACTATTATATGTGGGGAACAACATATTAAAAGTTTTCCAAAAATTGATCACCACAAAGGTCCTAACTATGACGTCATAAGACGATGACGGCCATCGCACTAAAAATAACGAATATTTCCCTATTTCAAAGCTGTAGCTTTAGGTTACAGAAGAGTTTGCATTTTGTATACTATATATTTTCATATAACAATTTTTATACAAAGTTTTATACTAAGTACATGGACAGGCGAGGTCATGATGTCATCAATGACGTCATGACGTGTACATTTCTAGAAATTATAGAATTAATACACAGTGCATTTTAAGACCTACTTCATCACTGAATAAGCGTGTCAGGTCAATAGTCACTATTTTCATCATCAGACACTGCTTCCTCACTCGTATTGTCACAATGCCCTCCTTGACATGGTCCGCATACCCGTGAACAGGTAAGTCCGTGTCTTTTGCAAGTGCTCTGTCATTTTCTTTGCAAGATCTGTGACAGTCAGTTGCTCTTCATCGTTGTCCTCGAGAAATGCACACATTCTCAAGAACGCTTGCTCTTGGTCCATGTTCATCGGCCTCCCTACCTTCCACTGTTTCTTTGTAGTAGATCCACCACCATGACGCATAGGAATTCCGTAATTTGTCCGAAAGTTAATGTCACATGAACGAAGATACAGACAGTCTGCAGCATGTACGTCCTTCCCAAAGTACGCGATTCACCCTTGAATGGTGATTGCCCAGTCATCATTACGCTGTTTGCAATGTGACATGATGGACCTTACAAATCCATCCGTTTTAACAAAGCTATAGTCATCGAAATCACTACTAGATCTTGTCTTCACCACTTCATGTCCACAGAACAAACACTGCGTCGTGCTATCATAGGATCCAGTAGACACCCGTGTACCTCTCTTGGCAGGTGAACGATGAACGGAAGTAGCTTTCTTATGCAAGTCTATTTGCTTCTTGTTTATGTAGTTCATACCACATCTCTTGTGCACCACTGCTCCAGCAGCTACCACCGTGCTAACGCCCCTCTCAATACTGGCTTTATTGATCCCTTCAGCTCCTTTCGCTCCAATCACCACTCTTTCTCCGTCATCTTCTACTTCATGGCTGCATAAGGGGCAAGTTTCTTGACTTTCCATCATTCTCAGCTCTGTAAAAGAAGATAAATCGTTAAATAATAAATATAATAATAATAGTAATTGTAAAAGGAATATGATAGACACTGAAAGGCGAGTCGCATTTAACATTTTACAGCTTTGGCGGCCATATTCTTTGACGTCACATTTGGACCCTTTGTGGTAACCCTATCTTGGTAAACTTTTAGTATGTTTTTCCCTACATGTAATACTACCAAAAAAAAAAACAATAAAACGCTTTCTTGGAATTTGTTCAGGGTAAAGTATTTTTTTTTCGTAGTTTGACTGGACTAAAGATTCTACCAGCTCCTTGGAAAAAATGAATGCTCCTTTATTAAAAAAAAACATAAAAATTCCATGCAGAAATTCGGGACTATAGATGACAGATGAACAGACAGAGGGACGTGTTTCGATCACTGCGGTGATCACTTCTTATTTGTGTATATCCACATCGGCCAGGACGGACTTGCGTGCACCTGTGCTTCAAACAGGGAGCTGGCCTTTTTTTTCCTTTTTGTGTTTCATTCCTTGTGAAAAACGTAGCATATAAGCGTTTGTCTAAAAGTAGTTGTGTGAACATACCCTTATTATGCTGGTGTCATTCTTGTAGGTGTGCGATCACTTACTTTATGTGGTGAAATGGTTATGGAAAATGAATCCAAGCATTTGGCTAAAATAGGTAACAGCACCAGTATGGGTTGCAGTCTGAAGAAACACTTCTCGTTTGCAGCCCGGTTCTGTGCTCATTTGTTTGTTCTGTGCTCATTTGTAAACCCATAGTGCTCATATTGTACCCTACTGTAACTGTAAAAACTGTAAAGCGCTGCGGAATATGTTAGCGCTATATAAAAATAAAGATTATTATTATTATTACTGTAAACTTGTCACACTGATGCAGAAGAAAAGCCCATTCTGCTCAGTTTCTGTACCCTACTATAAATGTGAGGACAGTGATTTCTACAATATGCAACAATACTGTGGTATTGCTGTGTTTAGCAAAAATGATCAGATGATCGCAGGTTCAAGGAGGACTATCGCTGCATCCATAAAAGTCTTTTCTATCAAAAAGTAAAAATGATTAACCAGAAAGGTAAACATTGTAAGCAGACAAAAATTCAGATCTTCAAAATTTCGTTCTTTTGGCCGCCGCAATAGCACAAAAGATGCTGTAAGCAGCAAAATGTCATATCTATCCCAAAAATGGTATCAATAAAATCGTTGTCTCGTACCGCAAAAAATAAGTCTTCAATCTGCTCTATAAGCTGAAAGAATGAAAACTTTACGGATCTTTCGGAAAATGGCGACTCAATCAAGAAATAAAATGTCCTTTTTTTTTTTTAACCTCTAAAATGATGATACCAAAACTTGTCCAGTTGTTTTTTTTGTAATCTCTAACATTTTTACTAATGAGGAAAATCATATTGCCACGTTATTTTTACCCCACTTTGTGCGCTGTAAAGACAATGCCCAAAAGCAAGATCAGAATTGCGTTGTTTTGCAACACAGCGCTTGATTTTTTTTTTTCCAATGCGCTATGTGGTAAAATGAATGGTGTCATTCAAAACAATGTCTAGTTATAATTTACTATGTTTTACCCTGGAAGTGTGAAGAGCCTATACAATGGAGATCCTTTCTGCCAAAAGTGGGAGTCCTATCCTTTTTCTGAAATGAAAACGAGCCTTCGCATAAAGGAAAGCTTGATATTTAACTAACCTGACTATGGCACCCTCACTATTGTGCCATCACCTCATTCGCTTTGTCTGTCTGTGTTCCTAATTATCATAATATTCTACAAAGCCATCGCACAGAACTAACGTTATTGGACACAAATATAAAAATAAATTTTTTTTTTACAGCTGTAGCAATACCCCAAAACACCCCTGTCACTTCTGCATGGCTTCTTCACCCGCTATTGTCTTTCCGTGAATACAAGGAAACACTGGTTACCATGGAAACACTTTCTTTTCTGGTACTTATGGTGAATAGGCTACACTTCACGCCTGCATCTCTCATCTACACAGAAACCTACTTCTCGCCAAGCCTTGCCCATCTGCTCAACATTCATAGGAAAAAAGATGAGGATGACGATATTGTAGCACAATCACTGAATAAATGTATAGAGGCATAAATCTTATACCACAGGTGGAGATCACGAGAATTGTGAGATTTGTATTTTCATTGTCTTCTTTTAGATGTAGCTTTTGTTTTTGTTTTGTTTATTTTTTTCCAATTTTAAACCATTATTGATCCTTTTGGTATCTACACTTATTTTGTTGGGATTTTTCTTTCACAAAAATATTAAAAGTTTATCAGAAATGTATTTTATTTTTTTTTTGCCAAGGAAGTTTACCAATCCTATTGTTTAAGAACCTCTTCACTTTTGAAGTAACTTTGAGGGGCTTTAATATCAGCCCCCAAACAAGAAGCAGTTTTTAAAACTGCACTCCACGGAGAATTGAAAACCATATTCTGTAATATGTTAATCCTTCAGGTATTTCAGAAGAATTAACACAAATCGAAATGAAAAAATTAAAAATTACTTTTTTTCCAGTTAAATGTTTTAGTTTCAATATTTTTTATTTTCAACAGGGGTAATACGAGAAAATGAAGCCTAAACATTGTTGTCCAATTTCTCCTGAACACAACAATACACCAAATGTGGTTTGAAATTGTGATCACACGGCAGAAGGGAAGAAGCCCTATTTATCTTTTGGAGTGCAAATTTGGCTGGAATAGATTGCAGACACCATGTCACTTTGTCTGAGACTTTGGGGTGCTAAAACAGCAGAAACACCCCATAAGTGACCCCATTTTAGAAACTGCAACCTATAGGGAATTCATCTAAGTGGGGCATTAAGCATTTTTAACTCTCAGGTGCTTAAAAGAATGTTATACCCCTCCCCCCCCCAAAGAAATAATATAATTGCACCAGTGCCTTTTGTTGTTGAAATCTACTGTGTAAGCACAGGAAGGGGATCATAATTTAAGGAGCTCTATTTGTCTTTTGGAGTGTAGTTTTAGGTGGAATAAACTGTGAGGACCATGTCACATTTTCAGAGTGACCCCATTGTGGAAACTACTGCTACATCCCTTGTGGAATTAATGTATGGGTGTATTGAGCATTTTGAATCCACAGTTGCTTTCCAACAAAATGTTGCTTTAGCCCCCAATTTTTTATTTTTATAAGGGGTAGCCGTAGAAAAATAATCCTATAATTAATACGCCGATACACTAAAATTGGTTAGAAATTATGGTTTGGCCACACTGCAAAGCTCAGAAGGGAAGGAGGGTTGTTATGGAGTGCATATTTGCTGGAGTGGTTTATGGGTGCCATGTCACATTAGCAGAGATTGATACTGCCCGAAGAGCGCCCGGTGGAGTCCAGGGTTATAGTGAATGACTTCATCAGGGTTTTTACTTGACTCCTGTTTTCATGAGATTGAGATAGAAACCCTGACGTAAGTGTTCAGTATATAGAGCACAGGATAAATGTATGGTGCCTTCTTCAATCTGGCTCCCAAAATCAGAAGAAGTTTAGGTTCACATTTATCCTGTGTTCTACTCTGAGCACCTACTACACTTTGGCAGATAGTACCTGTCTGGCCTGTTTTTTAACAGTATCTGTCTTTTTATGCATGTACGAAAGCCCGGTCAACAAACTTTTGTGCACCTCTAAAAATGCAAGACACAGCTGGAACAGAATCACATAGTCCAAAATGATTGTTTGTCAAAAGTGTTGAAAATTTTAGTGACGCCATTCTTCTTTACATACTTTTTGATTGCTTACAATTTGATTGTGTTTGATTCCACTTCTTATATGGCCGTATGATGAAGAAATATTGGCATTTTGATTTTTATTTTCTTATGGCGTTCACTTTGCATGTTAAATAGGGAGACTGTTATATAGTTCAGCTTTTTTCCAGGTGGGTATTAATACTAATTGGGTAAGGGGGTTTTGTATCTTTACATAAGTTTTTAATTTAGAAAGATTTTTCCATAATTTTTATATATATATATTTTTACAGTATTTGAATATTTTTCTTTTTCACTTACCGGATTTGCTTAGTCTAGCTATGGGACTTGGTCCCTGAATTGACAGATCACTAGTCTAATAGGCTGCTATATTCATAAAATAAATTGGGTTCAGTAGTTCAGCACAGGATGTGCTGTGAATATTTTTATAAGCATTTGGGAAAGTTATGAAATGTCCTATAAATGTCTGTTTCGTTCCTGATCTAAGGATTTCGGCTTTTAGCTGAGATAAATCTGTGCTGCACTTTATGTACATGCTCAGTAGTGAAGCACTGCTGTGGAGTTGGAGTCGGTAGTCAGAGAAATTGAGGATTCTGAGTCGGTGGTTTGACTTACCACCTCCACAGCCTGGATTGGTGCTGGCACTGACCCTGTTTGTTGCTGCAGGACCTCAGCTGTCCATTAAATAGAGCTTCTGGCTGTGGGTCGACCTGGTACATCCTGTTACAGGAACACCTTCCCAAATGAGAAATGACAGGATGTCTGTCAGGAAGGGGTTAATCATGCACATGCTATTTTATGATTACTCTGAAATGGTCGTCTCAATAGAGCTGTTGTCCCAAAAGTCACACAGTCCCCAGTGGCTCCACTCAGATGACGACTTAAGGATTACTAGAATACAGCACATTGATAATTTAGTTATCTTTCTCCACTACACTTTTATGTCTCCAGACACTTACTTGGAGAAGTACTAAAGAGCTACATAACATATTTGGTGGTTTGCAGTCGATAACCTAGGTGATGGGTTCCCTTTATGTGTTGAGATGGACGTTCAGTTCATAAAAATGCTATTTTGGAGGTACAATGACAGTAATGTCCATTGCTCTTAACATCATAATCTTTTTCTGGTAAAGACAGATTCTTCTTAAAAGTGCCCCACTATATATTTTACTTGAAACCTTTTATCCCAGATTTTCTGTAATTTTAGCATTTTTCTGAGATGACAAGAATGCAATAAATCCTATTTGAGCCTTAGATTCTGAGATATGTGACCGTGTTGCCTACATTGAGAAGCGAAGAATGATCATCATTACCTTCTTCCATAATTTAAGGCACTGCATCGTTTTACTTGTCATGAATTTCCACCAGTTGTCCAGAGCAATCTCTGCTCTTACTCTTCATTGATGTCTTTTCCTTCTCAACATAGTAATTTTGTTTTATTTCTAACAAAACTATTTTATCACAGCACTAAACTAATTAATGCGACAGCATGCATCTTTTTACTGGTTACATAAGCATCCTATAGCTTGGAAAAAGCAACCAAGAGATATTCCCAAACTAAGCATTTATTCTAGATCCTCAAGATAAGTTTTCAATGATTGTTAGGTGTGCGTCCTACAAATGGTCTCCTCATAGCCAAAAATAAATGAGATCCATTTTTCTCTGCTGCCACTCAAGCATGTCATTGAGCTTGGATGTTTAGGTTTGCCTCCATCCGAAGGGGAACCTGTTTCAAGTGTGTTACAAAATGCTTTTTGCATTGCCACCTATAGATGGCCTTATACAATCAACTAGGTTGGATTATGTTTAGAGTGAAAACATTTCTTAGTGTTCTAATTCTTTTGCTTTGCTTTTCTAGGTTCTATGCAAGAGATTCAGGACTTTTAAAGTTTAAAATCCAGGCTGGCCTTCTTGGGCGACCCATCAATCACACTGTACGTAGGCTTGTGGCCTTCACATTTCATCCATTTGAGCCATTTGCAATATCTGTGCAGAGGACTAATGCAGAATATGTGGTGAACTTTCACATGAGACACATCTGCACCTAGAAGATTTCCGAGATCTAACCTGCTGCCTTAATATCGTCATTTTTTTTAATAACTATAAAACCAAATCATGACATTCACCTCTAAAGCTCACTGTACAAATGATGAATAAAAAACAGGATGTCGAAATACACCACAATAATTCACAGTAAGGTTTTAACACTGACACCTCAATAATTGTAACCCACCACACTTAAGATGATGTCTACCTCCAGGACTACGTGAAGTCATCTTCTGTCTCTACAGGTACCTGAAGTACTCAAAAGATCACATCTTGTTTGACCTTTCCATATGTCAGTACCAAAAGTAAGCAATCCTTATATACAACCCTTACTTTATTCATAAAGGTTTTCTGGAAGTATTCATTAATGGCCTATTATTAAGATCATAATCTTCAACCGCATTGTCATCGATGAGGGTACCAGTGGTTGGACATCAGTTTATCAAGGCGCTACACTGTGTATATGTTGCTCTGCCTGGTATTGCCGGTCAGCTCAATGAAAACATCAGCTGATTTTTTAATTGTCTATTAATTGAGACAAATGAAAGTGGAAAAAAACGGTCAGCACATCATTGTAAGTATTCAAGTTGCATATGAAGCAGTCACGTGACGAGTACCGGGAGTGTAGAAACAGCAGAATCCTAACAGTGAGTATATTACACAATGTTAGGATACTGCCTAAGTTAGTGTCATTCTATAAATGTCCCAAACAACCCCTCTAAAGTGAACAGGTCTGTGCTTGAGGATCTGACTTAGCTGCATTCATTAAGTGCCTTATCCTGGGGTGTTGTATCACTGATCACGTTGATAGCCTATGTTAAATGTGCACAGAACAAAAGGATCAAGCCTTTATAATTGCTGTTTAAGGCCTCACTCACTTATTTTTTTTTTGTGTGTGAAAAAAATGGGACAGATTTACATCAGTGTACTGGATCAGATTTTCACAAGTGCTTTGCCTTTGTCTGTTTTTACCTGCAGTATTTTCTCATACTGTAAAGTTGAAAAAAAAAATTGCAAAGCTTCTCCAACCCATTACAATGTTAAAAACCGATCCATAGACATGTATGGTTGACTATGATCAAAATACAAAATGGACATGTCTCTGACTCTTCTTGTGCAGACACACTGTCTGCAAAGAAAACATGGACATATGAACTGTACCATAGGCTTTAATGGGTCAATGTTTTATCCACGAAAAACACAGAACACTTATTTGAGAAACGGATGTCTGAATGAGGCCTTAAAGGACTTGTCCACTACTTGGACAACCCCTTATCATTCCCCATGTTTGGTACGTGGTCATTGCTCCACAAACCGGCTACCACTGATACACTGCAGAGATGGTTGGTAACCAAGACAACAAGAAGAAAATTATAGAAATAAGAATCCGTGCATTCTTGATAACGAATAGAATTTGTAATAAGAGGTAACTTGCAATGTTGCTTGGCCAAACAAGATGAGATTTAATTAGGTATGCCAACGTAAGATCAGGCCACCAATGTGTTTTCCTGAAAAACTGCTGAATAGGCAGTGCAGTGTGGTGGAATCCCTGACCTGCCTGGCTAGTTAGGCTGGGTTCACACTGTGTTAGTGTGACCCGTTTAACGGACTACGTTACACCACGGCATAACGCGGTGTAACGTAGTCCGTTAACGCCACCATTGAATGCAATGGCGGATGCATCGCTAGCGCACGCCCACAATGGGCGTGCGCTAGCGATGTGCCGTCATTGAGTGACGGACCCTGAGACGCGGGCTGCAGCGTTTCCGGGTCCGTCACTGCTAGCGCAGATAGAGCTAGCAGAGCTCTATCTGCGCTAGCGGGATGCAAACGCCGGCACTTGCGCTAGCAGCAGCCCGTTAGCTTATGTGCTGAACGAGCTGCTGCTAACGCAGTGTGAACTTAGCCTTAATAATGCAAGAAGATTTGATTGGGCAAACAAGGGAGACAGAGAATTTGTTGCACTGCACTGCCCTTCTTCACCAGCACAATAGAAGGAAGCAGTATAAGGCTACGTTCACACGATCCTTTTTTTGGTCCTTTTTTTTTCAGGTCCTGTTTTGGAAAATCCGCAGTGCAAAACTGCACTGCTGATTTTCCGACTGTTTCTTCTGCGGATTCCTCTGCGGGTTTTCAACAGCACTTTCCTATTGGTGCATGTTGAAAACAGGAGCGGAATCCGCAGCAAGAATTGACATGGTACTTCTTTTTTTTCCGCAGAAAATCCGCGCGGATTTTCCAGCGGAAAAAAGGATAGTGGGCACAGCAGTTGGAGTTTTCCATAGGGTTACATTGTACTGTACCCTGCATGGAAAACGGCTGCGGATCCGCAGTGCAAAATCCGCTGCGGATCCGCAGCAAAAAAAGGATCGTGTGAACGTAGCCTGAAGCAGTGTTTGGAGGCCTCTTCCAAGAGCAGGTACCTACTGCTAATGGGGAAAGGTGACACCTACAAATGAATGGGTCCTCTCTAATCTATTGGGATTTTCATATTCCTGTTCTTGATGAATGAAGACAGATTTCCCCAGTCCCGGTGTGAACGCTGCATGGAATATTATTTGTACTGACAGTTCTCTCAATGTGTTATTAAAACTCTGTTTTTGGGAAAATAAGTGTTACTGCAATTTTACAAAACTATACAATATTTCAGTGAAGTGAGTCATCTACAGATATTGAAATATAAATATCTGTTCTATGTACTAAAGTGTATGTTGCTTCTATCATGTGCCAGTAATGCTGTGTCAAGAAACGACAATGCCCAGTCTGCTAAATCTTTAAACATTCACTTTATTTTACAGTATATCAGTTGGTGGAAGCCAATGCTGAGAGTTGAACAAAAAGATTTGTAGGACCCTGGTCCAGTTACAATATTGGTAATTTGTGGCCAATGCACCAGAGTCCAGTAAAATTTTCCTACTGGCTGGCATCCTCGGTGAATCTTCTGATTAGTAAGCCCATGACACCATCATGCATGGGTCATGCCACAAAGATGATGATGTGCCTGGCCTTATTAATCAGATCAGGTACCAGGGATGCCAGTAGGTAGGAGAGGGTTCATAGCGCTGTTGTCTGGAGGCCACAGCATGGCTTTCTGCTTAATTGTAATCACTACCTATCACCGATAAGGACTTCTGATCATCGCGTTAACCATTTTCAGAAACCGCTTAACATTTCATAAAAACCTGTTAGAAGATATATTCTGTGGGGGTCTTGAAGAGACCTTCACCAGTTATTAAAATACATTGACCGAAGCATTCAGACAATTGTGCTGCTCTCGTCATGGAATGAATAATGGTTCATAGACTTCTTGTTGAGCTAGTCTTCAGTCTCAAAGGAGAGCAGTACCTGGGTGAGCACTTCCTCCTCTTTATTTTTGGTGATCTATGGAGATCTTGTCACACAAACCTCCATTAATCAAACCTTCTGACAATTCTCAGTGGAGTCAGAAGTTCTGTTTAAGTACATTTACATGTTAGTCATATAATTATATTATAGCGATTTTTTCTTTTAATTATGTCATGTATGAAATCCTGAAGTTAGCAAAGGACTTAGCAGCTCAGTTGTGATCATTGGGATGTTAAATTATATAAGGACATTTGCGTGATTTTTGGTATTGTCTGTGTAATACTTTCATAGACAAAATCCTTGATAACCCTTGTCTTTGATGATTTTTTTTGTCATGAAATTATCAGCTTTTCCCTCACTGATAGTTGCCTATACTTTGATATCCAGATCTAGTTTATGAGCACTTTATCTCCTCTTTAGTCTCCTGTAAGCTAGTCGTCATATTAGAACATAAAATTGTATATACATATTATTCCATTATACCTGGTGGATGGCCTCAACAGACCGTGCAGGACTCAGAGATTCATTGATAGAGTATCTCTGTGAGAGGCTGAAGTCCTGCACAACTCCGAGTACTGCTTATTCCTATGTGTATGTTCTCACATTGTGTACTTGCTGTGGATTTTCTTAGCAGATTTGCTCATGGATAAACTTTTGTGTAATATAAAGTACCAGCTAAATAAATGAATGTTAAAAATTTCTCCCTGGAATTTGTGTAAACTTCACCCTTTGCGATGGAAAAGCTGAAGTCTGTGGCAAATCTGAAACAAAATCTGCACGTAAAATGTGGATTTTACTGCAGATAATCTGTGGGAAGATCTGCAGCAAATCTAATACATCCTAAAAAGTTTGACAAGTAATATAAGAGAATGGTTGAAAAAATAGAACAAAAGCGGTTACCCATCGAAGTTTTCGATCGACAATCGGGGACTAGTTTACTCTGCATTGTACAAGATGTAGAAATGGATGATGGATTAAAACCTTGTGCAAATTTTAAAGGGGTTTTCAATATAGTTTTCGATCAGAAGAAAAAAAGGAACATTTATTAACATGCCTATATGTTAAATTCTGCTTTTCAACCCCCCTCTTGGTTCCCCAAGGCCACCAACACATGCTCAGTCTGTTTTATATATGGCACTTCTGGTCTGCTCAAGAAGACTACAATTCCCATGACTCACAAGCAGCACTGTTGCCACTCCTGTAAACTTTAAATGATTGTGTCTGCACACTACCCTTTCAGCCCCATCTTAAGACTTTCACAGCGCTGGTATGCCTATATCACCCCATCACCACCACTTTTCTTGTCCACCCTGAACAGCTTTCTTGAGACTGTTTTTCTTTCAATAATTGCCACCCACTTCTCTCTGGGATATTTTGAGACTTGTGTCTCTAGTTTGCCCTCTTAGATTGCTGCCAGCTGGTCTGTCACTGACATATCACCACTATTGCGCGTTGCACACCCACACACTGCCCACCCTGGTAAATACACTCTAGAAATGACAGAATAAATTCTCAAAACCCTGGTTCAGCAGCAACATCCGTATTATGCAACAATGTGTCTTGCCAGGCAAACTAATCAAAGTAGTCAGAGATGCCGGCAATTAGTAGGCAGTTTGCTGGGCTCGTCCCAACAGCCACCGAATATGGACTGGTTGCTGGACTTAGAGTTCCTGCAAATTCATTTGCTCATCTCTAGTAGCCATGCCACCTGTGGTGAACATTGCCATGTTGTGATCTTTCAGCCCAGCTAGTCCAGCACTTTCCCTGGATAGAATAGGGTCACACGACCAATTTTATTTCATCTGAGAATATCGGTCCAATTATGCGACTCAGACTCTGATCAGAGTGTGATCTGATTTTCTCGGATGTAGAGAATTAAAAAAAAAAAACTAAAATCTTCCATCTTCTCCATTCAGCGTGTCCATGAAATTTCGACCGCATTCAGATGTCATCCCAGTGCGGTCCAGTGTTTTTCATGAACAACACATAGACATGAATTGGTGAGTTCCATACGATTATCGGTAGGAACTCGTGCATGCTGTAATTTTTTTTTGTTTGTTTTTTTCCTCTGATTGAATCAGTCTGAGGAAAACATCGGACATGTGCACAACCCCATAGAATCACATGGAGACAAGCGCTATCTGAAAACCACGGTTAGCGCTCATCCGATTTTATACGGTAGTCTACACAAGCCCTTAGAGTGCATGAAACCTGTGACATGCCGAGCTCAGCCCAGGCTGGAAGTATAAGGCACAGTGCAGGATTGGCATGGCACAGGGGGAGCTAAGTGATGCGTTTCCATAGAAGCCGAACAATGTAGTTTGCCTACATTGAGTAAATGAAAAAGATGCTTACAATTGGAAAATAAATTATATTTTTTACAAATGGCTGTTCCTGGAAATGCCTTTAAAATAGTTATTGTACCAGCTGTAAAAAAAAAAGTGTGTATATATATATATATATATATATATATATATATATATATATATATATATATATATATATATATATACAGTACAGACCAAAAGTTTGGACACACCTTCTCATTTAAAGATTTTTCTGTATTTTCATGACAATGAAAATTGTAAATTCACACTGAAGACATCAAAACTATTAATTAACAGATGTGGAATGATATACTTAACAAAAAAGTGTGAAACAACTGAAAATATGTCTTATATTCTAGGTTCTTCAAAGTAGCCACCTTTTGCTTTGATGACTGCTTTGCACACTCTTGGCATTCTCTTGATGAGCTTCAAGAGGTAGTAACCGGGAATGGTCTTCCAACAGTCTTGAAGGAGTTCCCAGAGATGCTTAGCACTTGTTGGCCCTTTTGCCTTCACTCTGCGGTCCAGATGACCCCAAACCATCTCGATTGGGTTCAGGTCTGGTGACTGTGGAGGCCAGGTCATCTGGCGTAGCACCCCATCACTCTCCTTCTTGGTCAAATAGCCCTTACACAGCCTGGAGGTGTGTTTGGAGTCATTGTCCTGTTGAAAAATAAATGATGATCCAACTAAATGCAAACTGGATGGAATAGCATGCCGCTGCAAGATGCTGTGGTAGCCATGCTGGTTCAGTATGCCTTCAATTTTGAATAAATCCCCAACAGTGTCACCAGCAAAGCACCCACCACACCATCACACCTACTCCATGCTTCACGGTGGGAACCAGGCATGTAGAGTCCATCTGTTAACCTTTTCTGCGTTGCACAAAGACACAGTTGTTGGAACCAAAGATCTCAAATTTGGACTCATCAGACCAAAGCACAGATTTTCACTGGTCTAATGTCCATTCCTTGTGTTCTTTAGCCCAAACAAGTCTCTTCTGCTTGTTGCCTGTCTTTAGCAGTGGTTTCCTAGCAGCTATTTTACCATGAAGGCCTGCTGCACAAAGTCTCCTCTTAACAGTTGTTGTAGAGATGTGTCTGCTGCTAGAACTCTGTGTGGCATTGACCTGGTCTCTAATCTGAGCTGCTGTTAACCTGCGATTTCTGAGGCTGGTGACTTGGATAAACTTATCCTCAGAAGCAGAGGTGACTCTTGGTCTTCCTTTCCTGGGGCAGGCCTCATGTGAACCAGTTTCTTTGTAGCTCTTGATGGTTTTTGCAACTGCACTTGGGGACACTTTCAAAGTTTTCCCAATTTTTCGGACTGACTGACCTTCATTTCTTAAAGTAATGATGGCCACTCGTTTTTTCTTTACTTGGCTGCTTTTTTCTTGCCATAATACAAATTCTAACAGTCTATTCAGTAGGACTATCAGCTGTGTATCCACCAGACTTCTGCAGAACACAACTGATGGTCCCAACCCCATTTATAAGGCAAGAAATCCCACTTATTAAACCTGACAGGGCACACCTGTGAAGTGAAAGCCATTTCCAGTGACTACCTCTTGAAACTCATCAAGAGAATGCCATGAGTGT
The DNA here is from genome assembly GCF_051348905.1 of Ranitomeya variabilis. Taxonomy (NCBI): domain Eukaryota; kingdom Metazoa; phylum Chordata; class Amphibia; order Anura; family Dendrobatidae; genus Ranitomeya; species Ranitomeya variabilis. The sequence continues at coordinate 163,543,283 of NC_135236.1, read as the reverse complement.
GCAAAGCAGTCATCAAAGCAAAAGGTGGCTACTTTGAAGAACCTAGAATATAAGACATATTTTCAGTTATTTCACACTTTTTTGTTAAGTATATAATTCCACATGTGTTAATTCATAGTTTTGATGCCTTCAGTGTGAATGTACAATTTTCATAGTCATGAAAATACAAAAAGATCTTTAAATGAGGTGTGTCCAAACTTTTTGTCTGTACTGTGTGTGTGTGTGTGTGTGTGTGTGTGTGTGTATATATATATATATATATATATATATATATATATATATGTATGTATGTATGTATGTATGTATGTATATATATATATATATATATATATATATATATATATATATTTATAATCACGTTGTGACTGGTTGTTATGGACAATCACTTCGGTCTCGCTCTGCACTACTTTCTATACATCGTAAGTGAACATGGAATGTGGAGCTGATCATGACCTTTTGTGGTGAAATATGAGTAGAAAAAAATATTTATACGTGTGTATGTATATATAATATATTAGACGGCAGGTGTGTTAAACATGTCACAAATTTTTTAAATAAATATATTTCTTTTGCAACTATTGACATGAAATTTTTACCAGATGTCAGTAACAACCCATCCAATCTACACAGGCAAATATATAGAAGTTATGTCTAATAATGAGAAATGACACAGGGAAAAAGTTTTGAACACACTTACTGAGATGTATTTAATACTTTGTACAAAAGCCTTTGTTGGTGATGACAGAGTCAAGACGCCTCCTGTATGGCGAAACTAGTCGCATGCATTGCTCAGGTGTGATTTTGGCCCATTTTTCTACACAAACACTCTTCAAATCCTGAAGGTTCCGCGGGCTCTTTCTTTGAACTCTGAGCTTTAGTTCCTTCCATATATTTTCTGTTGGATTCAGGTCAGGTGATTGGCTGGGTCATTTTAGCAGCTTTATTTTATTTCTCTGTAACCAGTTGAGAGTTTCCTTGCCTGTGTGGATTAGATGGGTTGTTACCGGTATCGAGGGAGGGTTTCATGACATTAATACTCTTAGAAATATATTTACTTAAAAAATTGTTGACATGTTCAATACTTATTTCATCTGCTGTGCGCACCCGTATGTTTTTGTGATACATATTTTATTTTTTTTATTTTTTTTTTTGCAATGCATCCCAAGGGGTTTCATTTGTTTAGCAGGATACCTAGACTTTTATTGCTTGGAAAAAAGAGTGAAAACATAATAACTGATACTTGCACTTCTCCATCATGATGGGTCTACACCGCAGATCTGTCTGATTTGGTCACACTGCCGTACCTTGTGCTGACAGCAGAATTATCTGTGTTTCTTTGACCAGCATTACTTGTACTTGGGTTGCTAGGCCATGTCTACACCCTCCTGTGCTTCTGTGTATCACATTTAGAAAACAATATGTTAAATGTTCCATTCTCTGTATAATATTTTCCGTATCCAAGGACCTCGCCAAAGATGGCACAACACAATGGTAAATCAATTCTGATCCGTCTAGCGCTATCTTTCCCTCACAGTGCTATTGAAGGCCTTAAAATGAAGTAAAACACATAGATAAAACCTGTAAAACCGAATGTGGGGAAACCTTGTAACCTTTTGTGTTTGAGAGTGCTGTGAAACCAAATGCAAAAGTCTCTCTAAATGACTAATTTATTTAGTACTAAGGAGAAATCCATTTTCTGTAAAGCAGCTCCTATAAAGATCCTCACTTCATGTCAAACCTTTCAACCTCGAGGTTTAACGGGAACTCTGTCTCTATTCAGCAAGTCTTTGTCTTCTGAAGGTGAAATCTCTGTGTGGGCGTGATAAAGCTCAACGCGTATTTCATTTAACAGAGGCATTTTCATGTAAGCCTTTAAAGATAATATTTTCTGGTTTGATTATTTTGTCTTTATGCATTTTAAAAGGAAAAAGCAAAATTCTTTGATGCCAAAGTTGGTATTTTTTATGCATTCTGTAGGATGACTGTATTTTACATGGCTGAATTATAGTCATATGCAACAATGGAGTTTTATATACATATGTATAGATAGTAAAATATTTATGTTTTTATTTAAATAAAAGGTTTTGTATGTATCTGTGGCTGGTTATGAGTCTCATTGTATGGTAAACACTTATACATTTTCTCTCATTCCATTAACATTAAAGTAATTAACTAGTGCAAAGATGAAGAGAAGTTGTCTTTAGTAACGAATTAAATATTACTTACAATAGCAAAGTGCCCTCAGGAATTGCCATCGTTTTATTATAGGTTCCACTTTTCCTTTGCATAATTTTTGCAGATCTCCCACAGCCTACGTTGACTTAAAGCTCAATTAGACATCCATTTTTCTGTTACAAATTCTGTCCTCAATTTTCACAGGAAGAACTTATATACCTTTTATACTCCACGAAGGTGTTCAGATGTCCATGTATTTTAGCGGACCAAGCGATCCACTCAAAATCATGGAGACATGGACGATTTTGATGCAAATCTCAAATCAACTTCGCCAATTCAAGTCTATGGGTCCATGAAGAACCTCAGCACCAGGATGCCTGTCTGCTGTCTGTTATTCTCAAGGAGAAGCTAGTGAAACCTCCATTGTTTTGTTTTGTTTTTTCGTCCAAGAAACACTGATGAATCTTTGACTAAACTCTGGTAAAAACTGACACCCTTATCAAAAAACACAGATGAAACTTGGAACGTCTCTTGTGCTAAAAAAAAAAAACCTGACATTTGAAAAATACCTTACTGAAACTGAATGGATTTTGGATGCCAAAAATGTTGGTTTTCCGTGACTGGGTATAATACAATGCTACAATATGGGAAAGTCTAGATTGATAGATAGCTGAAGTGCACAATACCATACATGAACAGTACTGTAAAATTGTTTGCATAGAGGCCACATTTTATTACTAATCAATGCAGAAATATAGGTTAAATAGCAAAGCCAATAGAGACTCAAAGTCTACAAAAATTCAATTTTGAAAAGCAGAAAAAAAAAATTGCAAAGCCTATGTGGGCCTTTATTGTGTAATTGTATACTGGACAGTCACCCCCTCCAGGAGTGGGTATGTGGAGAGTGTCTGTTGATCTGGTATTTTGCACCGGTGTTGCTAACATCTTGCTTTATGGGCTGGCTGCACCCTGCAGTGCATTTGTTCCAAGATCTGGGCAGGTAAGTGTTGCTGCCTTTTTTTTTTTTTTTTTCTGCTGTTCAAAATTGAATTTTTGTAGACCTTGAGTCTCTAGTGGCTGTGCTATTTAGTCTAGTGTAGGACGTGGGGATCCTTGGTGTGGATTTTTTTTTCTGCTGTTCAAAACAGAAATATAGGTTATTCCAAATGGTTCAATTCCTTTTTTCTTACTTTTATTGAAACTGTATACAGCACAGTGAATGCCATTAAAAATAAACCCAAAAAGCAATCTGCTAAAAATTGGGAAATTTGTCCTCTCACCCCAATGAAAACTACTTAGAACTACTTAGAATTGTTGTCCAATGCATGATATGTATTTCAAAATGCTGCTTTTAAAAAACAATTGCTTGGTGCTCAAAGCCCAAAATAAACTGGCTGTCAAGTGGGGTTTCCCCACCACTCCACAGCTTAAAGAAGTAATCTTCATCCCATCAAAGTTTGTATCCTCTTAATATATTGCTGTCATCATATCATATATCACTGTGTACTTACAATTGCTCATTTTGCCTTTCTACCCAGTTACATTCTTCTGTTTTCCATTAGGTCTATGACAGCACATGATTAAGAACTGTCTGAATCCTTCTAAGCTCTATGTACAAACAGACAGTCTCTTCCCTGCAAGAGTCATTCCCCTCTTCAACTCCTGACCCAGCTGTCCCAATTCTCCACCCTGCCAGGGACTTTGTGAAGAGTATTATTGTAAGACTGGGATCATACTTGCGTGTGCAATGCGAGAAACTAGCGCATTAATACCCGGCACAGCCGCTGGCACTCGGGACCAGAGCGTTCAGCTGCATGTATTTCTATGCAGTCGCACGCTTCGGTCCCAAGTGCCGGCAGCAGTGCCGGGTATTGATGCAAGAGACTTGCCCGAGTTTTTCGCATTGCTCACCCAAGTGTGACACCGCTTTAATTCTAATGCTCACTCGTACAGGGAAAAGAGATTTCCTGTGTCTACATATAGCTTAGAAGGATTCAACTAGTCAGCTCTTAATAACGTGTTGTCAGGGATCTAATGGAAAAGAGAAGAATTTGCTGGGTAGAAAGGCAAAATAAGCAATTGTAAGCACACAGCGCAATATATTATGAGGATAACAATTTTGATGGGAGCGCTTCTTTAACCACTGATGTCCTGTAATTAATAAAAAAAAACACTTTGGACATAGGCTTTGCAAATAAGACTATATCCGTACTACATCGTGATTTCTGGGATGGGACACATACACTAAACAAGTCTATAGAGAGCTATAGGGATGGCTCTTTTGGCATTTTGCAGAAGGACACAACTAGCTACTCTTTCTCCACCAGATAGACACCTCACTTAACTAGCATATTGGATGTCATATGGTCCGATGGATAATGCATGCAAATATACAGTTAAAAACAATGGAGCTTTACAATGCAAATGTGAAATGTGTGCAGAGACATAGATGTATGGTGTCGAGATTTCATACATAACATTAATATAGCTGGCCACTTTAAAGGGAATCGGTCACCTCAGAAAATGCTTTTTACCTACTAAAATAGGCTTAATAGCATTCCTATGATTCCTGGCCACCTTTCTGAAATTGTGAATATCGGGAGAAAATGAATTTATTTCCTCCTGGGAGCTGCCAACTTTCGGTGATGGGGGTGATGCAGGGAGCGATTTACAGCCACCGCCCACTGCATTGCTCATTATACTGTGAGCGCCAGTTGTAAGCACGCCCCAGCACTTGGATTGACAGCTCACTCTGCACATACATTTTAAGAGCTCAAAAGCACAACCATATTTTCAGTACAACTGCTGACTAAAAAATGTTAATCAGTGGGGAAGTCTAGATGATTTTTTTTTTCACTGACCGCATCTGCTTTTTTTTGCAGCAGCTATTAATAATTAACAAGCCCACTTACAGTTTCCAAAGTTAAAAAATTACAATGCATCTGTAAAAAATGGATTCTGTACGTCAAGCACCAGATTATTTTTGCGCACTCATAGACTTGCATGTGCTGTCTTATCCGATTTATATAGCCTTTCTCACAAAATCAGCTGCAATCCTGTAATTTCTGTATACTCTTTTGCGTCCCCCCCCTACCCGGGAGCTGTGGCATGATCAGACCATGTTCCTGCAAGGTCAGACACAGGCATTTCACAGTACAGAGCATTGACCCATTTATAAGATCTCGGAACAGGAACTTTTTTTAACGCATCCAATTGTGGAACTTATTATTATTTCAAGATCTATTAGTTAAAAATACTTTTATTCGTGGGAAAACTCTTTGTGAGGGATCGGTTCTGCAGTAGACGCTTGTTCACACACAGGATGTGCTTGGTAGGTTCAAAATAAACAGGTGGCTTATTAAAAGAAGTTCATAAACCGTCAGGGTTAAAAAATAAAGCAGCTTCTTCCAGGTAAACTAAGGTATAATAGAACAAAGCAGAAAATAAGTCCATGTAACACACAGGCCAGCTGTTTAAATGTGAGTCTTTTTCTCTCAGATTCAAGCAGGGTCTGAGCAGCACATGCAAGGCTTCCTCGCGTTGCAAAACACACAAATAAAAGTGAGACTGCCCCAGCTGCCTTAAATCAGACTGTCCATGACCTGGACTGGAGCAAAGTGAGCAGCTGATCCCACCCAGTTCTTTCAGCTGCGTGTAAAACCCTGATCCATAATCTTGGCTCATTTAAACACCTCTCAGCACTAATTGTGCTGAAGCCTGCTTCTCCTGGTCCAACATCACCAAGGCTTGGTACCTTGGGGACATATACCTCCCATCCATGACCTGTCGAGGAGCCACCTTACATACCCCCTACTTTTACACTTGCCGTGTTTTTTGCGGCCCGTTATTGCCGGCCATATCGCCACAAAAAAGGCAGTCTGCTGCAATAACTGACCACAAAAAACTTGCGGATCGCTGTTTTTCCGTTTTCCAATACTATGGAAGAAGCATTGGAAAAAAAAACGGCGTTCTGCAAAACCGGAAGTGACTGTGCACCACAAAAACAACTTCTGTTTGATTTTCAATGGAGGACGTGTTCGTACACCATGAGAAAGATTGAGCAGGCTCGATCTTTTTTTCATGGCCGCAAATACGGCGAACCGTGGAACTTTTGCTGGCCGATTTTGAGGCCTCATAGAAATCTATTGGGACTGCAAAAATGGCCAGGAAAAACATGGTATGTGTAAAAGAAGCCTAAGGATTACTTCTCACATGTGTACAGCTTCCGACTGAGGTACATTACAGGGTGTTCCTCTCCGTTAATCTCCTAAGACAAAACTGCTCCCAGCCCGACATCCGATGCATCCTTCTGGACCACAAACTCTTGGGAGAAGTTGGGTACCACAAAAACTGGCTGTTTCCAAAGGACTAATTTCAGTTCCTGGAAGGCCACCTTAGCTTCCAGGGACCGCTAAGCCATAGCTGGCTTCGTTCCTTTCAGAAGATCCATCAGCAGGGCTGCTATCAGGGCAAAGTTAGGGACAAATCTTTGTAGCCCACGATACCTAGAAATGCCCTCATTGGCTTCTGCGAAAGGGGCTGTGGCCAGTTCTGGTTCACATCCACCTTATTTATTTGAGGTTTTATTTCACCTCTACCTACCACGTTGCCCAGGTACTTGACTTCCTCCATCCCCATAGCACATTTTTGGGGGTTGATGGTAAAGCCTGCCTTCCTTAGGGCATCAAGTATGGCCTGCACTTTCTCAAAATGACTTCCCAAGTCCTGGCTGAATATGACAATGTCATCTAGGTAGGCCGCTGCATACTTTTTGTGGAGTGCCAAGATCCGGTCCATGGCTCTCTGGAAAGTGACTGGAGTTCCCTGCCACCCAAACAGCATCCTGACGTATTGATAACATCCAGCTGGCGTTGAGAAGGCTATCTGCTCCTTGGCCTCTTCAGACAGGGGAATTTGCCAGTATGCTGTAGTGAGATCCAGAGTGGTGATGTATAAATAAGCTCATCTACCCTAGGCACTGAGTAGTTGTCGAACTGGGAGAGCTTCCTGTAGTCATTACAGAACTCCCACTCCCCATCTGGTTTTGGCACCAACATTATGGGACTGGATCAGCCACTCTTGAACTCTTCAGTGATCCCTAGATTCAGCATCCGCTTCACCTTTTTCAAGATCATATCTCGGCTGGCCTATGGAATCCGATACGGCTTCAGATTGATGCGAACATGAGACTGTGAGTACCTCATGCTCTACAACCTGAGTAAGGCCTGATAACTCAGAAAACAGGTCTTTATTCTGCTGCAACAGCTCCCAACATTGCTGTTTCTGTGAGTGGGACAAGATGTCCGCCAACTTAACATCTTCCACACTGACATCAGACTTGGCCACCAGACAAGGAACTTCACAGGTTCTCTGTCCTGCCACAATTTATTCAGGTTAACATGGTAAACCTGGTAGGGCTTCCTCTTCCCTTCTTGGTGGATTTTATAGTTGACTTCACCAACTTTTTCTACTTCATAGGGCCCAGCCAATTGGCCAGGAACTTGTTCTGCACCGTGGGCACCAACACAAGTACTCGATCCCCTGGGTTGATCTGTCTCACCCTGGCTGACCTATTATACACTCTGGATTGTGCTTCCTGTGCCTACCTTCACAATGGGCATCACCTTGGCCATCCTCTCTTGCATTAGGGCGATTTTCTCTAACACGCTTCTATAGAGTGTGGTTTCAGCCTCCCCGGACTCTTTTGCCATATCCAGGAGTCCTTGAGGGTGTCGGCCATAGAGTAGTTCAAATGGGGAGAAGCCTGTGGAAGCTTGGGGAACTTCTCTGATGGAGAACAACAGGTAGGGAAGCAGACAGTCTCAGTCTCGGTTGTCCTTCTCCATTGCTTTCTTTAACATAGCCTTCAAGGTTTTGTTAAACCTCTCCACCAGTCTGTCAGTCTGGGGATGGTATACTGAGGGTCTGAGTTGTGAAATCTGCAGTGTCTTGCACAACTCCCTCATGTCCTTTGACATGAAGAGGGGGTCCCTTGATCCGTTAGTATCTCCTTCAGCAGACCAATTCAAGAGAAGATATGGAGCAGCTCCCAAAATATACACTTTGCAGAAGAATTTCTTAAGGGTACCACCTCTGAGTACTGGGTGACATAATCCAGGACCACCAATATATAGTGATGTCCTCTTGCAAAGTTTACCAGGGATCCCACTAAATCCATGTCTATGCGATCGAATAGAACCTCGATGATGTTTAGTGGTACTAGAGGACTGCGGAAGTGGGCCACCGGGGTGGTCAGCTGGCAATGTGGGGCAGGAACGACAATAGCTCAAAATTTCTCTGTAGCACCCAGGCCAGAAGAATCTCTGGAAGACACGCTCCTGAGTCTTATCTGCCCCCAGGTGACCACCCAACACATGGGAATGAGCCATGTCTAACATCCTGCACCTATAGGGCCATGGCACCAGTAACTGCTCTTTGCCCCCCCCCCTTCATAGCAAAATGAGGGAACTGACTGTCGGCCCTGGCTACTAAGGCATACCACTTAACAATGTTACATTTTTAAACACCCCTTTAAGAGTTAGGTCCTTGATTTGGAATGTTCCAATGTTTCCCTTGGACACCTCCAGCTCAGGGATGTTGGCCTGAGGGGATGCTACCTCACCCTCATCACCAATAAGCACACACATGGGAAACTTGTCTGCTATGGCCTGCGGTGAGGTGTCTTTACTAGCAATCTGGCTGTCGTCTGAACACTCAGATGTCCCCGCTTTCTCCCACATGTCCCAGAACAGTGCAAAGTCCCATCCTATTATTATGGGCTGCAACAAGTCCTTAACAACACCCTCTTCCTGAGACACAGTGCTACAGTCCGTGCTTACAGTGATCTGGGCCACAGAATAGTTTGTAGCATCCCCATGGATACAGCAGATGCCTACCACCTTCCCAGGGACCAGTCTATGAGGAAGTGTGGCCCTTATCAGTCACCAAACTTCCTGAGTCCAATAGTTCAGGCAATTGCACCCTGTTTACATACACCGAGCATGTCTGAGGGCCCCCGACAGGTTGAGGAACTGTGCTGCAGGCGGGGTAGGCAAAATAGGTACAATGCCGGCCTATGCTAAAATCCATTGGCTTAGAGTTCAATGGACAGTGGGAGGCTATATGGTCAGGGGCATGACACCTCCCAATGGAGAACGGCAGGTGACTGATTACTCGGCTGTGACTCAAATCTCTCTTGGGACTTTGGACACCACCCCAGTGCAGATTTAGTCCCCTTCTTTTGAGAGCCATCCCCTTTTGGGAACCCCAGAAAGGTGACCTTACCCCTGCTTGACAACTCAGGCAACCCTCTACTGCCCGGGACCTCTTAATTAGGCCTACCTGGTTGTCGGCATTTTGGGATCTCCCTGGGGACCCAGGACTGAATCAGCTTTGGTAGAGAGTGGATAAACCGATCCATGACCACTCTCTTGACCATCTCGGCTGGGGAACAAGTCTCTGGCTGTAGCCATTTCTGTACCAGGTGTAGAAGGTCAAACATTTGTGACTGGGGAGATTTATCACTGTGAAAGTCCCAGAGGTGGACCCGTTGTGCCCTGACTGCCAGGGTAACACCCAGCTACGCTAAGATCTCCACTTTAAATTTGTCATACTCTGTGGTGTCTTGTAGGACCAAATCAAAGTGTGCTTTCTGTGGCTCTCCAGTCAGATATGACGCTAGCACCTCCGCCCATGGCTCCGGTGGTAGTCTCTCATGGTCCACCACCCTCTCAAACACGGCCAGGAACACCTCAACATCATCCCTCGGAGTTATCTTTTACAACGTCCCTCTCATGGTTTTCCTTACCTCGGTCTCGTCGCTTTGGCCTGGAGGTGGTGCCACTGCACCTCTAACACAAACAGCTTCTGCCAGCAGTGTCATCTGCTCCGACTGCTGTTGTTGCTGCTGCTGCATTTGTTGTATCAACAGCTTGTTGGTCTCCAGCTGAACTTGCTGCTGATGTAGATTTGCTTGTACCAGCTGTTTAATGATCTCCTCCATGATTGCATGCTGTGCTTGCACTGCTACAGCTGTCTTGACCCAGGACATGCACCTGTCCTTTAGGAATTCTTCCCCCATCCTCCACCAATTGTGAGAGATCGGCTCTGCAGTAGATGCTGATTCATACACAGAATGTGGTTCGTTGGTTCAAAATAAACTGGCGATTTCTTAAAAAGAAGTTCATAAACTGTCAGGGTTCCAAATAAGGCAGCCTCTTCCAGGTAAACCAAGGTATAAAAGAACATAACAAAACAGAAAATAACAAGTCCATATAACACACAGGCTCAGCAGTTTTTAAAGGACAGTCTTTTCCTCTCAGATTCCAGCAGGGTCTGAGCAGCACATGCGAGGCCTCCTCACCTTGCAAAACACACAAAAGTGAGACTGCCCCAGCTGCCTTAAATCAGATCATCCAAGACCTGGACTAGAGGTAAGTGAGCAGCCGATCCCACCCAGGTCTTTCAGCTGTTTGTAAAACCCAGATCTATAATCAAGGCTCATTAAAACACCTCTCAGCACTAAGTGTACTGTAGCCTGCTACTCCAGGTCCTACATCACCAAGGCATGGTACCTTGGGGACACATACCTTCCATCCACAACGTGTCCAGGTGCCACGTTACACACTTTAACCCCTTTCTAACATTTGTCCTAATAATACGTCCCTGGGCCTATCTGACTATTACTACATGGCGATCGCCCGCGGACTCAGACTGTGCATGGGCAATCGCTGCTGGGTGTCAGCTGATTCTAACGTCACACACTGCTCCCAGCACTTTAACCCCCTAAATGCTGCGATCGAAAGTGATTGCAGCATTCCAGGAGACGGCAGACGCATGGTCCCCATTGCCATGATGACATCCGGGTCACCAGAGCTAGGAAACTTGCTGATCATGCACAGTGCATGATCAGTAACTTTCTCTGTCAGTGCAGAGCTGACAGTTTCTACAGCTTGGGGATGCTGCTGCATCCCCATGCTGTACAAGCGATCAGTCTGCAAAAAAATGATAGTCCCATATTGGGATAAAGTTTAACAAAAAGTGAAAAAATGTTTTATTTTCAAAGAATTGTAAAAATATTTTTTTTAAAAAAATATCAAAATAATTAAAAAAATCAAGATATTGTATCTATAAATATTTGTATGACAAAAAAACAATAAAAGTGCACATATTTGATATCGCTGCATCCACAACGACCCTACCTATAAGGCCGGTGTCACACATACCGTAGGGAAATACGGTCCATTTTTTACAGGCGTAATACGCAGAAAGGTTCCTGAACAGTGACCTGTATTCAGCGCGAGGATGCAATTTTTTCTCTAAAAATTATCCGTGTGGCATCCGTATGGCATCCGTACGGCGAGATTTTCTCGCTGGCTTGCAAAATGGACATAGAATGGATCCATGGGCTCAAATATTTGTGAAAACATATATACAGTCATATAGTCAGTGAGACACATACACTCACTGGCCACTTTATTAGGTACACCTGTCCAACTTCTTGTTAACACTTAATTTCTAATCAGCCAATCACATGGCGGCAACTCAGTGCATTTAGGCATGTAGACATGGTCAAGACAATCTCCTGCAGTTCAAACCGAGCATCAGTATGGGGAAGAAAGGTGATTTGAGTGCCTTTGAACGTGGCATGGTTGTTGGTGCCAGAAGGGCTGGTCTGAGTATTTCAGAAACTGCTGATCTACTGGGATTTTCACGCACAACCATCTCTAGGGTTTACAGAGAATGGACCGAAAAAGAAAAAAAATCCAGTGAGCGGCAGTTCTGTGGGCGGAAATGCCTTGTTGATGCCAGAGGTCAGAGGAGAATGGGCAGACTGGTTCGAGCTGATAGAAAGGCAACAGTGACTCAAATCGCCACCCGTTACAACCAAGGTAGGCCTAAGAGCATCTCTGATCGCACAGTGCGTCGAACTTTGAGGCAGATGGGCTACAGCAGCAGAAGACCACACCGGGTACCACTCCTTTCAGCTAAGAACAGGAAACTGAGGCTACAATTTGTACAAGCTCATCGAAATTGGACAGTAGAAGATTGGAAAAACGTTGCTTGGTCTGATGAGTCTCGATTTCTGCTGCGACATTCGGATGGTAGGGTCAGAATTTGGCGTAAACAACATGAAAGCATGGATCCATCCTGCCTTGTATGGAGCATCTTTGGGATGTGCAGCCGACAAATCTGCGGCAACTGTGTGATGCCATCATGTCAATATGGACCAAAATCTCTGAGGAATGCTTCCAGCACCTTGTTGAATCTATGCCACGAAGAATTGAGGCAGTTCTGAAGGCAAAAGGGGGTCCAACCCGTTACTAGCATGGTGTACCTAATAAAGTGGCCGGTGAGTGTATATATATTTACCGTATATTTCAAACAGTGCTAGACAGCTTAAAAGCCGGTAATTCAATTGCCGGCTTTTGCTATCTCCTTATCAAACCTGACAGGATATGAGACATGGTTTACATTCAGTAAACCATTTCATGTCCCTTATTTTTTTTACATATTCCTCCCTACTAATGTTAGAAGTGTCTGTGTGAAAAATTTGGTGGATCTAGGTGTTAAATCACGGAAAAAACTGGCGTGGGCTTCAGTGCAATTTTCTCTGCCAGAGTGGAATAGCCAGTGACTGAGGGCAGATATTAATAGCCTAGAGAGGGACCATGGTTATTGCCCCCCTGGCTAAAAACATCTGCCCCCAGCCTCCCCAGAAAAGGCACATCTGTAAGATGCCCCTATTCTGGCACATAGCCTCTCTATTCCCACTCCCGTGTAGCGGTGGGATATGGGGTAATAAAGGGTTAATGTGACCTTGCTAATGTAAGGTGACATTAAGCCTGGTTAATAATGGAGAGATGTCAATAAGACACCTATCCATTATTAATCCAATATTAGTAAAGGGTTAATAATACAGACACATTATGAATAAAGTATTTTAATTAAATAAATTCACACATGGGGTTTATTATCTTTATTGTACGCTTAATCCACCTGAAGACCATCGTTCTGTAAAAAATATAAAAGAAAAAAGCAACAATATCCATACCTTTCCAGCGACCAGTCATGTCCCACGCTGTAAATCCATCTGAAGGGGTTAAATAAATTTACAACTAGGAGCCTGCTAATGCAGCTGTTGCTCCTGGTTGTAAAAACTGGGGAATGAATGGAATGCAGGGGAACGTAGCATCGTAGACTTGCGGTGATGGGCCCCCTGCTGGCATAAACTCATATGAACTCTAGCGTGGGAAAATAAACTCATCCCGCAAAAAACAAGCCCTCACATGATTCAGTGGGCCAAAATCTGAAAATATCATAGCTTTCAAAATCTGGTGATGCAAAAACTATTTTTTGCAATAAAAAAGTGTCTTTTAGGGTATGACTCCACGGTCAGGATGGCCGGTGGTATCGCCGCAGCGGCGAAGCCGCTCGGCGCTAAGCCCCGCCCCCTTAATGGGACGCGATCATGCCGGATGTGTTGACTCTTCACATCCGGGATGATCGCTCTGTCCCATAGGGCCCTGTGATATGCCTTGCGGGGACGCTGCGTCCCCGCAAGGTGTACGGGCATGCTGCGATGTGAAAAGACGCGCAGCATGTCCGTAGTCGCAGGGCCGCCGCGTGCGGGTTTCCACGCATAGTGGAGACGGGATTTCATCAAATCCCCTCCACTATGCTGGAACATCTGGACGCTGCTTGTTTGACGCTGCAGCGCTGCGCAGCGTCAAACAAGCAGCGTTTCCTGAATGTGGAAACATACCCTAAGTGTGTGACAACAGCCAAACATAAAAATCCCGATATAAATCTGTTATAACTGTAATCGCACCAACCCGAAGAATAATGTCACCTAATCACTTATACCGCACGAGGAACGGCATATAAAAATTAAGGATTGCATAAAAGTGCTGTCAGATACAGTTTTGTGCAGTTCTGAAAAGAGGGACAACGCTGAACAAAGGCCAGACAGAGTCCAGAATAACTCTGCTGCCTCATTATAGTGAATGGATCCCTCGGGGTCCCATCTGAATCACGTCACTCATAGATTTAGATCTAAGCCCCAAAGTAAGTGCTCAGCGTAGAGCTCCCGATAAATGTGATCCCAAACGTTATGTAAAATTTTCCCAATAATCGCTTCAACTCAAGTCCCCACTCAGGTCTGTCATCTGTTAAAAGAAATATAGGGAGCTTCCACGTTACTGTTAGCACAACGGCTCTGGAAAAGCGAAATGGCTCACCCACCAAAAGAAATTTAGCAAATTCTGCGCTTCCAAATCCAAATACCCCTCTCCCTTTTGAACCCCACAGTGTACCTAAACCACATATATCGTCCATATCTTTGGCATTTCTGAAGCGAACAGAGCCCACCTAACTTATGAATGAGTGGCTCCAGAAGCACGGGCTGGGAATAACGCACTGGTCACTACAATGGTAGTTTGTAATTTTCACTCGCCAACATTCATTGTTGCTGTTTCTGGAAAATACCCATGGAGTCAAAATATTCACTACACCTGTAGATAAATTCCCCAAGGGGTCTAATTTCCAAAATGGAGTCACTTCAGGGGGGATTCTGCTCTACTAGCAATTAGTGGCTCTGTATAGGGAGTCTGCAAACTGTTCTAGCAAAATCTGTGCTCCAGGAGGCAAATAGCACTGTTCCTCCCAAATCTCTCTTTATGGCTAAGTAGTACTGTGCAGCCACATATGGGGTATCGCCACGTTCAGTAGAAATTATGGGACAAATTTTGGTGCCATTTTTGCCCACTTCTTGTGTGAAAATGTAAAATCTGGGGCTAAAACAAAATTTGCTAAAATGTATTCTATCTTCACCGCTGAATGGTATAACATTCTGTGAGGCACATGTGGTGTCAATATGATCACTGCACCACTGGATGAATTAACTGGGGAGTTTAGTTTGTAAAATGAGTTCACATATAGGGGGATTCTGTTGTTCTGGTACCTCAGGGGTTCTGCCAATGTAACATTAGGAATGACAAATGGTTAGCACTCGACTTTTTGTTAAACGGTGCTAGTGAAGGGAACCAAAGGTCCCATAGGCATAAGTTCAGAAAAAAAATCACTGCACACGTACAAGAAAAATAATGCTTCAGGTGAGTATTTATTTGATGCTGATAGGTGAATGTCATTCACTGCAAAGACACAATAATGCCTGCATCCTCCACTGTGCCACCACTGACTCAAGCCTGTATTCTCTGGAGACCGGCTCCTCCTGAACCCATTGCTTACACTGGGCATTGACTTCACAGGGGCTTAATATGCTCTATGACATATTTTCATTTCAGTGACACGCCTTACCTTGTTTTCCCATGATGCTTATTTAAAAAGGCGACTATATGATACAGGCCATTAATTGTCTGAAACGTCTTTAAATTGTCGCTTCACCTATCTGCATCAAATAAATACTCACCTGAAGCATTATTTTTCTTGTATGTGTGCAGTGATTTTTTTTCTGAACTTATGCCAATGTAACATGTCACCCTCAAACCATTCCACCAAAATCTGAACTCCAAATGGCGCCTCTTCCCTTCTGAGCTTTCCAGTGTGCCTCAAAAGTAGTATTCCCCCACATGATATGGGGTATCGTGTACTCAGGAGAAATAGCACAACAAATTGTATTCTGCAATTAACCCTTTTACCTTTATGAAAATGCCAAATTTGTGGCTAAAATAACATTTTTGTGGGGAAAATGTGATTTTATTATCTTCGTGGCTCAGTGTTATAAACCTTGAAGCACTTGGAGGTTCAAGTTGCTCATTACACATCTGAATACATTCTACATGGTTTCTTGTTCCCAAAATGGGGTTACTTGTGGGGGGTTTCCACTGTTTACACACATCAGGGGCTTTCCAAATGGGACATGATGAACACTAGTGATTCCAGGAAATTTTATATTCAAAAAGTCAAATAACGCCTCTAGTTTTCTGAGCACTGCTGTGCACCCAAACAGTAGTTTTCTCCCTCACTCAGGAGAAATTGCACAACAAATTGTATGGTGCAATTTCTCCTGTTATCCTTATGAAAATGCAATAATTTTTGCTAAAAACATATTTGTGGGAAAGATTAGAGTTTTTTTTATTTTTACGGCTCAACGTTATAAACTTCTGTGAAGCACTTGAGGGTTCAATCTGTTCACCACACCCCGAGATCAGTTCCATGAGGGATCTAGTTTCCAAAATGGTGTGATTTGTGGGGGATTTTCACTGTTTAGACACATCAGAGGCTCTCCAAATGCCACATGGCGTCCGCCAATTGTTCCAGGAAATTTTACATTAAAAAAATCAAATGGCACTCCTTCCCTTCGAAACTCTGCCATGTGCCCAAACAGAGGTTTCCTCCCTCATATCGGGTATCGGCATGCTAGGGAGAAATTACACAACAAATTTTGGGGGCCATTTTTTACTGTTATCCTGGTCAAAATAAAACAAATTGGATCAGAACTAAATTTTTTGTGAAAAAAGTTAAATGTTCATTTTTTTTCCACATTCCTAAACTTTCAGGTGTGAAGCACCTGAAGGGTTAATAAACTTCTTCAATGTAGTTTTGAGCACGTTGAGGGGTTTAGTGTTTAGAAAGGTGTCCGTTTTGGGTCTCTTCTATCATATAAACCCCTCAAAGTGATTTCAAATGTGATGTGGTCCCTAAAAAAAAAATGGTTTTGTAAATTTTGTTGTAAAAATGAGAAATCGCTGGTCAACTTTTAACTCTTATAACTTCCTAACAAAAAAAGATTGTTTCAAAATTGTGCTGATGTAAAGTAGACATGGGGGAATGTTACTTATTAACTATTTTGTGTGACATATCTCTGTGATTTAAGGCCATGAAAATTCAAAGTTGGAAAATTGCTAAATTTAGCCAAATTTCTGTTTTTTTCACAAGTAAATGAAAGTCATACCGCAGAAATTTTACCACTATAATGAAGTACAATATATCTTGAAAAAACATTCTCAGACTCACCAGGATATGTTGAAGCGCTCTAGAGTTATAACCACATAAATTGACACTGGTCAGAATTGTAAAAATTGGCCTGATCAAACCACCTTTGGGGGTAAAGGGGTTAAAAACAGCACATACTTACACTCAGGTGTGAATTAGTAAGGACCTCCATATTTCTATGTCCAAAAGTGTGTGAACCTAGACCAGGGCCACCATTAGGGCAATACTGCCCTTACTACTGTATGGGACCCGGTGAGCAGTAGCAAAAAGGGGGGCCCGAATATGCTGACGGTGCCGCGGTCGCACAGGAAGGTGGTACTCGGTAGCCAGCCAGGCAGTCTATCAGGGACCAGGCAAATGAAAAGGGAATATTTACAGGGGATAATAGTTTATGGTTGTACGCCATCTGAGGTGTCTGGCCAGGGATAGCCAGCGCTTCAAGTGGGGTCCCCAGGGGATAGATGGTAATGCAGCAAGATGGATCACTCCCCTCAGCAGGAGCATGTCCCTGGGGCAATAATGGGAGTTGTAGTGAGCAGTGCAGCAGAAAGAAGCAAGGAGATGAAGGAATTCAGTCTTTACCTTTACTGATGATGGAGGCAGGTTCAAGCTCCGGCCAGTCTGGGAGCAGTTGGAGTCCACTAAGTGGGTAGGATGAGCCTTCTGTTCTGTGTCTGTCTCTTTGGAGATTCAGCAGCTTGTGAGTTGATCTGTACTCCCTGCTTGTCTATTCTGCAGCAGCTCCATCCAGCATACATTGTGAACTCTGCAAGCTGTTTTCTCGGCCCCAGCTCTGAACTCTCTGTGATGTGTTGCTTCTGGTGCTGCAGGGGTGACCAGAGGACCTGCAGTCCCTCCCATCTGCAGATTCTGCTCCCAGGATTTGCAATCCCTTATAGCCTAGGTATTTGGTGCCCTGTTCTCTTCTTATCCTAGGGTGAGCTTTCCATAGCTCCAACCCCTGGAATCTCCATGTGCTCTCTCTTCCCTTCTTCACAGTACACTGCACTACTCTGCTCTAACTCCTCCCCCCAGCCAGAAAGGACAGTCACCCTACAAACTAGGGGCTTGTGCTCCCCCTTCTGGTCAGGGATCAGACTTGTGCATGGATGTGTGGTTTACTCAGTGTAGGGAGCTCCATTTACTTCCAGACATGATACCACCACCTGTTAGGGAGGCGGTATCATTGTGGCAGCCAGACCGCAGGGGCACCACAGCAGCCCTGGCCCTCCTCTCTTGCATCTGCTGGCCGGGCCCCAGGCGCAATTGTTCAGGGCCGCTGCAAGCCAGATACATAACAACAATGCAGTGATTTAAAAATACACCTACAGTGTTTTTAAAGCATCCAGCAGCCAGAAATCGGTGCTGTACCTTTAAGCCGCAGCACCAACAGCAGGCCCGAGTGCAGCATGGTCCTGACACCGGTAATGTGACATGCTGCATGGCCGCGCTCTTCTTAAATCCAGAGCAGAGCAGCATATCACATTTGTGGGTGATAGTAGACATTGAAGTCGACGTGCAGACAGAGGAGGCGGGCAGTGTGTGAGGACTCAGAAGAGGCTGCAGAGGGAAATGAGGTGAGGGGAGTGAGGAGATGGGAGGCAGCTGAGGAGATGGGAGGCTGCTGAGGAAATGGGAAGCTGCTGAAGAGATGGGAGGCTGCTAAAGGGATTGGAGGCTGCTGAGGAGATGGGAGGATGCTGAAGAGATGGGAGGCTGCTGAGGAGATGGGAGGATGCCGAAGAGATGGGAGGCTGCTGAGGAGATGGGAGGCTGCTGAGGAAATGGGAAGCTGCTGAAGAGATGGGAGGCAGCTGAGGAGATGGGAGGATGCTGAAGAGATGGGAGGATGCTGAAGAGATGGGAGGATGCTGAAGAGATGAAAGGCTGCTGAAGAGTTTGGAGGCTGCTGAGGAGTTTGGAGGCTGCTGAGGAGAGGGGAGGATAGTGACGGGAGGCTGCATCCGGTAGAGAGAGGCTGCTTACGGGAGTGTAGAGAGACTGCAGAGGAAAATCTGCATCCAGCAGGGGGAAGCTGCTGAGGGGAGTCTGCATCTTGCGTCCAATCAGGGTGAGGCTGAGGAGGCAGCGAGGACGACCAGGGCTAGTTGATGAGGAGCAGCGGCGTCGCCAACTTTGTTTTAAAAGGGTGCCAACCTCTGTGGACAGGTAGGAACAACAAGAGTACTTGACAAATAGGGTGATCCCCTTTATGCTTGAATACTTGATATTTTTTTTCTATGGTCACTTTTTGAGTTCTCATGTTTTGGGGTGTATTTACAGCATATTCTAGAATTTATAGGTTTTTAATGAATACCAATAAAGAGATTTTTTGGTAGTGTATAATCGATGAATATATTTGCAACACTGTTTACATTTATTAACCCCTTATCACCAAATGATGTGCAGTGTCTGGGTGCCTCCCCGTTTGGTGCGGGCTTTGGCCATGAGCCCGCACCTTTTCCGACACGACAGCTGATCTGATCAGCTGTCATGTGCCCCTAACAGACGTGGGTGGATTCGCAATCCACCTGCGGCTGTTATCATGTTAAATGCCACTGTCAATATCTGACAGTGGCACCTAACATGCACGTGCCACTGCCTGTGTCACATGACTGTGGGTCGCCGATGGGTTGGCATGACAACCTGGAGTCTGCAGTGGACCCCTGTGGTTGTCATTGAAGCTCTGCTATGAGCGTCGCCCAGTGGTCGGCGCTCATAGCAAGTGAGCATTTCTACCACATAAGGCAGGGCTGCAGCCTCACTATGTGCAGCACTGGCGATTGGATGATCAGAGCTTCTAGTCTCCCATGAAGACTATTGAAGCAAGTAAAAAAAAAAGTTTTTTAAAAAATATAAAAGTTTAAATCACCCCACATTTGTCCCATTCAAAATAAAACCTTAAAAATAATAAAATACACATATTTGCTACTGCCGGGTTCAGAATTGCCCGATCTATCAATATATAAAAAATAATCCAATCGGTAAACGGCGTAGCGCAAATAAAAACAAAAACAGCAGAATTACTTATTTTGGTCACTGCAACATTGCAGTATAATGCAATAATGGCCGTTAAAAAGATTGTATCTACACAAAGATGGTATCAATAAAAACGCCAGATCGGCACACAAAACATAAGCTTTCACCCAACCCAAGATCACGAAAAATGGAGACTCTACGGGTATCGGAAAATGGCAACTTCTTTTTTCTCTCTTTTGACAAACGTTGGATTTTTTTTTTCACCACTTAGATAAATAAAAACCTAGACATCTTAGGTATCCACAAACTCATAATGACCTGGAGAATCATAATGGTAGGTCAGTTTTAGAATTTGGTGAACATGGTAAAAAAAAAAAACAACCAAAAAACAATTCAACTTTTTTTTGCAATTTCACCGCAGTTAGAATTTTGTTCCCGTTTTCCTGTACACTATTTGGTAAAACCAATCACGTCATTCAAAAGTACAACTCGTCCCGCAAAAAATAAGTCTTCACATGGCCATATTGATGGAAAAATAAAAAGTGGGTATATATGATTGGGAAACATCTTTATTTATTATTACGGCAGTATAATTATTGGAAGAGGGAAATTGGTATGCGCTTGCACTGCAGTGCATGGACTGGTCACCGATCTCCTGACCCGCTTCTTCATACATGCTGTGAGGCTGCTGAGTTCAAGTCAGGAGACCCACAGCTGGTCCATGCACTACAGCCCGAGCACAGACTGATATCCACTGACAATTCCATAAACGTATAGAAAACAATACAATAATCTGCAATCAGAAATACAGATTATAAAAAGAAAGTCACAATGTGGTTTCAATTATTTAAAAAATGTATATGACACATTCCCTTAAAGAAAAAGAAAAATATACTTAAAAAGAGTATTGGGTATTGTAACAAATGTTTAATAGGTTAGAGTAGAGCAGGGCCAAAACAAAAGCTGATGGCTATGTATGTGATCTGGGAACTGGGACTAGTGTTGATCCAATAGCTATAGCGCTTACCAATAGTGTTGAGCATTCCGATACCGCAAGTATCGGGTATCGGCCGATACTTGCGGGTATCGGAATTCCGATACCGAGATCCGATACTTTTGTGGTATCGGGAATCGGTATCGGGATTAATATCAATGTGTAAAAGAAAGAATTAAAATAAAAAATAGGGATATACTCACCTCTCCGACGCAGCCTGGACTTTACCGCCGTAACCGGGAGCCGTTGTACCTAAAAATGCACGCTTGAAGGGCCTTAGATGAGGTCACGGTGCTCTGATTGGTCCGTAGCGGTCGCGTGACCGCTACGGACCAATCACAAAGCAGTGACGTCACCTAAGGCCCTTCAAGCGCGCATTCTTAGGTACAACGGCTCCCGGTTACGGCGGTAAAGTCCAGGCTGCGTCGGAGGGTGAGTATATCCCTATTTTTTATTTTAATTCTTTCTTTTACACATTGATATGGATCCCAGGGCCTGAAGGAGAGTTTCCTCTCCTTCAGACCCTGGGAACCATACAGGATACCGTCCGATACTTGGTGTCCCATTGACTTGTATTGGTATCGGGTATCGGTATCGGATTAGATCCGATACTTTGCCGGTATCGGCCGATACTTTCCGATACCGATACTTTCAAGTATCGGATGGTATCGCTCAACACTACTTACCAAATAGCTGCATTGGGAACCCAGGATACCTGAAGCCCTCCAAATGATGAGCTGTTCGGAGCTTGTTTGTTGGACTCTCCATGTAATTGTTGTGACGGGGTGTGCGACAGAGCAAGCAGGGACAGCAGACCGATGAATAATCCAAGAGACCTTTATTGCAACTGAGAGAATATTCTGGCAAACAGTGATCAGGTTCTTCAACTTACAATAAGGCCGCAACAAAATAACAAATCCAGGGCGACACCCGATAATCCGACTCCAGAGAAAACAAAACACTAGTGCATAGACAGGCACCAGGATCTGGCCGCAGCAGCAGATCCTAGCTCCTCACACCACACAGGTCCCAGAAGAATGATAGTATATCCATGGGCTTATTGTTTCACCCTCTAGGGATCAGCCCCTTGGATGGGTGGAGGGGCTCACACCCACCCTCAAACATTTGTTACCTGGAGCTGAAAGTACAAAAGAGGCTCTAGATGTCCAGTCCTAGCCAGTCGGAGAAGCCCCCTGCAGAGAGCAACAAATGAACACAATGCCCCCCACCAGAAGCAGGGTAGGAAATGTTAATGAAGTATGGTCTATGAAATCAGGGCGGGGGTGGTACTCGTTACAACCGTCACACAGCCATGACACATGCAGCTGCAGCACCTAACAGCTGATTATCGGGAGCGCTCCAGGTATCCAGGTTCCCGATGCAGCACTTTGGTAAGTACTACAGCTATTCGATCAACACTAGTGAGTATGTGGTGCAGAAGTGGAGTTTTTCCAGGAGAGGGTGGTGGGACTGTGGAAGGTTCGAGGGATGGAGGTGGAGCTGGGGAGGAGCCTGGGAAGAGTCTCAAGGGGGCACCAAAATGTTGACAGTATGGGGCCCTGAAATTCCTAGTGGCAGCCCTGACCTAGACTAACCATATGTGGAATAAATATGGATTACTAAATGTAGATGTAAGAAGTAAATCGTACATCTTTACAGCGTGCCATAATTCAGCCAGCCACTGACTGATGGCAAAATAAAAGCAGAATCAGTGCTTCCAATAAGCAACAACAAAATCCATAAAAATCCATGACCATGATGACAACGATGATTATGTGCATTTGGAAAGCAGATGGTCCCTCTATTTTAGTGCGGGTATTAAAGTCTAATTGTTTATCACTGTGAGCCTAAGGGAAAGCATCTTGAGGCTGGCGCAGTTTATTTGGCAGCCAGCTGCCACTTTTTCTGCTTCCTTGAAGCTTCCAGTAATCAAGGACGGAGTTGGGAGGATTAGATGTACCTGCTGACCTTGGTTACTGTACATCGAGGTACAGAATGTCTCTCCTCCCTCTAGACTGACTTGATATTTTAGCCTTTGCTAATCAGTGTAACTATGGCGACCAGTTTGGCTGCAACACTAAGAATAGCTATTAATAAGGAAATAAATTAGTTTGGTCTGTCCTTTACTAGGGAATGGATTTGTAGACAAAAATATTTTGTGCAAACAACAGGAAAAGAAGAATGGATAGATATTAACAAACATATTTATTTATTTTTTATTACTGTTTAAAAAAATGAACTTTTTTATACATATTTAGTAAAGTATAAAGTTTATTGTATATTTACAAAGTTTAAGTTTTGGTCATTTATTTTTATTCACAATAATAATTATATTTGTGCAGCACCAACATGTTCCATAGCATTTTACAACTCAGAGGCTACATATGGAGACAATACTAGATATAATGATAAGGACACGTTCAGACGTGTTCTATATTTGATTATTACAAATACAATGCGGATTCAATACGATTTTCCTCGCATTGCTGGCAGACTCATACCGATGGACTCAGAAGATGGAGATCAGGAAACAAGTGTATGGTTAAAGCCTGATGAAGAAGTTAGATAACTTCAAAATGCGTTGACTGTATAACTATTTAATAAAAATTGTTTCCTGAACTCCTTCATCTCCCGAGTCCATCTGCAGGAGTCTGCCAGCAGCGCAAGGAAAACCGCTTTGATTCCGTGCAGCATTTCTCTGGTCTGTTGACCCATGGACTGCAGCAGCTAATATATGATTGAAGATGTATTCCCATCTCCAAGATGCTATCCCAATATGTAGTAGGTGTAATAATAGTGCAGCGCCCCAGAGTCCTGGTCATTGCAGTATTGTCGCTCTTCCACCAGGGGGAGTGATGGTACGTCTGATGGCACTAAAGGAGTTCACCTGACCAGGTATCACAGTCACACACTACACTTCACACTCCGGCCACCAGGGGGAGCAAAAGGTCCTATCTATTAGGCCACTCCTCACACTCTGGTAAAACTGGGGGTTGGATAGGAAGTTAGAGAGAGGCTGACTGGGCTTGGCCCCGGTAACATCAAGTCAGAGAGAGAAAGCTGACTGGGGAGACCCAGGAAGGACCTGTCAGGGGTGGGATCCTGACAGCGGCATAGCACGAGATAGAGCGTTACGGAGCTGCGCCTGCACCTGATTGCGGCAGCATCCTAAGAAAGGACAAGAAGCGAAGTATATTGTGGAGAGTGAGAAACGAGATCACAGCACAAGGAGATAATACCAGGAGGCTACATCCTTCTGAGGCGCGTAGCCGGTGGCTGGAACACCGAGGGAGTAATAGGCTCTACGCATTACTTCAGACAACGGCAGGGCAGTTAACTCTAGGTTGGCTGTCTCACCTTTACACCTATGAAGACAACGGAGGCAATTGTGGGAGAGGGGCATCACTAGGGTCCCTATAAATTAACTCCAGGCCTACCCCATCATACGGGTGCATCCTATCCATATCATCTGGGGGACGGAGAGAGAACATCAGAAACATACACAAGAGTTGTGAGGACTATCCCGTGGTGCTCAGCAGGGAGGTACTACAACACACAGGCGCTAGTAGGAAGGCTACTGATTTCCACCTGCAAAGGGAACTCTGGATGTGCCTTCGGACCGGTCGGATTCAGCCAGCCCTGTTAGCAGTGCTCTGGATTGTGGACGCTGAAGTCTACAGTAAAAGGTAAAGAGACTGCAACCCTGTGTCCTCGTTATTTACTGCGACCTACGCCATCATCATCTACCTTACTGGGAAGCCCTGGGGACATACTTCACCTGTGGGAAGGTATTCCATCTAGCTGCCATAACATCACCCCAGCGGACCCCTAAGCAGCGTCAGTCACCCTGACCGAACACCACAGGTGGCATCACGAACACTTGACAAACTATACCGCCTTTTGATTTGGGCGCCCCTTAGCAGGGACACGGACTGGGTCGGGCCACCGTGACATCCCCAGAACCGAGACCAAGGGACCCGGTACCGAGTACCCCACTGCCCTGCACCTGGGGGCGATTCAATAGTAATGTTAGCATATAGGTCCAATTAGAAATGTAGTACAGTTTTCCTGATTCCATATGTCTCTTTCCTCATGTGCAGACATTGCAGGACCTTAGATATCCACATATCCCCCCTCTGCCCGAAGCCGGGGATTTGTCACCTTCGGACACCAAACAGGGAATTCGAGAGAGGGCATCTGCATTACTGTGTAACTTCCTGGGTCTATGCTTTACGTGGAAACTGAAATCCTGCAGGCCTAAGAACCATCTAGTCACCAGGGCATCTTACCCTTCTTTTCCTTAACCATCTCAGAGGGGTATGGTCTGACGGTCTGACACACATTTAAACCTCTGGTCTAGCAGGTAATACGTCAGCGTATCCACGGCCATTTTTATATCTAAACACTCCTTCCAAGTTCTCGACAATGGCATCATTTTTCTTAATTTCATAAGTTTGATGACAGCTTCCGGCTCAGATACAGGATGGAATGTTCTTCTCCATTTACTTACTGAGATATCGTGGCTCCCAAGCCGACTTCTGACGCATCTGTCTGGACCACAAATTCTTTGCTGAAGTCCGCTGCAACCAGAACCAGATGTTTACAGAAAGCCTGCTTCAGCTCCTGGAATGCCATCTCTGTCTCAGCAGTCCATTTAATAATAATATAATATAATAATTTTTATTTATATAGCGCCAACATATTCCGCAGCGCTTTACAACTTATAGAGGGGACTTGTACAGACAATAGACATTACAGCATAACAGAAATCACAGTTCAAAATAGATACCAGGAGGAATGAGGGCCCTGCTCGCAAGCTTACAAACTATGAGGAAAAGGGGAGACACGAGAGGTGGATGGTAACAATTGCTTTAGTTATTTGGACCAGCCATAGTGTAAGGCTCGGGTGTTCATGTAAAGCTGCATGAACCAGTTAACAGCCTAAGTATGTAGCAGTACAGACACAGAGGGCTATTAACTGCATAAAGTGTATGAGAACACGATGCAAGGAACCTGATTATGTGTTTTGGGTTTTTTTTTTCTATTTTTAATAGGCCACACAGGGATAGTTAGGTTAATGCGTTGAGGCGGTAGGCCAGTCTGAACAAATGCGTTTTTAGGGCACGCTTAAAACTGTGGGGATTGGGGATTAATCGTATTAACCTAGGTAGTGCATTCCAAAGAATCGGCGCAGCACGTGTAAAGTCTTGGAGACGGGAGTGGGAGGTTCTGATTATTGAGGATGCTAACCTGAGGTCATTAGCGGAGCGGAGGGCACGGGTAGG
Organism: Ranitomeya variabilis; assembly: GCF_051348905.1. NCBI lineage: Eukaryota > Metazoa > Chordata > Amphibia > Anura > Dendrobatidae > Ranitomeya > Ranitomeya variabilis. The sequence continues at coordinate 163,516,895 of NC_135236.1, read as the reverse complement.
GTGGTAGACTGAGACCAGAGAGGAGATGTAGGGTGGTGCTGAGCCATGGAGTGCTTTGTGGATGAGGGTAGTCGTTTTGTACTGGATTCTGGAGTGGATGGGTAGCCAGTGTAATGACTGGCACAAGGTAGAGGCATCGGTGTAACGGTTGGTGAGGAATATGATCCTGGCAGCAGCATTCAGGACAGATTGGAGCGGGGAGAGTTTGGTAAGAGGGAGGCCAATTAGTAGAGAGTTACAATAGTCCAGACGGGAATGAATAAGAGAAACAGTAAGAGTTTTTGCAGAGTCGAAAGTAAGAAAAGGGCGAATTCTAGAAATGTTTTTGAGATGCAGATAAGAAGAGCAAGCCAGTGATCGGATGTGGGGGGTGAATGAAAGCTCGGTATCAAGGATGACCCCAAGGCAGCGGGCATGTTGCTTTGGAGTAATGATTGAACCGCACACGGAGATGGCAATGTCAGGCAAAGGTAGGTTAGTAGAGGTAGAGAACACGAGGAGTTCAGTTTTTGACAGGTTCAGTTTCAGATAGAGGGAGGACATGATGTTAGAGACAGCGGTAAGACAATCACTGGTGTTTTCTAAGAAGGTCGGAGTGAAAGCAGGAGAAGAGGTGTATAATTGGGTGTCATAGCATAGAGATGGTACTGGAACCCAAATCTACTGATTGTTTGTCCAATAGGGGCAGTATACAAAGAGAAGAGGAGGGGGCCTAGGACTGATCCTTGAGGAACCCCAACAGTAAGGGGAAGGTGAGAGGAGGAGGAACCAGCAAAACATACAGTGAAGGATCGGTCAGAGAGATAGGAGGAGAACCAAGAGAGAACGGTGTGCTTGATGCCGATGGAGCGGAGTATAGTGAGGAGGAGCTGATGATCCACAGTGTCGAATGCTGCAGAAAGATCCAATAGAATTAGCATGGAGTAGTGACCATTAGATTTAGCTGTTAGTAGGTCATTAGAGACTTTAGTGAGGGCAGTTTCAGTAGAGTGTAAAGAGCGGAAGCCAGATTGAAGAGGGTCGAGAAGAGAGTTATCTGAGAGATAGCGGGTAAGACGGGAGTGGACCAGGCGTTCCAGGAGTTTAGAGATGAAGGGAAGATTAGAGACAGGTCTATAATTAGCGGCACAGTTTTGGTCGAGGGAGGGTTTTTTAAGTAATGGATGTATGATGGCATGCTTAAATGAGGAGGGAAAAATACCGGAAGTGAGGGAAAGGTTGAATATTTTTGTTATGTGAGAGGTGACAGCCGGGAAAAAGGACTGGAGGAGATGTGACGGAATGGGGTCACTGGTGCAAGTGGTCGGGCGAGAAGATGCAAGGAGCCTGCTTACTTCTTCTTCAGTAACTGGTTCAAAGTCAGAGAGTGAACTAGATGCAGTGGGGGAGGGAGGACAGTGGTTGGTATGAAGAGATTGGGAGATGATTTCCTGTCGAATGTGGTCAATTTTTTCTTTGACGTAATTGGCCAGATCGTCAGCGCGGAGATCTGTGGTTGGGGCCTGCTCTCTTGGGTTGAGTAGGGACTGGAAAGTGTCGAAGAGACGTTTAGGGTTATTGGACAGTGAGGTGATGAGGGTGTTGAAATAGGTTTGTTTGGAGAGGTGAAGGGCAGAGTTGTATGTTTTTAGCATGAACTTATAATGGATGAAACCTTCGGGTAGATTAGATTTTCTCCACAGACGTTCGGCGCACCTGGAGCATCGCTGCAGGAAACGTGTTTGCAGCGTGTGCCACGGTTGTCGCCGTCTGTGTCGAGTTGCTCTATGTATAGGAGGAGCAGCTTCATCCAGGGCACTTTGCAGGGTTTCATTGTAATGGTTCAGAGCAGAATCAGGACATGAGATGGAGGAGATTGGGGCCAATGAGGACTGCAAGTTCTTCATAAGTTTCTGGGTGTTAATGGCCTGTATGTTTCTATAAGTGTGGAAAGTGGGGGTGACCTGAGCGGGATGGCAGTTCTTGATAGAGAATGAAAGAAGGTTGTGGTCAGAGAGCGGGAGAGGGGTGTTTGTGAAATCATCCACTGAGCAAAGTCGGGAGAAGACCAAGTCAAGGGAGTTTCCATCTTCATGCGTTGGAGAGTTAGTATGCTGCGAGAGGCCGAAAGAGGAGGTTAGAGATAAAAGGTGAGAAGCAGACGGGGAAAGGGGAGAAGCAATGGGGATGTTGAAATCACCCATGATAAGGGTGGGGGTGTCACATGAGAGAAAGTGTGGAGGCCAGGTGGCAAAGTGACCCAGGAACTGATGAGAGGGGCCAGGAGGACGATACACCACCGCCACTCGCATGTAGAAGGGGATGTAGAGTCTGACAGCATGGACCTCAAAGGAAGGGAATACAAGTGAGGGTACTTGGGGGATAACTTGGAAGGTACATTTGGGTGAAAGGAGCAGCCCAACGCCTCCACCTGCTCTGTTGTCTGATCTTGGGGTATGAGAAAAGTGTAGTCCACCATAGGAGAGAGCAGCAGCAGCGGTTGTGTCTGACTGCTGGATCCAGGTTTCAGTAAGAGCCAGGAGATTAAGAGCCTTAGAAAGGAAGTAATCATGGGTGAAGGAGAGTTTATTACACACAGAGCGAGAATTCCAAAGAGCACAATTGAAAGAGACAGAAGGCATGCATGGAATATTAATAAGGTTAGAGGGGTTTCTGGGTGTAGCAGTTGGGAGGTTTGACTGGCTATAACATGGGGGGCCGGGGTTTGGAGAGATGTCTCCAGTGACTAGGAGAAGGAGGATAGAAAGAGTGAGCAGATGGTTAAGTGATTTGTGAGAGCGTCTTTTGTGTTGGATGTTTGGACTGAATGGATCTGCGCTGTTAAGCAATGTGAACAGAGCATGAGTGCTATACATAGGAGAGGCAAGGACAGAGGGGCTGATATGGATGGAGTTTAAAGAGTTTATGCAAGGGCGGTGAGTGAATGCAGCAGCCAGGATATAGATTATACAGATACATATGGTGTGTATTTGTTCTGTTTCAAGTGAATAGGGAGTAGGTTTAGATTGTCTTACCTGTCTCCTGCCCTGTCTAACTGCCATGTTATAACTGCATCATACTTAGAATAAAATATACTTTGAAAAAAAAAGTACACGAATAATAGTGCACGAATGCACCCCTGCATGAATGCATCCCCAAGCTATGTCTACATTTATAGAAGGCTAGCTCTTAGATCTCACTTTTTTTTGGGGGGAAAAGGGGTTTTTCTCCCCCTCTTGTTACCAATCAATCTAACTCAGTTGAGACAGCAGGACACAATAAATGTAGTGATCAGATAAACAAATGTCCAGGTCTGCATGGATCATAAACCCCATTTAATCATCGTCTATTTGGCACCTTTAAGGAGATCCATCAATGGTGGTAATATCCCACAATTCCAAGAAACGCCCTCACTTGCTTCTTGGATAGCGGTTGTGGTTACTTCTGCATCGCCTCAACCTTGTTTATTTGTGGCTTGTTTTCTACCCATCCAACGACATAGCCTAAGTACTTGGCCTCTTCCTTCCCTATGGCACATTTTTTCGCATTTATGGTGAACCCCGCATTTTGCAAAGCATCCAGAATCACCTGTACCTTTGGTAGATGACTACTCCAGCCAGGGCTGAAGACCACAATGTCATCAAGGTACGCTGCGGCATACTTTGATGATCTCCTAGATCAAAGATGTGAAACCATGAGAAAAATGCCATATCCACCTTCCCCGAAATATTTGTGCCTGACACATGTCAAATAGGGAGAGAATAGGATCTGATTTCCTTCTGCACAAGTCCGTTGAGAGGGGGGTCCATCTACTAGAGATGGGTCGTCTTGTAAGCAGTGAAAACAGCCATCATCAGGTGCACTAGGACAGATCGATAGGCTCAATGAGATTAGGATTTTGAAGCTCAATCCATCCTACCTACCTAAAATAATGTCCCGATTTCACGGGCTACAGGAGATGGTTATTCCTTCATTTTGCTCTAGTCTAAAAAATCAGAAGGAAGAGAAGCTTCATACTGTAAGCATAAGGAATGTCTCATTAAGTAGCTGTCTGTTATTGAGGCCTCCAGTAAAGTTAATTGTTCGCGTCCTTTCAGGGACCCAGAAAAGGGCTTAAGGCTTCAAAATGCACAATAACTAGGTGGATCAGGGAGGCCATTTCTTTAGCTTTTTCTGCAAGTGACAAAGCAGTTCCAGAAGGTCTGAAGGCTGATGCGAGGGAGAGGTGCCGCCCTTTTTAGCCTGTAGGCTTTCTGTCCTTGGAGGGCAGATCCTCTCTCTTGTAATGTTGTCATGGGCTCAAAAAAATCCTGTTACCTTTTAAGTACCGTATATACTCGAGTATAACCCACTTTATTGGGCTGAAAGTAACCCTCTCGGCTTATACTCGAGTCATACGCAGGGGTCGGCAGGGGAGGGAGAGCGGAGCTGTGTAATAATACTCACCTGCTCCTGGCGCGGTACCTGCACGTCTTTTCCCCGGCTCCGGCAGCTTCTTCCTGTAGTGAGTGGTCACATGGTACCGCTCATTACAGTAATGAATATGGACCTCACTTCACTCCCATAGGGGTGGAGCCGCATATTCATTACTGTAATGAGCCATACCATGTGACCGCTCACTACAGGAAGAAGCTGCCGGCGCTGGGGAACAGACGTCCTGGGACCGCGCCAGGAGCAGGTGAGTATAATGCAGTGCACTATATTCACCTGCTCCCCTTTCCACCGTCGGCGCCGCTGCGTCTTCCGTGTCCTCTACAGTGACGCTCAGGTCAGAGGGCACGGTGACGCGATTAGTGTTCGTGCCACCCTCTGCCTGAGCGTCAGTGCACAGGACGGAGAAGACACAGCGGCGGTCAGCGGTGGAACGGGGAGCAGGTGAATATAGCAAGTGCCGGGGGCCTGAGAGGTGAGTATGTGATTTTTTATTTTTTTAATCACAGCAACAGCATATGGGGCAAATATCTGTATGGAGCATCTTATGGGGCCATGTGCAGCATTATATGGGGCAAATATCTGTATGGAGCATCTTATGGGACCATGTGCAGCGTTATATGGGGCAATTATCTGTATGGAACATCTTATGGGGCCATGTGCAGCATTATATGGGGCAATTATCTGTATGGAGCATCTTATGGGGCCATAATCAGCATTTGTGCAGCATTATATGGGGCAATTATCTGTATGGAGCATCTTATGGGGCTATGTGCAGCATTATATGGGGCAAATATCTGTATGGAGATCTTATGGGGCCATTTGCAGCATTATATTGGGCAAATATCTGTATGGAGCATCTTATGGGGCCATGTGCAGCATTATATGGGGCAATTATCTGTATGGAGCATCTTATGGGGCCATGTGTAGCGTTATATGGGGCAATTATTTGTATGGAGCATCTTATGGGGCCATAATCAGCATTTGTGCAGCATTATATGGAGCATCTTATGGAGCCATGTGTAGCATTATATGGGGCAAATATCTCTATGGAGCATCTTATGGGGCTATGTGCAGCATTATATTGGGGGAAATATCTGTATGGAGCATCTTATGGGGCTATGTGCAGCATTATATGGGGCAAATATCTCTATGGAGCATCTTATGGGGCTATGTGCGGCATTATATGGGGCAATTATCTGTATGGAGCATCTTATGGGGCTATGTAACCTCCCCTGGGGTGTTGGCCAATTGCTAATTTATCCCAAATAAGGACCCACAATCCCTCTCACCTGATCCTTTACTCAGTCCTATAAATTTAGTAGCATCTTAAGGGGTGCACGCATGTGGGGTCAGGCACGCGCATTTCTGCAGCAAAGCATTACGCAGCTAAGCATAAAGACGCCGTAGTTATTTCAACGGCAGTTAGTCACGGCAGGAGTCAGGACCCCACACTATGTCGCCGTCTCTTTTGGGTATGTCTGCTAAGTAAGGCTACTTTCACACTAGCGTCGTGCACTGCACGTCGCTATGCGTCGTTTTGTAGAAAAAGCGCATTCTGCAAAAGTGCTTGCAGGATGCGTTTTTTCTCCATTGACTTGCATTAGTGACGCTGTGCGACGCATTGCCACACGTCACAACCGTCGTGCGACGGTTGCGTCGTGTTGCGTCGGACCGTCGCCACCAAAAAACGTTGCATGTAACGTTTTTTGGTGCGTCGTGTCCAGCATTTCCGACCGTGCATGCGCGGCCGGAACTCTGCCCCCTCCTCCCTGCACCTCACAATGGGGCAGCGGATTCGTTGAAAAACAGCATCCGCTGCCCCCGTTGTGCGGCGCTTCCATAGTGTGCGTTGGTGCGCCGCAACGTTGCATTGCGACGTGCAGTGCACGACGCTAATGTGAAAGTAGCCTAAGCACTTCTTATTACTTGGATCTAGCCTTTCTATTAACCCATCTTACTCATTCACCATGTTTACCTATGCCCTTACAGTGTTTGCTCCACTAATCCTCTCTCTCCTTCGCTATCACAAACCCCAGCACTCTCTAATCTAATAATCATCTCCCCTTCCCTCTTACCTCCCCACTTGTCCTCCTCTGCTGACCTGCCTCTCAACCTCAAATCTGTCCTAAGAAAACATAAAACAAGATGGCCACTCTCTTTCTCCCACCTGCTCTCCCTTTCTCTGCTTTTCCTCACTGCTGGAAACATATCTACCAACCCGCGACCCCCACAGCTCATACCTCCCACTACCCCCTCCTATCACTCTTATCTAATATGAACTACCACAATCTTTCCAACATAAAACCTGTTTCCCTGACGCCCACCCCCCTGCTCACTCTCTCTGGAGCACTCTGGAATGCCCACTCAATCTGCAATATACTTCACGTGATTCACAACCTTTTTCTCTCTTGCAATCTTGCCTTCCTTGGCCTCACAGAAACATGGCTAACACCCTCTGACACCGCCTCCCCTGCTGCGCTGTGTTACGGAGGCCTCCACTTCACCCACACCCCTCGACCCGGCAACAAACATGGTGGAGGAGTGGGTTTTCTCCTTTCTTCTAACTGCACCTTTAACCCAATTCCCCCTCTACCTTCCCTTATCCTCCCCTCTTTTGAAGTCCATTCTGTCCGCATCTACTCTCCCTCAAATCTCTAAGTGGCCATCATATACCGACCTCTGGGCTCGGCCACTGCCTTTATTGACCAATTCTCCACCTGGCTCCTTCACTTTCTCTCTGCTGACATTCCCACCATCATCATGGGTGACTTCAACATCCCCATTGATACTCTTCAGTCAACAGCCTCCAAACTTCTGTCCCTTACCTCCTCCTTTGGACTTACTCAGTGGTCCTCCGCAGCCACCCACACAGACGGACATACATTAGACCTGGTATTCACCTGTCTCTGCTCTCTATCTAACTTCACCACCTCCCCTCTCCCTCTATCGGACCATTTGCTCACCTTCTCATCCCTGTCCTCCTAACCGGACATCCATGTCCAGCAAAATGTGCACCCCCGCAGAAACCTTGCACACCTAGAAACCCACACACTCTCTGACTCTATCCTACCACTGGCATCCATATCCTCACTCCATGACACAGACAGTGCCACTGCTTTCTACAATGCCACTCTTGCATCAGCTATTGACACAGTTGCCCCTCTCGTCCATGGCAGAGTGCGACATACAGTATCAATAGACAACCCTGGCACAATAACACCACTAAAAAGCTCCGGCAAGTGTCCAGGGTTGCGGAGCGGCGTTGGAAGAAAACACACTTGCAAGACGACTTCACTGCATTCAAACAGGTAACACTCACTTTTAAATCTGCTCTCACCTCTGCTAAACAGGCCTACTTCACAACCCTCATATTTTCCCTATCCTACAACCCCAAACAGTTATTCAAAACCTTTAACTCCCTCCTTTCGCCCCCCAGTGCCCCCTCCAACCTCCCTCATCTCTGCTGAGGACTTTGCCACACACTTTAAAAATAAGATCGACCAGACAAGGCAAGTCTTCATTGTTCAACCACCACAACCCCTTTGTATACCAGACCAATGCCCAAACCCCATAACCTCCCTATCCAACATCACTGAAGGGGGGCTTAATTGTCTCCTCTCCAAATCGCACCTGACCACCTGTGTGCTCGACCCCATCCCATCCCACCTCCTCCCCAACCTCACCACCATACTTATCCCATCCCTAACCCACCTCTTCAACCTATCACTATCTTCTGGCACCTTCCCTTCTGCTTTCAAACATGCCACAATCACACCTATCCTTAAAAAGCCAACCCTTGATCCAACTGCTATGTCCAGCTATCGCCCAATATCACTGCTCCCATTCGCTTCCAAACTCCTGGAGCAGCACGTCCACTCTGAACTTTCCTCCCACCTCTCATCTAACTTGCTCTTTGACAATCTACAATCTGGTTTCCGCCCCATCACTCAACTGAGACAGCCCTGACCAACATCACTAACGACCTACTTACCGCCAAAGCTAATGGACAATACTCTGTTCTCCTCCTTCTAGACCTGTCCTATGCTTTTGACACAGTTGACCACTGCCTCCTACTACAGATCCTCTCCTCCTTTGGCATCAAAGACCTCGCCCTATCCTGGATCTCCTCATACCTTTCCAACCGCACATTCAGCATCTCCCACTCCCACACTACCTCCTCATCCCACCCTCTCTCTGTTGGAGTCCCCCAAGGCTCTGTTCTAGGACCCCTTCTCTTCTCAATCTATACATGTAACTTGGGACAACTCAAGTCCCATGGATTCCAGTACCACCTCTATGCTGAAGACACTCAGATCTAACTCTCTGGCCCAGACATCACCGCTCTGCTGTCTAGAATCCCAGAGTGCCTATCAGCCATATCCTCCTTTTCCTCCTCTCGCTTCCTCAAACTCAATGTGGACAAATCTCAGCTCATCATCTTTCCTCCATCCCATAGATCTTCCTTACCTGACCTATCTATCGCAATCAATGACATCATGCTTTCCCCCGTACCGGAAGTCCGCTGCCTCGGAGTAACCTTCGGCTCTGCCCTGTCCTTCAAACCGCACATCCTAGCTCTCTCCACCTCCTGTTGCCTCCAGCTCAAAAATATCTCCAGAATCCGTCCTTTCCTCAACCGTCAATCTACTAAAATGCTTGTGCATGCCCTCATCATCTCCCGCCTCGACTACTGCAACATCCTTTTCTGTGGCCTCCCTGCTAACACCCTTGCACCTCTCCAGTCCATCCTTAACTCTGCTGCCCAACTAATTCATCTCTCTCCTCGCTACTCCTCTGCTTCCCCCCTCTGCCAGTCTCTTCGCTGGCTCCCATTCCCTCAGCATATCCAGTTCAAATTACTAATACTGACCTACAAAGCCATCCATAACCTGTCTCCTCCATATATCTCTGAACTAATCTCCCGATATCTTCCCTCACGTAATCTCCGGTCCTCCCAAGACCTCTTTCTCTCCTCCACACTTATTCACTTCTCATCTAATTGCCTCCAAGACTTCTCCCGAATATCCCCCATCCTCTGGAATTCTTTGCCCCAAAACGTCCAACTATAAACCACATTCAGATCCTTCAGATGGAACCTGAAAACCCATCTCTTCAGGAAAGCCTACAGCCTGCACTGACCCCGCTGCCTCCTCATCACTAACGAAGCTACCGCCTCACCAACACCGGAGATCCTGCAACCCTCAACATACTGTCTCCTTCCCCATAATCCTGTAGAATGTAAGCCCGCAAGGGCAGGGTCCTCGCCCCTCTGTATCAGTCTGTCAATGTTAGTTTGTTTACTGTAAGTGATATCTGTAACTTGTATGTAACCCCTTCTCATGTACAGCACCATGGAATCAATGGTGCTATATAAATAAATAAATAATAATAATAATAATAATAAATATGTATAAATATCTGTATGGAGCATCTTATGGGGCTATGTGCAGCATTATATGGGGGCAAATATCTGTATGGGGCCATGTGCAGCATTATATGGGGCAAATATCTCTGGAGCATCTTATGGGGCCATAATCCACATTTGTGGAGCATTATATGGAGCAAATGTGTCTATGGAGCATCTTATGGGGCCATAATCAGCATTTGTGCAGCATTATATGTGGCATATTTTAATATGGAGCCCATCATAAACTGTATGGAGCATTATATGGGGCTCCTGATTCAATATGGATATTCAAAAACACTTAAACTACTGATGTCTCAATTAATTTTACTTTTATTGGTATCTATTTTTATTTTTGAAATTTACCAGTAGCTGCTGCATTTTCCACCCCAGGCTTATATTCGAGTCATTATGTTTTCCCAGTTTCTTGTGGCAAAATTAGGGGGGTCGGCTTATACTCGGGTCGGCTTATACTCGAGTATATACGGTAACTAAGAATTTTGTCATCATATATTGAATGAGATATGGGAAATTTGGCTGCCAGAGTGCGGCACCCCAGTGTCCTGGTCGTCGCAGTGATGTCATTATAATTTCAGGGGAGAAGTGATGTCATTTCTGAAGGCAATGAAAGACAACCACATTCAGGTATCACACACATACAACATGTTCTCACTCCAGACCAGAAGGGGGAGCTCTAAGCCTGTTTAGGGTGAACTCCCCTATTTAAGATCCTGATCTGGAGGGAAAAGGGGTTCAGCGTTCAGTTCCTGTCAGGCAGACAGAAGGAGAGTAGCTCTGCTGGCATGAAGTGCTGGAACTCCTGGGAAAAGACACTAAGAGGTGAACATACTGTAGAGAGTGTGCAGGAGAGCAGAGCACCGGAGAGGAATACCAGAGGGAGATCAGCCAGGAACAAGCTGCTCCTTTCTGAGGCGCAGAAGCCGGTAGCCAGAAACACCGAGGGAGTAACTGTCTCCAAGCCTTGCTCCAGAGACCGGCAGGACAGTCAATTCCAAGTTGGCTGCCCGACCTTAATACCTAAGAAGACACAGTGGCAACTTGCAGGGGCCAGGGCGTCTCTAGTGTCCCTATAAAAAGCCTCAGGCCATCAGTCATACGGGTTTGTCCTATCCATACCATCTGGGGGACAGAGAGGAAGAAATAACATCTAAAACATCTACAAAAGTTATGAGGACCTTACCGAGTTGCTCAGCAGGGAGGTACTACAACACACAGGTGCTAGTAGGAAGGCTACTGATTTCCATCTGGATAAGGGGACTCTGGATTTGCCTTCAGACTGGCCAGACTCTGCCTGCCCTGTCATCTGGCGCTCCGGGCTGAGGAAACCATCTGAAGTCTTCAGTAAACAAAGTAAAAGACTGCAAACCTGTCTCCTCATTCTTTACTGCACCTTGCCCATATATAAACTCTTTTACTGGACACCCCTGAGGGCCACGGACTGGGTCAGCCACCGTGACATTCCCCGAACCGTAGGACCCGGTGCCGGGTACCCCATCACCCTACTCTGGGGGCGATCCAAAATCAATACCTTGATACATGCCTATTATCTCTAATAAAGTTGGGTGGATCGATTCTTCAGACTCCAGTCCATCAACCAGGTCAGTAATCTTTGGCAATTGGACAAAGAAACTCACGAATCGGCAAGGCTTTTAATTAGACATCATCTGTTCATTACGTCACAGTGATAGTCGCAACAACACATTTAATCATAATGTAAAACCACAACACATGAGCTGCGCGCACAGTGAACAAGCCAGTAGAGACATGTTCACACCACCAAAAGACTTGAAAACACAAAAAAGCACAGTAAAACCAAAATCATTCTGTTGCAAAAAAATCACAGTGGACAGCAAGTGCTAATAAAAAGATGGAAAAAACAGGGTATTTGGTTGATACGTTTTTTGCAAAAAATGTATATTAAGCCGCTCTACCAATCGCCAAGGTATACCCATATCAGAGCAGTCCTAACTAATGTATGTAATCCCTATCTGATGTATTTAAAACCTGGTCACATGTACAATCAGGGGCGTAACTACCGCGGTCGCAGGGGTCGCAATTGCGACGGGGCCCGCAGTGCTTAGGGGCCCCTAAGAACTCTGAGCTACAAAATGGGCCGCCGGCCCTTTATAAACCTTCTTTACAGGCCCTGGTGCGCGTGCACTCTCTCAGTGCATGCGCGATCACAGGTGGGACTGCACTTGTCACGGCAGCAGAGCCCCTCCACCGCAGAGAGCCGCACACCACAACTATGGCTGCAGCTGCTCTGTGCGCACAGGACCTAGGATGAGGTCACAGGAGGGGAGGAGTCGGAGTCACATGATCAAGGGCTTCCGTGTAGTGCAGGACAGTAGTGCAGTGCTGGTTGTCATCATGCTGGAGGAGGGTAAGCTTTTGTGTGAGGTCAGGAGGGGTTTGTGTGGATGTAGCAGAGCAGTGTGTGTATGAGGTGTACAGAGCGGAGCTGTGTGTGTATGAGGTGTACAAGGCGGAGCTGTGTGTGTATGAGGTGTACGGAGCGGAGCCGTGTGTGTATGAGGTGTACGGAGCAGAGCAGTGTGTGTATGAGGTGTACGGAGCCGTGTGTGTATGAGGTGTACGGAGCGGAGCCGTGTGTGTATGAGGTGTACAAGGCGGAGCTGTGTGTGTATGAGGTGTACGGAGCGGAGCCGTGTGTGTATGAGGTGTACGGAGCGGAGCCGTGTGTGTATGAGGTCTGCGGAGCCGTGTGTGTATGAGGTGTACGGAGCGGAGCCGTGGGTGTATGAGGTGTACGGAGCGGAGCCGTGGGTGTATGAGGTGTACAGAGCGGAGCAGTGTGTGTATGAGGTGTACAAGGCGGAGCCGGGTGTGTATGAGGTGTACGGAGCGGAGCCGTGTGTGTATGAGGTGTACAAGGCGGAGCCGGGTGTGTATGAGGTGTACAAGGCAGAGCTGGGTGTGTATGAGGTGTACAAGGCAGAGCTGGGTGTGTATGAGGTGTACGGAGCGGAGCCGTGTGTGTATGAGGTGTACAAGGCAGAGCTGGGTGTGTATGAGGTGTACAAGGCAGAGCTGGGTGTGTATGAGGTGTACGGAGCGGAGCCGTGTGTGTATGAGGTGTACAAGGCGGAGCTGGGTGTGTATGAGGTGTACGGAGCGGAGCCGTGTGTGTATGAGGTGTACAAGGCGGAGCCGGGTGTGTACGAGGTGTACGGAGCGGAGCCGTGTGTGTATGAGGTGTACAAGGCGGAGCTGGGTGTGTATGAGGTGTACGGAGCGGAGCCGTGTGTGTATGAGGTGTACAAGGCGGAGCTGGGTGTGTATGAGGTGTACAAGGTGGAGCCGGGTGTGTATGAGGTGTACGAAGCGGAGCCGGGTGTGTACGAGGTGTACGAAGCGGAGCCATGTGTGTACGAGGTATACGGAGCGGAGCCGTGTGTGCAAGGTGTACGGAGCGGAGCCGTGTGTGTACGAGGTGTACGGAGCGGAGCCATGTGTGTACGAGGTATACGGAGCGGAGCCGTGTGTGCAAGGTGTACGGAGCGGAGCCGTGTGTGTACGAGGTGTACGGAGCGGAGCCATGTGTGTACGAGGTATATGGAGCAGAGCCATGTGTGCAAGGTGTACGGAGCGGAGCCGTGTGTGTATGAGGTGTACGGAGCGGAGCCGTGTGTGTACGAGGTGTACGGAGCGGAGCCGTGTGTATGAGGTATACGGAGCGGAGCCGTGTGTGTACGAGGTGTACGGAGCGTAGCCGTGTGTGTACGAGGTGTACGGAGCGTAGCCGTGTGTGTACGAGGTATACGGAGCGGAGCCGTGTGTGCAAGGTGTAAGGAGCGGAGCCGGGTGTGTACGAGGTGTACGGAGGGGAGCCGCATGTGCAATGTGTACGGAGCTCAGCCGCGTGTGTAGGAGTAACTATATGTGGCCATTATACTGTAGGCAATATCATGTGTGGCCAATTGTACAGTATGGAGCATCATGTGTGGCCATTGTACAGTATAGAGCACTATGTGTGGCCATTGTACAGTATGGACAGGGGCGTAACTACTGCGGTTGCAGCGGTCGCCACTGCGACCGGGCCCGGCAGGTCAGGGGCCCGGGGCCGGCAGGTCAGAGCAGGGCCGGACTGGCCATCGGGCACTTCTGGCAAATGCCAGAAGAGCCGGTGCCAGTCATGGGCTGCTCGATCCGCCTCCCCCCGCCACCGATTCACCCCCCCCGCCGTCGCATTCAACTATACCGGCGTCTATGACGCCGGTACAGTTAAATGCAATGACGGAGGAGAGAGCGTCTACAGACGCTCCCTCTCCCATCATTCCCCGCTCTGCCTCTGACACTGCAGGTGCGCGATGACGTCATATCATCGCGCACCTGCTGTGTCCCGGGCAGACTGCAGCCGAGCCTGAGATCGGAGCAGGAAGCAACGCTGGCAAGAGGAAAGGTAAGGAGAGTGTTTTTTTGTTTTTTTACTGGACTGTGGGGGCATTCTCGGGGGGGGCGAGAGATGCGGGCTGTGCTGTATAGACCACTGTGCGGGCTGTGCTGGATAGACCACTGTGCGGGCTGTGCTGGATAGACCACTGTGCGGGCTGTGCTGGATAGACCACTGTGCGGGCTGTGCTGGATAGACCACTGTGCGGGCTGTGCTGGATAGACCACTGTGCGGGCTGTGCTGGCACCCAACACCATATTGCAGTGCAGGGGATTCCTCCTGCACAGCAACAGTCCGAGGCGTATCTAGGGGAAGGGGGCAGCCGGGGCACGTGAGAGACAGGAAGCAGCTCCAGTCATCACGATGAGACAGCTTCTCAATCTGTTTTTTCCCCCTCATACATCTCATGTACCTCTGAATGAGATCGTATTTAAGAGAAAGCCAAAATAACCCCGGGACAGAAGGCGAGAGCAGGGGGGAGGTGTGAAACAGAGCCGCTTTAGTCAGGAGAAGCTGAGGAGCTGCAGCCGGTTTACATCAGCCACCCCTGTACCAGAGAGGAGATTGTGAGTTGTGTATATGAGCTGGTATCTCTGGTGTGTGTGTGTGTGTGTGTGTGTGTGTGTGTGTGTGATATCTGTAGTATGTGTGTGTGTGATATCTGTAGTGTGTGTGTGATAACTGTAGTATGTGTGTGATATCTGTAGTATGTGTGTGTGTGTGTGTGATATCTGTAGTGTGTGTTTGATATCTGTAGTGTGTGTGTGATAACTGTAGTATGTGTGTGATATCTGTAATATGATGTGTGTGTGTGTGATATCTGTAGTGTGTGTGTGATAACTGATGTGTGTGTGTGTGATATCTGTAGTGTGTGTGTGATAACTGATGTGTGTGTGTATGTGTGATATCTGTAGTGTGTGTGTGATAACTGATGTGTGTGTGATATCTGTAGTATGATGTGTGTGTGTGTGTGTGTGTGATATCTGTAGTATGTGTGTGATATCTGTAGTATGTGTGTGTGTGAGGCAGCGGCGTAACTACCACGGTCACAGCTGCAAGCGGCTCTGGCAGGTCAGGGGGCTGTGTGTCCCCTTGAGCCTGTCTCCCTTATGCTTGTGTCCCCATGTGCCAGTCTCCCTTGCCCATTAGTCCCTGTGTGTCCCCATGTGCCTGTCTCCTATGTCCCCTTGTGCTTGTGTCAGTCTCCTTTGTCCCCTTGTGCTTGTGTCAGTCTCCTTCGCCCACTAGTCCCTGTGTGTCAGTCTCCCTTTCCCACTTGTCCCTGTGTGTCCCCTTGTGCTTGTATCCCTTGTGTCAGTCTCTTGCCCACTAGTCCCTGTGTGTCCCCTTGTGCCTGTCTCCCTTGTCCCCTTGTGCTTGTCCCTTGTCCCCGTGTGTCCCCGTGTGCCAGTCTCCCTTGTCCACTAGTCTACATGTGCCCTGTGTGTCAGTCTCCCTTGCCCACTTGTCCCCATATGCCCCTTGTGTCAGTCTCCATTGTCCCCTTGTGTCAGTCTCCCTTGCCCACTAGTCCCCTTGTAACCTTCTCCCCTGCCTCCTAGCCCCCATGTGTCCCCTTGTGCCTGTCTTCCTTGCCCACTTGTGCCCTCTCCCCTGCCCCCTAGTCACCATTTGCTCATGTCTTTCTCACTGCCCCTGTATGGAGGGGCTGCATTATACTATGAGGGGGGCTGCATTGTATTCTATGGGGGTTACATTGAATTTTATGGCGGGGGGGGGGCCCATTTGGAAGTTTGCACCGGGGCCCATAACTTTGTAGTTACGCCACTGTGTACAATACCTGTATGAGCAGGATTGAGAAAAGGAATGTCCATGTGGACACGCTGGACAGAACGGCTCCTGTGCGCACAGCTCAAAAAAAGAGGGGTGGAGGCCTCCCCAGTCTTGTGGAAACAAGAAAACAATTATGTAAAACCAGAACACATGAGCTGTGCGCGCAGTGAACAAGCCAGTAGAGACATGTTCACACCACCAAAAGACTTGAAAACACAAAAAAGCTCAGTAAAACCAAAAACACTCTGTTGCAAAAAAATCACAGTGGACAGCAAGTGCTAATAAAAAGATGGAAAAAACAGGGTATTTGGTTGATACGTTTTTTGCAAAAAATGTATATTAAGCCGCTCTACCAATCGCCAAGGTATACCCATATCAGAGCAGTCCTAACTAATGTATGTAATCCCTATCTGATGTATTTAAAACCTGGTCATATGTACAATACCTGTATGAGCAGGTTTTACATAACTGTTTTCTTGTTTCCACAAGACTGGGGAGGCCTCCACCCCTCTTTTTTTGAGCTGTGCGCACAGGAGCTGTTCTGTCCAGCGTGTCCACATGGACATTCCTTTTCTGAATCCTGCTCATACAGGTATTGTACATATGACAGAGTGTTTTTGGTTTTACTGTGCTTTTTTGTGTTTTCACATTTAATCATAAGCCACGTTTAGATATCCTGGAAGGTAAGAGATTCGCAAGCCTCCCGTCCAGGGGTGAAACATTACTCAACTGACCGATGAACCAGAGTCCCGGAATGTGATCCACGCAACTCTAATCACTACATTTCGCAAGCTGGCCAGCTTTCCTAACTTTTTGAAAATTCACGATAATATCAAATGCTATGGTGACATACAAATATTCTAGAAAATTATCAAATGCTGAAAGTAACTGATAGGGGCGCTATAATACCAAATTACTGCTCAGCTGCAAATACACAATAACCACAAATTGTTAGACGGTATAAAATGAAAAATAAGGATTTGCGCTAGAGGAGTATGGTAAAGGAGAAAACACCTCTTGATAATAGGAGAAAAAACAGTTATATATGACCCCAACTGTAGGGGATGTATGAATGCGTCACTGTTCCTGTTCCTGTTGGATGTACTGTTGAATTTTGAAAGTTACGGAGTAAATGCTGTCCCACCTCCGATGGTCAGCGATATGTGAATGAAGTCAGTAGAGCGCTGTCCCGGCCGGTAACAGGCGCTCAATCTTCGTCCTATGATGTGAGCACATCCTACGTATGGTGCAATGACGAGAAGATGACAAAGACCTGTGTGACATTGCAGACCACGTGGGATCACGTGACTGATCTTCTGTACAGAGCAGCAAATGGACCAAAAACAATCCTACGTGTTTTGAAGACAACGGTCTTCTTCCTCATTATCAAATGCTAATGTGATATACAGATATTTTAGACAATTCAAACTGTCAAATCTACTATATCTCTTGTGATATAATACAGACTTGCATAAAGTGATCTATAAGGGAACAAAGAGGTTAAAAATCAGTTCCAGATTCATCTGTATTTACAGGTGCCAAAAAAATGAAAGAAAAAAACAAACAAAACACATTAGCTACCTGGTGCAGCAAGTAGCTCTGCCTGATTTCAATTCAGGTCACTTACTTTTAATACACCCTACAATCGTTTTGTCTTTTCTGCTACACTAACTTATCCTCTCTCCTAGTTAGAGTAAATCAGGAGGTGATGAGAGAGGCACACGCATTCTGGAGATGGCCTTTTGGAAACCAGTTGCCTGGTTCTTTGAAATTAATGGATTGATTTGTCAGTGGTGACCCAGTTAAGCTCTTAATAGCACCTTCAGCGCTGATTACAGGGAAGGTGAGATTGCCCTAAATTGCATCGAATGCTCTTTTGCCAGTCGTGAAATAGGGCACTGAATGGTTTGCTTTGATGCTGTGAACTTAAAATGAGAGAGACACCACTAGATCCGTGTTTTGGAAAGTTACCAGATATAGTTGCAAGAGATGTTCTGTTAATTTCACAAAATGTGTGGAAAAGATCCTAAATGGCATAAAAATATTATCTACATATGTTTTTAACCCCCTAAGGACTTGCCATTTTGGGCCCTTAGGACAATTTTTTCTTTCTATTTATTTTTTCATTAATTCCTGGAGCCATAGTATTTTTATTTTGTTGTCAACATAGCTGCATGAGGGCTTGTTTTTTTCAGAAGGATTGTATTTGTCAATGGCAGCATTTTAGGGTACATATACATTATTATATACATTTTATTAACTCTTTATAAAGAGAAACAGGAGTTCTGCTGTCTTTTTTTATTTAAATAAGTTTTACATTTTCCTCTATTCACGTGCTGCACTATTAAGGAGTTATCTTTATTCTGTGGGTAAGCAGGATTATGGCAGTACCTAATTTATGTAAATTTATTACTTGAAAAAAAATATTGTTGGGTGTTATTCTGAACGTCATATGTTTTACAATTTTCCTTCAGTGGAGCTGTATGAGGATTTTTTTTTGTGTGTGTCGAGAAGTTTTCTATGGTACCATTTTCTTGCACATAAGACTTTTGATAAAAAAAAATGTAACACTTTTAAGGAGGAGATACAAAAGAACTGTTTTTTTATTTCTTTTATTTAAACACTAGCCATTTTTCACCTTAATGTACAAAATAACTTTATTATGCAGGTCAACATGATGTCATGAAAATATCCAATTTATTTAAAAAAAAACCTGTTTTACTGCTGACACAAAATAAAATTGTGTGGTTTCACGTATTCGAGACCCATAACTTCTTTATTTTTTCCTAATCTGACTTGTATGATGGCTTTTTTGTGGGATAAAATATAGTTTTCACTAGTACTATTTTGGGACAAATTACTTATTTATTTTTTTCATATAATTTTTCGTTAGGCTGAATGAGCAAAAACCAGCAATTCCTGTAATATTTTAGAATTTTTTTTCTCAATCTGCACCGTGCTGGATAAACAATGGTTTTGTTTTATAGAATTGTATTGATATGATTATATTAATATCCAATGTAAATAACTTTTCTTTTAAGATACTACTTTAGCACAAGAAAATTACTTTTTAAAAGGAACCTGTAACTTTGGAAAATGCTATTTACTTGCTGATACAGAGTCAATCTGTAGGTTGCAAGGAAAATGAAATGAGCAACAAATGCAGAATAACAGCAGTCTAATTCTCAAACTTATCTTGTCCTTTATGGTCCTCCTCCGCAGATGATCCCGCAGGGTGTTTTCCCGATGCCTCCTCGACCTGTCCCTGCGTAGCCGCCAATGTCCTGGTGAGGATCCGGAACCCAGGGATATCTTCTGCCTCCAATTCTTCATCTCAATCACGGCCAAGTTGCTCATAGGTCATCCTGGATAGACCATCGGCATGTGTATTTTCAGCTAATTTTCAATATGCAATCTTATGTCAGTATTTTGCCATACGGTCCACTCATCTTTGCTTCAAGGCCCCCAGTTTCGCATTTTCCAGGAGGGCTAGAGGATTGTTGTCAGTGCTTACCAAGACTTCGGATCCTGACAGGTATCAGTGAACTTCTCAATCATTGCCCACCATAACGCTATTAATTCCAGCTTGAAAGAACTGTAGTTATCCGGGTTTCCTTCTGAATCATGGAGAGACCTGATCGCATAGGCGATTATTCATTCCTTTCCGGCCTGCATCTAGGACAATACAGCTTCCATCGGTGTGAAGAATGAATGGTTGAGAGAAGTCTGTATAGGCCAGTATGGGTGCTTCGGTCAGGGCTATCTTCAGGGCTCGGAAGGCTTCTTCCTGGCTATTCCCCACTGAATGGTCCAATTCTTCGCTCCAGACGACACTTCTTTCAACACATCCAGCAGTGGGTTAACAATACGAGTGAAGTTTTTCATGAACCGTCGTTAGTACACAGTAAGCCCCAGAAAGGCCCACATGTCCTTCATTGTCTTTGGAGTGGGCCAGTCCTGCACCACTGCTATCTTATAACGTGCAGGTCTTCCGCCATCAGCAGATTCCACATGTCCTAGATACTAAATTTGCTTGCAGAAAAGGTGACACTTTTGGGGTTTCACTTTTAGACCATGCTTCTGCAGCTGACTCAACACCTGTTATAGCCATCGGAGATGCTCCTCAAAAGTAGCTGCATAGACGATGATGTCATCCAGATAAATAAGGGAGCTTCAAAGTTTCCTAGGTTTCCTAGATATCTCTCCATGCAGTCACTGAAAGGTTCCAGGGGTGTTGGTAAGGCCGAAGGGCATTGGGTTGAATTCAAACAATCCCATAGGCAATATGAATGCTGTCTTCGGCCGGTCATGCTCAACCGTGGCAACTTGCCAATATCCACTAGCCAGATCCAGTGACGAGAAGTACTTTGCTTTTCCCAAGCAGACAACAAGTCCTCAATTCTCAATAGGGGATAAGAGTCCCATACTGTACAGGCATTCAGTCACTGGTAATCAACACAAAAGGGCGGGGTTCCATTTTTTTCCAAGCTGAAATGATGGGGGCTGCCCACAGGCTGTGACTCTCCCGCATGACACCACTCTGCAGCATGTGTGCCAACATTTCTTTCACTTCTTGGTACATTTGTGGTAGGATCTGTTGATATCGCTCACGAATAGGTGTGAAACTTCCTGTGGGAGTCTCGTGGGTTATGGCTGTGGTGCACCCAAAATCATCGTCATTACGGGCAAAGACGTCCCGGTAATGCTCAAGCACTGCTTCCACCTGCTGCACCTGTTGTGCCGAGAGTCCCATCAGTTCAGCCCACATCTGATCCAGGATCCAGCGTACCTCCTTCATGTTGCTGGATGGAGGCTCTGAGGACACGGTAACGGCTACAGTCCAGGGATCTCTGGTTGCATCAGTTCTTACCCAATATTTCCACCACTTCACACTTTTGTGAGAGCGTGAGATCGTCCCTCCTAGGTATACGAGAGGACTCAGAGAAATCAAACATGTAGGACTACCTTCTCTTCTTCTTGGCTGCTCCGGCTCCGGGTGGTGTCCCCCAGCCATGGAGCCCACTAGTTTAATGGCTGATAGGTAATTGGCCTTCACTGCCTTGCACATCCTCGAGCATAATGTCCAGTGTCCCCGCACTTAAAACAAATCGGACGTCTCTCTGCTTTGTTTTACCTGTGGTCGGCACTCATAGCAATGCGGTAATTGTAGAAAGAAATGCGGCACTCACCCTTCTATGCTTGTGAAATCGTGCTGTTTTTATTGGACCGACATGAAGAAGTTGCTACATGTCCGTGTAAGGCTATGTGCACACGTTGCGGATTAAGCTTAGGAATTTCTGGTGCGGATTCTGCCTCTCCTGGCAGAAAGCGCACCTGCGGTTTTTTGTGCGGTTCCGCAGCGTTTTTTTGTGCGTTTTTGCTGCGGTTTTCTTGCGGATTTGCTGCAGTTTTTACCCCTGCGGTTTTCTATAATGGAGTGGGTACAAAAACGCTGCAGATTCACAAAAAAGAAGTGACATGCTACTTCTTTTAAACCGCAGCGTTTCCGCAGCGGATTTTCCACAAAGTGTGCACAGCATTTTTTTTTCTCATTAATGTACATTGTACTGTAAATCAATTGCGGATCTGCAGCGTTTCTGCACCTCAAAAAATGCTGCGGATCCGCAGCAAATCCGCAACGTGTGCACATACCCTAATACATCAGGCGTACAGGAGGGTGCGGGGAGAGAAGGTGGACGACGACCGTTTCGCACAAAGTGTGCTTCGACGGGTCCAGGTGACTGATTACTGTTCGTCATTTCCCTTTTAAAGGGGATTAGACGTATGTGCATAGATATATACTAGCAAATAGGTAAAATTATCATGAAAGTGCATTAAAAACAAGTAATCATAAATCACAAACAGACTTATAACTTTAGGTGACATTTTGAAACTTTTTGGCACAAATTGTAACATCAGCTGCGTTTATAAGCCATGGAGGCTATAGAAGCATGCCAACATTTTTTTTTAAAAAGTGTTTAAAAATATAAAAAAGATTAAAAAAAGATAAAAGTTCAAATCACCCCCCTTTCGCCCTAATCAAAATAAAACAATTAAAAAAAACCTCAAACCTACACATATTTGGTATCGTCGTGTTCAGAACCGCCCAATCTATCAATAAAAAAAGGATTAATCAAAACGCCAAAATTACGCTTTTTGGTAGCCGCGAGATTGCATTAAAATGCAATACTGGGCGATAAAAAGAACTTGTCTGGTATAATTAAAAACGTCAGCTTGGCACCCAATAAATAAACCCTCACTCGACCCCAGATCATGAAAAATGGAGACGCTGGATTTGCTTGTAGACTTGAAAATTCATATAAGCAAGAAACCCCCAATTTGCAAAAGGAATTCATTACATGAATAGAGGATGTGGAAAAAACTCAGGAGAACATTTCCCGAGAACTACAAGCACATAGAGATATTTTAATAGATCATACTCTTAAGCTGGAAGACATCTCATCTGGCATGGAAGACCTTGAAAATCGCAATAGATGAAATAATATTCGTATACGAGGTCTACCAGAATCTATTGGTCCCTCTGATCTAGACCATACAGCGCAAAAAATCTTCCTAGACTTGCTGGATGACAAGGAGGGCAATTCTATTGAGTTCGATAGGATCCACCGATCTCTGGGTCCCAAACCCACTTCTGACACACTTCCTCGCGATGTCATATGCAGAATTCATTACTACAGAATTAAAGAAGCCATAATGATGGCCTCTAGGAAAAAAGAATCTATCCGATTTGAAGGTCATCAAATATTAATTCTCTCAGATTTATCCAGACGTACACTGCTACTACGTAGAGCTCTGAAACCATTATTGGCCGAACGTAAAAAGAAAGACATCCCATACAGATGGGGGTTTCCCTTCCAACTAATGGCTTTTAAAGGAGGCAAAACAGCTTCTTTTAGACGGATGTGTGACTTGTCTACTTTTCTAGGTACCTTCGAACTTCCTTTGATAAATCTTCCTGAGTGGCCCATGAGTCCTATGCTTCCAGAAACTCCACCAAAATGGCTCAAAGTCCGGCAGACCAAAAAACGAGACAACAAGCATGCTTCATCTGATCCGCCATGAGGACTTCCTATTTTTGCCTATATCTCCTGTTGTGTGGGCCTTGACTATTGATAGAGTAAGTGCAGTGCCCCAGAGTCCTGGTCGTTGCAGTACTGACGCTCCGCCGCTAAGGGGAGTGATGGTACGTCTGATGGCACTTAAGGAGTTCACCTGACCAGGTATCACAGTCACACTTTACACTTCACATTCTGGCCACCAGGGGGAGCAAAGGGTGCTATGTATTAGGCCACTCCTCACAATCTGGTAAAACTGGGGGCTGGATAAGAAGTTAGTCAGAAGCTGACTGGGTTGGATCCAGGCAACATCCTGTGGCAGAGGGTGTTGCAGGGGAAGATTCAGGGGGTCTCTGTCAGGGATGGGATCCTGACAGTGGCCTAGCGGACAGAACAGAACGTTACGGAGCCGCGCCTGCACCCGTTGCGGCGGCATCCTAAGAAAGGAAACAAAGCGAGGTTTATTGTGGAGAAGTGAGAAACGAGATCGCGGCAAAAAGGAGATAAAGCCAGTAGGAGTCGTGCAGTAATATTGAGGCAACATCCTACTGAGGCGCGTAGCCGGTGGCTGGAACGCCGAGGAAGTATTAGGCTCCAAGCAATACTTCAAACAGCGGCAGGACAGTTAATTTTAGGTTGGCTGTCTCACCTAAATCACCTAAGCAGACATAGGGGGCAATTGTGGGAGAGGGGCGACGCTGGGGTCCCGGAAGAACTCCAGGCCTACCCGTCATACGGGTGCGTCCTATCCATATCATCTGGGGGACGGAGAAGAACATCAGAACAGATACGAGTTGTGAGAGAAGAACATCAGAAACAGACACAACAGTTGTGAGAACTATCCCGTGGTGCTCAGCAGGGAGGTACTACAACACACAGACGCTAGAAGGTAGGCACTGATTTCCACCTGCAAAGGGAACTCTGGATGTGCCTTCGGACCAGCCAGTCTCAGCCAGCCCTGTTAGCAGTACTCTGTATTGCGGATCCTGAAGCATTCAGTAAAGAGGTAAAGAGACTGCAACCCTGTGTCCTCGTTATTCATCGCGCCTTGCACCACGCATCATCACCACACCTTTCATTGGATGCCCTTAGCAGGGTCACTGACCGGGTCTAGCCACCGTGACAACCCCAGGACCGAGACAGAGAGGCCCGGTACCGAGTACCCCGCGGCCCTGCGACTGGGGGCGCTCCATAGGTTTCACATAGCAGCTTTATATAGCCTAGTTTTTCTTCTTTCTCTGTTATGTATGAAATGGATGTTCTGCAATCATTGCATAGTTCCATTTTATTAACACTTCATTTCTATATTCTCAGTTTCTCGTGTGCAGATGGTACGGACCATGGGAGGTCATAGGTTCGTAGCAGACAATCTCCCTCCAAACCCTTCCCCCCAACTCCCCCTCTCTCCCCCCCCCCCCTTTTTTTTTTCTTTTTTTTTTTTTCTCTCTTTCTTTCTCTCTTTATCCTCCCTCCCCTTCCTCTTCTCTACGGGGAGATATGTCTGCCTAGATATGTTTATACCACTATTTTCTATAGCATATAAAACAGCCTTGGCCTTACACCATGGTGTCTGCACAGATAGTTAATCGTCCTGTATTTATATGCAATATTCTCAATTAGTAGTGTAGACATATTTCTAGCTGTTATCATTTATGATTTCTTGGGATGGGGGAGGGGGGGTACATAGCTCCCTTTGGGCTTCCTTCCCCTTGGTTGGGTTTTTGGGTAGTATGCTACCAAAACCTTTCTTAGCGATGCAAGAATTATTGAGCTTCGGCTTCATCGTAACTATCGCTGTGTTCTTTTTTCTCTTTGTTTTTCTCTCTTTCTACTCTGTGCTCTTCCCCTTTCTTCTCCCACTTAAATGCTTTTTACCTCTGCGGGTGCCTCCCTCGGGTGGATCTTTGAAAATTTGTCATATTTTGAAATATTTAAACCATGGGTAAAATAAAGTTTTGCTCCTTTAATGTTTAGGGGCTAAATATTCCTGAAAAAAGAAGGCAGGTTTTATACACAAGCCACAAACAGCAAATTTCGGTTTTAGTGCTTTAGGAGACCCATTTTAAAACTGGAGTTATCCCACTATGTGTCTCAAAATATTATCCCAAATGGTACCACAGTTCCAATCCATATGCCAAATCTAAGGGGGTATCAATAGCTTTTCATAAAAATTTCATGCCCGAGGTGTTGAGTTCCTTAATAGACCCAGATGGTAGATATGTGTTCCTAAAAATTTCTTGCGCTGCACGCCAGTTGGTCATAGCCAATGTTTATTTTCCGAATCAAGGTCAGCAGAATTTCGGGGCGGAGTGTGGGAGATGCCTTGTGGAGTTCACTGGCTCCTCTCCTTTGATACTGGGGGGTGATTTCAACATCCCCATGAATCCAGCGGTAGACGTCTCCTCGGGTAGGACTTCTTACTCCTCTTCTTCTATTAGTCGGATAAGGAAACAAATGTATGGTATGAGACTGGTGGATGTATGGAGGGTTCTCCACCCTGACACAAGGGATTATAGCTTTTTTTCACAAGTACACAACACATATAGCAGAATAGACTATTTTTTTATCTCACATAACTTATTAGATCTACCAGTGGAGGCAGAGCTGGGCTTGATCCTGTGGTTGGACCATGCTCCGATATATTTCTCAATTCTGCTACATACCAACATAAAACCGGGATTCTCATGGCGTCTAAATGAGAATTTACTTCAAGATACATTATGCAAATCCGATGTAGTGAAAACGATTTCCAACTTTATAATAGATCACGAAGGGGATACTACATCTCCTCCTGTGAAATGGGAAGCTCTAAAAAGCGTAATAC
Source organism: Ranitomeya variabilis (assembly GCF_051348905.1). Classification (NCBI taxonomy): domain Eukaryota; kingdom Metazoa; phylum Chordata; class Amphibia; order Anura; family Dendrobatidae; genus Ranitomeya; species Ranitomeya variabilis. The sequence goes on along the minus strand of NC_135236.1, from coordinate 163,490,949 downwards.
GGGGCGTTATTATTTCACATGGTGCACGCCTAAAAAGAGAGAGAATTGCGGAAATAATTAAACTATCAGACCAAATTCATAAATTAGAAACACAACATAAAAGAGATCTTAATGATGTTTCATTTACACACCTATGTACAACAAGGCAAAATTTGCTCGCCATATTGGATCAACAATCACAATGCCTCAGGGAAAGGCTCAGAAACCACTTTTATCAATTTGGAAATAAAAGCGGCAAGCTTTTGGCCAGATATATTAACCCACGTGGTCCAAACACATTTATTCCCTTTATTAAAAATAGGGGGAAGGGTACACAATTCCAGGGACATCCTTTTGGGCTTCAGTGACTACTATAAAGATTTATACAGCATAGCTGGACACTACAAAGATATGTCTACATCTTTACTCCATAACAAAATCAACACATACAGTGGGGCAAAAAAGTATTTAGTCAGTCAGCAATAGTGCAAGTTCCACCACTTAAAAAGATGAGAGGCGTCTGTAATTTGCATCATAGGTAGACCTCAACTATGGGAGACAAACTGAGAACAAAAAATCCAGAAAATCACATTGTCTGTTTTTTTTATCATTTTATTTGCATTTTATGGTGGAAAATAAGTATTTGGTCAGAAACAAAATTTCATCTCAATACTTTGTAATCTATCCTTTGTTGGCAATGACAGAGGTCAAACGTTTTCTGTAAGTCTTCACAAGGTTGCCACACACTGTTGTTGGTATTTTGGCCCATTCCTCCATGCAGATCTCCTCTAGAGCAGTGATGTTTTTGGCTTTTCGCTTGGCAACACGGACTTTCAACTCCCTCCAAAGGTTTTCTATAGGGTTGAGATCTGGAGACTGGCTAGGCCACTCCAGGACCTTGAAATGCTTCTTACGAAGCCACTCCTTCATTGCCCTGGCGGTGTGCTTTGGATCATTGTCATGTTGAAAGACCCAGCCACGTTTCATCTTCAATGCCCTTGCTGATGGAAGGAGGTTTGCACTCAAAATCTCACGATACATGGCCCCATTCATTCTTTCATGTACCCGGATCAGTCGTCGGGGCCCCTTTGCAGAGAAACAGCCCCAAAGCATGATGTTTCCACCACCATGCTTTACAGTAGGTATGGTGTTTGATGGATGCAACTCAGTATTCTTTTTCCTCCAAACACGACAAGTTGTGTTTCTACCAAACAGTTCCAGTTTGGTTTCATCAGACCATAGGACATTCTCCCAAAACTCCTCTGGATCATCCAAATGCTCTCTAGCAAACTTCAGACGGGCCCGGACATGTACTGGCTTAAGCAGTGGGACACGTCTGGCACTGCAGGATCTGAGTCCATGGTGGCGTAGTGTGTTACTTATGGTAGGCCTTGTTACATTGGTCCCAGCTCTCTGCAGTTCATTCACTAGGTCCCCCCGCGTGGTTCTGGGATTTTTGCTCACCGTTCTTGTGATCATTCTGACCCCACGGGGTGGGATTTTGCGTGGAGCCCCAGATCGAGGGAGATTATCAGTGGTCTTGTATGTCTTCCATTTTCTAATTATTGCTCCCACTGTTGATTTCTTCACTCCACGCTGGTTGGCTATTGCAGATTCAGTCTTCCCAGCCTGGTGCAGGGCTACAATTTTGTTTCTGGTGTCCTTTGACAGCTCTTTGGTCTTCACCATAGTGGAGTTTGGAGTCAGACTGTTTGAGGGTGTGCACAGGTGTCTTTTTATACTGATAACAAGTTTAAACAGGTGCCATTACTACAGGTAATGAGTGGAGGACAGAGGAGCCTCTTAAAGAAGAAGTTACAGGTCTGTGAGAGCCAGAAATCTTGATTGTTTGTTTCTGACCAAATACTTATTTTCCACCATAAAATGCAAATAAAATGATAAAAAAACAGACAATGTGATTTTCTGGATTTTTTTTTCTCAGTTTGTCTCCCACAGTTGAGGTCTACCTATGATGTAAATTACAGACGCCTCTCATCTTTTTAAGTGGTGGAACTTGCACTATTGCTGACTGACTAAATACTTTTTTGCCCCACTGTATCTACAACAGAACAATATACCCCTCCTATTGGAAGATAAGGTGCTGGATCTAGAAAGGGAATTTACGTTAGAGGAGGTGTCAGAAACTATTAAAGACCTGAAGCAGTGGAAAAGTCCAGGACCGGATGGATATTCAGCTGGTTTTTATAAGTTATTCTCCACATCGTTGAGCCCAATCTTTCTTACGGTGTGCAATTCTATTTCCTCCGGTGGTTCCTTCCCTCCTCAGGCTCTAACCGCCCACATCACGGTATTACCAAAACCGGATAAGGATCCCTCGTTGTGTAATAACTACCGCCCAATATCCCTGATAAATTTAGACGTTAAAATTTATGCAAAAATGATTGCAAATAGATTGGTCCTCTTCTTCCGGGCTTAATAAATCAGGATCAGGTGGGTTTTGTCCCGGGTAGGGAGGCGCGGGATAACACCATACAGACCATCTCATTGATAGACTGGGTGGGGCGGGGGGGGGGGATTCCATGTGCATCCTGTCGATTGATGCTGAAAAAGCCTTCGACGGGGTGCACTGGGAGTTCTTGTTTCAGGCCATGAGAGGAATTGGTTTGGGAGAAAATATGCTACATAGCATTAGGGCCCTATATGCCTCCCCTAGCGCCCAGGTAAAGGTAAACGGCACCCTTTCAGATGCGTTTGCAATCAGGAATGGCACGAGGCAGGGGTGCCCGCTTTCCCCTCTCTTGTACATCCTGTTGATGGAATATCTGGCCACCACCATATGTAATAATCCCTGTATTAGGGGGGGGTTAAACTAAGATCGGAGGAGCATAAATTGGCACTTTTTGCCGACGACATTCTTTTATATCTTACTTCCCCTATAAGCAGTATACCAAATATTATCCCAGAATTACAAAAGTTTGGACTCCTAAGCAATTTTAAAATTAACTTCCATAAATCTGAGATTCTAAATATATCATTACCACTACCCGAGGTGGACCAGTTGCGCGCCTCCTTTCCCTTTAGGTGGCGCTTTGACTCGCTCACATATCTAGGAGTCAAAATAACAGCCAAAATCTCTGGATTATATGATGCAAATTTTAAAACGGTTTTACAAAAAGCGGAATTGGACCTGAAGAGGTGTCACAAACTCCAGCTGTCCTGGTTTGGTAGAGTTAGTGTAATTAAGATGGACTTATTGCCACGTCTTTTATATTATTTCCAGACAATCCCATTATATCTGCCTGCTTCCTTTTTCTCGCATCTTAAGAAGGCGGTCACTCAATTCGTTTGGTCACATACTAGATCACGAATATCATACTTTGTTTTAAGAGATCCAAGAAAACCAGGGGAATTGGACTACCGGATTTTGTAGTCTATAGTCGTGCATCAATGGGAACTTGCATTTTAGATCTATATCACAGCAGAAATAATAAGAAGTGGGTTGACCTGGAGGGTGATCTTATCGGAGGCGATCCTCAGATAACATTATGGAACATGAGGAGAGGGGGGGTTCTAGCCTACCCTTCATGACTAGAATCTTGTTTATCCAGCAGAGTGGCAGGAGCACACAAACTTCAACATCCCCAGGACCACTAACCCCAATATATGACAACCCTCACTTTCCCGCAGGATTTCATAGGGAGACCTACTTGAATAAGGACAGAGTCTCAAGACCCATCATATATGATTTCATAAATCAGACTGGTATCAAGCCCCTACATGAAATATACCAGGGGGAGGAGCCTCCTGTGGGCTCTTGGTTTTTCTACGAACAGTTAAAAAGTTTTATAAACGCGACATTTAAACATAACAAATTTACAAGAGCACTAACCCCTTTTGAGAAAATATGCCTTGCTGGGGAGCCCCCGGTCCACACAGTCTCTCTGCTATATAATCTTTTCCAAGAGGGTCTTGGGGATATCCTTGTCTCCAGAGGAGAGGGACAAGATTCTATTATTTACCTTTAGAACCTCGTTGTCCTCTGTGTCACAGGAGAGGAGCTACAAGATTTTGTCAAGGTGGTATAGATGCCCTTACCAGGTACATGCTATGTTCCCGGTGATCCCAGATACATGTTGGAGATGCGTAATAGAAAAGGGGACATATGTCCATATCTGGTGGGAATGCCTGCCTATAAAGAAACTGTGGATGTCAATCTTTAATCTTTATAATAAATTATCTATTTGCAAAATACAACCCACAGTAGAATTAGCCCTTTTGTCCTTGTGTGACCTGTCGATCTCTGGGTTCAAGAGGAGTCTACTCAGACATTTCCTCATGGCCGCCAGGAATTTGATCCCCCGATATTGGAAGCAGGACCGTTCCCCCTCATGTTCCGAATTTGTTGCGGAACTTAACGATATTTATAGAATGGAACAACTGATAAACCAGCCCACTGGGGACCCTGAAAAATTTTACAACACTTGGGGAGAAACCCCAGAACTGGACTCGTGGCTATCTAGATCCTAACTCGCATTTGAAACCGCTCCAGATGCTTCCACAATGCGAACACTGCCCCTCTATTTCAACCTGCTTTCATGGTATGAAATCAATATTAACAATTTATTATCATCTCCACCGCTGGATGGGGATTGAGGTCCACCCAAGGGGGGGAGACCACATCTCCCGTACTTATCGCACCCTCCTGCTCTTACCCGCATTCCTTTCTTTCTCCCCTCTTTCTTCTTTTCATTATCTTTCCTTCTTTCTAACTATCTTTTCTTTTTAGTGATGTTTTCTACCAAAATAAGTAACTTAGTATTTTGAGTTATGAATAGTTTTTCTGTTGTCTACTTGTTACAATAATAAAAGTTACCATTATTACACCAAAAAGTGATAACATTGGCATTGGCCAATAAAACTCGGAAATCGTTGGGACATTACCTCCACGCCAGAAATATAGGATGTGTCCTATTGTTTTGATCAATTATGTTTCAACGTTATTCCATCTTTGTATTGTTTATTTGCTTTAATAAACTTGATTTATACAAAAATGGAGATGCTACTGGTATCGGAAAGTTGCGCAATTTTTTTTTTAGCAAACTTTGGAATTTTTTTTACCACTTATATAAAAGAGAAACTAGACATGTTTGGTGTCTATGAACTCGTAATGACCTGGAGAATCATAATGGCAGGTCAGTTTTAGCATTTAGTGAACCTAGCAAAAAAGCCAAACAAAAAACTAGTGTGGGATTGCACTTTTTCTTGCAATTTAATCACACTTGGAATTTTTTTCCTGTTTTCTGTTACATGACATGGTAAAACCAATGGTATTGTTCAAAATTACATCTTGTCTCGCAAATAATAAGCCCTCACATGGCCATATTGATGGAAAAATAAAAAAGTTATGTCTCCGGAAAGAAGGGGAGCGAAAAACGAAAACAAAAAAAGCTCCGGGGGTGAAGGGGTTAAAACTGCATGGTTGAGTGTTCACACAACTTAGAGTGAAAACTGCTCCATGCCTATCTAAGGGCTTATGCACCCAATCGATTTTCTCATACGAGTGCTATGTGGGGTTTTCACGACTAGCACTTATATGTAGGATATTCTGTTGGGCTGTGCATATGTCCGGTTTTAATCCTACTGTCAAAATTGGCAATGCAAGTCTTTAGGTCTGTGAATAAAATTGGAGTGCACTCAAATAACACCCAAGTGTGGTCCGATTTTTACAGACTGACAGAATGGTGATCTCCGGATCTTAGGCTACTTTCACACTAGCGTCGTACGAAGCACGACGAATTGCGTCGTTGCGACGTACCAACGCAAGCAGTGAAAGCGCCGCACAACGGGGGCAGCGGATGCTGTTTTTCAACGCATCCGCTGCCACATTGTGATGTGCGGAGAGGCGGGGGCGGAGTTCCGGCCGCGCATGCGCGGTCGGAAAAGACGGTCTCGACGTACCAAAAAACGTTACATGCAACGTTTTTTGGTGGCGACGGACCGACGCAACACGACGCAACCGTCGCACGACGGTTGCTACGTGTGGCAATGCATCGCACTGCGTCGCTAATGCAAGTCTATGGAGAAAAAACGCATCCTGCAAGCACTTTTGCAGGATGCGTTTTTTCTACAAAACGACGCATAGCGACGTGCAGTGCACGACGCTAGTGTGAAAGTAGCCTTAAGGAGAAGAACACATGGCGTTATCTATTTTTTGCTGTGTGCCTCTTCCTGTGTGCGACCAATCACAAGCCGTGACGTAATTCTCAGGTCCTAAATTCCTAGAATTTGGAATTTAGGACCTGAGAATTGTGATTGGTCGCGTGGCGGTCACATGAGTGGCACGCAACCAATCAGAAGCCGTGACGTCATGGAAGGCCCTAAACGCGCTCATTTTAAGCAAAGAAGGCTGCCGGTTACCAGCGGTGATGTCCAGGGGCCTCCGGAGAGGTGAGTATATCAATATTTTTTATTTTAATTCTTTATTTTACACAGTAATATGGATCCCAGGGCCTGAAGGAGAGTTTCCTCTCCTTCAGACCCTGGGAACCATCAGGATACCTTCCGATACTTGGTGTCCCATTGACTTGTATTGGTATCGGGTATCGGCGATATCCGATACTTTTCGGGTATCGGCCGATACTATCTGATACCGATACTTTCAAGTATCGGACGGTATCACTCAACACTAATTGTGTCTGCTTCTGGTTTTAAAATGGACACCGCTAAGGTGCAAGCGGTGCTTCATTGGGAACGTCCTGATAACCTGAAAGCACTTCAGCGGTTCCTTGGGTTTTCTAACTACTATAGGAAATTTATCAAGGATTTTTCCATCATTGCTAAACTGCTAACTGACATGACTAAAAAGGGTACCAATTTCTCCATTTGGCCTGAGGCTGCTGTGCGCGCATTTGAATTTCTTAAGAACAGTTTTGTTTCATCCCCCATTCTTGTGCAGCCAGACGTATCAAAACCCTTTGTTGTGGAAGTCGATGCGTCTGAGGTTGGTGTGGGGGCGGTACTATCTCAAGGCTCATCTTTGAGTGGTTGCGTCCGTGCGCCTATTTCTCCAAGAAACTGTTGTCCGCCGAATGTAACTACGATATCGGCAACAGGAAGTTGTTGGCAATCAAGTTGGCCTTTGAGGAATGGCGACACTTCTTGGAGGGGTCGATACATCAGGTTACTGTTATTACCGATCATAAGAATCTGCTGTATTTGGAGTCAGCCAAGCGTCTGTCCCCCAGGCAGGCTCGCTGGGCATTGTTTTTCACGCGGTTCAATTTTGTTGTCACTTACAGACCGGGGTCTAAAAACACTAAGGCGGATGCTCTGTCCAGGTGTTTTCCGTGGGGTGAACCTCGGGAAGATACAGTACCCATCCTCCAAAAGGGTGTTGTGGTTTCGGCTCTCACTACCGAGGTTGAGGCTGAGATTGCCGAGGCTCAGGAGGAGGTACCATCTGAGCTTCCCATCAACAAATCTTTTGTACCGCTTCATCTCCGCTTAAAGGATTTGGCAGAGCATCATGATGCTGTCCTGGCTGGCCACCCAGGGGTTAGAGGTACCTTGGAGTTGGTGTCACGTCGGTTTTGGTGGCCCAAGATCCGACAGGACGTGGTCTCATACGTGTCAGCTTGTACAACGTGCGCTAGGGCTAAGACGCCCCGCTCCCGTCCTGTTGGCACACTACTTCCTCTTGAGGTACCTAGTAAGCCATGGATGGAAATCTCCATGGATTTCATCACTGATTTGCCCTCATCAGCTGGGAACACGGTCATCTTGGTGATTGTTGATCGGTTTTCTAAAATGTCGCACTTTGTTTTTGCCTTCGTTGCCTAACGCTAAGACTCTGGCTCAGGTATTTGTGCAGGAGGTGGTCAGACTTCATGGGGTTCCGTCTGACATCGTGTCTGATAGGGGGTCTCAGTTTGTGGCAAAATTTTGGAAAGCATTTTGCTCACGGCTGGGGATCAAGTTGTCTCATTCTTCGGCGTTCCATCCTCAGTCAAATGGTCAGACTGAGCGTATGAACCAAAATTTGGAACAGTACCTACGCTGCTTTGTCTCTGATAACCAGGAGGAGTGGTCTACCTTTCTTCCTTTGGCTAAGTTTGCCATCAATAATCACCGCCAGGAGTCGTCTGGGGAGTCTCCGTTTTTTTGTGTTTACGGGCTACATCTTCAGTTTTGTACCTTGAGTCAGAGGGGCTCTTCCGGCGTTCCGGAGGAGGATCAGTTAGGAGCACAATTGTCATCAGTCTGGAGGAGAGTTAAACAGCGCCTGTTGAGTGTGGGTGCTAGGTACAAACGTGTGGCTGACAGTAGGCGTGTGCCAGGTCCGGACCTGAGTGTGGATGACTGGGTGTGGTTATCCACAAAAAACATAAGACTCAAAATACCGTCCCTTAAATTGGGTCCACGGTTTATTGGTCCATTTAGGGTCACCGCCGTCATTAACCCAGTAGCGTACCGATTGGAGCTCCCTACGGTGTATAAAATACACAACGTGTTCCACAGGTCTCGTCTAAAGAAGGTGGTGGGTTCTGTGGACGCGGCGCCTATGCCACCTCCAGTCTTGGTGGATGGTAATTTGGAGTTTGAAGTCTCCAAGTTGGTTGACTGTAGTGCGTCGCACTTTACAGTACTTGGTACACTGGCATGGTTATGGGCCTGAGGAGAGGTCCTGGGTACCAGCCTCGGATATTCATGCGGATCGGCTGGTCAGGTTTTTTCATCGTCGCCATCCAGACAAGCCGGGTCCTATAAGCCGTGAGGGCCCTGGGGTCCCTCGTAGTAGGCGGGGTACTGTCATGTCGGACGCTGTTCAGACCAGGTCGTTCGACAGACAGCGGTAATTCCGCTTTGACCACTATTTGCTCATTGGCGTCGGCTAGATTTTATCTAGCTGTTCCGGGGTTAATTTACCTGATCCTCGGATTGGAAGCTGGGCCATGCCCATTGCCTTTAAATAGTTCTCCTGATCATTGGGCGTCGCCGATTATAGCTTCTGTCTTGTGCGTTGTTATCTCGGTCTGGAGTGGAGAGCTGGTTGTTAAAGATTCGTTGCTGGTGGTGTATTTTCCTTCGTCTTATTTACTCCTTCCTATATTTGTATTTATTTTGCCCTGCACATTTATAGTGTATTCCTGAGTGACTGCGGCGTGGTGTATATTTTCCTTTATCCTTGTCTGTGCTAACTGTGGGTATTGGAGTATTACCTCTTCACTGGGTGGTGGGCGGAGGTTTCAGCCTAGGGTTGAAACAGGAGACAGGGTGAGGTTCGAGGCCTGGACATGCACACCATCAGTGTAAACTCCAGGTAGAGGGTCGGTCAGGATTTCCCTAGTCTGAGGGAAATTGCAGGGGCCCGGGTTATTAGCTCTCGCTCACCTAGTCTCCCCGTGACAAAAGTGCAATCACGCAGAAAGTCTATGAAGCTCAATTATTCTTGAGGATACTTGACACGAATAAGTCCTTGTTTTAGTCCAAACACAGATAGCTATGCTTATAAGGCAGTTCAAATAATATCTAAGCACAACCCGGGAGGCCTGGGTAATAGTCTCAGGTTTTTGCAGAGCAGCAACAGCTTACATGTCCAACAAATGCAGATGGAGAAAGCACAAGCAGCAGATGAAGGAGGATTACTGGAAACTGGTGTATGCAGCAGGAACTCAGAGGAGAGTAGCAGGATTACCACACAGGTTCACAGGAGCAGGTATATAGCCTGGGAGTCACCATGGGCCAGGAGCTGGATGCAAGGCAGAATACTCTAGCACAGACTGAAGGCTGGGGTGGAGTTTTATAGCAGGAAGACACAGTGCACATGAGACCAAAGACGCCATCTTGGAAAAGGGCAGTAATGCAACAAAAGGTAATAAAAATGTTCAGAGTCCTGACACTCTGGCTTTAACAGATGAGTAGCAGTTATAGTGTCTTTGTACACCTACTCATGAGCCTCTGTGCCGGACTGCTGTCTAGGCCTTGGGTGGGTGTGTTTCTATGATCCAGTATAGACAGATATACATCCGTACCTGCCTGTTTAGCTTTCTGCATGAGTTTTTTTTTGCCGCTTTTACTGATTTTTCTGCTGACTCTGCTTCCCCATTACTCTGGGGATATCTCAGAGAAGACTTCTGGTGTTCAAATTCCCATTTCTCGCTGAAGGTTTGAACTCTTCCAAAGTAAACTGCGCCGCATTGTCAGAGAAAACGATATCTGGAATGCCATTCCTGGCAAAATGGGCCTTGAGTTTTTTAATCACTGTTCTCGCCCGTGTGTCCTTCAGCGACTCCACCTCCCAGAAGTTCGAAAAATAGTCCACTGTAATCAGGTATTCTTTGTCATTCCATCTGAACAAGTCTGTTCCTATTTTTGACCATTTCATGAGGTTGCAATGTCTCCTTTAGTTGTTTATCACTGCATGACGCGCATATTTTACATTGTGCTATATAATTTTTAATGTGGTCCTTCACTCCTGGCCAATAAACAGATTCTCGTGCTCGACGTAGACATTCTTCCATGCCTAAGGCTAGGTTCACATTAGCGTTTCTGTGCACTGCGTATCATCTGCATGCGCAAATGCATGCCAAAACGCATACAAACTCATGTTTACACAGCGTTTTTTATACGCATGACTGCAAAAAAGCTGCGTGTGCATGCATTTGCATTGATTATGCGCATGCATACGGTATTTCCCAATGGGCATGGCTTATGGGATTTCTATATATAAACACACTGCACAGATGAAATCCTCATCTTTTGCTGCTGTATCCTGCTGCAAGCTGGATCTTAGGTTGATTTCACATTTGCAGTTGTGTCCACAGCGTTTCTGACGCATAAGTCCGCATGCGTCTTGATTTCCTATCTTTAACATTGCAGACACAGATGCATGTGTTTGCATGCGTTTGCATGCGTTCGCCCGCGTTTGGTTATGCATGCATATTTTCGCGGTGTATGGTGGGGTGTGGCTGACGCACCATGTTAGAATTTTTTGGGCGTCAAATTTCCGCCACCATACACATGCGGACACTTGCGGAAGGAGTGCGTCAAAACAGCGCATTACAGTCTATGGGAATGCATAGGAACGCAAGGACAAGCGTTTGCTTGCGTTTGCACAACGGTCTACATACAGAAATCCCATGAGTCACGCCCATTGGGCATGGCTTGTGTCAAAGAAATTCTCCTTGAATAATGTTTTTATAACAAACGCATGCACATAAACAACACGACACATGCAAAAACGTGTGCAAACGTTGCTTTTTTTTATCCGTCATGCGTAAGTTGATGCAGATAAAAAATGCAACGTTATCATGCGTTTGCATGTGTTTTGCCATGCGTTTGCGGTTGCGTATGAAATGCAGCGGACTCAACCGCAAATGTGAACCTAACCTTAGCTTGGAGAGCTTCAATCTGTATCTGGATTTATCATTGAAATTGGCTTTTGCTTTTGCTGTGGCTTGTGAGGAAGAAAGGAGAAGAGAAAGAAGACCTCACCATCGCTATTGGCAACACCCCATTGTTGAAGTCTGAGATAGCCGTGGAGCCTACCACTCTTTGTACACCAAGCTTGGTGAAAACCTGCAAAAGTTTTACGAATACACGAGAATGTCTGAACAGAGCTTCGATGAATTGCTGCAATGTGTGAGAGGATCCATCACCAGGCAAAACATGCAACTACGTAGAGCAATTCCTGCTGAGGAACGTCTGTTGGTGACCCTAAGGTACGTAATTTTGAAAATGAAACACCTTTTATTAATATTCTTGTTCTAAAAGCCATGTACTGATTTTTTTTCCCCATTTTCTTTTCCACAGATTCCTGGCTACCAGAAAGACCTTGAGATCTTTACATTTTCAATTTCGGATTGGACTGTCCACCCTTTCTGGGATTGTTGGATACACCTGCCGTTCATTGTGTGATGTTCTGCGTGCAGAATTCCTCCCCCAACCCACAACTGAACTCTGGCTGGAAAATACAGAAAAATTCAATGAAATTTGCAATTTTCCAAACTGTGTGGGGACTGTGGACAGCAAACACATTTGGATTCTTAAACCTGCTGGAAGTGGATCCGAGTGCTTCAATTATAAAAAAAAATACTTTTCCATTGTTCTCATGACAATTGCAGATACTGAGTGTCGATTTGTCGCTGTTGACGTTGGCTCATTTGGATGAGGAAATAACTCAGACTTCTGGTAATAAAACAGCTTTACTTTCCGTTTGTCATCAGTGGGGGACACGGTCAGATCCACATACAGTGGAAACTCTTCCTTCTAATGTCTCCAAGTCTGGGACAGATTACATGAAGTGACATCCAGTGTCTGCAGAGCTTCAGACCAGTCTCCATTTTGCCGTAATGTCAGGGAATCTGCTGTGATCTTCTATGATCCCCTGTACAGTCCTAGCTTCACACAAACTCTGAGGATTTGCAGGTTCTATTCCACCGCTGCCACCATGTTCTGTTAGTTGTTTCTCGTCATGGATCACACTCTGTATTAACAGGCTGTTCATTACATGTGGTGTAATCCTCCATTACATGTGTCTTCTGCACAACCGACCAACAAGTTTCAACAACACTATAGTACATACATAAATGTAGTGAGACCCCCTAGAGGCCAAATCATCATATAACATATTGCTACATCATCAGAAGACGCGGGCATGTGCAGTGGGGCACGCATTTAAAGAAGACGGATAATTTTTTTTCCGAGGGGAGGGTCCCGGACAGCACAGAGGCCTGCTATTCAGCGGTGGACGCCGCGATGACAGCACCTGCATAGGCTGTAGCTCCCCTTTCTGGGTATCCAATACTATCTTGGTAGCAACCCCTGGGCAGGTCATATAGCCACTTGAATCTATACATTGTCCCAGTAAACGTTACTGATGAAGGTCCGACTGTGGGACCGAAACGTTTTCTGATTTGGGATAATAAACCTTTCGTTTCTTCACATCACAAAGTTGAGTGCCGGGTTTTGTATTATTTGCTGATTACGGTTTGGGAACCTACCCGTGCACCTCATACGGTTGTGCACACGTGTATCTAACTACAGTGTTTGCCAGTCAGTCCTCGCACGTCCCAGAGGCAACAGAAGTTTGGAGGCACTTTGATGAGCGTCTGAAGGGATTGGCGGGGGAGCAGGACACATTAATGTCACTAACAGCATCAGGTGTTAAAGGGGTGGGGGAGGCGTATTTTAAAGAACCTATGACATGTATAGTTTCACTATTAGGCTACCATTTACTTATGCTGGGAAAGGAAAAGATCTGGCGCAATGAGAATGCAGATTTGCTATCATTGCTGCCAGCTAGTGATGAGTAAGTGTACTCGTTGCTCGGGTTTTCCCGAGCACGCTTGGGTGGTCTCCGAATATTTATGACTGCTTGGAGATTAAGCTTTCATCGCCTCAGCAGCATGATTTACAGCTATTAGCCAGCTTGATTACATGTGGGGATTACCTAGCAACCAGGCAACACCCACATGTGCTCAGCCTGGCTAATAGCAGTAAATCATATACTAATGTGCCACAAACAGGAAGTTGATATCACCAACCATTCCCATTTTATTTAGGTGTATCCATATACATGGCCCACCCTGTATATATATGGATCTTATTTTGTAATTATGTTTGATACTTTGTAATATATGATGTGTTATACATTCTTGTTGATTGAGATGTATTATGAACCACACTGACCTTACAGTTTTAAGAGGTTTTTTAGGGACTATTTTTGCATTCTTATCTTCTACTGTGTGATTCTCTATAAAAAAAGATAATTGTTAAAATTTTAATTTATAGATTTGTATATTTACTTCTCAAACTAATGTTTAGTGGTGGTATTCTGTATCTATGCCAGCATCATGGGGGAAATATTTCGAAAAAAAATGTTCTGGATTATTTTAGCATGTTGACATAGTTTTGGAAGCTTACAAAAACTTTAGAGGGCTTAGTTGGTTTTTCTGCAGAGAAAACATTGGACAAAAGCTAGCAGTATACCCGTCACTTAAATGGGGGAGTAAAGGATGTGGGCCTTTGGCTGAACTTTGGCCCGAGCGGAGATAGGCCCATGCTCCGAGGACTGGTGGAAGGAGCCGCTTCCCTTCCGGCAGTCAGAGAAGCCAGCCATAGCAGACAAGGATATCATGAGACCCGAGGAACTGGAAGAGGCCCGCAAGACGCTAGAGGCCATGTTGCGAGGAGTCATCATGACTGTAGTTTCCAGCTCACGTGGCTGCATGAAGGGATTGTCACCGGGCGCAGCGGGGGTGAGTGAAGAATCGGCGCCCATCCCAGTTTACATGCCAACTCCTGCCCACCATCTTCCTCGACCCGCCATTTGCCTCACCACTGCCATCTGCCTCAGCCCCGCTATCTGCCTTGGTCTCTGCTGCCCCATGCGGCATATACCTGGAAGACTCCACGGTGCACACTGCTGAGGAGACCTAGTGGATCAGAGGGGTGGTTGACGAGAAGAAGCAGAGGGAGTGCCGAATCTTGAAGGAACTGTGGCATCCCAGTGGGGAAGCTGTGTCCAGCCTGATGACCAGCGGCCTTATCAGACACTTTATCCCCACAAGGGGGTACAGATTTATCCTTCAGACCGGCACAGGAGATAAGGTATACATGAAGGCCCTGGGTTCATTGACTTTGAGGGTCCCCTTCACCTATGGAAACAAGTCAAATTTATAAAGGAACAAGGGTCTCAAGGGCCATATGCAGTGGCTGTATGGATGGCCTCTAGTTTGGAGGAAGAACGGCCGCGAGAGGCCCAGCATTGTGTACAGCTGTCTGAAACGGCCGCAGCCCCTGCTGCTGGCCAGGGAGTAGCGACTCCTGAACCAAATACAGTGGTCGCAGGTGGACCACAAGAGCATGAAGCTCTGGGAGCAATGGGACTACCACTGGAGAGGGGGCTGTTATGGCTGGACCTGGTGGTTAGGAGCACCGGGAATGACCTGATAGTCAAAACTGCAAAATAGAGCGAGCTCTGGGAAGTGGGAGCTCTGCTGACCGCAGCCCTAATCTATTATCACACACACTAGAATTAGCCGTGGATCGTACCTGACTCTGCCTAGACGACTCTTCACAGCCTGAGAGGTAACTACCCCTAAAGAGAAATATAGCCTCACCTTGCCTCAGAGAAATTCCCCAAAGGAAAAGAGCAGCCCCCACATATAATGACTGTGAGTTTAGAGGAAGGCACAAACATAGGAATGAGACAGGTTTCAGCAAAGGAGGCCCGACTTACTAAATAGACAGAAGATAGATAAAGGGATCTTTGCGGTCAGCACAAAAAACTACAAAAAGTCACGCAGAGTGAGCAAGAAACCCCCCACGCCGACTCACGGCGCGGTAGGTGCCACTCTGCAACCCAGAGCTTCCAGCTAGCGAGACAATATCATGATAGCCAGCTGGACAAAACTTAGCAGGTACTCAGAAATATATTCAGCACACAAATGAACAACAAATGAGCTTAACAGGGACTTAGCTTCTGCTGAAGTAGACAGGTCATCAGGAGATCCAAGTGAGATCTGAACCAGTACAGATACATTGACAACTGGCATCAGGTAACGATCTGAGCAGAGTTAAATAGAGGAACCAGCCCAGTCTTAAACGATGCAGCTGAGGAAGCCACCTCCAGACCAGCAGCTCCACTTTCAGCCACCAGAGGGAACCCACGGACAGAACTCACAGAAATACCATTCCTGACCACAGGAGGGAGTTCGAGAACAGAGTTCACAACACTACCCCCCCCCCCCCTTGAGGAGGGGTCACCGAACCCTCACCAGAACCCCCCGGCCGATTAGGACGAGCCAAATGAAAGGCACGAACCAAATCGGCAGCATGGACATCGGAGGCAAGAACCCAGGAATTATCTTCCTGACCATAGCCCTTCCATTTGACCAGATACTGAAGTTTCCGTCTCGAGATACGAGAATCTAAAATCTTCTCCACCACATACTCCAATTCTCCCTCGACCAACACCGGAGCAGGAGGGTCAACGGAAGGAACAATAGGCGCCACATATCTCTGCAACAACGACCTATGGAACACATTATGGATGGCAAAATAAGCTGGAAGGTCCAAATGAAATGACACAGGATTGAGGATTTCAGAAATCTTATAAGGCCCAATAAAACGAGGCTTAAACTTAGGAGAAGAAACCTTCATAGGAACATAACGAGATGACAGCCAAACCAGATCCCCAACACGAAGTCGAGGACCAACACGGCGACGGCGGTTAGCGAAACGTTGAGCCTTCTCCTGTGACAATGTCAAATTGTCCACTACATGAGTCCAAATTTGCTGCAACCTGTCCACCACAGAATCCACACCAGGACAGTCCGAAGGCTCAACCTGCCCTGAAGAGAAACGAGGATGGAAACCAGAATTACAATAAAAAGGTGAAACCAAAGTAGCCGAACTGGCCCGATTATTAAGGGCGAACTCAGCCAATGGCAAGAAGGTCACCCAATCATCCTGATCAGCAGAAACAAAGCATCTCAGATAGGTCTCCAAAGTCTGATTGGTTCGCTCAGTTTGGCCATTTGTCTGAGGATGGAAAGCAGAAGAAAAAGACAAATCAATGCCCATCTTAGCACAAAAGGACCGCCAAAACCTCGAAACAAACTGGGAACCTCTGTCCGACACAATGTTCTCCGGAATGCCATGCAAACGAACCACATGCTGGAAAAACAACGGAACCAAATCAGAGGATGAAGGCAACTTAGGCAAGGGTACCAAATGGACCATCTTAGAGAAGCGATCACAAACCACCCAGATGACCGACATCCTTTGAGAGACAGTGATATCTGAAATAAAATCCATGGAAACATGCGTCCAGGGCCTCTTCGGGACTGGCAAGGGCAAAAGTAACCCACTGGCACGAGAACAGCAGGGCTTCGCCCGAGCACAAGTCCCACAGGACTGCACAAAAGCACGCACATCCCGCGACAAGGAAGGCCACCAAAAGGACCTAGCCACCAAATCTCTGGTACCAAAAATTCCAGGATGACCAGCCAACACCGAACAATGAACCTCCGAGATAACCCTACTAGTCCATCTATCAGGGACAAACAGTCTCTCTGCAGGACAGCGGTCAGGTCTATCCGCCTGAAACTCCTGCAGAACCCGCCGCAAATCAGGGGAGATGGCAGACAAAATCACCCCCTCTTTGAGAATACCAGCCGGCTCAGAAACTCCCGGAGAATCAGGCACAAAACTCCTTGAAAGGGCATCAGCCTTCACATTCTTGGAACCCGGAAGGTATGAAACCACGAAATCGAAACGGGAGAAAAACAGTGACCATCGAGCCTGTCTAGGGTTCAACCGCTTGGCGGACTCGAGATAAGTCAAATTCTTGTGATCCGTCAAGACCACCACGCGATGCTTGGCGCCCTCAAGCCAATGTCACCACTCCTCGAATGCCCACTTCATGGCCAACAACTCCCGATTGCCAACATCATAATTACGCTCAGCAGGCGAAAACTTTCTAGAAAAGAAAGCACATGGCTTCATCACAGAGCCATCAGAACTTCTCTGAGACAAAACAGCCCCTGCTCCAATCTCAGAAGCATCAACCTCGACCTGAAAAGGGAGCGAAACATCTGGCTGACACAACACAGGAGCCGAAGAAAAATGACGTTTCAGCTCCTGAAACGCCTCAACGGCCGCAGAGGACCAATTCACCACATCCGCACCTTTCTTGGACAAATCAGTCAGTGGTTTGACAACACTAGAAAAATTAGCGATAAAGCGATGGTAAAAATTCGCAAAGCCCAGGAATTTCTGAAGGCTCTTTACAGATGTAGGCTGAGTCCAATCATAAATGGCCTGGACTTTAACTGGATCCATCTCGATAGTAGAAGGGGAAAAAATGAAGCCCAAAAAGGAAACCTTCTGAACTCCGAAGAGACACTTAGACCCCTTCACAAACAAGGAATTAGCACGAAGGACCTGGAACACCATTCTGACCTGCTTCACATGAGACTCCCAATCATCCGAAAAGACCAAAATATCGTCCAAATATACTATCATGAATCTATCCAGATACTTTCGGAAGATGTCATGCTGCTACGGCTGCGACCGCAAACGTGGCCCAGCCGACACCTCCACGTCGCCAGACCATGACGATGTGGGCGAGCGTCCCAAAAAGGAACGCAATGTGGACCCACTGGACCACATAGAGTAACCTGGACCTACCCAGACTAGGAAAGGGCAGCGAGCAGGGTCTGTGGCAGCTGAGCATGTGAACAAGATGTCGATATGCAGAACTAGACTACACCGCACAACTTCAGGTATGAAGAAACAAAGTTTACTTAAATGACAGCACAGTACATAACAAAACATAATAATGTCAGGATCCCGATTCCACATGTCAAGGAAGGGTACACGACTCAGATGTCAGACGATGGCAGGAGTCATCACGGGTTGATGCAGTCCAGGATCATCTGGCACGGGCATACTAGGACGGCCTCTCTCTCAGGCCTCAGGCGTAGCACAGGCTCAGCAGGAGAACATCAGACACCGATCCCAGAAGGACGTCATCACTGGGTGAACCTCAGGACATCAGGATCACAGGCAGGACATCAGGATCATAGGCAGGACATCAGGACCACAGGCTTAGATGGATGTCTGACGATGGCAGTGTGATAGAAATATATATATCATGTAGATCTCACTTGCATGTATACTCCTCTATAATCAAATATATACTTATATGCTCACAGCTAATATATATATTATAATCAATGGTTTAAAATGGCTGACACGAACTGAACTGATATAAGCCTGATATAACCCAGACAGATCATATGGGGTTTTCCACCCCTAAAAGCAGAACAGAGTCAGATGTTTGGTGACTGCTGGTCAGGTGTCTCCACTTTGTCCTAGACAGAGAACTCGAGTTTAGTTGCTTGATCAGCAGTCATATGAGCATTAATCACAATATTCCATATATGTTTAGATGACCAATGACAGAGGAGCTAGACAATATGATAATTAACTAAACACCCCTGACAACCCCTAACCACTCCTTTCTATGTGAAAATATAAAACTATGTATGTACAATAAAGTATCAGTATTGATGGAATGTTGTTCTGTCACAGTTGTGTACAGTCCATTCTTGATGAGCGCTCAAAATACTCAGTCTAATTGGGAGCGGCCACAGCACACACAGGGATATATTTATCCAACCCTAATATTTCCATAACAGAATGGCGCCCAACGTGGGGCACGGATGAAAGCACGGGATCCTTCTAACCGGAGATACGGAAGTGTAGCGGTGGCCTTGGCACAGGGGCAGGAGACTGCGCAGCTCCATAAGTAAGGTAAGAAAATGTTAACATCTTACCTGAAAGTCCCCTGTGCCCAGTCCTTGTCTATGCCTCTTGCCGGTCAGATGTGGTCACAAATTCCCAGGTAGTGTAAAAAATCCGTAGCCACGAATCCACCCTGGGAGGTGTCTGCTGTGGACCGTGTATATGTTTTGTGTAAAATCCGAGAGAGGAAGAAAAAGTGACTTTTGTTTGTGGTTGCTGAGAAACAGACCGCAGGAGGCCAAATCGCTCGATAAGTTATTGCAGGATTCCCGTGCATAGGAGGAACACGCAGAGTTCCGGGGCAGGTAGTCCCATGTTCCAGGCACGGGTAGTGATAACTTAAGAGGGCTACTGCAGATTCCCGTAGTGCCGGCGATCCAGTCAGGACGTCCGGACCGGGGTGGTAGATTTCCCGCTTGTTGTGCTTCTCAAGCACTCAGGTGGCCCGGGCGCAGGTGCGTCCAGTGCGATTGGCAGTAGTCTGTTCCCAGCGCAACCTGCATGTGTCACAGAATTTAAAAGGGCATCTCTCGGATTGTCTATCTGTCTGTTTGTGTCATGTACTATTGCCGCTTTAAGAAGCAGAAATAGTTCTCTTGTCCGAACTTCCTCTTTCTCCGTGCTGTTTAGCAGAGAGATATGCATTGTAAATCAAACTGTCACATTTTTTTTCCGGACTGTTTTCAGCTGCAATGCTGGGTATGTGTAGTTTTTTTTGTGAAGAAGTGAAATTTAAGTTGTATCTATCATTTTTGATGTGACATAAGTGTTTTCAGAAATGTGATTTTAGTGACATTTGATATTATTGCAATGGCATACGGAATAAAGAGGAAGTGTGTCTCTGACTGACAGCCGTTTTAATTTTTAATTTTTTTTACTCTCTTAAAGGGTCTTTCTTTTTGCGGCATTTTAAAGTTTTTTAATTAAGTTTTCCTCAATCTTCAATCTCTTTACCTTTTTATTTTTTTATTTATTTTATTTTTGAAAAAAAAATTTTTTCCTCTTGTATCAAAGTTTTGAGTTTTTGGTTGTGAACTAAGTTTTTGACAGTTTTTCTTATCGTTTTGAGTTTTTCTTAGTGTTTTATATACTCATTTTTAGAAGTTTTTTTAGTACTGTTTTCTTTTTTCATTTTTATGTGTTTTTCATTTTCATTTTTTGCTTTTGCCATGGGGAACAAAGTGGCCGAGCAACAGGAAAGTCTTTTTACTTCCTGATGAGAAAACAGCCCCTAGATAGTGGCAGAATACGAAGGTGTTAAGTATGTGAAGATTTTTGGAAGGTATAAAGTACGTGAAATTCATTAGAATGGCAGATTTCAAGCTGCGGAGTGGCATGACGTAGAAAGGAAAATAAGGGAAGTTACAGTAGCTGATGTTAGATTGCTGAATACTAATACATGGTATGAAGTGGCAGCAGAGCTTACATCGTTTAGATGGTACAGAAAGTTATGTGAGCAAACCAGGAAGTGATTTTTGTGGGTATGAGACGGGAGAATCTGCGCAGTCTGCTTTTAGCAGAATCCATGGTATAGGTAGTTATTTTTGCACAGTATGTGGTGCGCCCCGTCTCTCCCTACAGGGAGAAGGCATAATTGCTCCTCTCTATTATTCTTGTTGTTCTCATCTATCCTCTTTTTTCCTCTGTCAGTCTTTTCTCTCCACATTCTCTCTCTCTCTCCTTTCCTCTTCCTCCACATTGTTTCTCTTCTCTCTCTTCCCCTCTCTATCTCTCCCCTCCATCTTCTCCTCCCTCCTTCTCCACTCCCCCACCACACCTTTCTCCTCTCTCTCTCCTCCCTCTTCTCCTCACCCTCTCTCTTCCCCTCCTTCTCCACTCTCCATTTTCTTCTCACCCTCGCACTCCCCTCCTTCTCTCTCCTCTCTTCACCACTCCTCTCTCTCCACATTCTCTCTCTCTTCCCCTCTCTATCTCTCTCCTCCACACCTCCCATCTTCTCCTCCCTCTTCTCCTCACCCTCTCTCTCCCCTCCTTCTCTCTTCTCTCTCTCTCTCCCCCTCCTACTATTCCTTTGTCTCACTCATCACCCCCTCCTCCTTCTTCTTCCTCTTTTTTCCTCCGTGTTGCCGGCTGGGCCAACGCCCAATTCAAACAATATGGTGCTTGCAGCACAAGGTTCCCTTTCCATGTCCCTGGCACAGTCTAGCCATTGCCATTTGTGATATCGGGGAAAGAAGGTGAAAGCCCCCCCTACAGTGGGCAGCCCCAGACATATCAGGCAGCAGTCAGCTCAGCCCTGGGTGCAGAGGGGGGAGGAGTGATATCAGAAGGAGCTCACTGACAGATCCTCCGTTACCTCATTTCACAGTCAAACAATATTGTAACCCTTAAGGTTTTACATGAACTTTGATATCACCATGTATTGATAATGTACAGCTTCAGCACCGGTCAGAGCTGCCTGCATCCACATTCACACCAACATGAAACTATAATCCTAATCCATCATAGCTTCAGCAAGGGGGGAGACATCCTCACATAAAAAAGCAACTTCTAAGTCCAAAATCAGTCAGTGTACGACCCCAGTACAAGCTATCACAACTATTCCTCTGATGAAGATGAAGAGGGAACATCATACATGCTGTCTAGTACTAGAAAAGAAACCCACAGGCACCAAGAATGCAAGGGCAGATAGAGGCACCGCCATTACACTATGTGCACTGCACTTCAAGTCAGGTGACAATAGTCCAGACCCAGGGATGCATCCCATGCCATTTTACCAAAGAATGTAGCAGAAGCAGTAAACATATGCAGCCAGCTGGAATGGTCTCTGGGCCATGAATGAAAATAGAAGCAGGTGATGCACTCTGGCCAATCATGAAGGAACAATTCAAACTTCCAGCAGAATCAGACGTACACGCTTGGGAGTCAGGGCCACAGCTAATTGAAAAACTCAGAGAGTGGGCCAAAGGCAGATTGGCAGGAGAAGCCATGACATGAGCCAAGATAAGACAGAGTCTGTAAAGAAGTTTCAGTGCAGAGTAATGCAAGTATTCCAAGACTTGGGCTTCACCATTGATGACCAGATACACAGGCCTTTGTGCATGGACTGAGACAGCCAATCAGGAAACCACTGATAGTGGCTAGGCCTGAGAACAGGTCAATAGCAGTGGACTGACCCAGAAAAAAATGTTTTATGTGCGCCTAGGAGACTGTTCAATGCCAATTGTCACCAAAACTGCCGCTATTATAGCACCACAAAGAGCGTGAAGAAGGAGCAGGTGCCGTGCTGCTGAGAACACCAGAAGGGGAGCCAGAGGTGAAGACGCTACAAAGTGCCGATCGACACACCGGAAGAACCGCTGCAGACTCCAGAGAGGAGACACCGACCTCAATAAGGTTAGCAAAGGGGAGAAGCTATGTCAGACCAGGGGTAAGAAGTGACGGCAGATGCAGCCGCAGCCCCTGTAACGCCCCAAGACCTTGGGTTGGATGCAGCCGCCGGTCTCATGGCACCCCGGGCCTCGTCACGAATGCACCTGCAGGCCCCGTCTTACCACCGCAGCTTCAATCAGCAGGCCGGACCCCGCTGCCGCTGCAGTACCCATCAAGGGATTGAGTCACAACCAGGGGTGCAGAAGACAGCCCCTCTCATGGTGACCACTGACCTGGAAGCCCAACCACCCTCAAAAGACAGAAGAAGTGTCAAGGGTTACATCTGTGGCAAGTTTGGCCATTTCCAGAACCAGTGCAAAGCACTCACGCCCCCGAAGAGACTGGACCCATGCAACCCAAGAGTTGGTCCAGAGAAACAGGTCAAGGAGGAAGTGCAGAAAGCAGTGAAGTACCCCATTCATAGGACAGAGGCAAGCAAGCCAGGTCCGCAAGACACTACGCTCCTGACATGTAAAACTTCATCTGCAGGACCAATACCTCAAATTACCTTTAAAAGTGGATGGCGTTGTCAGATCCAAAGTGGTGCAGCCAGAAGTGTGATGACACCTGTGGAACTCGCTGATCCCACCTGCCTATCAGAATCCTCTGTGTCTCGCATGGGCATTGATGGTCAAGTCAGACATTCTCAGCTTACAAAGCCACTGAGCGTGTGCACTCAGCCAGGACACTCTATCCTGTCCCAGTTTGTGGTGTAAAGGACCTGCCACTCAACCTGCTGGGAGCGAACCTACTGCAGAAGCTGAAGGCAACCACAGTGTTCCAGGAAGATGGGACAGTGACACTTTCTTCATCCCTGACCCGAGAAGAGTCATGCTGGCGGCCCTACAAGAACATTAAACAATCGAGGCCTACCCAAGGAGGTACTGGATGTAGTACCAGAAAGTCTATGGTCTAAGGGACCCCAGCACGTGAGAAAACCTCAAGTTGCCCCAGTACGGGTGTCACTCAAGCCATGTACCCCGTACCCTCGTAAGGCCCAGGCCAGGCCTAGAGTCAAGCTGCCTCTGACCAACTGAAGGACTACCTGGAAATAGGAATCATTGTTCCTCGCACATCGCCTTGCAATACCCCGCTTTTCCCCGCCAAGTAAAAGACTGTAAAAGGAGAGCCAGCCAAGTTCAGAATGGTATATAACCTGAGAGCTGTGAATGACGCCACAGTGTTTGAAACTGCAATTATGCCGAATCCGCACACTCTGCTCTCAAATGTGCCTGCCACAGCAAAAGTGTTCACAGTGAACAACCTGGCTAATGTTTTCTTCAGTGTTCCCCCTCATCCGGAAGACCAGTTCCTGTTTGCCTTAATGCACCAGGGGGGACACCACACATGGACAGTGATGCCACAGTGGGCCCAGAACAGCCCTTCACAGTTCACCAAAGCAATGTCCACAGTTCTCACCAACTGAGTCACAGAACAAGCAGAAGTAACCCTGCTACAATACATGGACAATCTACTCCTTTGTGCAGTTGACTTTGACACGTTTAAAGCCCATTCCTTGTATCTCCTACTCTACCTGGCGGAGCAGCACTGCAAGATCTCAAAGAACAAAGTCCAGTGGTGTCTGAAGCAAGTTACGTTCCAGAGACACTGTATTGCTCACCAGGTGAAATACCTGACAGATGACCGGAAGACCACAGTAGAGAAGATGGTCCCTCCGACAACTCCAAAGGTGCTACAGGCCTTCCTTGGTCTAGTTTCATATTGCAGAGCCTGGATCCCTGATGCTTCCGTCCTAATGCAGCCTCAGTGTGAATACGTCAGTGTGACCCCGTTCCTCCAGACAGATGTGGCCTTCAGTTCGTTCAAGAAGTTAAAAGGCTCTGTAGTCTCAGCGCCAGCACTAGGCCTATCCGACTACAAGAAGCCATTCCATCTCTACTTGATGAGAAAAGAAGGCCTTGCTACTGGAGTCCTGACACAGCTTCAGGGGGGAAAGCAGAGACTTTCGGACTACTTTTCAGCTTGCCTGGATCCAGTTGCAAGGGAAGCCTCTTCCTCCCGCATGAAGGCAGCAGTTGCAGCACACGCCCTCCTGGACAGGACTACTGACATCAGTGGAAAAACCATTGGAAATCCTGGCTCTGCATGACATCTCAGCAATCCTCAACCAAACCCAGCCAAAACATCTCTCCACCGCCAGTGCTCTCTACTCCTGCCCGACAATGTCACCATCTCCAGATGCACAGTCCTCAATCCGCCCACTCTACTCCCACTCCCAAGGGGGGATACAGATACGGATCCTCAGATAAAAAGTCTGATCAAAATCTGCATGATACCTTCTGCAGGGATCTGAATTTGCTCCGGACGGATGACCATGATTGCTTCAGCATCATGCAACAGGAAACAGCAGGACTACCCAAGGTGGCAGAAGAGCCACTGACCAACCCAGAGTTGATCCTCTATGTGGATGGCTCCAGATTTGCAGATGATGAAGGAAGATTCCACACGGGATGTGCAGTGACCAGCAATCAAGAGATCCTGTGGTCCAGAAGTCTGCCGCCCAGTCTGTCAGCCCAGGAAGCAGAACTGATAGCGCTGATGAAGGCCTACCAGATGGCAGAAGACAAGACTGAGAAAATGTATACCGATTCAAGGTACTTGCATGGCATAGCACACGACTTCGGACCCATCTGGGCTGCAAGTGACTTCCTCACAGCAAGCGGAACAACCGTGAAGCATCATGGAGCCATTAAGGACCTGCTGAACACACTTCAACTTCCAAAAGTGGTGACAGTACTAAAAGTCAAAGCGCATGGAAAACTAAACACAGTAGGGGCACGAGGCAACAACATGGCGGATATGGCAGCCAAAGAAACAGTCAAGGGAAGACAATATGGAAAAGTGGAAGAGGTCGTAGAGCCGGACGGCTACTACAGGACGGCTGAAGACAGGAAACCTGACAAGATGACGTCCTGTGATCTGCTCAAAAAAGCTGCAAGAGCAAGCCCCAAAGGACAAGAAGGAATGCTGGATGCAGAAGTGAGCAACACATGAAAAAGGAAGGGTATACTAAATGGACTACAAACCCTGTTTACCCCGAAGCATGTACCCTATGGTGGTCCAGTGGGCACATGGGCCCACACACAGATTAAAGACACAGATGAATGATCCGATTGGTGCTTACTGGTTCGCTCCAGAAATCTCCACCCTAACAGCCAAGTTCATAAACAGCTGTCTGACCTGTGGCAAATGCAACCCTGGAAGAATGAAGAAAGTTCCCACACATCAACTTGCCAGACCACTGTACCCCCTTCCAGAGGATCCAGATAGACCACATCCAGATGCCGCCAAGTGGAGGATTCGAATATGCCCTTGTGGTCGCGGACGTGTTCTCAGGATGGCCAGAAGCTTTCCCAGTGAGGAACCAGTCAGCAAAGACTACTGCAAAGAAGCTACTCTCAGAGACGAGATATGCAGCTATGGGGTCCCAGAAGTGATAGAGAGTGACCAGGGACCTGCATTCACAGCAAACCTCACATGAGAGATCTAGTCAGCAGTAGGGTCAGACTTAGGCCTACACACTCCCAATCACACTACTCAGTGTTAGGCACACTCCCAGAGGCCCAGAAAAGCTGTCACCATATGAAATTTTGTTTGTGTCTAGTCCCAGGTTAGGGGTATCCTTTCCCTCAGCAGCTGACTATGTAATATGATACTTTGTCTGCTTATGTAATTGAAATCACCAAGAAACTTGCTAACATCCATTCTCGAGTTTTTTTCTTCATTGCCAGATCCAGATTCAGTGTCCGGTATGCACTCCTAGAAGCCAGGAGACTGGGTGTTGGTGAAAAAGCTTGTAAGGAGAACACCACTCGATCCCAGATTTGATGGTCCTGCTCAAGTGCTGCTGATGACACCAAACTCTGTGAAACTGGAGGGAAGACTCGCTTGGATCCACTCATCGCATGGCAAGAAAGCTCCCCTACCAGAAGATGACACCCAAGCCAGAATGATGTCGTGGATGCCCTGCCTGACCGAAGAGATGACCTACCTGATAAAGACTGCACATCGCTCACTACACATGCTATTGACTAAGAGACTGATTGCAACGAACCCCCGTTAGGGACAGATCTCCTGACCGCCCATTTGCGAAAAGTCTGTATGGAGTGGGGCACAGGCGTTAGGCTTGTGTCAGTTCGCCAACAGCACAAAAGAGTTGCAGCGCTTTGGGACAGGAGGCTAGGATTAGGGCAAGTGATATCTAAGGGGGGCTTGTGATAGAAATATATATATCATGTAGATCTCACTTGCATGTATACTCCTCTATAATCAAATATATACTTATATGCTCACAGCTAATATATATATTATAATCAATGGTTTAAAATGGCTGACACGAACTGAACTGATATAAGCCTGATATAACCCAGACAGATCATATGGGGTTTTCCACCCCTAAAAGCAGAACAGAGTCAGATGTTTGGTGACTGCTGGTCAGGTGTCTCCACTTTGTCCTAGACAGAGAACTCGAGTTTAGTTGCTTGATCAGCAGTCATATGAGCATTAATCACAATATTCCATATATGTTTAGATGACCAATGACAGAGGAGCTAGACAATATGATAATTAACTAAACACCCCTGACAACCCCTAACCACTCCTTTCTATGTGAAAATATAAAACTATGTATGTACAATAAAGTATCAGTATTGATGGAATGTTGTTCTGTCACAGTTGTGTACAGTCCATTCTTGATGAGCGCTCAAAATACTCAGTCTAATTGGGAGCGGCCACAGCACACACAGGGATATATTTATCCAACCCTAATATTTCCATAACAGCAGGAGTCATCACGGTTTGATGCAGTCCAGGGTCATCTGGCATGGGCATACAAGACTGGCCTCACTCTCAGGCTTCGGGCGTAGCACAGGCTCAGCAGGAGAAGGACCAGAAGGACGTCATCTCAGGGTGGACCTCAGGACACAGGCAGGACATCTGGACACAGGCAGGACATCTGGACACAGGCAGGACATCTGGGACACTGGCGTGGCAGCCCAGGTCATCGGCTGGGACACTGGCGTGGCAGCCCAGGGAATCAGGACATCGGACAACAAAAGGACATCGGGAATACCGGAAAGACATCTGGGACACTGGCGTGGCAGCCCAGGTCATCAGCTGGGACACTGGCGTGGCAGCCCAGGGAATCAGGACATCGGACAACGAAAGGACATCGGGAATACCGGAAAGACATCTGGGACACTGGCGTGGCAGCCCAGGTCATCGGCTGGGACACTGGCATGGCAGCCCAGGGAATCAGGACATCGGACAACGAAAGGACATCGGGAATACCGGAAAGACATCTGGGACACTGGCGTGGCAGCCCAGGTCATCGGCTGGGACACTGGCATGGCAGCCCAGGGAATCAGGACATCGGACAACGAAAGGACATCGGGAATACCGGAAAGACATCTGGGACACTGGCGTGGCAGCCCAGGTCATCGGCTGGGACACTGGCGTGGCAGCCCAGGAATCAGGACATCGGACACCGGAAGGACATCAGACACAGGCTGGACATCAGGAATACCGGAAAGACATCTGGGACACTGGCATGGCAGCCCAGGTCATCGGCTGGGACACGGATGGCACAGGACCAGGTAGCGGAGGTCATCAGGTTCGTAACTATGGCCGTCAGGCTCCGGGCATCAGACCTAGGAAGGAACTCAAGCGTGATGGTGCTAGCTCCGCTGGACTGGAACTGGGCCAGACGGGGGTTAGCGCCGCATGGAAGGCTGAGCACAGAATAGTAAGAGCTCAGCAAGAGCACCGAACTCCATCTTTAAATGATGAGCCCGGAAAGTTCAGTCACTGGGTGCGGGGTGTCAGACACAATAGGACTTCAGAAACATAACACAGGCAGGTTCAGACAGGATCAGGTACTGGATATGCAGCCTCCAGGATAGGCGGATCTGGGTACTCTGCCCCCAGAATAGGCGGGTAAACAAGACACAAACAGATCTGGATATACAGCCTTCAGGATAGGCGGATCTGGGTACTCTGCCCCCAGAACAGGCGAGAGACAGGTATCAGGTCTCCCAGAACATACTGCAGACAGAAAGGGAGCCGGATACCTCACAAGGCAAGACACAGAAACACTATGCAATGCTCTGGCCCCGCCCAGCAGCAAAGAGGAAGTTTATATCGGAGCTGCTCCTCAGCAATAGGCTGAGGAAGCAACACAGGTGCACACTCAAACCCTGATAAAAGCAGGGTAGGTGTGGCCGCGTGCACCCTAAGCACAAACAGAAACCATTATAGTACTGACAGCACAGGAACTGTGGCTTAGGGCACCTGGCAGCGGCTGTTAGCCTGGACACGCGCGGAAAGCCATGCACCAGCTGCAGAGGACCTCGCAAGCCATGGCTAGCTTCCAAGCAGCAGCCAGGGACCGTACATGCGAGTGGCCATGCAGCAGAGCAAAGTCATCACAGCACATGTACAGCTACGCAGCGGTGGCAGGGAACTGAGCAGCATCCATACAGGTAACAGACAACAGTATCCCTGCACATTAGGGGGAGAGGAGCAAGGGTTAAAGCAGAGACATGCAAAAGTAACGCCGAAAAAACAAGGTATAAATCCAGCGGCGTTACACATGCATAAAGGACTGGAATACAGATGGCGCATTAGAAAGCCCGAATGGCATCACCAGATACTCAAAATGGCCCTCGGGCGTATTAAATGCGGTTTTCCATTCATCGGCCCGCTTAATACGCACAAGATTATACGCTCCTCGAAGATCTATCTTGGTAAACCAACTAGCCCCCTTAATCCGAGCAAACAAATCAGACAATAGAGGCAAAGGGTACTGAAATTTGACCGTGATTTTATTAAGAAGGCGGTAATCTATACAAGGTCTCAGAGAACCATCCTTCTTGGCCACAAAAAAGAACCCTGCTCCCAACGGTGACGACGACGGGCGAATATGCCCTTTCTCCAAGGACTCCTTTATATAGCTCTGCATAGCGGCGTGTTCTGTCACAGATAAATTGAAAAGTCGGCCTTTAGGAAACTTACTACCAGGAATCAAATTAATAGCACAATCACAATCCCTATGAGGAGGCAGGGCACTGGGCTTGGGCTCATCAAATACATCCTGGTAATCCGACAAAAACTCAGGTACTTCAGAAGGAGTGGAAGAAGAAATTGACAATGCTGGAACATCACCATGGGCCCCTTGACAACCCCAACTGGACACAGACATAGATTTCCAGTCCAATACTGGATTATGGACCTGTAGCCATGGCAAACCCAACACGACCACATCATGCAAATTATGCAACACCAAAAAGCGAATATCTTCCCGATGTGCAGGAGCCATGCACATGGTCAACTGGGTCCAGTACTGAGGCTTATTCTTGGCCAAAGGCGTAGCATCAATTCCCCTTAATGGAATAGGATGCTGCAAGGGCTCTAAGAAAAAACCACAGTGCCTGGCATACTCTAAGTCCATCAAATTCAGGGCTGCGCCTGAATCCACAAACGCCATAACAGAGTAGGATGACAAAGAGCAAATCAAAGTAACGGACAAAAGAAATTTAGGCTGTATAATACCAATGGTGACAGACCTAGCGGACCGCTTAGTGCGCTTAGGACAATCAGAGATAGCATGAGTGGAGTCACCACAGTAAAAACACAGCCCATTCTGACGTCTGTGCTCTTGCCGTTCAGTTCTGGTCAAAGTCCTATCACATTGCATAGGCTCAGGCCTCTGCTCAGAGGACACCGCCATATGGTGCACAACTTTCCGCTCCCGCAAACGCCGATCGATCTGAATAGCCAAGGACATTGATTCATTCAGACCAACAGGCGTGGGGAACCCCACCATAACATCCTTAAGGCCCTCAGAAAGACCCTTTCTGAAAATCGCTGCCAGAGCACACTCATTCCATTGAGTAAGCACAGACCACTTTCTAAAATTCCAACAATACATTTCAGCATCATCCTGACCCTGACATAGAGCCAGCAAGATTTTCTCTGCCTGATCCACAGAATTTGGTTCGTCATAGAGCAATCCAAGCGCCAGAAAAAACGCATCTACATTAAGCAATGCAGGATCTCCTGGCGCAAGGGAGAATGCCCAGTCTTGAGGGTCTCCACGCAACAAGGAAATAATGATTTTTACTTGCTGACTAGGGTCACCAGAGGAGCGAGGTTTCAGGGCGAGAAACAGTTTACAATTATTCTTGAAATTCAGAAACTTTGATCTATCCCCAGAAAACAAATCAGGAATTGGGATTCTAGGCTCTAACATAGGATTCTGAACTATATAATCCTGAATGCCTTGTACCCTTGCAGTGAGATTATCCACACAAGAGGACAGACCTTGAATGTCCATATCTACACCTGAGTCCTGAACCACCCAGAGGTTTAGGGGAAAAAAAAGACTAAACACACTGCAGAGAAAAAAAAATGGTCTCAGAACTTCTCTTATCCCTCTATTGAGATGCATTAACACTTTTTGGCCAGTTGTACTTTTATGGCTGGACCTGGTGGTTAGGAGCACCGGGAATGACCTGATAGTCAAAACTGCAAAATAGAGCGAGCTCTGGGAAGTGGGAGCTCTGCTGACCGCAGCCCTAATCTATTATCACACACATTAGAATTAGCCGTGGATCGTACCTGACTCTGCCTAGACGACTCTTCACAGCCTGAGAGGTAACTACCCCTAAAGAGAAATATAGCCTCACCTTGCCTCAGAGAAATTCCCCAAAGGAAAAGAGCAGCCCCCCACATATAATGACTGTGAGTTAAGAGGAAGGCACAAACATAGGAATGAGACAGGTTTCAGCAAAGGAGGCCCGACTTACTAAATAGACAGAAGATAGATAAAGGGATCTTTGCGGTCAGCACAAAAAACTACAAAAAGCCACGCAGAGTGAGCAAGAAACCCCCCGCGCCGACTCACGGCACGGTAGGTGCCACTCTGCAACCCAGAGCTTCCAGCTAGCGAGACAATATCATGATAGCCAGCTGGACAAAACTTAGCAGGTACTCAGAAATATATTCAGCACACAAATGAACAACAAATGAGCTTAACAGGGACTTAGCTTCTGCTGAAGTAGACAGGTCATCAGGAGATCCAAGTGAGATCTTAACCAGTACAGATACATTGACAACTGGCATCAGGTAACGATCTGAGCAGAGTTAAATAGAGGAACCAGCCCAGTCTTAAACGATGCAGCTGAGGAAGCCACCTCCAGACCAGCAGCTCCACTTTCAGCCACCAGAGGGAACCCACGGACAGAACTCACAGAAATACCATTCCTGACCACAGGAGGGAGTTCGAGAACAGAGTTCACAACAGGGGGCAGAGCAGAAGAAATAGTGGAGAATCCTCCTCCAGCGGGTCTTTGGCCCACACCTACATCATTGTTCAGGGCCCGAATGCGGCCCACTATGTTACCCAGCGGCCCTGCATTGATTAATGTTGCCACAATCAGAAAAAAAAGGGGGTTGTGCTGGTTGCACCTCAGAAAAATGTGAAGAGACTGTTCTGCGTCTCTAGTTGGTTAGGAAGCCCAGAAGGGCACCAGGGCCAAGTGCCGGAAGGTGACCTGTACGGTCACAAGTAAAAGAGTTGTTTGTTTTTTCCCCCTTCCTCATCTAAGGTTATTTGTGCCTGTTGCGCGTCCTCTGCTGGATTACGGGGCTGAAAACCTGAAAGGGTTAATTGCTATGGACTGTGTGTGCAGCTGCTTTCTGTTTTAACCCTGAACTTTCCCTGTTTTATCCCTGAACTGTCCCCGGATAAAAGCAGCCCACTTGTGTTTGAATTCCGCTAGCAAGTGATAAAACAATTTTTCCTTCCAGTTGCCTAGAATATCTAGGCATATTACTTGATTAAGGGTTAATTTAGGCTTACATTAAATAAAGTTGAGATATATGTGAGTGTGTTATCGGTTTATAAAACCAAGAAAGCTACTGTTAAAGAGGTTGAATTATTTCTTAGTATACTAGCTTTTGCGTCTAGAGTTATCTGGATGGGCAGGGTTTATTGCAGAAGATTAGCAATACATATTGCAGGTACAGTATAAGTAATCCTTCCTTTCATGTCCGGATTTCTAGGGAAATCAAGGAAGATTCAGAAATTTGGTTAGTTTTTTAAGAGACTTCAATGGTATTGCGGTATCCTTTTGTGGTAGCGGAAGATATGAATTTGTTCATAGAAGCTTCAGGTTCCATTGGTTTTGGAGCGTATTGGAATGGTAAGTGGAGTTGTGCTGCATGGCATAAGTCATGGGTGGATAATGGAGTAACAAAAAACCTGGTTTTGTTAGTGCTTTTTCCAGTGTTAGTTTCATTGGTAATGTGGGGCAGCAAGCTAGCTAACAAGTGTGTTTTGCTTACATCGGATAATAAAGGAGTAGTTTTTGCAATCAATCGTCTATCTTCCCACTGTGGTTTAGTGGTAAAATTGCTGAGGCATTTGGTGTTGTTGTGTCTTAAATTTAATATTTGATTGAAGGCTGTGCACATTGCAGGTAAATCTGATGTATTAGCTGATTTGCTTTCTCATTTGCCGTTTGTCAAGTAATTCAACCTCGCACGAGAGGCCGAAAGAACGGGAGTAGACTGTCCAGAATATTTATGGGGCTTAATTTGTTCCTCATAATTAATGTCTTAGAGCATTCAGTGGTTGCCTCTACGTGGAGCGGATATTTGGCTGATGGGGAGCGATGGACATCTTTTTGTAGGAATAGGAATTGTGATTTGTTTAGGAGTTCCTAACATTTGGCGTTGGCATTTTGTATCAGGTTATGTGAAAAAGGTTTAGCATACTCTACCGTAGTTAAACAGTTGGCTGGAATATCATTTTTCTTAAAAAATGTGGGTTCACGAACATTGAATAACTATTTTATAATAAACCAGGTGTTAAAGGGTTACAGAAAAGATCATTGTTTTA
Source organism: Ranitomeya variabilis (assembly GCF_051348905.1). NCBI lineage: Eukaryota > Metazoa > Chordata > Amphibia > Anura > Dendrobatidae > Ranitomeya > Ranitomeya variabilis. Next base: position 163,457,381 of record NC_135236.1, on the reverse strand, counting down.
GGAATGATAGGTGCCCTATTACCACGGCCATTTTGAGAGATGTTTGTGCAATATCATTGTCTTGTTGTTTTAACACAATTTGAGTCTGTGATATTTTTCAGCAGCTGATTCACTTTTATTTTTTGGCACTTTAAGGATTGGGGAACTGCTCCTGAGGGTTAAGATGCGCATGGAAGGTTTGAAGTTGCAACATGTGTTGGTGAGATCTAAACATATGGTAGTACACATTGTAAGGTCAAAAACAGATCAGCACGGGAGAGGTGTTAGTCTAAAATGAATGTGTTTCCCGGATGCCCAGATATGTCCAGCTTGTCTGATTAAAGTTTATTTGAGATTGCACCCCAGTGGGGGTGAGCATCTGTTGTTACATCAGTCTGGTATGCCCCTGTTGCAGTTTCAATTTAGGAACATTTTATGGAAATGTCTGTTTAATTTGGGTTTAGGAGATAAATATTTTTCTACACATTCCTTTCGAATTGGTGCTGCAACAGAGGCTGCAAGAATGGGATTGCATGAATCAATTATAAAGCAGGTAGGTGGGAGTCGAACTGTTATCAGCGGTTGGGATTCTTGGTCATTCCTTTGTACACTGGGCAGAGCAAAAAGCAGAAAAAAGGTGCTATGACCAAATCTATCATTACCACCTGATCGAGTAAGAGTGTGGTGGATGGGAGTCAGAGTGCAGAATTGGGATGGTTGATTCAAGTGCTTGTGATGAGTGACACATTTCCTTCACCAGGCATCATCATTATTCATTTAGGAGGTAATGACATCGGGAAGATGGGTACAGTTGATTTTTTTATTATGAAAAATTTGCAAAAGATTGGTGGGTTATTTCCAGGTATAAGAATAATTTTTTTTCAGAAATTATACAAAGAATTTTGTGGATCAGGTCTGCTATGTTAAAGTTCTGTGAGAAGATAAGGAAGCATCTGAACCGTTGACTTTGTAAGGTTTTGCCATCAATTGGCGGATTTTTGTTTCGACACATTGATTTGGAAGGTTGTGTTCCCAGCCTGTTTAGAAACAATTTAGCGCATTTATCAGCAATTGGTAATGACATCTTTAATATGAACCTTCAGGCAATGATGGAAATAGCCCTTGGTGGGGCCATGCTTGCCTGTGTTGGCAAGATGGCCTATTGGCGGTTAGTCATTCAGGGAGCTGAATAGACAGAAAGTTGTGGGTTAACGGGCTTTTTGCTAAGCTGCCGTGATTGGTTAAAGTTGAATTTATTAAGTTGGACGTTATTAACATGGGATTGTGAGGTGAAAGTGGTGGTAATGGCTGATATTCTGGGACACATATGAAAAAGGACTTTATTTATGCTGAAATTTGGTTGAAATGAGACAAATTGGGATTGTCTTCTGTGTGCCTGGCTTTTAATTGTATTTACTGAGGAAAATAGTGTCAGGTAAAATGCTTTAAAAAAAAATAGGAAAGACCAAATCCCACTAGATTATGTATCACGTGTGAGCTTTTATTCAATTTGAGAATTATCAATCACAAAGGGTCTTTTTTAAAGCTGAAACCTTACTCCTTAGTATTCAGTAGGAATAAGTGGTGCGGATATTGCCTATTATTGTCATGAGCACCTTTATTTCACCTTTATTTCACTGCTTGATTCAAATACATTTTTCTGACCTGATCAGTGCACAGACAGCAGACACATCACCTTCTTTCATTACATACAAGACCTAAGACGGAGACAAAATGAGCAAATACCCTGAGGTAAGTAAGTATATACTAATATCAAAAACAGTGTTTACTAAGTACCATGCATTATTTATATGTACTGTTACTATTTATTTTCTTTCTTACAGCAGGGTATATGCTCATTTTGTCTCTGTCTTAGGTTTTCTGTTAAATGGCCACAGTGTGAACATACTCCTATACGTTGGATGTATAACAACTTATGCTCCGGCTCATTTATTTTGTTTTGCTGTATTTTCTTATACTTTGTACAAACAAGGGTGTGATCCCCTTTTTTGAGCTAGGCTTTTCATTTACATATCTCCCATGGCTGGGTGCCTGAACAGATGGGCCGCAGCGCTACTCTGCCGACATCTACATTGAGGCTGTCTGACACAAGGTGACATTTAAATACAAGAAGATAAGACCGTCCCGACTAGGGTATACTTTGTTGCAGTGGGATGGCTTTTACCCTATTTTTATAAAAAATAGTGTTTACTAAATACCCTATGTTGCCAAGAGCTGCTACTGCGCAGGCGTGGGCGGGGCAATCTTGGAGGAGGAATGTCAGTTCTCAATGTCAGGCAGCAGCTGCCAAAGCAAATAAGATATTGTGTGTATAAAATCCTGTGATCCAAATGTATTATTACCCTTTATGAATTACTTGTAAGGCCACATCCAATTTTGGGCTCCACATTTTAAAAAGGATATTTTGAAATTACCTCCAGTTAAAAGAGGGCAACTACATTATTACACGAGATGGAAGGCCTCTCATTTGATGAGACACTGGAAAAATTTGGCTTGTTTAGCTTGTCACGGATAACAGCCGGGGGGTCACACAAATCCAATCACTGTTACCAGTTTGTCACAGATGATCCAAATAATTCACCCATATCTCACCGTTGCCACCAGTTTGATAAGGAAAAATAACTCTGCTGCATCCAGTCATCAGGACAATTATGCAATTTAGTGACAAGTGATGGACAAGGCAGCGGCTGTTTCCACTACTCGGCCGGTTATTGGTGGAAGGTGGAACACACAGTGAGCGTATAGTATATACACCCCTGATTCCAACACGTGGTATGTATATATATATTATTGCCAGCTCCACAATAACAAAAAGAATTGAACTACTATTAGCTGCCACCACAAATTGTTTATGCGATTGGCCGATTGGACCACCATTACAGGAAGCATATGTCTTCAGGGGTGCGGTTTACAGAGCAAGAGGAACAGAGGTATTAATTTTATATATTTAATCCAGATATGCAGTGTTTATAAAAATATACAAAGATGATACAAAATGGTAACAAAACAAACATTATATATAATTACATAAAATCCAAAGGAATAATGAAAGATAATTACTAAACCTGTGTCACGGAAATGGCTCAGAGCTTAGCGGAGGGAAGCACGCTGATTAGGAAAATGGGACACCCTTACAGCCTTTTATTAGATCAAGGATATGCCCATATACCTGCCCTTGATGAGCTCATGTGGGGGCTGTTTGGGGGATGTGCTAGGTCTGCTGGAATTTTGTGAGATTCCCAACTTACAGGATGTCTTTGCCCCTGGATATCCTAGATATTGTCATCATATTTCTTATTGCGATTTTACCTTTAGGCTGGAGTCACACGCAACATATAAAAAAATCGGTCCATTTTTCACGGATGAGAATCGCACAAATGTTTCATGAACAGTGATCCGTGTGCAGTGCGAGGATGCGACTTTTTTTCTACAAAAAATATCCGTGTGACATCCGTATGACATCCGTATGGTGAGATTTTCTTACCAACTTGCAAAATGGACATATAATGGATTCATGGGCTCAAATATTCATGAAAACATTATATATATATTGTGACAAAACACTCCGGGATCACATTTGCTGGGGTCAAAGGTCACGTGGTTTGTGCATTGAACTCTGAGGCGACAGCAGGTTTCCAAGTTGACTGACCTCAGGTCAGGTTTATTAAAGTGAAAGCAAATACAGAAAACAAAAAATAAAAATAAATCCTAGCCTGTCCGGCGCTAACTAAACAAATACGTTGCTATCTAACAACTGGGGGGGCTTCTCCCTCCCAGCTAACATTACATAAATCATGAGCCCAGCTCTCACTCACGTTTGTCTCACACAGACAGGCATTCTGTGTGCCCCAGGCTGACACCTGAAACCTCCAGCTGGTCAGCCTTTATTCCTGCACTTATTAACCCCTCGGTATCCTGAAGATACTGAGCGGCCTAATTCACATAGGACAAATACCTGGGCGAGATATACCTGCCCCTGACTACCAGACCGACATGACTCTTACATATCCTCCCCCCCTGCTCAGACCACTCAGGTCGAGCAAGAATACTCTCGAAACAGTGTGCTCGGGACAGGGCATCAGCGTTCCCCATCTGCACCCCGGGGCGGTGCTCCACCGTGAAAGAGTAAGCCTGCAGGGCAAGGAACCACCGGGTTACCCGACTATTGCGGTCCTTGTGGAGATGCATCCACTTGAGAGGGGCATGGTCCGTGACCAGCCTAAACTTCCTACCTGCCAGGTAATATTTGAGGGAGTCGAGAGCCCATTTGATGGCTAGGCACTCTTTTTCAATCACGGCATACCTCTGTTCATGTACATTCAGTTTCCGACTAAGGTAGAGGACCGGGTGTTCGACTCCGTCCCTTACCTGGGAAAGTACAGCTCCGACACCAGTATCAGAAGCATCAGTTTGCACCACAAACTCGCTGCTGAAATCAGGAGTCATTAGTACGGGCTGAGAGCACAAAGCCCGTTTCAGACTGTGGAAGGCCTCTTCAGCCGCTGAGGTCCATTTTACCATGACGGAATCCCTCCCTTTGGTAAGATCCGTCAAGGGGGTAGCCATGGCCGCAAAGTTGGGTATGAACCGGCGATAATAGCCGGCAATGCCCAGGAAAGCTTGAACTTGTTTCTTGTTCACTGGTTGCGGCCAGCCCTGAATTGCCTGTATTTTGTCGATCTGGGGTTTAACCACTCCTCTGCCAATCACGTAGCCCAAGTATCGGGCTTCTTCAAGGCCGATGTGACATTTCTTGGGGTTCGCCGTTAAGCCTGCGTCTCTCAGGTCATCAATCACCGCCTGTACCTTCCGGAGGTGAGCTTCCCACTCCACGCTGTAAATTATGATGTCGTCTAGGTAGGCCGAAGCGTACTGTCTGTGGGGCCTCAAGACTCGATCCATCAATCTCTGGAACGTTGCTGGGGCTCCGTGAAGTCCAAACGGCATGTAGATATACTGGAACAGCCCTTCCGGTGTAGCAAATGCCGTCTTCTCTCTGGCCGCCTCGGCCAGAGGGATCTGCCAGTACCCCTTTGTTAGATCCAGGGTCGTAATGTATCGGGCTTTACCCAGCCGATCGATCAACTCATCGACCCGGGGCATAGGGTAGGCATCAAATTTAGAAACCGCATTCAGTTTCCTAAAGTCATTGCAAAACCGTATAGAGCCATCCGGCTTAGGTATCAACACGATTGGACTGGACCAGGTGCTGTGCGACTCTTCAATGACTCCTAAGTCCAACATTGCCTTCACCTCCCGGGAGACGGCTTCACGGCGTGCTTCCGGAATCCGGTACAGCTTCACATGAACTGTGACACCAGGCTCTGTGACAATCTCATGTTTCACTAGCCTAGTCTGGCCAGGTTTTTCTGAGAAAAACTGTTGGTTCTGTAACAAAAACTGCTTAACCTCAGATTTTTGTCATTCAGAGAGAGTCTCGGCAATCTGCACCTCCGGTACGGTAGGTGAGCAAACCGGACGGGGCAGATCCGCTGTTAGGGCAGCGCGGTCTTTCCGGGGTTTTATCAGATTCACATGATAAATCTGTTCTGGTTTTCTCTTACCAGGCTGGTGCACTTTATAGTTCACTTCTCCAACTCGTTCCATGACCTCAAAGGGGCCCTGCCATTTCGCCAGAAATTTACTATCCACCGTAGGGATTAGGATCAACACCCTATCCCCGGGTGCAAACGTACGGACCTTGGCGCCTCTATCATAACTTAGCCTCTGGGCTCCCTGGGCCTGTAACATATGTTCCCTAACAATGGGCATGACAGCAGCAATACGGTCCTGCATTTGCGTTACATGGTCTATCACCGTTTTAAAGGGAGTGACGACCTTCCCAGGTTTCTTTTGCGACGTCCAACAGTCCACGGGGACGACGGGCGTATAATAGCTCGAAAGGCGAGAACCCTGTGGAAGACTGGGGAACTTCCCTAATGGCAAACAGCAAATAGGGTAACAAGTAGGGTTGAGCGACCTTTACATTTATAGGATCGGGTCGGGTTTCACGAAACCCGACTTTTTCAAAAGTCGGGTCGAGTAAAATCGGCCGATCCTATAAAAAAGTCGGGGTCGGGGTCGGCCGAAACTCGAAACCCAATGCAGTGCATTGGGTTTCCAATGGTTCCCAGGGTCTGAAGGAGCGGAAACTCTCCTTCAGGCCCTGGGATCCATATTTAAGTGTAAAATAAAGAATTAAAATAAAAAATATCGCCATACTTACCATCTGATGCGCCCTGGTACTAAGCGGGAACCTTCCTTCCTTAGAATCAGCCTTCCAGGACCTTGCGGTGATGTCGCGGTGACGTCGCGGCTTGTGATTGGTCGCGCGGCCGCCCATGTGACCGCTCGCACGACCAATCACAAGCCGCGACGTCACCGAGGGTCCTGGAAGGGCTGATTCTTAGGAAGGAAGGCTGCCGGAAAGAAGCCGAGGGTGAGTATATTCCTATTTGGTATATACTCACCCTCGGACGCGCCCTGCTTCTTTCCGGCAGCCTTCCTTCCTAAGAATCAGCCCTTCCAGGACCCACGGTGACGTCGCGGCTTGTGATTGGTCGCGCGAGCGGTCACATGGGCGGCCGCGCGACCAATCACAAGCCGCGACGTCACCGCGACGTCACCGCAAGGTCCTGGAAGGCTGATTCTAAGGAAGGAAGGTTCCCGCTTAGTACCAGGGCGCATCAGATGGTAAGTATAGCGATATTTTTTATTTTAATTCTTTATTTTACACTTAAATCTGAATTCCGATACCAATTCCCGATATCTTAAACATATCGGGAATCGGTATCGGAATTCCGATTCCAGATTCAGAAGATCGCCGACTTCATGGCCGACCCCACACAGGGGTCGGGTCGGGTTTTATGAAACCCGACTTTGCCAAAAGTCGGCGACTTCTGAAAATTGCCGACCCGTTTCGCTCAACCCTAGTAACAAGTAATCCCAGTTCTTCCCATCTTTGTCTATCGCCTTCCGGAGCATCTGTTTTAAGGTTTTATTGAACCGCTCAACCAACCCATCTGTTTGAGGGTGATAGACAGATGTACGCAACGGATCTATTTGTAAGAGTCTGCAGAGCTCCTTCATTACCCTCGACATAAAGGGAGTCCCCTGGTCGGTGAGTATCTGTTTTGGAATTCCTACCCGACTAAACACTTGCACCAATTCTTTGGCGATCGTTTTGGTAGCAGTGTTACGCAAAGGGATGGCTTCCGGGTAGCGAGTGGCATAGTCCATGATGACGAGGATATGTTGGTGCCCACGTGCGGACCTTGGAGGGGGCCCAACCAAATCCATCCCAATTCTCTCAAAAGGGACCCCAATGATAGGGAGGGGTGCCAAAGGGCTACAGTACCGAGGTTTAGGTGCCGAGATTTGGCACTCTGGACAGGACTCACAATAGTTACGCACATCATTGTGTATTCCAGGCCACACAAAACAATGCAATATTCTTTCTGTGGTTTTTTGTACCCCCAGATGTCCCCCCATTATATGTCCGTGGGCCAGGTCCAGTACCTTCCGCCGATAAGGTTTGGGTACCACTAACTGCTGCACAGTGTCTTCCCCTTTTTTTTCTACCTGGTAGAGTAAATCATTTTCAAGAACCACGCTAGCCTAGTGTCAGGTTCTACGGGTACGCTATCTATCATTTTTACATTTTTCCTAGCCTGAGTCAGGGTAGGATCTTTCATTTGTTCGCTGTGGAAGTCATCCAACTGGACTCCCAAATCTGGTAGGCAGGGTGCGGGATGACTGTCTGCCTCCGCCTCTCGCTGAGTTTCCTCAGTTTCCCCCGCCATAACTGAGAAGGGGTACTGAAGGTTAGATTCACTAATCTCCCCAGCAGCATCTTCCTGGGGGGTCTCCTCCAGGAGCTCGGGACCTCCAGGTAGCATGGGAGAAGATTCACGGTCACAGCTACCGTGAAGGAGCAACTGATTCTCCCACAACTGCCAGAAAAGAGGAAAATCCCTGCCCAAGATTATATCCTGTAACAATGCGGGAACGAGTCCCACTTTGTGTTGCACAGACCCATAGGGAGTGGAGATACATATGACCGCTGTAGGATATGAGCAGGTGTCACCATGCACACACGTTACAGAAAAGTTGTCAGATGGACTAGTTGGACGTGCTATCAGACTGGCTTTCACTAGAGTCACCACACTTCCAGAGTCCAGTAATGCCACAACATTTTTCCCATCTACAGACAATTCACACAGATGTTTTACTGTATCATTTTGACCCGCATTCACACTTACTAGCCGTGTAACCAAAGACATGCGTTTCTTAGAGTCCGTAACGTCGCACTGCATGGGTTCAGTGGTAACAGGACAGTTCGCAGAAACATGGCCCTTCTCATGGCAACGGAAACACCTAATAAGCCCCCTATTGAAACCAGAGTCCGACACCCTTGATCTCGGGGTGCGAGCAGTCCCATGTTCCTCCCCCACAGTTTTTTGCAATTTTCCTTCCCCCGCTGTCCCTGGAACAGTCTTACCGGTTCCACGAGGAGGAGGTACAGTTCGGGTAGTAGCGGTATCATCAGGAAGTCCTTCCGCCACGGAATAACGCTCCACCAAGTCCACCAGTTGATCCGCTGTCGCAGGATTTCCTTGGCTCACCCACTTTTTCAGCGCCGGTGGTAGTACTCTCAGGTACTTGTCCAGAACGACCCGCTGGATTATCTCCGGAGTTGTCAGTACCTCGGGTTGCAGCCATTTCTTTATCAAGTAGATCAGGTCGAACATCTGCGATCGCGGCGGTTTATCTTGCTGATAGGTCCACTGATGTACCCTCTGTGCACGGACAGCCGTCGTCACACCCAGCCGGGCCAGGACCTCAGCTTTCAGCCTCTCAAAGTCCTGAGCGACTTCCGGGTCCAAGTCATGGTAAGCTTTTTGGGCCTCACCGGAGAGAAACGGAGCAATTAGATCGGCCCATCGTTCCTTTGGCCACTTCTCTCTCAACGATGTCCGCTCAAACGTTGTCAGGTACGCCTCGACGTCATCTTCTGCGGTCAGCTTTTGCCAGTATCGACTCACATGGATCCTCCCAGACTCTGCTTCCGGGTTAACCTCAGGCATGCTCACCAAGCGTTGCGCCACCTGTTGGAGAAGCTGGCGGTCTGCAGCTGTCATGTCCAGTAACTCCTTCAGCTGTGCGGCCATCAAGCGATTAGCTTCCTGCTGTGCCGCAGTGGCCTGCTGCTGTATGGCAGTGGACTGTACTAGGGCTTTCACCACGTCTTCCATACTGTCGCCTGTGCCACGCGTTGCCCGCGTTCTCCACCACAATGTGACAAAACACTCCGGGATCGCCTTTGCTGGGGTCAAAGGTCACGTGGTTTGTGCATTGAACTCTGAGGCGACAGCAGGTTTCCAAGTTGACTGACCTCAGGTCAGGTTTATTAAAGTGAAAGCAAATACAGAAAACAAAACATAAAAATAAATCCTAGCCTGTCCGGCGCTAACTAAACAAATACGTTGCTATCTAACAACTGGGGGGGCTTCTCCCTCCCAGCTAACATTACATAAATCATGAGCCCAGCTCTCACTCACGTTTGTCTCACACAGACAGGCATTCTGTGTGCCCCAGGCTGACACCTGAAACCTCCAGCTTGTCAGCCTTTATTCCTGCACTTATTAACCCCTCGGTATCCTGAAGATACTGAGCGGCCAAATTCACATAGGACAAATACCTGGGTGAGATATACCTGCCCCCGACTACCAGACCGACATGACTCTTACAATATATACAGTACAGACCAAAAGTTTGGACACACCTTCTCATTTAAAGATTTGTCTGTATTTTCATGACTATGAAAATTGTAAATTCACACTGAAGGCATCAAAACTATGAATTAACACATGTGGAATTATATACTTATCAAAAAAGTGTGAAACAACTGAAATTATGTCTTATATTCTAAGTTCTTCAAAGTAGCCACCTTTTGCTTTGATGACTGCTTTGCACACGCTTGGCATTCTCTTGATGAGCTTCAAGAGGTAGTCACCGGAAATGGTCTTCCAACAATCTTGAAGGAGTTCCCAGAGATGCTTAGCACTTGTTGCCCCTTTTGCCTTCACTCACCCCAAACCATCTCAATTGGGTTCAGGTCTGGTGACTGTGGAGGCCAGGTCATCTGGCTTAGCACCCCATCACTCTCCTTCTTGGTTAAATAGCCCTTACACAGCCTGGAGGTGTGTTTGGGGTCATTGTCCTGTTGAAAAATAAATGATGGTCCAACTAAACGCAAACCGGATGGAATAGCATGCCGCTGCAAGATGCTGTGGTAGCCATGCTGGTTCAGTATGCCTTCAATTTTGAATAAATCCCCAACAGTGTCACCAGCAAAGAACCCCCACACCATCACACCTCCTTCTCCATGCTTCGCGGTGGGAACCAGGCATGTAGAGTCCATCTGTTCACCTTTTCTGCGTCGCACATAGACACGGTGGTTGGAACCAAAGATCTCAAATTTGGACTCATCAGACCAAAGCACAGATTTCCACTGGTCTAATGTCCATTTCTTGTGTTCTTTAGCCCAAACAAGTCTCTTCTGCTTGTTGCCTGTCCTTAGCAGTGGTTTCCTACCAGCTATTTTACCATGAAGGCCTGCTGCACAAAGTCTCCTCTTAACATTTGTTGTAAAGATGTGTCTGCTGCTAGAACTCTGTGTGGCATTGACCTGGTCTCTAATCTGAGCTGCTGTTAACCTACGATTTCTGAGGCTGGTGACTCGGATAAACTTATCCTCAGAAGCAGAGGTGACTCTTGGCCTTCCTTTCCTGGGGCGGTCCTCATGTGAGCCAGTTTCTTTGTAGCACTTGATGGTTTTAGCAACTGCACTTGGGGACACTTTCAAAGTTTTTCCAATTTTTCGGACTGACTGACCTTCATTTCTTATAGTAATGATGGCCACTCGTTTTTCTTTACTTAGCTGCTTTTTACTTGCCATAATACAAATTCTAACAGTCTATTCAGTAGGACTATCAGCTGTGTATCCACCAGACTTCTGCTCAACACAACTGATGGTCCCAACCCCATTTATAAGGCAAGAAATCCCACTTATTAAACCTGACAGGGCACACTTGTGAAGTGAAAACCATTTCCAGTGACTACCTCTTGAAGCTCATCAAGAGAATGCCAAGAGTGTGCAAAGCAGTCATCAAAGTAAAAGGTGGCTACTTTGAAGAACCAAGAATAGAATATAAGACATATTTTCAGTTGTTTCACACTTTTTTGTTAAGTATATAATTCCACGTGTTAATTCATAGTTTTGATACCTTCAGTGTGAATTTACAATTTTCATAGTCATGAAAATACAGAAAAATCTTTAAGTGAGGTGTATCCAAACTTTTGATCTGAACTGTATATATATATATATATATATATATATATATATATATATATATATATATATATATATATATATATATATATATATATATATGTATACTGTATATGTATATGTGTGTCTCACTGACATGTATATATATATATATATATATATATATATATATATATATATATACTGTATATATACACCTATTCTATGTGTAGACATTTATTTTATCTATTCTATTTTTAACCTGTTAGTGTGATTTTACTGTACACCGCACTAATTACCGGCTTTTCTATAGAACACCGGTGCGTATTTCTCGCAAGTCACACTGATAGTCCGTGTAGTGTGCGAGTTTTTCTTGCACCCATAGACTTTCATTGGCGATTCTCGGCCGATATACGGTGAAAATCGCAACATGCTGCGATTTCCCTCGCACATATAATACGGCCGAGAAAACAACTGATGATAGGAGCTGCCCCATAGATTAACATTGGTCCTAGAGCTATGCGATTTTTTATCGCATAGCAATCATCCGTATTCCGGTCTAGTGTGATTCTGGCCTTACAAACAGATCAAACAAGACCTGGATAGCCTCATCCATTAACCCAATATGAAGTTGGAGGGGTTAGAATGGCCTTACAGTTATGTGAGTTAATGTGTTCTGTTTGTCTCTTCACTATGACCTCAAAATTATATCTCCCATAATCATTGGATCAATACATACTAGAATATTCATATCTGGATGCCGGAAACAGAGTTTCTACTGCAATTATCCAGTTTTTATTTGATGACAAGAAGCTCTGCCTCTGTGTAAATGAATCCTCATTTTGGTATATAGTTCCCAAAACAGGTCTTCCTGTTTGAATGATCTGGTCAGTGCAGTGGGCCACTACTTCAATGGATCTGACGTGTAAGATCATCTTCCTCATTTCCTTGTTATAATTAGTTTCTCTTTCCCTAGCTATAATTAGTCTTACATGTTCAATGTGTATGTAAGAATTATAGGGGATAACTCAGGAGACTCTTTGCGTGGAACAAGACAACTACAGGACACCGTTTTATAAGTGGTAAAGTCTATATTATAACACAGTGATTCAAACAGGTGCAGAGAGAAACTCAAGTCCACAACACTTGGTGTAAATGTTAAATGCAGCTTAACAGTCTATAGGAAACTTCAGAGGAAAATGCAATCACGCAGAAAGTCTATTAAGCACAATTATTCTTGAGGATACTTGACACGAATAAGTCCTGGTTTTAGTCCAAACAGAGATAGATATGCTTATAAGGCAGTTGAAACAATGTCTTATCTCAACCAGGAAGGCCTGGGTGATAATCTCAGGTTTTAGCAGAGCAGGAACAGCTTACATGTCCAGCAAATGCAGATGGGAGTAAACACGAGCAGCAGATGAAGGAGGATTACTGGAAACTGGTGTATGCAGCAGGAACTCAGAGCAGAGTAGCAGGATCACTACACAGGTTCACAGGAGCAGGTATATAGCCAGGGAGTCATCAGAGTCAGAAGCTGGATGCAAGGCAGAATACTCTAGCACAGACTGAAGGCTGGGGTGGAGTTTTATAGCAGGAAGACACAGTGCACATGAGACCAAAGACGCCATCTTGGAACAGGGCAGTAATGCACAAAAGGTAATAAAAATGTTCAGAGTCCTGACATTACTCCCTCCTTAGAAGTGGCCTCAGGAAGATCCAGAACCTGGTTTCTCAGGGAATCTCTGATGAAAACGAGAAATCTTCTGTTGGGCATTGATTTTCTCCAAAGGTTCACAAGAGTCTTCCTCCAGATTTTTCCTCATTGCAGTCAGCCTTTCCTCCACTGCCGGAACCGGAGAATTAATTGGAGACCTAGGTAAAATACACGGATGATAACACAGATTGGCAAAGAAAGGTGTAAATTTAGTGGAGGCGCTCTGAGAATTGTTATATGAAAATTCGGCTAATGGCAGCAACTCCAACCAATCATCCTGGAGATGGCTGACATAGAATCTTAGATATTCTTCCAGCGTCTGGTTGGTCCACTCAGTCTGACCATTTGTCTGGGGATGGTAAGCGGAAGAGAGAAATACATTAATATTGAGTGCAGAGCAAAACCCCTTCCAAAATCTTGAAGTGAACTCTACTCCACAGTCAGAGATTATCTCATCTGGGACCCCATGCAACCGAAAGACATTTTGTATAACCAAGTTCACTGTATCTTTAGCTGAAGGGAGGCCGGCGCATGGAACAAAATGAGCAGCTTTAGTCAGGCGATCAACTACCACCATGATTGTATTCATGCCCCCCAATGTAGGCAGCTCCACAATAAAGTCCATTGATATAGACCCCCAAGGGCGGGACGGAAAAGGTAATAGTTGTAGAAGACCCGTAGATGCCACATGAGGAGTCTTGTAATGAGCACATACCTCGCAAGAGAGAACATAGTCCTTGGTATGCTTCAGGCAAGTTGGCTACCAGAAGAATCGGCTCAGGAACTCTTGTGTCTTCTGTACCCCTCTGTGACCAGCCAACTTGGAGTCATGTACCAACTTGAGGATCTGCAGACGGACGACCTCAGGGACGTAGATACGTCGATCTCTGAACCACATGCCACCCTTAAAGACAAGATTAATATCCACAGGTGGGTTGGCCAGAAATACATCACCGTCATAAGCCTCCCTGCACTCCATCCACAAGTCCTGATCATGGATAACTCCGATGAAATTGGCATCAGATAGAATGGTCTTGGATGGGGCTCCAGGTACGGAATCCGCAGCATGGATTCGGGATAAAGCATCAGCCTTCCCATTACAAGAACCTGGACGGTACGAGGCAACAAAGTTAAATTGATTAAAAATAAGTTCCAACGAGCCTGACGAGGAGAAAGACATCTAGCGGATCTAAGGAACTCTAAATTGCGATGGTCAGTTAGCACTATGATCTGTGGTGCAGCTCCTTGCAGATGATGCCTCCATTCTTTGAAAGCAATAATAGCCAGCAATTCCTTGTCTCCCACATCGTATTTCTTCTCTGCTGAGGTTAGTCTATGGGAAAAGAAAGCACAAGGATGTAACAGACCCTTCTCTACAGTTCTTTGGGAGAGAATAGCCCCCAAAGCATTATCAGAAGTGTCCACCTCTACAATGAAAGAAAGTGTTGGATCTGGGTGTATCAACAGCAGTGCTGAGGTGAAACAGATCTTAAGCCAATCAAAAGCTTCTTGAGCCTGTGATGACCACTTAAAGGGCTTTTCCTTCTTTGTCAAGGAAGAAATGGGACGGACAATATCAGAAAAATTTAGAATGAAGCGTCTGTAGAAATTTGCAAAACCAATAAAACGTTGGACCTCCTTAACGTTCTTGGGTACCGGCCAGTCAAGGATAGCCTGAATCTTACCAGATTCCATGTTCAGCCCCTGGGGAGAGATGATATAACCTAAGAACTGTATCTCAGAATGATGGAACTCGCATTTCTCTGGCTTAATATACAGATGGTTCTCTTTCAGATGTCTTAAAACAGTTTTGACATGTTCTTCATGTTCCTGTGGAGAGTCAGAAAAGATTAGTATATCGTCCAAATAGATCACCACAAACTGGTCCAACAATTCTCTGAAAATGTCATTAGCAAGGTGCTGACACGTTGCAGGGGCATTACAAAGCCCGAAGGGCATAACAAGATGTTCAAAGTGTCCATACCGGCATCTGAATGCTGTCTTCCACTCATCCCCTGGACGAATACGCACCAATTTATAAGCCCCACGAAGATCCAGTTTAGAGAACACCTTAGCATGGCAGACTCTTTCCAGTAATTCGGGAATTAGAGGCAAAGGGTAATGGTTTCGTATGGTTAGTTATTAAGTTCCCGATAGTCAACACAGGGTCTCAGGGTCCCATCCTTCTTTTTTTACAAAAAATATAGGTGCCCCTGCTGGTGAGGAAGAAGGATGTATGAAGCCTTTGGCCAGATTTTCATCAATATACTCCTTTAAGGCTTGAAGCTCAGGTGCCGCCAAAGAGTATACGTTACCAAAAGGAATAGCTGCCCCAGGAAGCAGCTCAATGGGACAGTCATAATGCCTGTGTGGAGGAAGCTGATCTGCATTCTTCTTGTAACAGATGTCAGAGAACTCTTTATATGCTAAAGGTAAAGTAAATACCTGTACATGTGGTTCCATAGCCGTGGACTCAGGGACAGCTTCTGTTAATGCTGAGTTGCTCCTTGTTGGAAAGATAATCTCCTTGGTCTCCCAGTTGATAATTGGGTTCTGAGAACGCAACCAAGGAATGCCTAAAATTACAGGAAAATGAGGAGAAGAAATTAGCAAGAAAGAAATTTGCTCCTGATGATTAGGCTCCAACAAAATTTCAAGGGTTACGGTCTCCTGATCCAAAGGCCCAGAGATTAAAGGTGACCCATCCAATGTTTCCATGGTAATTGGAGAGGCTCTTTGCTGAATTTCAATACCATGTTCCTTGGCAAATGCGATATCCATGAAATTGCCACCTGCACCAGAGTCAATCATAGCTGCACTGGAAATCCACTGTCCTGAACACAGGATCTTAATAGGGAGAGAACAGTGAGAGTTCTTCTTCAGCTCCTTGGAGGGTGAAGTCATAGAAAGTGAATGGAATACAGTGTTTAAAGGCAGGCTACATTCAGAGATGTCAGATTCATCATCACAGTTGTCATACTCCCCTACTGCTGCTAGCACCTTGTTAGGCCATCTAGGACACTTAGGACAATTGATCAAGAAGTGGTCAGACTGGCCGCAGTAGAAACATAGACTTTCATGAAGGCGATGCTCCCGGCGCTCATTAATCTCGCGCCTCTGAATGGAATCAATTTGCATGAGCACCACCTCCACCTCCCAAGAGGTTTTACCTGCAGGCTCTTTGGAAGGAAGGGAAAAGTTAGAAATACGGTTATATGCAGCAAACTTCTCCTGCCTACGCTTAGTAAGGCGAATGTCATGCGCACACAATGCTGTATAAATGTCTCTAGCTCTTGTGGTGACTCTTTAATCTTTTACAATACTAGACAGATCCCTTTTAAAAATAGGCAATTGTGCATAACTGTCCCAATTGGTATCTACCGCTAATCTCCTGAATTCAGTGGCATACTCAATAACAGAACGTTTAGCCTGGCGTAAAGACAATAAAGCAGATTCAGCGGTTGCACGGTGATTAGGATCATCAAACATTAATGCCATAGCGGCCAAGAAATCATCCAAGTTATTTAACCGTAGGTCACGAGACTCAATCATCGGATTTGCCCAGGTGAGCGCTCATGAGGTCAGCAGCATTATTACACACAATACTTTGGATCTATCAGTAGGAAAACAGTCAGCATGTACATCAAAATATAGCATACATTGATTCACAAAGCCACAAAATTTGTCGCAATCACCATTAAATCTGAATGGGGCAACTTAGGTGGGCTAGCTGGTGGCGGTTGCCCAGAGGGTAAAGTCGCTTGTGCAGCTATTTGTGTGCTTATGTCCTGAAAAGCCCGTCCATACTGGGACTCTATGCCAGCAAGTTTGTTTTCCTGGGCTGACATGCGGGTGCTTAAGTCCTGCAAAGTTTGTCCAAACACTTGTTGATTGTGTTCAAAGCTTCCAAACTTCTTTTGAAGTCCTTCCACATCTTTCTGCAGTGATCTAATTATGGAAAACACCTGCTCTAATCTGCTTTCTGCAGTCATTGTTCCAGCAGTCTCCTCATTTCTCGCTAAAGTATCCTGTAATATTGCCTTGCACAGGCGTGTACTCCGGAGGACAGAGAATGAACTTCAATTCAATATTGCGGCCAGCATGCAGCCAGCGGGTAAGGAAATGGTGAATCAAACACCTGAAAACCCCGCCCATATGACCCAAAACTGGTCCCGCCAAATTCAGGTGACAGGTTCCCTTTAAATGATAGTTTGACAATAGATGTCATTATGAAACAAAAAGAGGTCTGTACGTTATTCTAAGGTACTGTATAATCCTTTTTCTAGACCCAAGTTCCCAGATGTTACTTGCAGGCCTCTTACATGAGGGATCTGAGTAAGGATGAAGTAGTCAGGTACAGCTCTAAATTATTGACTTCAAGATTTAATTAAAGCTGTAGGAAGTCAATAATTGCAATTTAGACATTTCAAAATACATGTGGGTGGACGGTAATGTCTGATCAATGGGGATAATGGTTGTGAGATGAATTTCTGCTGGGTAAAGAAGAATAGCATGCTTGTAGACCCTAGTTTAATAGAAACACCAAGAAAAATACTTCATAATTAGACCATAAAATAATTTTTATTGAATATGATATAGAATAAAAACATGGACATGCAGCGCCCCAGAGTCCTGGTTGCTGCAGTAATGTTATTCCTCCACCAGGGGGAGTGATATTACGTCTGGAGGCAATAAAGGAGATCTCCTGTCCAGGTATCACAAATACACCACACATTTCACACTGCAGCCACCAGGGAGAGCAAAGGTTCTATCTATTAGGCCACTCCTCACAGTTAGGTAAAACTGGTAGTTGGAGGGAAAGTTAGTCAGAGAGTTCCTGGCTGGAGACTGAGAGAGAAAGGTCTCCAGGCCGAGCTGTCTGGAGTGATCTCCAGCAGATCCAGACTTCGGTCTGAGGAGGACAAGGGTACACGGAGCTGTGCCTGCACCCCATGCGGCAGCATCCTAAGAAAGACATTGAAAGGAAGCGTGTTCTAGTGAGTGAGAAACGAAGGCATAGCAACAAGTGGATACCAGAGAGGATAGTAGACAAGAGGAGCTGCATCCTTCTGGTGCGTAAAGTGAGGGAGTAAAGTGCTCTATGCCATTGCTTCAGAGACTGGCAGGACAGTCAATTCCAAGTTGGCTCACCGACCTAAAATACCTAAGAAGACAGGTGGCAACTTGTGGGGGTCGGGGCATCTCTAGGGTCCCTATAAACAAGCCTCAGGCCATCAGTCATACGGGTTTTGTTCTATCCGACCACGGGAACAGAGAGAGAAGAGTAATAACAGTGAGGACTTCATTAGAGCTTAAGCAAATGAGGACCTACTGTGTTACTGTGCGCATAGGAAGGCTATTGCATTCCACCTGGATAAGGAGACTCTGGATTTGCCTTCAGACCGGCCGGACTCTGCCTACCCTGTGATCCGGTGCCCTGGACTGTGGACACTGAAGCCTTCAGTAAAAGGTAAAGAGACTGCAACCTTGTGTCCTCATTATTCGCTGCGCCTCACATCATCCGCCATAACCATCTACATACACTCTGGGAAGCCCTGGGGATACACTTCACCTGTGGGAAGCTATACCATCTAGCTGCCATAACATCACCCCAGCGGACCCCTAAGCAGCGCTGGTCACCCTGACCGAATACCACAGGTGGCGTCACGAACATCATACAAACTTTCTTTTTCATTGGACGTCCCCCAAAGGGCCATGGACCGGGTCGGGCCACTGTGACATCCCCAGAACTGAGAAGGACCCGATAACGAGTACCCCATTGCCCTTAACGTGGGGGCGCTCCAAATCTTGGCGTCACGAACAGGATGTACTTAAGCCTGAAGAATCGGGTCATGTGTGCCTAAGAACTGTGTTGGAACTGTGATTTGCTTGAGGACTGTGTATTGCCGTTTACTGCCGATATTCCCGCCAAAACCGCCGCCATTACAGCACCCTGTGGCGTGCAGGAGGAGTGGGGCGTGTCATCGTGGGAGTAGCTTGGAAGAACGGCGCGAAAGTGGAGCCAGCCCCTCACAGATACTACTATGTCCGAGAGATATGTCCGTCAACAAGAAAGGTCTGCCTCCTGCTCTGGGATGGTGGAGGAGGAAGAAGGAACCACCCTCCGGAGGAGGAGGAAGAACGACGAGATGCCATTAGGCAGAACCTGGTTGGCAGCATGGTGAGCAGAGGATGCCCAGAAGAGGGGGAAAAAGCCCACACCAGTCTCAGCCAATGGGATCCGAGTGAGATCTTGCCAGGTCGCAGGAACCAGGATATCCTGGGAGCAGAGTATGAGGAGTTATGCTGGCAGTTCCGAAGCCTCTGCCAGCGTGTGACCACCGGCCGCGAGGAACAGCAGCACCACGAGCTGCCAGAACCCCAGCCTGCAGAGGAGGAGACCGGCACTGGAGACGCCGCGGAGGCAGGTAAAGACACCGACCCTGCCCCGGTAGCCGCAGAGTCCCTGTTAGTGGCCGTAGACTCGCCGCCACCACGACCACCCGGACAGGTGTGTAGCCGCATCGAATGCGAGAGGCCCTGGGAGACTTTAAACACCACCGATGTCCTGCTGCAGCCCATCAAGCAAACAGCGAATACTCAGGGAGAGTGGGTAACGTTCAAGTGGACCCGGGCGACCACTGACTTGATGGGGTTCCCTGGGGAGGCCCAGCCAGAAGGAGGGAGCTTAAAGGTCGTCTCCTGTTGTGATTCGGTTATTGGGCTCCCCCGATGGTCACTTGTGGTACTGGTGTCTTGTGAGCTTTGCTTTTTCAGTTCAGCTGTTTCTATCAGGATGTGGGAGTTCCTATTTAGCCTTGCTCCTCAGTCATTCTAGTGCCGGCCATCAATGTAACCAGAGTCATTCTGTTGCATGTTCCTGCTCCCAGTCTGCTGATCACTAAGTTGGACTATTTTGTCCTTAGTCTATTTTTGTATGTTTTGTCCAGTTTGCAGTTATGTGATTCTCTGCAGCTGGAAGCTCTTGTGGGCTGAAATTACCACTCTTGTGTCATGAGTTGGCACATAAGTTTAAGGTAATTTCAGGATGGTATTTGATAGGGTTTTGTAGCTGACCGCGAAGTCCACTATTGTATCTTTCTGCTATCTAGTTAGTGGGCCTCGCTGTGCTAAATCTGCTTTCATACTACGTGTGTCTTTTCATCTGAACTCACCGTTATTATATGTGGGGGGCTACTATCTCCTGTGGGGACTTTCTCTGGAGGCAAGCCAGGACTGTGTTTCTTCTACCAGGGGTAGTTAGTTCTCCGGCTGGTGCGAGACGTCTAGCGAAAACGTAGGTACGTTCCCTGGCTACTATTATTTGTGTGTATAGGTTTAGCATCGCGGTCAGCTCTAGTTTCCATCACCCGAGAGCTTGTTCGTTTTTCTATGCTCCTGATGTTCCCCTGCCATTGGGAACCATAACAGTATGGCCGGCCAACATGTTTAATCTATGGGCTGTTGTGAATTTGGATTCTGGGCTCCCCCGGTGGCTACTGGTGGAATTGAACTGGTGTCTTCATCTTCTCTGTTCACCTGTTCCCATCAAGATGTGGGAGTCGCTATATAACCTTGCTGCTCTGTTAGTTTCTTGCCGGTCAACAATGTTATCAGAAGCCTCTCTGTGCTTGTTCCTGCTCCTAGACAACTACTAGATAAGTTGGACTCTTGTCCATGTTTGTTTTTGCATTTTTGTTCCAGTTCACAGCTGTAGTTTTGTTACTGTGTCTGGAAAGCTCTTGTGAACAGGAATTGCCACTCTGGTGTTATGAGTTAATGCCAGAGTTTTAAAGTAATTTCTGGATGGTGTTTTGATAGGGTTTTCAGCTGACCATGAAAGTGTCCTTTCTGTCTTCTGCTATGTAGTAAGTGGACCTCAAATTTGCTAAACCTATTTTCATACTACGTTTGTTATTTCATCTTTATTCACCGCCAATACATGTGGGGGGCCTCTGTCTCCTTTCGGGGTATTTCTCTAGAGGTGAGCTAGGACTGATATTTTCCTCTGCTAGCATTATTTAGTCCTCCGGCTGGTGCTGGGCATCTAGAATCAACGTAGGCATGCTACCCGGCCACTGCTAGTTGTGCGTTAGGTTTAGTTCATGGTCAGCTCAGTTCCCATCTTCCAAGAGCTAGTTCCTATATATGCTTATGCTATGTTCTCTTGCCATTGAGATCATGACAGTTTGACCGGCCCACTAAAGGGTTAAAATCCTTGGCTGAGAAAGGAGAGAAATAAGTAGTCTGCTGAAATTTTTTTTTTTTTTTTTTTTCTCTCTCCTTCTAATCTTTGAATGGCTCTGTGTCCACCTGTTTGTAATGGATCTTCAGAGTGTAACTGCAGGTTTGAATAATCTCGCCACGAAGGTACAAAATTTGCAAGATTTTGTTTGTCATGCACCTGTATCTGAGCCGAGAATTCCTTTGCCGGAATTTTTCTCGGGGAATAGATCTGGGTTTCAGAATTTTCGAAATAATTGCAAATTATTTTTGTCCCTGAAATCTCGCTCTGCCGGAGACCCTGCACAGCAGGTCAGGATTGTGATTTCCTTGCTCCGGGGCGACCCTCAAGACTGGGCTTTTTCATTGACACCAGGGGATCCTGCGTTGCTCAATGTGGATGCGTTTTTTCTGGCCTTGGGGTTGCTTTATGACGAACCTCATTTGGAGCTTCAGGCAGAAAGAACTTTGATGTCCCTATCTCAGGGGCAAGATGAAGCGGAAATTTACTGCCAAAGATTCCGTAAATGGTCTGTGCTTACTCAGTGGAATGAGTGCGCCCTGGCGGCGACTTTCAGAGAGGGTCTCTCTGATGCCATTAAGGATGTTATGGTGGGGTTCCCTGTGCCTGCGGGTCTGAATGAGTCCATGACAATGGCTATTCAGATCGATAGGCGTTTGCGGGAGCGCAAACCAGTGCACCATCTGGCGGTGTCCACTGAGAAGTCGCCAGAGAGTATGCAGTGTGATAGAATTCTGTCCCGAAGCGAGCGGCAGAATTTTAGACGGAAAAATGGGTTGTGTTTCTATTGTGGTGATTCTACTCATGTTATATCAGCATGCTCTAAGCGCACTAAAAAGCTTGGTAAATCTGTTTCCATTTGCACCTTACCGTCTAAGTTTATTCTATCTGTGACCCTGATTTGCTCTTTGTCATCTATTACCACGGACGCCTATGTCGACTCTGGCGCCGCTTTGAGTCTTATGGATTGGTCCTTTGCCAAACGCTGTGGGTATGATTTAGAGCCTTTGGAGACTCCTATTCCTCTGAAGGGGATTGACTCCACCCCATTGGCTAATAAAAAACCACAATACTGGACACAAGTAACTATGCGTATTAATCCGGATCACCAGGAGATTATTCGCTTTCTGGTGCTGTATAATCTACATGATGATTTGGTGCTAGGATTGCCTTGGCTGCAATCTCACAACCCAGTCCTCGACTGGAGAGCTATGTCTGTGTTGAGCTGGGGATGTAAGGGGGCTCATGGGGATGTACCTGTGGTTTCCATTTCATCATCTATTCCCTCTGAAATTCCTGAGTTCCTGTCTGACTATCGTGACGTCTTTGAAGAATCCAAGCTTGGTTCGTTACCTCCGCACCGAGAGTGCGATTGTGCCATAGATTTAATCCCGGGTAGTAAATACCCAAAGGGTCGTTTATTTAATCTGTCTGTGCCTGAACATGCTGCTATGCGAGAATATATAAAGGAGTCCTTGGAAAAGGGACATATTCGTCCATCGTCATCTCCCTTAGGAGCCGTTTTTTTCTTTGTGTCAAAAAAAGACGGCTCTTTGAGACCATGTATTGATTATCGGCTTTTGAATAAAATCACTGTTAAATATCAATACCCATTGCCGTTGCTGACTGATTTGTTTGCTCGCATAAAGGGGGCCAAGTGGTTCTCTAAGATTGACCTTCGTGGGGCGTATAATTTGGTGCGAATCAGGCAGGGGGATGAGTGGAAAACCGCATTTAATACGCCCGAGGGCCACTTTGAGTATTTAGTGATGCCTTTTGGTCTTTCAAATGCTCCGTCAGTTTTCCAGTCCTTTATGCATGATATTTTTCGTGATTATTTGGATAAATTTATGATTGTGTATCTGGATGATATTCTGATTTTTTCGGATGACTGGGACTCTCATGTCCAGCAAGTCAGGAGGGTTTTTCAGGTTTTGCGGTCTAATTCTTTGTGTGTGAAGGGTTCTAAGTGTGTTTTTGGGGTACAGAGGATTTCCTTTTTGGGATATATTTTTTCCCCCTCTTCCATTGAAATGGATCCTGTCAAGGTTCAAGCTATTTGTGATTGGACGCAGCCCTCTTCTCTTAAGAGTCTTCAGAAGTTTTTGGGCTTTGCTAACTTTTATCGTCGATTTATTGCTGGTTTTTCGGATATTGCTAAGCCATTGACCGATTTGACTAAGAAGGGTGCTGATGTTGCTGATTGGTCCCCTGATGCTGTGGAGGCCTTTCGGGAGCTTAAGCGCCGTTTTTCCTCTGCCCCTGTGTTGCGTCAGCCTGATGTTGCTCTACCTTTTCAGGTTGAGGTCGACGCTTCTGAGATCGGAGCTGGGGCAGTGTTGTCGCAGAAAAGTTCTGACTGCTCCGTGATGAGGCCTTGTGCCTTCTTTTCCCGTAAATTTTCGCCCGCTGAGCGGAATTATGATGTTGGGAATCGGGAGCTTTTGGCCATGAAGTGGGCTTTTGAGGAGTGGCGCCATTGGCTTGAGGGGGCCAGACATCAGGTGGTGGTATTGACTGACCACAAAAATTTGATTTATCTTGAGACCGCCAGGCGCCTGAATCCTAGACAGGCGCGCTGGTCATTATTTTTCTCTCGGTTTAATTTTGTGGTGTCATACCTACCGGGTTCTAAGAATGTTAAGGCGGATGCCCTTTCTAGGAGTTTTGAGCCTGACTCGCCTGGTAACTCTGAGCCCACAGGTATCCTTAAGGATGGAGTGGTATTGTCAGCCGTTTCTCCAGACCTGCGGCGGGCCTTGCAGGAGTTTCAGGCGGATAGACCTGATCGTTGCCCACCTGATAAACTGTTTGTTCCTGATGATTGGACCAGTAGAGTCATCTCTGAGGTTCATTCTTCTGCGTTGGCAGGTCATCCTGGCATTTTTGGTACCAGGGATTTGGTGGCAAGGTCCTTCTGGTGGCCTTCCCTGTCACGAGATGTGCGAGGCTTTGTGCAGTCTTGTGACGTTTGTGCTCGGGCCAAGCCTTGTTGTTCTCGGGCTAGTGGATTATTGTTGCCCTTGCCTATTCCTAAGAGGCCTTGGACGCACATCTCGATGGATTTTATTTCAGATCTGCCTGTTTCTCAGAAGATGTCTGTCATCTGGGTGGTGTGTGACCGTTTCTCTAAGATGGTCCATTTGGTTCCTCTGCCCAAGTTGCCTTCTTCTTCCGAGTTGGTTCCTCTGTTTTTTCAAAATGTTGTTCGTTTGCATGGTATTCCTGAGAATATCGTTTCTGACAGAGGGACCCAATTCGTGTCTAGATTTTGGCGGGCATTCTGTGCTAGGATGGGCATAGATTTATCTTTTTCGTCCGCTTTCCATCCTCAGACGAATGGCCAGACCGAGCGGATTAATCAGACCCTGGAGACATATCTGAGGTGTTTTGTGTCTGCTGACCAGGATGATTGGGTTGCTTTTTTGCCATTGGCGGAGTTCGCTCTCAATAATCGGACCAGCTCTGCCACTTTGGTGTCCCCGTTTTTCTGTAATTCGGGGTTTCATCCTCGATTTTCCTCTGGTCAGGTGGAATCTTCGGATTGTCCTGGAGTGGATGCTGTGGTGGAGAGATTGCATCAGATCTGGGGGCAGGTGGTGGACAATTTGAGGTTGTCCCAGGAGAAGACTCAGCTTTTTGCCAACCGCCACCGTCGTGTTGGTCCTCGGCTTTGTGTTGGGGATTTGGTGTGGTTGTCTTCTCGTTTTGTCCCTATGAGGGTCTCTTCTCCTAAGTTTAAGCCTCGGTTCATCGGCCCGTATAAGATATTGGAGATTCTTAACCCTGTTTCCTTCCGTTTGGACCTCCCTGCATCCTTTTCTATTCATAACGTTTTTCATCGGTCATTATTGCGCAGGTATGAGGTACCGGTTGTGCCTTCCGTTGAGCCTCCTGCTCCGGTGTTGGTTGAGGGTGAGTTGGAGTACGTTGTGGAGAAAATCTTGGACTCTCGTGTTTCCAGACGGAGACTCCAGTATCTGGTCAAGTGGAGGGGATACGGCCAGGAGGATAATTCTTGGGTGAATGCATCTGATGTTCATGCCTCTGATCTGGTTCGTGCCTTTCATAGGGCCCATCCTGATCGCCCTGGTGGTTCTGGTGAGGGTTCGGTGCCCCCTCCTTGAGGGGGGGGTACTGTTGTGAATTTGGATTCTGGGCTCCCCCGGTGGCTACTGGTGGAATTGAACTGGTGTCTTCATCTTCTCTGTTCACCTGTTCCCATCAAGATGTGGGAGTCGCTATATAACCTTGCTGCTCTGTTAGTTTCTTGCCGGTCAACAATGTTATCAGAAGCCTCTCTGTGCTTGTTCCTGCTCCTAGACAACTACTAGATAAGTTGGACTCTTGTCCATGTTTGTTTTTGCATTTTTGTTCCAGTTCACAGCTGTAGTTTTGTTACTGTGTCTGGAAAGCTCTTGTGAACAGGAATTGCCACTCTGGTGTTATGAGTTAATGCCAGAGTTTTAAAGTAATTTCTGGATGGTGTTTTGATAGGGTTTTCAGCTGACCATGAAAGTGTCCTTTCTGTCTTCTGCTATGTAGTAAGTGGACCTCAAATTTGCTAAACCTATTTTCATACTACGTTTGTTATTTCATCTTTATTCACCGCCAATACATGTGGGGGGCCTCTGTCTCCTTTCGGGGTATTTCTCTAGAGGTGAGCTAGGACTGATATTTTCCTCTGCTAGCATTATTTAGTCCTCCGGCTGGTGCTGGGCATCTAGAATCAACGTAGGCATGCTACCCGGCCACTGCTAGTTGTGCGTTAGGTTTAGTTCATGGTCAGCTCAGTTCCCATCTTCCAAGAGCTAGTTCCTATATATGCTTATGCTATGTTCTCTTGCCATTGAGATCATGACAATGGGCTGAAGCAGGAGAGAAAGGGAACTGTGTGGATTTTTTTTTCTCTCCTCTGAAGTTGCATTCCAGCTCTAATTGCAGTCTCCTGCTTTCCTCTCCTCTTAACCCCTGAATGGCTCAGACTGTATCTGTTGAAATATGGATCTCCAGAGTCTGGCTACAAATTTGAATAATCTTGCTGCTAAAGTTCAGAATATACAAGATTTTGTTATACATGCTCCTCGGTCTGAACCTAAAATTCCTATACCAGAGTTTTTTTCTGGAGATCGATCTTGTTTTCTGAATTTTAAATACAATTGTAAATTGTTCCTTTCTCTGAGACCTCACTCTGCTGGAGATCCTGCCCAGCAGGTTAAGATTGTTATTTCATTACTGCGGGGTGACCCTCAAAATTGGGCATTTTCATTGGCGCCAGGGGATCCTGCGTTGCTCAATGTGGATGCGTTTTTTCTGGCCTTAGGGTTGCTTTATGAGGAACCTAATTTAGAGATACAGGCTGAAAAAGCCTTGATAGCCCTCTCTCAGGGGCAAGATGAAGCCGAAATATATTGCCAAAAATTTCGAAAGTGGTCTGTGCTTACTCAGTGGAATGAGTGCGCTCTGGCGGCAAGTTTCAGAGAAGGTCTCTCTGATGCCGTAAAAGATGTCATGGTGGGGTTTCCTGCGCCTACGGGTCTGAATGAGTCCATGACAATGGCTATTCAGATTGATCGGCGTTTACGGGAACGCAAACCTGTGCACCATTTGGCGGTGTCTTCTGAGAAGGCACCAGAGAGTATGCAATGTGATAGTTTTCTGTCCAGAAGCGAACGACAGAATTATAGGCGCAAAAATGGGTTGTGCTTCTATTGTGGGGATTCAACTCATGTTATATCAGCATGCTCTAAACGAACAAAGAAAGTTGAGAAGTTCTCTGCTATTGGCACTTTGCAGTCCAAGTTTATTTTATCTGTGACTTTAATTTGTTCGTTATCTTCTATTGTCGCGGATGCTTATGTGGATTCCGGCGCCTCTTTGAGTCTTATGGATTGGACCTTTGCCAGGCGCTGTGGGTTTGATCTAGAGCCTCTGGAAGTCCCTATACCTTTAAAGGGTATTGATTCTACACCATTGGCTAGTAATAAACCACAATACTGGACACAAGTGACTATGCGTATGACTCCAGACCATCAGGAGGTGATTCGCTTCCTTGTGTTGTTTAATCTACATGATGTATTAGTGCTGGGATTGCCATGGTTGCAAACTCATAACCCAGTCCTTGACTGGAAAACAATGTCTGTACTAAGCTGGGGATGTCAGGGAAATCATGGGGACGCACCTTTGGTTTCCATTGCTTCATCTATTTCCTCTGAGATCCCGGCTTTTTTGTCTGATTATCGTGATGTTTTTGAGGAGTCTACTCTTAATTCTCTTCCCCCTCACAGAGATTGCGATTGCGCCATAGATTTGATTCCTGGCAGTAAATTTCCTAAGGGTCGTCTATTCAATCTGTCTGTACCTGAACATGCTGCTATGCGAGAGTATATTAAGGAGTCCTTGGAAAAGGGACATATTCGTCCTTCTTCGTCTCCTTTAGGAGCAGGGTTCTTTTTCGTAGCCAAAAGAGATGGTTCTTTGAGACCTTGTATTGATTATAGACTCTTAAATAAGATCACAGTCAAATATCAGTATCCTTTACCATTGCTGACAGATTTATTTGCTCGCATTAAGGGAGCCAAGTGGTTCTCTAAGATTGATCTTCGCGGTGCGTATAATTTGGTGCGAATTAAGCAGGGGGATGAGTGGAAAACCGCATTTAATACGCCCGAGGGCCATTTTGAGTATTTGGTAATGCCTTTTGGTCTGTCAAATGCCCCTTCGGTCTTTCAGTCCTTTATGCACAATATTTTCCGTGAATATCTGGATAAATTCATGATTGTGTATTTGGATGATATTTTGATTTTTTCGGATGACTGGGAGTCTCATGTTCAACAGGTTAGGAAGGTTTTTCAGGTTTTACGTACCAATTCTCTGTTTGTAAAGGGTTCAAAGTGTGTTTTTGGGGTTCAGAAGATTTCTTTTCTGGGGTACATTTTTTCCCCTTCTTCTATTGAGATGGATCCTGTTAAGGTTCGGGCTATTTGTGACTGGACGCAACCGACTTCTCTTAAGAGCCTTCAGAAATTTTTGGGCTTTGCTAATTTTTATCGTCGATTCATAACTGGTTTTTCTAGCGTTGTCAAGCCTTTGACTGATTTGACTAAAAAAGGTGCTGATGTTACCGATTGGTCTCCTGCTGCTGTGGAGGCCTTTCGGGAGCTTAAGCGCCGCTTTTCTTCTGCCCCTGTGTTGCGCCAGCCTGATGTTTCACTTCCTTTTCAGGTGGAAGTTGATGCTTCCGAGATCGGAGCGGGGGCAGTTTTGTCACAGAAAAGTTCAGATTGTTCAGTGATGAGACCTTGTGCGTTCTTTTCTCGAAAATTTTCGCCCGCCGAGCGAAACTATGATGTTGGTAATCGGGAGCTTTTGGCGATGAAGTGGGCATTCGAGGAGTGGCGTCATTGGCTTGAGGGTGCTAGACATAAGGTGGTGGTATTGACTGATCACAAGAATTTGATTTATCTTGAGTCGGCCAGACGTCTGAATCCTAGACAGGCGCGCTGGTCGTTGTTTTTCTCCCGGTTTAATTTTGTGGTTTCATATTTGCCAGGTTCTAAAAATGTGAAGGCGGATGCCCTTTCTAGGAGTTTTGAACCTGATTCCCCTGGTGATTCTAAACCTACGGGTATCCTTAAGGATGGGGTGATATTGTCTGCTGTCTCCCCAGACCTGCGACGTGCTTTACAAGAGTTTCAGGCGGATCGGCCTGATTGTTGTCCGCCTGGTAGATTGTTTGTGCCGGATGAGTGGACCAGTAGAGTCATCTCGGAGGTTCATTCTTCTGCGTTGGCAGGTCATCCGGGAATTTTTGGTACCAGAGATTTGGTGGCTAGGTCCTTCTGGTGGCCTTCCCTGTCTCGGGACGTGCGTACTTTTGTGCAGTCTTGTGATGTTTGTGCTCGGGCCAAGCCTTGTTGTTCTCGGGCTAGTGGTTTGTTGTTGTCCTTACCTGTTCCGAAGAGGCCTTGGACACACATCTCTATGGATTTTATTTCTGATCTCCCTGTTTCTCAGAAAATGTCTGTCATCTGGGTGGTGTGTGACCGTTTTTCTAAGATGGTTCATTTGGTGCCCTTGCCCAAGTTGCCTTCCTCATCTGAGTTGGTGCCCCTGTTTTTTCAGAATGTGGTTCGGTTGCATGGTATCCCGGAGAATATAGTTTCCGACAGGGGATCCCAGTTTGTGTCCAGATTTTGGCGGGCGTTTTGTGCCAGGATGGGCATTGATTTGTCTTTTTCGTCTGCATTTCATCCCCAGACGAATGGCCAGACGGAGCGTACTAATCAGACCTTGGAGACTTATTTGAGGTGTTTTGTGTCTGCTGATCAGGATGACTGGGTCACCTTTTTGCCGTTGGCAGAATTTGCCCTTAATAATCGGGCCAGTTCTGCCACTTTGGTTTCCCCTTTCTTTTGCAATTCGGGGTTCCATCCTCGTTTTTCATCTGGTCAGGTGGAATCTTCGGATTGTCCTGGAGTGGATACTATGGTGGATAGGTTGCATCGTATTTGGGGTCAGGTGGTTGACAATTTAAAGTTGTCCCAGGAGAGGACTCAACGTTTTGCTAATCGCCATCGTCGTGTTGGTCCTCGTCTTCATGTTGGGGACTTGGTGTGGTTGTCTTCCCGTTCTGTCCCTATGAGGGTCTCTTCTCCTAAGTTTAAGCCTCGGTTCATCGGTCCTTATAAGATTTTGGAAATTCTTAACCCTGTGTCTTTTCGTTTGGACCTCCCAGCATCCTTTGCTATCCATAATGTTTTCCATCGGTCATTGTTGCGGAGGTATGAGGTACCAGTTGTGCCTTCTGTTGAGCCTCCTGCTCCTGTGCTGGTTGAGGGTGAATTGGAGTACGTGGTGGAGAAAATCTTGGACTCCCGTGTTTCCAGACGTAGACTTCAATATCTGGTTAAGTGGAAGGGCTACGGTCAAGAGGATAATTCTTGGGTTACTGCTTCTGATGTTCATGCCTCTGATTTGGTCCGTGCCTTTCATAGGGCTCATCCAGATCGCCCTGGTGGTTCTTGTGAGGGTTCGGTGCCCCCTCCTTAAGGGGGGGTACTGTTGTGATTCGGTTATTGGGCTCCCCCGGTGGTCACTTGTGGTACTGGTGTCTTGTGAGCTTTGCTTTTTCAGTTCACCTGTTTCTATCAGGATGTGGGAGTTCCTATTTAGCCTTGCTCCTCAGTCATTCTAGTGCCGGCCATCAATGTAACCAGAGTCATTCTGTTGCATGTTCCTGCTCCCAGTCTGCTGATCACTAAGTTGGACTATTTTGTCCTTAGTCTATTTTTGTATGTTTTGTCCAGTTTGCAGTTATGTGATTCTCTGCAGCTGGAAGCTCTTGTGGGCTGAAATTACCACTCTTGTGTCATGAGTTGGCACATAAGTTTAAGGTAATTTCAGGATGGTATTTGATAGGGTTTTGTAGCTGACCGCGAAGTCCACTATTGTATCTTTCTGCTATCTAGTTAGTGGGCCTCGCTGTGCTAAATCTGCTTTCATACTACGTGTGTCTTTTCATCTGAACTCACCGTTATTATATGTGGGGGGCTACTATCTCCTGTGGGGACTTTCTCTGGAGGCAAGCCAGGACTGTGTTTCTTCTACCAGGGGTAGTTAGTTCTCCGGCTGGTGCGAGACGTCTAGCGAAAACGTAGGTACGTTCCCTGGCTACTATTATTTGTGTGTATAGGTTTAGCATCGCGGTCAGCTCTAGTTTCCATCACCCGAGAGCTTGTTCGTTTTTCTATGCTCCTGATGTTCCCCTGCCATTGGGAACCATAACAGTCTCCCAGCTAGATTACCATCAGCTACTACAGCGGCAGCAAGAAGAGTGGGCTAGGAAGAAAGAACTCAGGCGTCAGGCTGACCGCGAGAGAGACCTGCAGGCCAAAGCTCAAGCTCAGGCTAGGCAGACGAGTCCAGAGAATTGTGGCCCCCAGCACTACGACAAAGTCGTGACCTTCCACATGCAAGGGGGTTGGGGCTTTATAAAAGAGCCCGGCCTCGCCCTGGAGGTATTTGTCAACCGGCGGGATGTGGAGGCGCACCTCATGGAGGGACACCCAGGTCGGGATCTCTACCCTGGTGACCGTGTTTGGTACACCCGCCATTGGGGAGACAAGGGGTGGTATGCCCTCCACGTGTATAAATACAAGCCTGAAGTGACCATGCCACCATCCTACTACTCTCCACCAGAACAGGTGACCCCTGTACCAGTCACCATGTGTTCGAAGTGCACCCAGACCCTGGTAGCAAGGAGAATTGTGAGAAGGCAGACCCCTATCCGGGGTGCAGATGCACTCTACGTGTTACCTAGTGGTAGCCGAAACCCAGCCGGGCTGCCCCCACCGGTACCGCCCACAGAACACTAATAAACCTCAAAACCCTGAAGAAGGAATGTATATAGTTTCAAACTGTTCTTTGTTTTGCTGCTTAAACCCGTCTAGGGTTAACTCTTAAAGGGATCCCTTTGTTTACCCAGGATCCCTGTTGTTTCAAGTTTGCACAAGTTTTATTATTGCCTTAAAAGAACTGCGGAATCATGGATGGTGAATGATTCACAAACTGTTCCTGTATATAGTTTGCACCTTCTTAAAGGTGCCCTCTACTGGTTTTACAAAGAAGAGCTTTGCGAAGAGACTGTTCCTGATGACAGCGTGAAAGTTCTTGTTGTTTTACAAGTTGATAATTGACTTGCAAATTGAATGTTTGCTCTACCTCAGAAGAGACTTGGTTTCCTCTTAAAGGGAATGTTAGTTGTTGTACTTTTGCTTAAAAGTGATAATGTTGCCTTAAATAGATAGATAGTAATAATGTTTTTACATAGTGATAGTATGTAGCTAGGAATAGAAATGTTTAATGATGTACTTTGAATAAAATTGAAGTTAAAGTAATTGCTAGGTTTTATAGAAATAAACTGAAGGAAAAATGCAGTAGGCCCGGAGGGGTAGACAGATAGTCCTGCATATGTAGAAGAAGTGAGAATAAGGAAGACGTTAATTTGCACTTTGAAGTTTTATAGTACACCCTTAGAGGGTACTCACACTTAAAGGAAAAATACTGTTTTGTACTTGCACTTAGTAGATAGCATACCCGTATGGGTAATGGTCATTCATAGTTAGTTAATTAACAACTGTTATTTAAAGTCACGCACGCACAATGTAAATATGTTCTTAATTGTTT
Source organism: Ranitomeya variabilis (assembly GCF_051348905.1). Taxonomy (NCBI): domain Eukaryota; kingdom Metazoa; phylum Chordata; class Amphibia; order Anura; family Dendrobatidae; genus Ranitomeya; species Ranitomeya variabilis. The sequence goes on along the minus strand of NC_135236.1, from coordinate 163,424,900 downwards.
GCAACTTTCAAGTGTTCTCACCTCCCATAAAGGGAAGCATTGTTATATTAATTTGTTTAAAGCATTTCAAAAATCTTGTATGTCTTTTTGCTAATGTATTGTTGTTTTCTTTTCCCAGACCGGGAGTGCTGGATTTAACGGGGGGGAGTGCAGTGCCCCAGAGTCCGGGTTGCTGCAATAATGTTATTCCTCCACCAGGGGGAGTGATATTACGTCTGGAGGCAATAAAGGAGATCTCCTGTCCAGGTATCACAAACACACCACACACTTCACACTCCAGCCACCAGGGGGAGCAAAGGTTCTATCTATTAGGCCACTCCTCACAGTTAGGTAAAACTGGTAGTTGGAGGGAAAGTTAGTCAGAGAGTTCCTGGCTGGAGACTGAGAGAGAAAGGTCTCCAGGCCGAGCTGTCTGGAGTGATCTCCAGCAGATCCAGACTTCGGTCTGAGGAGGACGAGGGTACACGGAGCTGCGCCTGCACCCCATGCGGCAGCATCCTAAGAAAGAGACATTGAAAGGAAGCGTGTTCTAGTGAGTGAGAAACGAAGGCATAGCAACAAGTGGATACCAGAGAGGATAGTAGACAAGAGGAGCTGCATCCTTCTGGTGCGCGTTCCGGTAGCCAGGATACCGAGGGAGTAAAGTGCTCTATGCCATTGCTTCAGAGACTGGCAGGACAGTCAATTCCAAGTTGGCTGCCCGACCTAAAACCCCAACTTGTGGGGGTCGGGGCGTCTCTAGGGTCCCTATAAACAAGCCTCAGGCCATTAGTCATACGGGTTTTGTTCTATCCGACCACGGGGAACAGAGAGAGAAGAGTAATAACAGTGAGGACTTCATTAGAGCTTAAGCAAGTGAGGACCTACTGTGTTACTGTGCGCATAGGAAGGCTATTGCATTCCACCTGGATAAGGAGACTCTGGATTTGCCTTCAGACCGGCCGGACTCTGCCTACCCTGTGATCCGGTGCCCTGGACTGTGGACACTGAAGCCTTCAGTAAAAGGTAAAGAGACTGCAACCTTGTGTCCTCGTTATTCACCGCGCCTTACACCATCACCATCTACACTTCTGGGAAGCCCTGGGGATACACTTCACCTGTGGGAAGGTATACCACCTAGCTGCCATAACATCACCCCAGCAGACCCCTAAGCAGCGTCGGTCACCCTGACCGAATACCACAGGTGGCGTCACGAACATCATACAAACTTTCCTTTTCATTGGACATCCCCCAAAGGGCCACGGGCCGGGTCGGGACACCGTGACATCCCCAGAACTGAGAAGGACCCGGTACCGAGTACCCCATTGCCCTTAATGTGGGGGCGCTCCAGACATGATATGCATAAATTAAAAACAAGGGAAACCACAGATGAAACTACTGGACCAAGCAGTAATAGCGAAACGTGGTGGACACTCGCACCAGTGGCACCCACTTAGGTAACAATTGTTGCACTCATATGTGAATTTTATATGCTGTTGCACTGCACTATGCACTTTACTGGTGTTAGGGCTAGCGGAACGCACCGAGTAAATATAGATGTTTATTATTGGTGCGTTCGCAGCTCGGGGTCCGCCGTGCAAGAGGAACCTGCTGCTATTGAATGGTGACACTATTTGGCGGTGTAAGCTAGCTCTGTTACTTCACAGAGTCGCCGTGAAAGGAAAGCACTGCGCCCTGTTAGACTTACTGGAGCACAAGCTAACTGCTGAGCTGATAGCAGTCAGTTGTCATGCAAACACACAACATCCTCACCGGAGGTGCCGGTATTCTAGGGGCTTATTTCAGCTGGGTCCCTGAATACATACACAACACACAATCTCCTCATCGGAGGTGCCGGTATTCTAGGGGCTTATTTCAGCCGAGTCTCTGAATACACACACACATAACCACACTGGCGCAAAGCACATAACTTAGATTGATACTAGCGCATGGCCGTGCGGTCATGCAAACCTTTTATAGCTGCAGCAACTACAGGACCTTCCCAGAAGGACCAATGGGAGGCTGCCACAGAACTTGAGCAACTTCAGGACCTTCCTAGAGGACCAATGGGAATTGCTGCAGTACCTGAGCACGTGACCCTTGATCTCCAATGAGAGATCTTATCTTGGGAATGCTCAGAAGGGGAAAAGCAGGACTTCGTCCCAAAGACGTCTGCTCGCCGCTGACCAGTACTGGCTACAATGGCAGAAGTTGGAAAGGCAGCAGTAACCCTTTGCACAGTGTCAGACTGAGCAAGACGTTGGGACCGACGTCTCCACTGAGCAGGCTCCACTGCGGCAGGAGAAGAATGGGAAACCACAGCAGAGATGGCTCGAGATTCCCCCTGTGCAGAGGCGGGAACTCGACCCCTAACAACTGGCACATGTGATATCTTGTTTGCTTGAATTATCTTACTTGGCAGCTATTAGGTTATGTAATCATTACTTTTGCACTATTAAATTCTGGACATGTGTGAGCAGTCCTAACACTATGTTTAATTACTATTAACTACATTTTTCACCCATACCCAGTTTTTACTCTATACATTTTTACTATATATGGTTTCATTTAATTGATATTATATTGTGCACTGGGCTGTCTTGCATAAGCATTACTTTATTTTTTGCCATTTATACATATTATTTACACTACTATTATTTTTTTCATTCACATTATGTAATTGTTACCTGGTCCGGGTCTCCATCTTTTTTCATCTGTGGTTTGCCTTGTTTTTAACTTACGTATATCATGTCCATGTTTTTATTTTACATTATATTCAATAAAAATTATCTTTTGGTCTAATAGTATTTTTCTTGGTGTTTCTTATAAGTCTTGCTTCCAGACCTTAAATTGTAGGACTTTCTATAGGTGTATCTATCATCTCGACCCTAGGTTAATAGTAAAAGGAATCTGTCAGCAAATTTTTGCTATGTAATCTGAGGACAGCTTGAGGTAGGGGTTTAAACACAGATTTTAAGATTTATCCCATATCAGGCTGTGTGCTGTTGTTTATGTATACTGAAGGTTTTATCACGTGGTGATTATCATTGCCCTGATTACAGTAGCTAAAGCAGCGAGTATGACTCCGCCCCTTCTGTGATAAGCAGCTCATTGTCTATAGACAATGTACATAGAGAGCTTGTTGAGGGCGGAGTTGCCAAATCTTTATTGCCAAATCTAAAAACTCTGATTGTGTTATAATGGCTGCACTGAGTAAACTAAATGATACATCATTGGATTCAGGATCTCTTTAACTGCATTACGCTGCTCTCAGATGAGGAAGCAAAAACCTAGTAACAGATTCCCTTTATAGGGGTTTCTCATAAATTAATATGACAAACCAATAAATGTGTAATATGTGGGGACTCTTGAGAGCATGTTTAGGTCGGGGAGCTGACCATTACATAAAATTCAGAAACAGTTGAATGCTCTGAGAACTCTCTGCTGGAAACAAGTCATTTATTGCCTAGCTGGATGAAAGGTTGTGATCGACCATTGACCGCTGCGCTTTATGCTGAACTTTACAGCACTTTTAGGAATATCGCATCATGTTAGAGTGCTGCTTATGCAAGTCTGACTTGATACGACAAGCATGCCACATCTCATATCTCCCTAGACCTATTTTTATTGTAGACATGTCTGCACAATGTTCAGCGCCTGCTAGGGTCACTGTCTCTTACCGTTATTTGGACATATTGACAAACCTCAGCTTTAAGTACTTAAAAGAAAAACTAGATAATCACTGGCTTCCATGCTACAATCGCGGGTCCTCAGAACACACTAAACCATAGTAGTAGAATATGTGTCTCTGATAAGCAATAGTACAGTTTAAAAGCAAACTTTTTGGTGGGGGGGGGGGAAATCACAGGGAGTAGAAGAACAAATATTCCTTATTTTATTTAAAGAATCATAAAGGCCTAAAGTTCTTTTCACACATGTGTCGAGCACTACAATTTATAGCCTACTGTGATCCACAGAGCATTTTCAGAATAAGGATTCTGGGCCCTTCAGGTAAAAATCGCAGGTTATTCCGAACACCGGCTTTAATCTGGCTTCCAATTACAGATTTCTCAGCAATGTGCAAGCTTCGAAATAAAGTCCTACACTAGATGGAGAGTTAATCCAAAGCTGATTTGCTAGTCCATGTTCTTGAAGTACCCGTACTCCATGCTTGCTTCTTTTCAATATCAGACCTGTATTTCTTGTAAGTGCCTTTTCTGAACCTTAAAATCAGCACTTGTCAAATGTAGAGACATTAATTGTCTTCATCAGATAAGAATGCAAAGCTTAATCTCTACTCGTGCTTTCCAATGTCTTTTAGGCATCCTGTTAGATTTTGTACCCATTATGGCCCTGCTAGCAGGAGAAGAATATGACAGAAACTGATCAGAATTACATGATGGTTATTATTCCGGCTGATAATGGCACTTAGCAATCATGTGCAACTTGATTGTCAAGTATACAATTACCCAATTACAATTGGTGCGGTGGCAACTGAACCACACCATACAATATCACAGCTACAGTACATTGTCTGCCCTTTACATGCTCCTCAGGTACGAAGAACTGTCTGAGGTGCCCAGCCCAAAATCCAACGTTCCTAGTTCTTGATTTATGCCATTGTTTCATTAAAAATGCTGCATTCTTACAGCTTTTGGTAGTGGCTGTTCCAATCTCTTTATAAAATCTTAGGATCCAATTCCTTAAGACTGGCGTTTTGCAGGCCAGTCTTAAGGAAGGGACGTTTGGAGTAGGATGTCCTGAATTCATTAGGATTCACACACCAATTAAAAAATGTTGCCAAATTTTCTAAGTGACGTGCGCCTCCATGCACCTTGCCAGGAATGCTACTCTAGTCAGGGACTAGAGGTCTAGAGTAACGTTTCTAGAATAAAAAACACCACCACTATTGATGAATTTGATGGGTGGGCCTTGCCATGGACCGTCCCGGCTCCTACCCAGCTCCCCTCATTTTGGTAGAGATACCCAAAACTGGCCAAAATTTGCTACAATTTTGTGACTATTTGAAGTGTTTTATGCCTGTTCAATGCCTATATTCACCAACATAGATCACCAAAGGGTGCAGCAGACTTCCTGGATGAAGACTGAGTTGGCACCAGTGCACAATACTTATGAAACAACCACTCAAACACCTACCAATTCATGGAAGGAGTTGTCACCTAGTATTAGCAATGCGCATGGATAAGGCTCGTATTGGGCACCAGTCACACAGACATAATGCGCAGTGTCTGGCTTACAGCCAATTAGTGATGACCATACTATTAGATCAGGTGGTCTTATCGGGACTATATGAGTACACCACATAATAGAAGCTTGTAAACCAACCAGTCCCTTTGGAAGGAGGGTAAAAAATTAAAGCAAAAAAATGGAAATGCACTGGTCATGAAGGGGTTACACTGCCTCTATGATATATTTATTAATTATACAGCTGAAACAATTATTTTCCATAAAAATATAGGCTTATGTGTTTTCATGTTGATTGCATCCTTATCATGACCATATCACAGTCAAAATTGTTAAGAAAATACCAGAGCGTCTAACATTAAGAAATCATTACAAATGTTTTCCCCCACAATTTGTATAGCAGATATTTTGAAACCTGAATTAATAAATTATTATTTTTGCCAATTCTCTTCTAAGAATAATAAAAATTGATGCAAGTAATCCAGTCACTGACATTGTTATGAAGCACAGGAAAAGATGCTTGGGGCAAGCCTTGGAAGAAGTTCAGACCAGTTTTAGATTGTATTAAATGAAATTAGAAACATACTTTACATAACCGACATTGTGGGGACTGTGGGTGCTGTGTGTCGGACACATGTTTTGATACAGAAGGTTATCGGATTTTGTGCAAATGATTATGGAACAGTTCCTCATTTACAGCCTTACGTGTTTTTGGAAAATTGCCAATTGCCTTTTCAATGCTAAACAGGTGAAACAGGTATTTCTTCTCGGTGCCTGGACACTTCAGAGCCCCAAAAACAAAAGATAGATGATCCCGCACATGTGAAGTAACTAACCTCATCCCATTGATCTCATATAAAAATCTCAGTAGCATGGCTTGAACCAGTAAACTTTGGATAAACCAGCATTGTTTGCAAGAACAGTAAAAGGAGGAAAGTACATGATGATGCTTAATACTTAAAGTGAACCTGTCACCAGGTTTGGCCGATACGAGTTACGGCCACCACCTTTCAGGGCTGATATACAACATTCAATAATGCTGTATATCTGACCCCAACCCGACCTGTAAGAGAAGAAAAATAACTTTTATTATACTCACCTGGGGGGCGGTCTGGTCCGGCGACTTATTTTTCTTTTATCCGCGTCATCCTGCTTGCTTCTTGTGGATGACATGTCTCTTCCTCATCCACACAGTCTCATCGGCACAGCGCTTTTGCGCATTCGTACTTCTCTGCCCTGTTGAGGGCAGAGCAAAGTACTGCAGTGCACATGCAGCGGGGGGTTCCCTGAAAAATGCCCACAGGAAAATTGCCCACAGGAAAATTGCCCACATGAAAAATGCCCACAGGAAAATTGCCCACACAGAAAATTGCCCACACAGAAAATTGCCCACACGGAAAATTCCCCACACGGAAAATTGCCCACACAGAAATTTGCCCACACAGAAAATTGCCCACATGGAAAATTGCCCATATGGAATGGAAAATTGCCAATTGCAGCATTACAAAGTTTCAGATCTATGATATTTGAGGTGAAAGGTGAGGATGTTCACATGATATGTGATCAACTTGTGATTTACAGCTGACCTAGTGCAGTGGCAGTGAATCTGGGGCATGCACTTCCTTCCCTGTCCACTTATGACTACCAAGAGTAAGAGTGAACAGATCCTACCTAGTTATGTATCATACACATATACTGCAGGTGCAGGCAGGCACAGGATGGAAGGAAATGCAGAGTGGATTTGAATGAGGGTATGTGCACACGTAGAATGATCATCTGTGGATTTTTCTGCAGCGGATTTGATAAATCCACAGGGCAATAACTGCGCATTTTTCCTGCGGATTTATTGTGGATTTACTGCGGAATTACCGCGGTTTTTGTGCGGATTCCACCTGCGGTTTTACACCTGCGGTTTTCTATTATGGAGCAGGTGTAAAACCGCTGCGGATTCCGCACAAAGAATTGACATGCTGCGAAATGTAACCCGCAGCGTTTCCAATGCGTTTTTTTCCGCATGTGCATTGTACAGTACATTGTACTGTAAACGCATGGGAAACCTCTGCAGACCCGCAGCTGCGGAAACGCTGCGGATCCGCAGCAAAATCCGCAGCAAAATCCGCAGCGTGTGAACATAGCCTAAGGGTCTCTAGGCCCAGACACACCACAATGAGAGTAGAATTATTGTTAGCACAGTGGAATGACAACTGTTGTGAATTTGGATTCTGGGCTCCCCCGGTGGCCGCTTGTGGAATTGGACTTGTCATCCTCTTTCCTGTTTCACCTGGTTCCATCAGTAGTGGGTGTCGCTATTTAAGCTCATTTCTCTGGTGGTTTCTTGCCGGTCAACAATGTTATCTGATGCCTCTCAGTGCTTGTTCCTGCTTCTGACAACTACTAGATAAGTTGGACTTTTGTCCATGTTTCGTTTTGCCTATTTGTTCCAGTTCACAGCTGAAGTTTTGTTACTGTGTCTGGAAAGCTCTCGTTGATCAGGGATTGCTACTCTGGCGTTATGAGTTAATGCCAGAGTTTAAGGTAATCTCTGGATGGTGTTTTGTTAGTGTTTTTCTGCTGACCATGAAAGTATACTATCTGTCTTCTGCTATCTAGTAAGCGGACCTCAAATTTGCTAAGACTATTTTCCTGCTGCGTTTGTTGTTTCATCTGAACTCACCGTCATTATATGTGGGGGGCTACTGTCTTCTTTGGAATATTTCTCTAGAGGTGAGCCAGGTCTTATATTTCCCTCTGCTAGCTATTTAGGTCTTAGGCCAGAGCTGGGCATCTAGCGATAAATAGGAAATGCTACCTGGCTATTTCTAGTTGCGCGGCAGGCTTAGTTCATGGTCAGTATAGTTCCATCTTCCGAGAGCTTGTCCCTCTATAGGCTTGCTATGATCTCTGCCTGCAGAGATCATGACAGTTTGACCGGCCAATAAAGTGTTAAAGACCCAGGTTGAGAAAGGAGAGTTATAAGAAGTCTGCTGGAAATTTTTTTTTTTTTTTTTCCTCCAGTCTGCCTTGCTGCAGTCTTTTTTCTCTCTCTCCTCCTAATCTCTGTATGGCTCTGTGTGCACCTGACAATAATGGATCTTCAGAGTGTAACTGCGGGTTTGAATAATCTCATCACGAAAGTACAAAATTTACAAGATTTTGTGGTACATGCTCCAGTATCTGAGCCGAGAATTCCTTTGCCGGAGTTCTTCACAGGGAATAGAGCTAGCTTCCAGAATTTCCGAAATAATTGTAAGCTTTATTTGTCCCTGAAGTCTCGTTCAGCTGGAGACCCTGCTCAGCAGGTTAGGATTGTGATTTCCTTGCTCAGGGGTGACCCTCAAGATTGGGCCTTCTCATTGCCAGCAGGGGATCCTGCATTGCGCGATGTGGATGCGTTTTTTCTGGCCTTGGGCTTGCTTTATGAGGAACCTCATTTGGAACTTCAGGCAGAAAAAACTTTGATGGCACTATCTCAGGGGCAAGACGAAGCTGAGGTTTACTGCCAAAAATTCCGTAAATGGTCTGTGCTTACTCAGTGGAATGAGTGCGCCTTGGCGGCAACTTTCAGAGAAGGTCTCTCTGATGCCGTTAAGGATGTTATGGTGGGGTTCCCTGTGCCTGCAGGTCTGAATGAGTCCATGACAATGGCTATTCAGATTGATAGGCGTCTGCGGGAGCGCAAACCGGTGCACCATCTGGCGGTGTCTATGGAAAAGACGCCAGAAAGTATGCAGTGTGATAGAATTCTGTCCAGGAGCGAGCGACAGAATTTTAGACGGAAGAATGGATTGTGCTTCTATTGTGGGGATTCTACTCATGTTATATCAGCATGCTCTAGGCGTACAAAGAAGCTTGATAAGTCTGTTTCCATTGGCACCATTCAGTCTAAGTTTATTTTGTCTGTAACCCTGATTTGCTCTTTGTCATCCATTGCCACGGACGCCTATGTTGACTCTGGCGCCGCTCTGAGTCTTATGGATTGGTCCTTTGCCAATCGTTGTGGTTTTGATTTAGAGCCTTTGGAGACTCTTATTCCTCTGAAGGGGATTGACTCCACCCCATTGGCTAATAATAAACCACAATACTGGACACAAGTAACCATGCGTATCAATCCGGATCACCAGGAGATTATTCGTTTCCTGGTGCTGTATAATTTACATGACGATTTGGTACTGGGATTGCCATGGTTGCAGTCTCACAATCCAGTCTTGGACTGGAGAGCAATGTCTGTGTTGAGCTGGGGATGTAAGGGTATTCATGGGGACTTACCTTTGGTTTCTATTTCGTCGTCCATTCCCTCTGAAGTCCCTGAGTTCCTCTCTGATTATCAAGACGTCTTTGACGAACCCAAGCTTGGGTCGTTACCTCCGCACCGTGAGTGCGATTGTGCCATAGATTTGATACCGGGTTGCAAATATCCAAAGGGTCGTTTGTTTAATCTGTCTGTGCCGGAACATGCTGCTATGCGGGAATATATAAAGGAGTCTTTGGAAAAGGGACATATTCGTCCATCTTCTTCTCCCTTGGGAGCTGGGTTTTTCTTTGTCTCAAAAAAGGACGGCTCTTTGAGACCATGTATTGATTATCGGCTTCTGAATAAGATCACTGTTAAGTATCAATATCCGTTGCCATTGCTTACTGATTTGTTTGCTCGTATAGAGGGTGCTAAGTGGTTCTCTAAAATTGATCTTCGTGGGGCGTATAATTTGGTGCGGATCAGGCAGGGGGATGAGTGGAAGACCGCATTTAATACGCCCGAGGGCCACTTTGAGTATTTGGTCATGCCTTTTGGTCTTTCTAATGCCCCTTCAGTTTTCCAGTCTTTTATGCATGATATTTTCCGCGATTTTTTGGATAAATTTATGATAATATATCTGGATGATATTCTGATTTTTTCTGATGACTGGGACTCTCATGTCCAGCAGGTCAGGAGAGTTTTTCAGGTTCTGCGGTCTAATTCTTTATGTGTGAAGGGGTCTAAGTGCGTTTTTGGGGTCCAGAAAATTTCCTTTTTGGGGTATATTTTTTCTCCCTCTTCCATTGAGATGGATCCCGTCAAGGTGCAAGCTATTTGTGACTGGACTCAGCCCTCCTCTCTTAAGGGTCTTCAGAGATTTTTGGGCTTTGCCAACTTTTACCGCCGATTTATTGCTGGTTTTTCGGATGTCGTTAAACCACTGACTGATTTGACCAGACATGGCGCTGATGTTGCTAATTGGTCCCCTCATGCTGTAGAGGCCTTTCAGGAGCTTAAGCACCGTTTTGCCTCTGCCCCTGTGTTACGTCAGCCTGATGTGAATCTGCCTTTTCAGGTTGAGGTTGACGCTTCGGAGATCGGAGCTGGGGCAGTGTTGTCGCAGAAAGGTTCCGACTGCTCCGTCATTAGGCCTTGTGCCTTCTTTTCTCGCAAATTTTCGCCCGCAGAGCGGAATTATGATGTTGGGAATAGGGAGCTTTTGGCCATGAAGTGGGCGTTTGAGGAGTGGCGCCATTGGCTGGAGGGGGCTAAGCATCAGGTGGTGGTATTGACTGACCACAAAAATTTGATTTATCTTGAGACTGCCAGGCGCCTGAATCCTAGACAGGCGCGCTGGTCTTTATTTTTTTCTCGCTTTAATTTTGTGGTGTCATACCTACCGGGTTCTAAGAATGTTAAGGCTGATGCCCTTTCTAGGAGTTTTGACCCGGACTCTCCTGGTAATGCTGAACCCACAGGTATCCTTAGGGAGGGAGTAATTTTGTCGGCCGTTTCTCCTGATCTGCGGCGGTCCTTGCAAGAGTTTCAGGCGGATAGACCGGATCGTTGTCCGCCTGATAGACTGTTTGTTCCGGATGATTGGACCAGTAGAGTCATCTCTGAGGTACATTCTTCAGCATTGGCAGGTCATCCCGGAATTTTTGGTACCAGGGATTTGGTGGCAAGATCCTTCTGGTGGCCTTCCCTGTCACGAGATGTGCGAGTCTTTGTGCAGTCATGTGACATTTGTGCTCGGGCCAAGTCTTGTAGTTCTCGGGCTAGCGGACTGCTGTTGCCCTTGCCTATTCCTAAGAGGCCTTGGACACACATCTCGATGGATTTTATTTCAGATCTGCCTGTTTCCCAGAAGATGTCTGTCATCTGGGTGGTCTGTGACCGTTTCTCTAAAATGGTCCATTTGGTTCCTCTGCCCAAGTTGCCTTCTTCTTCTGAGTTGGTTCCTCTGTTTTTTCAGAATGTTGTCCGATTGCACGGTATTCCTGAGAATATTGTTTCTGACAGAGGTACCCAATTTGTGTCTAGATTTTGGCGGGCATTCTGTGCTAGGATGGGCATAGATTTGTCTTTTTCATCTGCTTTTCACCCTCAGACTAATGGCCAGACCGAGCGGACTAATCAGACCCTGGAGACATATCTGAGGTGTTTTGTCTCTGCTGACCGGGATGATTGGGTTGCTTTTTTGCCATTGGCAGAGTTCGCCCTCAATAATCGGGCCAGCTCTTCCACCTTGGTGTCCCCGTTTTTCTGTAATTCGGGGTTTCACCCTCGATTTTCCTCCGGTCAGGTGGAATCCTCGGATTGTCCTGGAGTGGATGCGGTGGTGGAGAGATTGCATCACATCTGGGGGCAGGTTATGGACAATTTGAAGTTGTCCCAGGAGAAGACTCAGCGTTTTGCCAACCGTCATCGTCGTGTTGGTTCTCGGCTTTGTGTTGGAGATTTGGTGTGGTTGTCTTCTCGTTTTGTCCCTATGAGGGTCTCTTCTCCTAAGTTTAAACCTCGTTTCATCGGCCCTTATAGAATATTGGAGATTCTTAATCCTGTTTCTTTCCGTTTGGACCTCCCTGCGTCCTTTTCCATTCATAACGTTTTTCATCGGTCGTTATTGCGCAGGTATGAGGTACCTGTTGTACCTTCAGTTGAGCCTCCTGCTCCGGTGTTGGTTGAGGGTGAGTTGGAGTACGTTGTGGAGAAAATTTTGGACTCTCGTGTTTCCAGACGGAGACTCCAGTATCTGGTCAACTGGAAGGGTTACGGCCAGGAGGATAATTCTTGGGTCAATGCATCTGATGTTCATGCTTCTGATCTTGTTCGTGCCTTCCATAGGGCTCATCCTGGTCGCCCTGGTGGATCTGGTGAGGGTTCGGTGCCCCCTCCTTGAGGGGGGGGTACTGTTGTGAATTTGGATTCTGGGCTCCCCCGGTGGCCGCTTGTGGAATTGGACTTGTCATCCTCTTTCCTGTTTCACCTGGTTCCATCAGTAGTGGGTGTCGCTATTTAAGCTCATTTCTCTGGTGGTTTCTTGCCGGTCAACAATGTTATCTGATGCCTCTCAGTGCTTGTTCCTGCTTCTGACAACTACTAGATAAGTTGGACTTTTGTCCATGTTTCGTTTTGCCTATTTGTTCCAGTTCACAGCTGAAGTTTTGTTACTGTGTCTGGAAAGCTCTCGTTGATCAGGGATTGCTACTCTGGCGTTATGAGTTAATGCCAGAGTTTAAGGTAATCTCTGGATGGTGTTTTGTTAGTGTTTTTCTGCTGACCATGAAAGTATACTATCTGTCTTCTGCTATCTAGTAAGCGGACCTCAAATTTGCTAAGACTATTTTCCTGCTGCGTTTGTTGTTTCATCTGAACTCACCGTCATTATATGTGGGGGGCTACTGTCTTCTTTGGAATATTTCTCTAGAGGTGAGCCAGGTCTTATATTTCCCTCTGCTAGCTATTTAGGTCTTAGGCCAGAGCTGGGCATCTAGCGATAAATAGGAAATGCTACCTGGCTATTTCTAGTTGCGCGGCAGGCTTAGTTCATGGTCAGTATAGTTCCATCTTCCGAGAGCTTGTCCCTCTATAGGCTTGCTATGATCTCTGCCTGCAGAGATCATGACAGACAACTCCTAAGAACAGAACCCGTACTCTGGGACTAGGGATGAGTGAACCAAACCTGGAGAAGTAAACTGGGCCCAGAGACCTTTGTTGAAATCCATTCTGCATTTTCTTTGCTGCCTGAGTTGTGCTGTATTGTATTTCAATGGAGCCCATGGAAGTCAAGGACAATCACCCGGCAGCTAGTTATTTGCAGGTTTGCAATGATTGTTTAATAAACTTAAGTTATTGTTGTTATTAGAACTCCTTAATAAACTGTTCTTAATAAACTTGTTGGTAGTTTTTTATGTGGGCAATCTTTGCCGACATTCTTCTGTGCTGCAGAGCATCTCACCTATAATTCTATACTATTCTCCGTTCTGCAGAGCATCTCACGTATACCTGCATACTATCCCCCTGTCATGCAGAGCCTTTAACCTATGATCTTTGCTATTCTCTGTCCTGCATAGCAACTCACCTATAATTCTTTATTTTTCTTCTGCCCTGCAGAGTATCTCACGTATACCTGCATAATATCCCCTTGACCTGCAGAGCATTTAACCTATATCTCTTTGCTATTCTGTCCTGCAGAACATCTCACCTATAATTCTATATTATTATCCTGCCATGCAGAGCATCTCACGTATACCTGCATACTATCCCCCTGTCCTGCAAGAGCATTTAACCTATATATATTTGCTATTCTCTGTCCTGCAGAGCATCTCACCTACAATTCTATATTATTCTTCTGCCCTGCAGAGCATCTCATGTATACCTGCATACTATTCCCCTGTCCTGCAGAGCATTTAACCTATAGGTCTTTGCTATTCTCTGTCCTGCAGAGCATCTCACCTATTATATATTATTCTTCTGCCCTGCAGAGCATCTCATGTGTACATGCATATACTTTCCCCCTGTCCTACAGAGCATTTAACCTATAATTCAGCCTGTGGGCAATTTTCTGTGGGCATTCTTCACCTTGCACCTCAAATATCATGGATCTGAAACTTTGTGATGCTGCAATTGGCAATTTTGTGTGGGCAATTTTCCGTGTGGGCAATTTTCCATGTGGGCAAATTTCTGTGTGGGCAATTTTCCGTGTGGGCAATTTTCCGTGTGGGCAATTTTCCGTGTGGGCAAATTTCCGTGTGGGCAATTTTCCGTGTGGGCAATTTTCCATGTGGGCAATTTTCCTTTGGGCATTTTTCCTGTGGGCAATTTTCCTGTGGGCATTTTTCTGGTCACCGCGGCGGGGCTATTTAACCCCTCCCGGCGCCTGTGCACTGCAGTACTTTACTCTGCCCTCAACAGGACAGAGAAGTGCACCTGCGCAGGAGCTTGGTGCCAAGGAGTCACGTCATCCACACGAAGCAAGCAGGAGGGTGGCATTGCCAGAAGAAGGAAGGCGCCGGACCAAGACGAGCGACACCCATCGGACCGGACCGCCCCGCAGGTAAGTATAATAAAAATAATAAGAGTTATTTTTCTTCTCTTGCAGGTAGGGTTGGGGCAGATATACAGCATTATAGAATGCTGTATATCAGCCATGAAAGGAGATGGCCGAATCTGTTATCAGCCAAACCTGTTGACAGGTTCCCTTTAAATAGGAGCCAGAAGGAAGCAAGAAAATACAGTATTATGCTTAGTATATACAGTCCCCAACACACATTGTATTTCCTGGGCAATAAATACTGAAAACGCAGCTATCAAGTCAAGGACTTGTTTGTTTTAAAGAAAAAAAAAATTGAATAAGCTCTTATGAAAAATAACTGTTGGCTGAGGATTTCTTAGGTCATGAATTTTATAGAACAAGAAGCATGGAAATATAAAGAGAATAACAAATTCAGGGTAATAATAAAGTACATGGCAGAGTGTTAAATAACACAAATATTATTCTGAACTTCTACTTGGACACTGCAGCTGACAATAATTAATGCCTTAGCATTGACCGCCGTACATGCAGCGCGGGTAGCAGCTTTGTTGCCTCGCCATCACCCAACAGTAACTAATGCGAATAGGGATAGCGCTGATTGCACTAATTCGATCTTTTAAGTATCTAAAAGTCTTCAAGATGGCAGCTATCACTTCTGACGGACACTAGCACCCCACATAACATGATCGTGAAGTACTGAACAGCTGCCATGTGGCCGAGCTTCACAAGTGATCGTCCATTTCACAATTTGCTATAAGACTATTGTATAGCAGTATATTGCACGGGCAATCAAGTGATTGGAGACTCAAGTCCCTGATAGGACTAAGTAAAAATAATAGAGTTTAAATATAAACCAAGCCCCTTTTCCTCAAACATAAACTAACCGTGTATCTGCAGGTAAATGGTGTTCGAAAGTGCCAGGCTTCCTTTAATTTAGGCTTTTATTTAAAAATTCTTGTAATTCTTATTTCTGAATCTCCACATAAAAAATCTTAAAACATTTGGGTTTTGACACTGGCCGGCAATGCAGGTACATTCCTGTTAATTTCAGTTGCCGTAGAGTACACTTGTACTCCTGCACTATCGTTACAGAAAATGTCTCTAATAATTCTCGTGCCCAAAGAAGGTGTTAATTAAAAAAATATCTACAACAATTAAGAAAAAAAGTAAAAACTTTATGTTCTACAGACATACAACTAATTAATAAAATTGAAATCAAACCCATAACACATTTTCACTTTAACAAACAGTCAACACAGACCATCAGTTACAGTTTATGGTGCTGCATTGTAAGGCTAGATTGACATTTTCTTTGCTCCTCCAGAAAAAAAAAGAGTGCAGCTTGATGGGCTATCGTTTCCAACAAAATGATAGACACCCTGATAGATACCTGATAGATCGGATTCTATCCAATGGTCCATGGGGCGCCATTGGTGCCTGTCATGTAATGGATCCAGCACTGCCATTATTTTCAGTTTTCCATCCTTATAATGGAAGAACAAGGATGGATATAAACCTGCCATTCCTAAATAAGAGTGAAATGATTGACAACTGTAACATTCAGCTGAAAATTAAAGAGCTATCTTGTATGGTTTTGTTGCATCTACAGAATTATTTTTTCGATAATATTAGCAGATTGCAGTTAATGTATTTCCATACAAGAATTGTCTAACTGAGCAATGTTTTTGGGTATATAACCGGAGATAACTATCCTTTAGACTTGTGCTGGCAGCTAGAAGTCACCTGCATAATCCAAGAGGGGTCATGGAAAACTTCATGGCAACTTCTTGTGAAAGGTGGTATATAGTGTTGAGCGATACCGTCCGATACTTGAAAGTATCGGTATCGGAAAGTATCGGCCGATACCGGCAAAGTATCGGATCCAATCCGATACCGATACCCGATACCAATACAAGTCAATGGGACTCAAGTATCGGACGGTATTCCTGATGGTTCCCAGGGTCTGAAGGAGAGGAAACTCTCCTTCAGGCCCTGGGATCCATATTAATGTGTAAAAGAAAGAATTAAAATAAAAAATATTGCTATACTCACCTCTCCGACGCAGCCTGGACCTCAGCGAGGGAACCGGCAGCGTTGTTTGTTTAAAATTCGCGCTTTTACTTGGTTACGTGAAGTCCCGGCTTGTGATTGGTCAGGGCGGCCATGTTGCCGGGACGCGGACCAATCACAGCAAGCCGTGACGAAATTACGTCACGGCTTGCTGTGATTGGTCCGCGTCCCGGCAACATGGCCGCCATTAACCAATCACAAGCCGTGACGTCACGGGAGGCTGGACACGCGCGCTTTTTAAAATGGGCGCGTGTCCAGCCTCCCGTGACGTCCCGGCTTGTGATTGGTTGCGCCGCGGTCAACCAATCACAAGCCGGGAGGCTTGTATAATACATCAGCTGAGAGGTGATACATGGGAATGTGAGACACATCCTGCAAATTCGACCAAACTTATTATGCAACAATTGATGTTTTGACAACATTGGCAGTTTCCCCTTGTTTGGTTTAGTTCATCCTCACTCATTTTGTGCGCCGCGGTCAACCAATCACAAGCCGGGAGGCTGGACACGCGCGCATTTTAAAATTTTAAAATGGGCGCGTGTCCAGCCTCCCGTGACGTCCCGGCTTGTGATTGGTTGCGCCGCGGTCAACCAATCACAAGCCGGGAGGCTGGACACGCGCGCATTTTAAAATTTTAAAATGCGCGCGTGTCCAGCCTCCCGGCTTGTGATTGGTTGATCGCGGCGCAACCAATCACAAGCCGGGACGTCACGGGAGGCTGGACACGCGCCCATTTTAAAATGCGCGCGTATCCAGCCTCCCATGACGTCACGGCTTGTGATTGGTTGCGTCTCCCATGTGACTGCGACGCAGCCAATCACAAAGCCGGGACGTAATTTTAAAATCCTTAAGGACCTGAAATTACGTCACGGCTTGCTGTGATTGGTTGCGTCGCCCATGTGACTGCGACGCAACCAATCACAACGCCGGAACGTAATTTTAAAATCCTGAAGGACCTGAAATTACGTCACGGCTTGCTGTGATTGGTTGCGTCCCGGTCACATGGGCGGCACGCAACCAATCACAAGCCGGGACTCACGTAAAGGAAAGAAAAGCGCGAATTTTAAACAAAGAACGCTGCCGCTTCCCTCGGTAAGGTGCAGGCTGCGTCGGAGAGGTGAGTATAGCAATATTTTTTATTTTAATTCTCTCTTTTACACATTTTTACATTAATGTTGTTTCGATACCGATACCCGATATCACAAAAATATCGGATCTCGGTATCGGAATTCCGATACAGCAAGTATCGGCCGATACCCGATACTTGCAGTATCGGAATGCTCAACACTAGTGGTATATGGTGGGTGGTACTAAGATAATGTACCAACACAATCTCTGAAATGGTGGCAAGGAAAATAAGTCACAGGCATGGATGCTAGGAGTAATCATTTTAGTTTGAATACACCAACCAATGTTTCATTAAGATTATGGGGATCCAGTAAGACAGACACATCTGTATTGCTAAGTAAAAGTTGGTCAAAACTTACCAATGCTTTACAGAGAAGCTGTCAGTACAATTTAGCAATGTAAAAACATGTCCATATGGGTAGGGTCTTCTTCTCCTGCTCTGACCCCTCTGAGCGCCTCTGATGTTTCACTGACAGGTCTGTGATTTTCCAGTAAACTTGACTTCTGTTGGAAATTTTGCACCGCCGCCATCATTGGCATGAGTGACGTGCACAGTTTGACTTCACGGCTGGGCTACAATAAAATGTTGCTGGAGGTGACGCATGTGCACATTGAGATTTCAGCTCAATGAAGATATATCATAGTGCCACCTCTGATTTTCAGATCTGTGAGCTGTCATTGAAACACCGGAGGCAGACAGAGGGGCCAGAAGAGGAGTAGAAGACTCTACCAACAGTAATGCCGATTAAACAAGAACCAAAGAGCAGATTTTTTCACCAGAGATAACAATTTAAGCAGTATAACCGCGCCACTATGGCCATGTCTTTCCATTGCTCAGGGTTGCCAGCCATCCAGAAATTCCAGAAGAGTCCGTAAAAACAGGACACTTTTTTACCTTGTTCATTAAAAAAAGTTTAAGGCAACCATAATTACAAATTATTTTGACAGTAATTTTCATAAATTTTATAGATCACAGTGAATCCAGCTGATGTCTTTTTATTAGAATTATGAGCTGTAGACATGGATCACTCGTAATTATAATGATTTAATATGGTTTTACAAAGTGTCCATAAAAAATATTGTCCGTGATTTTTTTATAAGCTGTTCCGAAAAAATATAAAGTCAAGTTGTCAACCCTGGAGCCTATCACTGACACATACAACTTTAATTAAGTCATTTTACTTGCAATTATATCCATTAATCCACTGGAATGTGTGGTCTCTTACATTTTTAAAACCTTGACCCTAATGAAAGAAAAAAATTAAAAGATTTGGGGGGCATGTCACATGCATGGAAATACCTTTATCACTGAATGTGGCGTATTACATCCCAGGCCTGAACAGTGCTTTTGTGGCCCATTGTAATATGTCTTAATTTAAAAAAAAAAAAATCTTTATCCTTATGATCGATTCCATAAAAGCTATTTTTTATTTAAAGATTTAAAAAGTCACTTAGTTAATTCTAAGAGGTTTCTTCTTTAATTAAGAGGATATTTCACAGTAACTGTGCAATTCATGTGCTAACACAACTTTACCTATTTCTCACGCACATTCATTTGCTGTAGAAAAGGGAATTAGGCAAGCACAATGTCATCTTATCACAGCGTATTTTACACTTTAGAACACTTGGTTATAACAAAACCGAGTAATAAAGAATAACTTTACGCCATTATTTGGTTATAAATAATAATTCTGGTTTTTTTATTTCTGTTGAATTGTGCTTGATACCTATCGTTTCGGAACTAGTAATAAAGCTAACCGCGGTTCAGAAAGAGCAATCTGTAACAATGTCACTTCTAGTATTAAATCTCGACAAAAAGGCATCATGGTGACACCAAGATAGACGCATGGACCGTCTATTTAACATCCATCCCCCAGTGAGTCTCATCCCCAAGAGCAGCAGATGATCAGGACGAAAGAAACAAAGGACAACGTAAGAACGAACAAAAAAAAAAGCAACCCGGCTTTTACAAAAACAATCACTTGCATGGTCTGAAAAGAACCTAAGAGCACTTTGCTGTATGGATAAATTGATGCTCAGTCCTATCTCGCTTCCTGTTTTTCAGCTGTATAGAGGAACTGAAGTGGTGGTGGTCGGAGAAAGGAAAAATGAAAACGTCGGGAGGGGGGCAAAGAAAGAGCGAGCTTGGAGAAGTATTCTGCTAAGCAAGTCCTTGTTCCTCTGCAGCCAGCTATTAGCCAGCTCAATAAAAAAGACAGCAAGCGAGCCTTGCAGTCATTGAGTGCCAATTAATGTCTAAAATGCAGAATGGAATGGAGAGTATTATGCAAGCAGAAGGAAAAAACAATGTGAGTGCCCTTTACCTTATTGTGACCTTTTAGGTCGTACGCAAGTAATTTGGATATGTCTGTATCAAAAAAACAAAGAAACCAAGGTCACATAGGCAAGATTTAGATGTACCTACTTAATGCTAGACAGTAACTCTTGTACCCTTCTAAAACATAACATTTCACTTTCTATATGCATAGTCATTTAAATTCTGGTTAACAGGTGTGAAATATTTTTGTCTGATTTTTTTTTATTCAAGTATAAGCCAAACTGATGAAAAACTGTAGTGGAATTTTGCTAGAAATCATTATTTGTATTCAACATTCGGAGTATGACATGTAACAATAAAAATAGAAAAATCACACTAAATACTAGAGGCGTGTTCTCGTCTAAGGGTGCATTCATGTGTTCCACTAACGATAGTCTTACTTGGTTTTGGCTTGGGTTTTGTTGGTGAGATTCTGATAAAACAGGTCAAGGAGCTCCATTAGAACAAGCACTGAGGATTTCCCACAGGAAGAAGCCTGTGGCCGATTCTAATAAAGCAATACTAATTAGATCACTTGTACGGTATTAACGAAATCATGACCTGTTGGGGTTCCTTGTCGACTACAACGGAGAAACACTGAAATAGATAATTTTCTGTAGGCATGTATTAATGAGTTAGAATTATCTTATCCAGTGGTAAATTAAATTGTCTGTTTCATACAATTCATGTAAAAGCGAAATGGCAATGCTTGAACAGCTGTGTCATGGGGCTTCAATACGTATTTCTAACAATAAGATGCACAATTTTATAGTAATGTAAAAATTGAGGCAAATTTATAAAAATGGTGCAGATGACAAGGCGCAATGTGCTTGACATGCTTAAAGGTTAGCCGTTTTAATTTATATTTCATAAATCAATAATACACCTGAAAATAAGCTACTTTGTAAGACGTCATACCAGAGAAATCTGCCACTGTTGATGGGTCATTATCAAAATTCTCTATTCAGTGAAGACAAACATTCCCATTACTGAGATTGGAGATGGCAGAAAGCACTAAAATGCTCAGATGCTCTTTATTCGAACCAAGCAATTCCTAATGCTCGGATGCTCATTTTGAGAAACGAGTATAATGGGAGTCAATGGGAAATCCAAGCATTTTTCCATCAGACCCTACAAGTAGGTCTGGGGGCAGTGAAAATGTTGAAATGGATGGAAAAAGTACTGAATAGAAGGAGAACAGCATGTGGAAGACCCCTGGAAGCATCTCTGAATCCCAGATCGTTGCAGAGAATGATGGTGTCACACTTTTACTCCACAGGAGGTAAAGGAAACCGTGATAGAACTAGAGCCATGAATCCTTGGCATTTGTAGCACATGTGCCATGCCTGGGTTGGATTCGGCACAGGCTTCCACAATGTCCACCCACTGTGCCGTCAGTGAAATATAGGGTCCCTGGCCACAAGTGCTTGTCCACGTGTCGGTCGATAAGTGGACAATCCCAGTAACCGTGTTGGTAAGGACGTGGGTGTTGTTCCTGGACACATGCTGGTACAAGGCGGGGATGTTACACCGATGGAAATAGAGGCGGCTGAGAACTAACTACCAAGGGACCAAATTTGTACACATGTAGTAGGCGAATTTTGTATTTTATTTCAAACCAACAAAATTGCACACAAACCAAGTTCTATAGTATATATGACAAGTCAATTTTTGAACAACCAAATTTGAACACCTGTAGCAGGCCAATTTTGTTTTTTTTTTTGAAACCAACAAAATTTTACACAAAGCAGGTTCTACAGTATACAGGTCCTTCTCAAAAAATTAGCATATAGTGTTAAATTTCATTATTTACCATAATGTAATGATTACAATTAAACTTTCATATACTATAGATTCATTATCCACCAACTGAAATTTGTCAGGTCTTTTATTGTTTTAATACTGATGATTTTGGCATACAACTCCTGATAACCCAAAAAACCTGTCTCAATAAATTAGCATATTTCACCCGACCAATCAAATAAAAGTGTTTTTTAATACCAAACAAAAAAACCATCAAATAATAATGTTCAGTTATGCACTCAATACTTGGTCGGGAATCCTTTGGCAGAAATGACTGCTTCAATGCGGCGTGGCATGGAGGCAATCAGCCTGTGACACTGCTGAGATGTTATGGAGGCCCAGGATGCTTCAATAGCGGCCTTAAGCTCATCCAGAGTGTTGGGTCTTGCGTCTCTCAACTTTCTCTTCACAATATCCCACAGATTCTCTATGGGGTTCAGGTCAGGAGAGTTGGCAGGCCAATTGAGCACAGTAATACCATGGTCAGTAAACCATTTACCAGTGGTTTTGGCACTGTGAGCAGGTGCCAGGTCGTGCTGAAAAATGAAATCTTCATCTCCATAAAGCATTTCAGCCGATGGAAGCATGAAGTGCTCCAAAATCTCCTGATAACTAGCTGCATTGACCCTGCCCTTGATGAAACACAGTGGACCAACACCAGCAGCTGACATGGCACCCCACACCATCACTGACTGTGGGTACTTGACACTGGACTTCAGGCATTTTGGCATTTCCTTCTCCCCAGTCTTCCTCCAGACTCTGGCACCTTGATTTCCGAATGACATGCAAAATTTGCTTTCATCAGAAAAAAGTACTTGGGACCACTTAGCAACAGTCCAGTGCTGCTTCTCTGTAGCCCAGGTCAGGCGCTTCTGCCGCTGTTTATGGTTCAAAAGTGGCTTTACCTGGGGAATGCGGCACCTGTAGCCCATTTCCTGCACACGCCTGTGCACGGTGGCTCTGGATGTTTCCACACCAGACTCAGTCCACTGCTTCCTCAGGTTCCGGTCACCTCTTCTCGTTGTACAGCGTTTTCTGCCACATTGTTTCCTTCCAACAGACTTACCATTGAGGTGCCTTGATACAGCACTCTGGGAACAGCCTATTTGTTGAGAAATTTCTTTCTGGGTCTTACCCTCTTGCTTGAGGGTGTCAATGATGGCCTTCTTGACATCTGTCAGGTCGCTAGTCTTACCCATGATGGGGGTTTTGAGTAATGAACCAGGCAGGGAGTTTTTAAAAGCCTCAGGTATCTTTTGCATGTGTTTAGAGTTAATTAGTTGATTCAGAAGATTAGGGTAATAGGTCATTTAGAGAACCTTTTCTTGATATGCTAATTTATTGAGACAGGTTTTTTGGGTTATCAGGAGTTGTATGCCAAAATCATCAGTATTAAAACAATAAAAGACCTGACAAATTTCAGTTGGTGGATAATGAATCTATAGTATATGAAAGTTTAATTGTAATCATTACATTATGGTAAATAATGAAATTTAACACTATATGCTAATTTTTTGAGAAGGACCTGTATATGTGTATAACAATAATCAATTTTTTAATCAAAAATATTTTGTGAACTGTACCAGGCCAAGCATTTTTAAAAATCTGAACCCACCGTAATTTTACACAAAGCACGTTAATCTGTATGGATGAATAATTTAATCCATAAAAATTTTTTTTAAGGGTTATATTGAGTTTTGCACCAAAAGGTACCTTGTATTGTCCCTTGCACACACTTTTACCTTCCTTATTGTGGTAATGCGATTTTCATGGCATGACTGCACCTCGCCGGCAAGCTGTTACTGGAAGCGTGCATCACTGTTCAGTAAGCGGGTGATTTTTTATAATAGAATAGGGGTGTCTGTCACCGGCCGGGACAGATCTACACCTCATTACCTATATTTTTGAAGTCCTGCGGATCCATTCAAGCAAACTGTGGACATTTCTACACAATCACTTGAAGACGACAAGGACCTGTGACAACGCTCCATGAAAATCGCATTACCACAATAAGGAAGGTAAAAGTGTGTGCAAGGGACAATACAAGGTACCTTTTGGTGCAAATCTCTGTGTTATTTTGAATTATTTTGGATTATTGTTGTTATCATTTGGAAATCTAAGGGGTATTTCTAATGCACCCGCAGCGCAAATATTTTCATTTATAGATTATTGACTTTGGCGTTTTGCCTAATATTGGACTATTTGGTAGGTGGTCATAATATTTGCTGCAGCAGGTCTACTCCATATATTGATTATGCAGCGCCCTTAATTTTTGTTTAATTATATTGAGTTTTATATACCACCGTAATGTAACAAGAACAGCGTTAAAAGGTATGGATGACTAATTGATTTGAATGTTATATGCTACTAAAATGTACCACAAAGCATGTAATATTCTATGGACGAGTAAGTCAAAGTAGAAAAATGTTATAATGCTTTTTGGATTGCTATATACCACCAAAATGTACCACAGAGCATGTAATACTGTATGGATTAGTAATTGAATCGAGAATTTTTTTCTACGCTTTTTGGGGTTTTTATATACCTCAGAAATGTACCACAAAGCGCGTAATACTCTTTGGATGAAAATATAGTCAGTTTTCCCCCACTCCCCCCAAAAATTTGTACACGTGCAGCAGTTACATATTTAGCAATGAACTGCATACCCTACGCCCTGCCTAGAGACTGTATTCTGCGACTCTCCCTGCTCCTGCAACTGTTCCTCCCTAGGTTAAATGTAGAATGTATCTGACAGAAATAGCAAAGCTCAGATTTAGCCCTTAAATGGGCTGTTAGTATAAGAATCAGCAACAGTATCAATGTTAGAGGGCTCTGGTTCGTTCAACTGTGCACACACAGCCCTGTACAAGCAATCTCTCCCTCCAATAAGAACTGTCCCTGAGCTGTGCAATGGCATCAATGTGCCTATCTCGGCGGCGCCTATTCTTTTATAACCTTTTATGATGTCATACGGCCAGCCAATCACAGTAATTTCACTACAAGGATGGCTACGGCATTACAGTGATTTACAGGCAATCCATGCATGCTCATGGTCTGTGTACAGGCACCAAACGTGGGGTGGGGATTCGAGTTTCAAATTCAAGCACTGGCTAATGCTCGCCGAATGCAAAACACATCCGAGCACACAGATGCTCGAGTGATATCCGATTATCACCGAGCACATTCACTCATCCTTAGTTAACAGCCATCATCAGACTGTGGACCATACAAGAAACACAGTACTGATGAAATATGTTTCTCTGGTGTGGATAGATTGGTGCCTGAGTAGGGTTTCAATTCATAATGGTAGATAGATGAAAACTCGGCACTCAGGTAAATGAAGTGAAATAAAACAACAAATAAATCCAAAATCTAACTCCAGAAAATGATTGATGTTTTCGATCCTGTATGTGGACATTAATCAGAAAAATGCAGATTGCTATGGGTGAAGTGAATGAGCTATGAATTGCAACTGTCGTTGCAGACTGTGTGACCGAAACATCAATAATTTTCTGGAGTTACAATAGACATTGATTTCTTTCATTTCACCCTTCTGAGTGTCAAGTTTCATCTATCCACAGCACTGATGAGATGTAGTCAATATCACAAATACCCATTTACATTCAGATACCTTATAGGTGACCTCTTCTCTGAATGTATCATTCTACTTTCATTTCTTCTTTGTCCGGTCCAAACTCCATGATGACTTTTCCCTTCCACAGCTCTTCTCTGAAGACTTCTATCTTCTCTGGTCTTCTTCAGCACATCGCCACATTGTGCCCTTAAAATTAAGAGCATTATTAAAATGCTCCTGAGTAGTGATGAGCGAGTATACTCGTTGCTCGGGTTTTCCCGAGTACACTCGGGTGTCCTCCGAGTATTTGGATATGCTCGGAGATTTTGTTTTTGTCACCGGAGCTGCATGATTTGCGGCTGATAGACAGCTTGAATACATATGGGGATTCCCTAGCAATCGGGCAACACTCACATATACTCAGGCTGGCTAGCAGCTGTAAATCATGCAGCTGCAGCAACAAAAACTAAATCTCCAAGCACCCACAAATACTCGGAGACCACCCAAGCGTGCTCGGGAAAACCCGAGCAACGAGTATACTCGCTCATCACTACTTCTGAGTAAAAAAACCTGTCCATACTAAGCCTCCTAAGGTATATGGCCTCCACATTGTCTGCCTTAATGAAAAATAACCACCCCACTGTCTGCCATTATCAGCTATAACTGCCACACAGTCCATCCTTATGAACCATGACCTATTCCATGGCTGTCCCCACTCCACCGTTTTTTCTTACACTCTCTACAGCTCCACAGTGTCCCACCTGCCATGCTAACTGTTATGACCCCAATGGCGAGGGTCTCAGAGGAACGTGGAAGTCTGCAGAATACAAAAATCCAGCTCATAGGGCAGTGGTAACTGGGTTGACCATATATCTACTCCTAACGCCAACACTAGAAGTAGCCGGGGATCATTCCTACGTTGATTCTAGATGACACGCGCCAGCCGGAGAATCTAGCTACCTCTAGTAGAGGAAAACAAAGACCTTTCTTGCCTCCAGAGAAGGGGACCCCAAAGCTGGATAGAAGCCCCCCACAAATACTGACGGTGAGGTAAGAGGAAATGACAAACACAGAAATGAACCAGGTTTAGCACAGAGAGGCCCGCTTACTGATAGCAGAATAAAGAAAGGTAACTTATATGGTCAACAAAAACCCTATCAAAATCCACACTGGAAATTCAAGAACCCCCGAACCGTCTAACGGTCCGGGGGGAGAACACCAGCCCCCTAGAGCTTCCAGTAAAGGTCAGGATGTAGATTTGGAACAAGCTGGACAAAAATACAAAACCAAAACAAATAGCAAAAAGCAAAAGGCAGACTTAGCTGATATAACTGGAACCAGGATCAGTAGACAAGAGCACAGCAGACTAGCTCTGATAACTACGTTGCCAGGCATTGAACTGAAGGTCCAGGGAGCTTATATAGCAACACCCCTAACTAACGACCCAGGTGCGGATAAAAGGAATGACAGAAAAACCAGAGTCAAAAAAAACTAGTAACCATTAGAGGGAGCAAAAAGCAAATTCACAACAGTACCCCCCCCTTAGTGAGGGGTCACCGAACCCTCACCACGACCACCAGGGCGATCAGGATGAGCGGCATGAAAGGCACGAACTAAATCGGCCGCATGAACATCAGAGGCGACCACCCAGGAATTATCCTCCTGACCATAGCCCTTCCACTTGACCAGGTACTGAAGCCTCCGCCTGGAGAGGCGAGAATCCAAGATCTTCTCCACCACGTACTCCAACTCGCCCTCAACCAACACCGGAGCAGGAGGCTCAGCAGAAGGAACTACAGGCACAATGTACCGCCGCAACAAGGACCTATGAAATACATTGTGAATAGCAAACGACACAGGAAGATCCAGACGAAAAGATACAGGATTAAGGATTTCCAATATCTTGTAAGGCCCAATAAAACGAGGTTTAAATTTGGGAGAGGAGACCTTCATAGGAACAAAGCGGGAAGAAAGCCATACCAAATCCCCAACGCGTAGTCGGGGACCCACACCGCGGCGGCGGTTGGCAAAGCGCTGAGCCTTCTCCTGTGACAACTTCAAGTTGTCCACCACATGATTCCAGATCTGCTGCAACCTATCCACCACAGAATCCACCCCAGGACAGTCAGAAGGCTCCACATGACCCGAAGAAAAGCGAGGATGGAAACCAGAGTTGCAGAAAAAAGGCGAAACCAAGGTGGCGGAACTAGCCCGATTATTAAGGGCAAACTCAGCCAACGGCAAGAATGTCACCCAATCGTCCTGATCAGCAGAGACAAAACACCTCAAATAAGCCACCAAAGTCTGATTGGTTCGCTCCGTCTGTCCATTAGTCTGAGGATGGAAAGCAGACGAAAACGACAAATCAATGCCCATCCTACTACAAAAGGATCGCCAGAACCTGGAAACGAACTGGGATCCTCTGTCTGACACAATATTCTCAGGGATGCCGTGCAAACGAACCACGTTCTGGAAAAACACAGGAACCAGATCGGAAGAGGAAGGCAGCTTAGGCAAAGGAACCAAATGGACCATCTTGGAGAAGCGATCACATATCACCCAGATAACGGACATGCCCTGAGATAGCGGAAGATCAGAAATGAAATCCATGGAGATATGTGTCCAAGGTCTCTTCGGGACAGGCAAGGGCAAGAGCAAACCGCTGGCACGAGAACAGCAAGGCTTAGCTCGAGCACAAGTCCCACAGGACTGCACAAATGACCGCACATCCCTTGACAAGGAAGGCCACCAAAAGGACCTGGCCACCAGATCTCTGGTGCCAAAAATGCCCGGGTGACCTGCCAACACCGAGGAATGAACCTCGGAAATGACTCTGCTGGTCCACTTATCCGGGACAAACAGTCTGTCAGGTGGACAAGACTCAGGCCTATCAGCCTGAAATCTCTGCAACACACGTCGCAGATCCGGAGAAATAGCTGACAAGATAACTCCATCTTTAAGAATACCAACAGGATCAGCGACTCCAGGAGCATCAGGCACAAAGCTCCTAGAAAGAGCATCGGCCTTCACATTCTTTGAACCTGGTAAATACGAGACAACAAAATCAAAGCGGGAGAAAAACAATGACCAGCGGGCCTGTCTCGGATTAAGGCGTTTAGCAGACTCGAGATACATCAGATTTTTGTGATCAGTCAAGACCACCACACGATGCTTAGCACCCTCGAGCCAATGACGCCACTCCTCAAATGCCCATTTCATGGCCAACAACTCCCGATTGCCCACATCATAATTTCGCTCGGCAGGCGAAAACTTCCTAGAGAAAAAGGCACAAGGTTTCATAACAGAGCAACCAGGGCCTCTCTGCGACAAAACGGCCCCTGCCCCAATCTCTGAAGCATCCACCTCAACCTGAAAGGGAAGTGAGACGTCAGGCTGGCACAAAACAGGCGCCGAAGTAAACCGGCGTTTCAACTCCTGGAAAGCCTCCACGGCAGCAGGAGCCCAGTTAGCTACATCAGAGCCCTTCTTGGTCATATCCGTCAAAGGTTTCACAATGCTAGAAAAATTAGCGATAAAACGACGGTAGAAGTTAGCGAAGCCCAAGAACTTCTGAAGACTCTTAACTGACGAGGGCTGAGTCCAATCAAGAATAGCTCGGACCTTGACTGGGTCCATCTCCACAGCAGAAGGGGAAAAAATGAACCCCAAAAAGGGAACCTTCTGTACACCAAAGAGACACTTTGAGCCCTTGACAAACAAAGAATTTTCACGCAAAATTTTAAAGACCAACCTGACCTGCTCCACATGCGAATCCCAATTATCAGAAAAAACCAAAATATCATCCAGATAAACAATCAAAAATTTATCCAGATACTTCCGGAAAATGTCATGCATAAAGGACTGAAAAACTGAAGGCGCATTGGAGAGCCCAAAAGGCATCACCAAGTACTCAAAATGACCTTCGGGCGTATTGAATGCGGTTTTCCATTCATCACCTTGCTTAATGCGCACAAGGTTGTACGCACCACGAAGGTCTATCTTGGTGAACCACTTGGCACCCTTAATCCGGGCAAACAAGTCAGACAACAGCGGTAAAGGATACTGAAATTTGACAGTGATCTTATTTAAAAGCCGATAATCAATACAAGGTCTCAAAGATCCGTCCTTTTTTGCCACAAAAAAGAATCCCGCACCAAGAGGGGAAGAAGACGGACGAATATGTCCTTTCTCCAGAGACTCCTTGATATATGAACGCATAGCGGTATGTTCAGGTACCGACAGATTAAACAGTCTTCCCTTAGGAAATTTACTGCCTGGGATCAAATCTATAGCACAGTCACAGTCCCTATGAGGAGGCAGTGCACTGGACTCAGACTCACTGAAGACATCCTGATAATCAGACAAATACTCCGGAACTTCCGAAGGCGTAGAAGAAGCAATAGACACAGGCAGGGAATCCTCATGAATACCACGACAGCCCCAACTTGAGACTGACATAGCCTTCCAGTCCAGGACTGGATTATGGGTCTGTAACCATGGCAGCCCTAAAACAACCAAATCATGCATTTTATGTAAAACCAGGAAACGTATCACCTCGCGGTGTTCAGGAGTCATGCACATGGTAACCTGTGTCCAATACTGCGGTTTATTTGCTGCCAATGGTGTAGCATCAATACCCCTAAGAGGAATAGGATTTTCTAATGGTTCAAGAGTAAACCCACAGCGCTTAGCAAATGAGAGATCCATGAGACTCAGGGCAGCACCTGAATCTACAAACGCCATGACAGGATAAGATGACAGTGAGCAAATCAAAGTTACAGACAGAATAAATTTAGGTTGCAAATTACCAACGGTGACAGGACTAACAACCTTAGCTATACGTTTAGAGCATGCTGAGATAACATGTGTAGAATCACCACAGTAGTAGCACAAGCCATTCCGGCGTCTATGAATTTTCCGCTCATTTCTAGTCAGGATTCTATCACATTGCATTAAATCAGGTGTCTGTTCAGACAACACCATGAGGGAATTTGCGGTTTTTCTATCACATTGCACCGAAATAGGTGTCTGTTCAGACAACACCATGAGGGAATTTGCGGTTTTGCGCTCCCGCAACCGCCGGTCAATTTGAATAGCCAGTGCCATAGTATCATTCAGACCTGTGGGAATGGGAAAACCCACCATAACATTCTTAATGGCTTCAGAAAGGCCATTTCTAAAATTAGCGGCCAGTGCACACTCGTTCCAATGTGTCAGCACGGACCATTTCCGAAATTTTTGGCAATACACTTCAGCCTCGTCCTGCCCCTGAGACATAGCCAGCAAGGCCTTTTCTGCCTGAATCTCAAGATTGGGTTCCTCATAAAGTAAACCGAGCGCCAGAAAAAACGCATCAAGATCAGCCAATGCCGGATCTCCTGGTGCCAGCGAAAAAGCCCAATCCTGAGGGTCGCCCCGTAAGAACGAAATAACAATTTTTACTTGCTGAGCAGAATCTCCAGATGAACAGGGTCTCAGGGACAAAAACAATTTACAATTATTCACGAAATTCCTAAACTTAAACCTGTCTCCGGAAAACAGTTCAGGAATCGGTATTTTAGGTTCTGACATAGGATTTCTGATAACATAGTCTTGTATGCCCTGCACACGAGTAGCCAGCTGGTCCACACTTGTAATCAAGGTCTGGACATTCATGTCTGCAGCAAGCATAGCCACTCTGAGGTAAAGGGGAAGAAGAAAAAAAAAAAAAAAAAAACTCAGAATCTTCTTTCTTATAATCCCTCTTCTGCAATGCATTAAACATTTAATACTGGCCTGGCAAACTGTTATGACCCCAATGGCGAGGGTCTCAGAGGAACGTGGAAGTCTGCAGAATACAAAAATCCAGCTCATAGGGCAGTGGTAACTGGGTTGACCATATATCTACTCCTAACGCCAACACTAGAAGTAGCCGGGGATCATTCCTACGTTGATTCTAGATGACACGCGCCAGCCGGAGAATCTAGCTACCCCTAGTAGAGGAAAACAAAGACCTTTCTTGCCTCCAGAGAAGGGGACCCCAAAGCTGGATAGAAGCCCCCCACAAATACTGACGGTGAGGTAAGAGGAAATGACAAACACAGAAATGAACCAGGTTTAGCACAGAGAGGCCCGCTTACTGATAGCAGAATAAAGAAAGGTAACTTATATGGTCAACAAAAACCCTATCAAAATCCACACTGGAAATTCAAGAACCCCCGAACCGTCTAACGGTCCGGGGGGAGAACACCAGCCCCCTAGAGCTTCCAGTAAAGGTCAGGATGTAGATTTGGAACAAGCTGGACAAAAATACAAAACCAAAACAAATAGCAAAAAGCAAAAGGCAGACTTAGCTGATATAACTGGAACCAGGATCAGTAGACAAGAGCACAGCAGACTAGCTCTGATAACTACGTTGCCAGGCATTGAACTGAAGGTCCAGGGAGCTTATATAGCAACACCCCTAACTAACGACCCAGGTGCGGATAAAAGGAATGACAGAAAAACCAGAGTCAAAAAAAACTAGTAACCACTAGAGGGAGCAAAAAGCAAATTCACAACAGCTAACGTCTATCTGTATTGTGCTCTAATTTCAAGCTGTCCCCTCAACATATCCATTCTGTGCCCCCTCTTCATAATATGTCCTCATACTGCCCACCACGTGGTCCTCTCAGACATGTACCTCCTCCTCACACTGTCCCCCTACAAGGTATGATGGTCACCACCAGCACTCTATACTGTATTATGACTCCCCAGCCCTGATACATTATTATGGCCCCCAGAGTATCCCACACAATATAATATCCACCACAGCCACCCAATAAACTGTATGATGTGTACCACAGGCCTCTGTACAATATGGTCATCATAGCTCCTTACACAGTATAATATCCCGCAAAGCCCTTCATTTAATATGTCACCACACTACAGAAATAATAATCCCCCACAGACCCCCATTCTGTGGCCTAATAATAAATTTAAAAAAGCTTATACTTGCCTAATCCGGCTCCCCATCCACTGCTCCCTATCTCCTCTTCTATCTGGTACAGCAGTGGGCACTGTATGGCTTGATGCAGTGATATCACCGCGCTGTCTGATGTCCCCAGCGTGGCACTGTTTCCAAAAAATGAAAACCGCATATAACACAGTGATACCTCTCTGAGTACAGAGAAAGTATTTATTCCTATGTAACATCACCATTTACAGCATATTCTTGGCTGGTTGGAGACAAGTTCTTTTCCACAGAAATGTACCAACAAGCTAAAGAGATGGGAACCTCGCTCATCATTAAGGAGTTTGCACATTGTCTAGGAGACCGACCACTACTGCTGTCTAACTTGTGTACAATTGTGCTGAAACTGGCAAGGATTAAAAGCATACATTGTCGATCAGTCTGGTTTTTATACTGAAGATCCTACTGTGTATATATAGTTTTTGTTTGTTTTTACATGCAACAGATCACTGTTATTTTAAATTATTTTATCTGGTTTATCTACCATGGCCAGTTGCCACTCATTGACCCTACACCCCTTTCCCAGAATGTTAAACTCAGGTTATGTGGAGACAATCACCGCTATTCCTTATATTATTTTTACATATACACCATTTTCCAAATTATTATGCAAATTGGATTTAAATGTCATAAAGATTTAATTGTTTTGTTTCTCAAATAAACTTGTGGATGTTATTGTGTCTCAGGCCTCAATGATTCACTGAAATCAATCTTAAACACATGTGATAATTAGTTTTCCAGGTGATTCTAATTAAAGGAAAACTACTTAAAAATAATGCTCCACATTATTAAGCAGGCCACAGGTTTCAAGCAATATGGGAAATAAAAAGGATCTCTCTGCTGCTGAAAAGCGTTAAATAGTGCAATGCCTTGGACAAGGTATGAAAACATTAGATTTTCACGAAAACTTAAAAGTGATCATCATACTGTGAAGAGATTTTTGACTGAAACAGAGCACAGACAGAGTTCATGCAGATAAAGGCATAATGAGGAAGGTTTCTGTCAGACAAATTCATTGGATTAAGAAAGCAGCTGCCAAAATACCATTACAAAGCAGCAAACAGTTATTTGAAGCTGCTGGTAGCTCTGGAGTACCTCCAACCTCAAGGTTTAGGATCCTTCAAAGGCTTGCTGTGGTGCATAAACCTACTATTGGGCTTCTCCCAATGCTAATGTAAAATGTATAATCACGCTACACTTGGAAAACGAATGATACATAAAAGCACATGATGCCATGATTATACCACCCCTGAATATGAGCATATGGCGTGCACAAAATGCATTGTAAAAAAGCGGTGCAGGTGTCACAGATATCAGCTGAGGCTAGAAGATAAGGAACATGGAGAATAAACTAACTGTTCAAATAACATCAATCAAAAGAGAATTTTAGAAATTACTTTCTCGCCTGCAAACAAGATATTATACATTCACCAATTTTTCAGATGACTAGAACCTATTAGCTAGCTAAAGATGTTTCCATTCATTCTGACTGTAACTTGAAACCTAAAAACATTCTATTGTGTTAAACTATGAATAAAAGCATATATGGTGGGCGCCAGATATTTATATTATTCCGACATCTTGAGGTATGATTCTGTATCTGACCAATATGGAATGACCATTTCACTTTATTGGCCTACATTTAGGGTGTTAAGCATTACTACTGTCCTATATAGCTCATCACTGGGTCATAATTACCAGTCTTACACAGTATAGCATACATCCAACGTGAAATATAGACCTGATCATTAAAGGGAATCTGTCTCCAGGTGTGTGCTTAGAGCAGCATGATATATTGGCAGAGACCCTGATTCCAGCGATGTATCACTTACTGGGTCGATTGCTGCAGTTTTGATAAAGTCATAGTTTTATTTGCTGCAGATCTAGCAGTTCTCTGAATGCTGAGCTCTGTATAACCCCGCCCACACCACTGATTGGTAGCCTTGTATGTACACAGGCAGAAAGCTGCCAATCAGTGGTGAGGCGGGGTTATACAGCGCTCATGCATATGGAGGACTACCTGGCAGCAGGTTTACTAGTCCTTTAGTGATTATCTCCTGTAGATAAAACTACAGGAAGTAGCCCAGTAGGTTACACATTGCTGGAATCAAGGTTTCTGTTCCTACATGATACTGCTTTCACATTAGGCAGCAAAAAGCTGATGAAAAAATTCCCTTTAAAGGTATGGGGGGTAGATGTTCCCACCTAATTGATATCCAGTTACATTTAATGTAGCACATGATTATGAGACACTGAGGCTGGATCTGACATTGAGCTTCAAAGCACAGGAAAAAGTGTTCATGATATGGAAACATAAGAGTTGTCCTTAGAAATAAAAAGTAATATCTAAAGTGGTAAACACTGACAAGTATTCGTTGTTCAGTAACCTCCTAATATTACGTGAACGTGATCTTGAAATACTGATGTCTGAAGGGTCATCAAGATAAGGTTGTAAGACACTTCTAGAGGCTACAAACCCAACAAAAACTAAAGCTCTAGAAAGTGGAGGATAAAAAATATATAGGTTATATTATTTATACCTACTGTCACTTTGAGTAACAATGCCCTCTTCTAACTTTACTATATCAAATGAATATGATGACGGGTACAAAAAAAAATATTCATAATGTGCAAAAGAACAACAAAAATCTAGGTTACAATTCAGTTCAACAGTAAGTTCTAGAATGAAGTGGTCAGTAGGCTCAGATGGATCACACTCTTGTAATACAGTAGTACTATGAATGTAGCCATAGTTTTCTATAATGCAAAATTCTCAAGAGAGTTGCCACTGCAGTCTGCAACAATCAGTAATGTTGATTTGCAAAGTTAATTTAATACTAGTTGGCCCATGCGAAATTTTCGCACATTGGTTATCGGGGACGCAGGCAAGACATGCAGCATCGGGAACGTGAACATATATTTTCGAGCACGCCGAACACACTCAGTTAGCACAAGAGCATCCTCGATTAACACCTTATCCAAGCACGTTCGCTCATCACTTATACTTTTATAATATATTTCCATGTCAAATGGACCTAAGCTCCAATTTATTGATAATTACCTCCAAATCCATTCTTTTCTTTCACAAAAATTATGAACTTTAGGATTGAAAAAGTACATGAATCATAGTTGAAGGTCAAATTTGTGAAAATAAAAGCAAATAAAAAAATTATGATGGTTTTTCAGTATCCCTCCATATTCTCAAACCATGACATATGAAAAAGGAAACTATTATAGATGCTTGTCTGAATGTAGTAGTAATGGTCCTAAAGTTTAACCCCTTTCCGAAATCGGGCGTAATAGGACCCCTCCCTTTGATGTGGGCTCCGGCAGAACCTATACATGTTTGGTGTCTATGAACTCATAATGACCTGGAGAGTCATAATTTCAGGTCAATTTTAGCATTTAGTGAACTTAGTAAAAAAGCAAAACAACTGTGGGATTGCACTTTTTTTGCAATTTCACTGCACTTGGAATTTTTTTCCCATTTTCCAGTACAAGATATGTTAAAACCAATGGTGTTTTTCAAATGTACAACTCATCCCACAAAAAACAAGCCCTCAAATGGCCATATTGACGGAAAAATAAAAAAGTTATGGCTCTGGGAAAAAGGGGAGTGAAAAACGAAAACACAAAAATGAAAAAAAGCTTCGGTCATGTTGGGTTAAATATTTTGTAAAATTGAAAAATCGAATTAGAATGGCACATTGCACAGCCATAGAATGTAGGAATTCAAAGGGTATTTAAGCTTTTAGGTATTTTTATATATTTTTTTAATATTTTGTTGGCACTTGAATTGCCTCAGTACCTGGCTAGAGTATACTTCTTGCGGTGGTGTACGACTGCTGATGGGTGCACCAAATTCATTATGACAAGCATGCCTCTTAGGGAATTTGGAGCATCTTCCTCCAGCACAGTGAACATCAAACCTGGAGAGTATAACACCAGTCTTGATGAATTGGGCCATAGCCTTTCTAGTAAATCCATATCCTGTTCTGCGTGCACATTCAGACAGGAGCTGTGCGCTCCCACCTCCTGAGCTATGCATTTCTCTACATGGTCTTTTGTGCGATTATTGGGGGTCTCAGGACCCAGATATCCACTGATTTGCAGGCAGTTAAAGGGTCTAAATAATATATAGGACACATCATAGGAATATAACAATCACTGGAGAAGGACATCATGGTCGGAAGAATAAAAGGAACAAGGCGAAGATGAAGACTAGCAACCCGGTGGCTTGATACTACCAAGATAATGACGGAGAAGACCCTGGCGGAACTATTTATGCTTATACAAGATCAATCTTCCTACAGTGTTCGTCCATCAAGTCTTCATAGATCGAGCTGAAGACCGTTAACATAAATAAATAAGTTAAAATAGAAAAAAAAAATGTATATATACATTGATAAATCATT
This sequence comes from Ranitomeya variabilis, assembly GCF_051348905.1. Classification (NCBI taxonomy): domain Eukaryota; kingdom Metazoa; phylum Chordata; class Amphibia; order Anura; family Dendrobatidae; genus Ranitomeya; species Ranitomeya variabilis. Next base: position 163,388,146 of record NC_135236.1, on the reverse strand, counting down.
TTGAGTTAGAGAGTAACCACATTGTGATTATAAATATATATGCATACACAAACAAAATGTAGTTACTTTCAAGCGAAAAATGATTATATTTATCCTAAAAAAGCCTTTCGCATGGTTTAAATTCAACGTACGCTTATGTGAAAGTGAAAAAACGCTCTGCTATTGGCAGTGTAAAGGAAATCCTTGCTGTCTTACATTCTTATCAGAAAAAAATGTGACATATTGAAGATCGAAGAAGGAAAAATGTTGGAATCTTCCTCTTTGTGGCCTCTTTTGAAATCCATCCCATTTTGATCACGATCAGAACAACAGAATGGATCTTCCTAGCGTGGAGCAGAGCATTAGCCAAGAAGCCTTGGGCTTGTTTTGATAAACCCAATAAGATATATTTAAGTTTTTACCTAAACTTTTCAATACCATCCATGCGCCACATTGTTGGATTTCATTTGCACGCTGGTCATATTTCTTTTTATGATCTGTAAGGGTTTCCACTCATGGCCTAATAGCAACTCTTGAAATCCCTACAAGCTTAACAACAGTGTGCGCCTCATACATAAACAAAAAAAAAAAAAAAAATCCTACGGCATTGATGCCTATAATGAGGCCTTGAGTGAGTTAAATCCAAAGTGGTTACCATGGCAGCCCATCTCTTCCTCTCTTAAAGAGGAAAAGCACCATTAGGTAATTATTAATAACAGTGCACTGGGCTAAGCCAAAGCTCACGATGGCTTATAGATGCAGCGGAGACCACATGTACCAATGGTCCCTTATGTCAGGCTGCTTTTATCTACAGATCATTGTCGCAAGTGAAAAAGTGAACAAACAAAATCAAGTGAAAAAAAAAAGAAACTTGTTTATTTTACAAAGGCGAGAAAACTTAATGCATGGATGAAAGTCACCTCTACTATAATAAATAATAATGTATACACATTTATTTATACACACACATATATGTACATACATTCTTTAGCTTTATGGTATTTTTTTCCTATTTTTTTTTTATCATAAACGGCTAACAATTCCTTGGTCATTATAGAAAAAACTTCCTCACCAAAGGTTTTCTCTTTTTTTTTCTATTTTTGAGTTGTGCACACTTACTCACCTGCTTTTGCTTTTATCTGCAATTCTGTTCGACCTTTATGAAGGACCTTAATCTACAATCACAATATAATAGTACTTAGAGGTAAAATATCAAGGCAAAAAAAAGCAAGTCCCATAGAAAGGTTAGCAATCTCAGAGTCCTTTATTCCGCCCTTTTTTCAGGAGCAAACAAAGTGTATGGCATACAGTCTCGATTGTCTGGACTTAGGGCCATGTGCTTAACTACAGCTCTTGACTGAAAAAAACTCCAACCCATTACCTAGGTATTTTCAGATTTTTTTTTTCCACCACTTAGGTACAATCGTTTAAAGAATCTTCCATTTATTTTCTCTCTGTGCGATATTTTTAATTTTCATTGCCAAAAGAAGGGGTTAAGGGTCATTCTACTGAATGGGGAAAGGGCAAAATCATATAAGTGGCTAAAATCCAATTTATTTTTTTCAGGAATCACTTTACAATTTTAGTTTTATTAAGATATATTCTCCTTATAATTAAAACAAAAGAAGAAAAAAATATATAAAATGTATAAAAAGCAATACATTTTTACTGAAATAATTTAATCAATATAAAAAAGACATCCAAACAGACATGAGGTGACATTCAACAAAAGGTGGGTAATAGATGGCTACAATATTTGAAATATACATAGGAATACAAAATAGTAAATTAATAAACATAGACAGGTTGATTTTGAATAATTTTGTTTTTGAAAGGGCTAGTGCAAAAGAAAAGGCTGAATCAAACCCTGATAGCTGAAAATCAAGTATATATGCATAGATGGAAAAAATATACCGTATTTTTCGGACTATAAGACGCACCGGACTATAAGGCACACCCAGGTTTTAGAGGTGGAAAATAGGGGAAAAAAATATTTGAAGCAAAAAAATGTGGTAAAATATTTAATAACATAAATAACATACTATTATATGTGGTGTTATTATATATAATAGTATGTTATTATGTTGGAAGCTACGGGACCAGTGTGGTGTCTGTACAGTACTATATGAAGATGTTGGAGGGTGAGTATAAGAATGGGGGCACAGGGCTGATATTGAAAGCACCATTCCAGCACTGCAAAATAGCACTGGAGTGCTGCTTTAAAATCCCATGGGAGAACTATAACTCCCAGCATGTCCTGCAGATCCTATGACATGCTGGGAGTTATAGTTCACTAAAGGAGTGGCAGAGTGCTTTATTGTGTATTGTAAAGACTAACCTCTTAATTGTGGCAGCCTGCCAGCCTGTGGTGAGGTAAAAGCTGGAGCATCCCATGACTGCACACAGAGCCCTCCCTCTTGTTGCCTCTCCACAGCACAGGTTTTGAGGAAGCCTGCAGATTCTAGTGGAGAGCCTGAAGGACCTGTGATGATGTCAAGAAGAGGGAGGGCTCTGAGCTGCCATGTGATGCTCCAGCCCGCCCACTTCTGACATCATCACAGGTCCTGTTTGTGCACAGCACTCGGCATCCAGGCATGGCAGGCAGGTATACAGCGATCTCCGGCCCCTGCTGCTGCCTCCTCCCCAGGACACACAGATCTCCCCAGCTGCTGCAGCAATCAGCGCTGAGGAAGCCATGCGTGTCCCTGCTTAAGTGCAGTATTCATTTGCTGCTCCCGGCTCACCGCTCAGCTGATCGGTGGGCAGGGAGCCGCTAATGAATATTCACTGCACTTAATCATCGGGACCACATGGTTTTCCCAGCCCTGATTCCGGGCAGCCGCTGATTCCGGGCAGCCGGGACATCCTGAAGTGGGATAACAGTGCGATCCCACTCACTGCTGCCCCCCTCCCCACATGCTACATCCGTACCATAAGACGCACACACACTTTCCTCCCAAATTTGGAGCAAAAAAAGTGCGTCTTATAGTCGGAAAAATACGGTAGTTCTTACCGATAACGGTATTTCTCTGAGCCCATGACGGCACCACGGAGAGAGGGGATACGCCCACCAAGGACAGGAAACCTACAGATAAAAAGGCGGTACCACTCTCCTGCATCAGTTGTTTACTAGAGAACAATGGGAGACTATGGAATAGCATATTAGTTTTAACATTACTTAACTTAATTGAGATACTGCGTGACTTAATCCTATAAATAGCATATGGCACTATGTTAGTGTGCACACCCATAAGTGAAGGGAGGGAATGTACGGTGTTGTGAATTCTGTTGAGGGTTCTGCTCTTAGGCTCCCTCCGGTGGTTATAAGTGGTAGTGCTGCTGTTTGTCCTTCACAACAGTCATCAGCTGCTTCCACTTTGGACGGGGCTATTTAGTCTGGCTCCTGCCTTTAGTGAGTGCCAGTTGTCCATTGTTTTTCTAGGGATCCACATCTCTGCTTGGTTTCTCCTTCTGGATTGTCCAAATCATCAAAGATAAGTCCTGGCTCTGTTTTTGCAGTCCACATGCGGTGGACTTAATAGTTCTGTGAATTGCTGTTTTTTCTTGTCCAGCTTTGTCTGTGTTAAGATTTACTCAGCCAAGTTGGAAGCTCTGGAGTCACAGAGTTACCCTCCATGCCTTTAGTTAGGTGTGGAGATTTTGGTATTCTCTGTGGTGGATTTTGTAGTATTTTTTTATACTGACCACACAGTACTCTTTCCTGTCTTTTCTTTCTAGGTAGCGTGGCCTCCTTTGCTAAATTCTGTTTTCAGTCTGCGTTTGTAATTTCCCTCTCCTCTCACAGTCAATATTTGTGGGGGGCTGCCTTTCCTTTGGGAATTTTCTCTGAGGCAAGATAGTATTCCTGTTTCTTTCTTTAGGTGTAATTAGTCCTCCGGCCGTGACGAGGTGTCTAGGGAGTGACAGGAACATCCCACGGCTACTTCTAGTTGATGTGTTAAGTTCAGGGTCTGCGGTCAGTATAGAGGCCACCTACTCCAGAGCTCGTCCATGCTGCTCCTAGGCCACCAGTTCATAACAGTACAACTGGCCAACAATGAGTTAACCGCATCTCAAAAGAAGGGAAAGAAAGTGCTGAGCCATTTTTTTTTCTGTACTCTGTTGTGTTTTTTTTTTCCCTCTTCACTTCTGGGTGGCTCAGGAGTTAGGCATTGACATGGATGTTCAGGGACTTGCTTCTCGGGTGGATCAACTTGCTGCTAGAGTACAGGGTATTTCTGATTATATCGTGCAGACTCCTGTTTTAGAGCCTAGAATTCCTACCCCCGATCTGTTCTTCGGGGACAGGTCCAAATTTTTGAGCTTTAAAAATAACTGTAAACTGTTTTTTGCTCTTAAGCCCCGTTCCTCTGGTGATCCCATCCAGCAGGTAAAAATTGTCATTTCTCTGTTGCGCGGTGACCCGCAGGATTGGGCATTTTCCCTGGAATCTGGGAATCCGGCCTTTTTTCAGGCGCTTGGGTTATTGTATGATGAACCTAACTCTGTAGAGCATGCTGAGAAAACACTTTTGGCCCTGTGTCAGGGTCAAGAAGCGGCAGAGTCATATTGCCAGAAATTCAGAAAATGGTCTGTGCTTACTAAGTGGAATGAGGATGCATTGGCGGCAATTTTCAGAAAGGGTCTTTCTGAATCTGTTAAAGATGTTATGGTGGGGTTCCCCACGCCTGCAGGTCTGAGTGATTCTATGTCTCTGGCCATTCAAATTGATCGGCGCTTGCGTGAGCGCAGAGTTGTGCACACTATGGCGTTGTCTTCCGAGCGGAGTCCTGAGCCTATGCAGTGTGATAGGATTTTGTCTAGAGCGGAACGCCAAGGATTCAGACGTCAGAATAGGTTGTGCTTTTACTGCGGCGATTCTGCTCATGTTATTTCGATTGCCCTAAGCGTGCCAAGAGAATCGCTAATTCCGTTACCATCAGTACTGTACAACCTAAATTTCTGTTATCTGCGACCCTGATCTGCTCATTATCGTCATTCTCTGTCATGGCATTTGTGGATTCAGGCGCCGCTTTAAATTTAATGGACTTAGAATTTGCCAGACGTTGTGGTTTTCCCTTACAGCCTTTGCGGAGTCCTATCCCTTTGAAAGGGATTGATGCTACACCATTGGCTAAAAATAAACCTCAGTTTTGGACACAGTTAACCATGTGCATGGCGCCAGCCCATCAGGAAGATTGTCGCTTCCTGGTGTTACATAATTTGCATGATGCTGTTGTGCTGGGGTTTCCATGGTTACAGGTACATAATCCGGTGTTGGATTGGAAATCTATGTATGTGACTAGTTGGGGTTGTCAGGGGGTTCACGATGACGTTCCTCTGATGTCAATTTCCTCCTCCCCCTCTTCTGAAATTCCTGAGTTTCTGTCAGATTTCCAGGATGTTTTCGATGAGCCCAAGTCCAGTTCCCTTCCACCGCATAGGGACTGTGATTGTGCTATTGATTTGATTCCAGGCTGTAAGTTTCCTAAGGGCCGACTTTTCAACCTGTCTGTGCCTGAACATGCCGCCATGTGGAGCTATGTAAGGGAGTCTTTGGAGAAGGGGCATATTCGGCCATCTTCTTTTTTTTGTTGCCAAGAAGGATGGCTCCTTGAGACCCTGTATTGATTATCGCCTCTTGAATAAGATCACGGTCAAATTCCAATACACTTTGCCTTTGCTTTCTGATTTGTTTGCCAGAATTAAGGGGGCTAGTTGGTTTACTAAGATTGACCTTCGAGGGGCATATAATCTGGTTCGTATTAAGCAGGGTGACGAATGGAAAACTGCGTTTAATACGCCCGAGGGCCATTTTGAGTATCTTGTGATGCCATTCGGACTCTCTAATGCCCCATCTGTGTTTCAGGCCTTCATGCATGATATTTTTCGGAATTATCTTGATAAATTCATGATTGTATATTTGGATGATATTTTGATTTTTTCAGATGATTGGGAGTCTCATGTGAAACAAGTTAGGATGGTATTTCAGGTCCTTCGTGACAATGCCTTGTTTGTGAAGGGGTCTAAGTGCCTCTTTGGAGTACAGAAGGTTTTTCTTTTGGGCTTCATTTTTTCTCCATCATCTATAGAAATGGATCCGGCTAAGGTTCAGGCCATTCATGATTGGATCCAGCCCACATCTGTGAAGAGCCTTCAGAAATTTTTGGGCTTTGCTAATTTTTATCGCCGTTTCATTGCCAACTTCTCCAGTGTGGTTAAACCCCTGACCGATTTGACGAGGAAGGGCAATGATGTAGCTAATTAGTCCTCTGAGGCCGTTTCTGCCTTTCAGGAGCTTAAGCGCCGATTTACTTCTGCCCCTGTGTTGCATCAGCCGGATGTTTCTCTTCCTTTTCAGGTTGAGGTTGACGCTTCTGAGATTGGGGCAGGGGCCGTTTTGTCTCAGAGGAATTCTGATAGTTCCTTGATGAAACCGTGTGCCTTCTTTTCTCGAAAGTTTTCGCCTGCAGAACGCAATTATGATGTCGGCAATCGTGAGTTGTTGGCTATGAAGTGGGCATTTGAGGAGTGGCGACATTGGCTTGAGGGGGCCAAGCACCGTATTGTGGTCTTGACCGATCATAAGAATCTGATTTGCCTCGAGTCTGCCAAACGGCTGAATCCTAGACAGGCCCGATGGTCCCTGTTTTTCTCCCGTTTTGATTTTGTTGTCTCGTATCTTCCAGGTTCTAAGAATGTTAAGGCTGATGCCCTCTCTAGGAGTTTCTTGCCTGATTCCCCTGGGATTCTTGAGCCGGTTGGTATTCTGAAGGAGGGGGTGATTCTTTCTGCCATCTCCCCTGATTTGCGACGGGCTCTTCAGGAGTTTCAGGCTGATAAACCTGATCGCTGTCCAGCGGGGAAACTGTTTGTTCCTGTCAGATGGACTAGTAAAGTGATTTCTGAGGTTCACTGTTCTGTGTTGGCTGGCCATCCTGGGATTTTTGTTACCAGAGATTTGGTTAGTAGGTCCTTTTGGTGGCCTTCTTTGTCACGGGATGTGCGTTCATTTGTGCAGTCCTCTGGGACTTGTGCGCGGGCCAAACCTTGCTGCTCCCGCGCCAGTGGGTTGCTTTTGCCTTTGCCGGTCCCTGAGAGGCCTTGGACGCATATTTCTATGGATTTTATTTCGGATCTTCCTGTTTCCCAGAGGATGTCTGTTATCTGGGTGGTCTGTGACTGGTTTTCTAAGATGGTTCATTTGGTACCTTTGCCTAAGTTGCCTTCCTCTTCTGAGTTGGTTCCGTTGTTTTTTCAGCATGTGGTTCGTTTGCATGGCATTCCGGAGAATATTGTGTCCGATAGAGGTTCCCAGTTTGTTTCTAGGTTTTGGCGGTCCTTTTGTGCTAAGCTGGGCATTGATTTGTCTTTCTCTTCCGCATTTCATCCTCAGACAAACGGCCAAACCGAGCTAACTAACCAGACTTTGGAAACTTATTTGAGATGCTTTGTGTCTGCCGATCAGGATGATTGGGTGGCTTTCTTGCCATTGGCCGAGTTTGCCCTTAATAATCGGGCTAGTTCTGCTACCTTGGTGTCACCATTCTTTTGTAATTCTGGGTTTCATCCTCATTTTTCTTCAGGGCAGGTTGAGTCTTCTGATTGTCCTGGGGTGGACTCTGTGGTTGACAGGTTGCAGCAGATTTGGGCTCATGTTGTGGACAATTTGGTGTTGTCTCAGGAGGAGGCTCAGCGTTTTGCCAACTGTCGTCGGCGTGTGGGTTCCCGGCTTCGGGTTGGGGATTTGGTCTGGTTGTCTTCTCGTCATGTTCCTATGAAGGTTTCTTCCCCGAAGTTCAAGCCTCGGTTTATTGGTCCTTATAGGATTTCTGAGATTATCAATCCAGTGTCTTTTCATTTGGCCCTTCCAGCCTCTTTTTCCATCCATAATGTTTTTCATAGATCTTTGTTGCGGAAATATGTGGTGCCCGTGGTTCCCTCTGTTGATCCTCCTGCCCCGGTGTTGATTGATGGGGAGTTGGAGTATGTTGTGGAGAAGATCTTGGATTCTCGCTTTTCTAGACGGAGGCTTCAGTATCTTGTCAAGTGGAAGGGTTATGGCTAGGAGGATAATTCTTGGGTTGTTGCCTCCGATGTTCATGCTGACGATTTGGTTCGTGCCTTCCATTTGGCTCATCCGGATCGGCCTGGGGGCTCTGGTGAGGGTTCGGTGACCCCTCCTCAAGGGGGGGGTACTGTTGTGAATTCTGTTGTGGGTTCTGCTCTTAGGCTCCCTCCGGTGGTTATAAGTGGTAGTGCTGCTGTTTGTCCTTCACAACAGTCATCAGCTGCTTCCACTTTGGACGGGGCTATTTAGTCTGGCTCCTGCCTTTAGTGAGTGCCAGTTGTCCATTGTTTTTCTAGGGATCCACATCTCTGCTTGGTTTCTCCTTCTGGATTGTCCAAATCATCAAAGATAAGTCCTGGCTCTGTTTTTGCAGTCCACATGCGGTGGACTTAATAGTTCTGTGAATTGCTATGTTTTTTCTTGTCCAGCTTTGTCTGTGTTAAGACTTACTCAGCCAAGTTGGAAGCTCTGGAGTCACAGAGTTACCCTCCATGCCTTTAGTTAGGTGTTGAGATTTTGGTATTCTCTGTGGTGGATTTTGTAGTATTTTTTTATACTGACCGCACAGTACTCTTTCCTGTCTTTTCTTTCTAGGTAGCGTGGCCTCCTGTGCTAAATTCTGTTTTCAGTCTGCGTTTGTAATTTCCTTCTCCTCTCACAGTCAATATTTGTGGGGGGCTGCCTTTCCTTTGGGAATTTTCTCTGAGGCAAGATAGTATTCCTGTTTCTTTCTTTAGGTGTAATTAGTCCTCCGGCCGTGACGAGGTGTCTAGGGAGTGACAGGAACATCCCACGGCTACTTCTAGTTGATGTGTTAAGTTCAGGGTCTGCGGTCAGTATAGAGGCCACCTACTCCAGAGCTCGTCCATGCTGCTCCTAGGCCACCAGTTCATAACAGTACAACTGGCCAACAATGAGTTAACCGCATCTCAAAAGAAGGGAAAGAAAGTGCTGAGCCATTTTTTTTTCTGTACTCTGTTGTGTTTTTTTTTTCCCTCTTCACTTCTGGGTGGCTCAGGAGTTAGGCATTGACATGGATGTTCAGGGACTTGCTTCTCGGGTGGATCAACTTGCTGCTAGAGTACAGGGTATTTCTGATTATATCGTGCAGACTCCTGTTTTAGAGCCTAGAATTCCTACCCCCGATCTGTTCTTCGGGGACAGGTCCAAATTTTTGAGCTTTAAAAATAACTGTAAACTGTTTTTTGCTCTTAAGCCCCGTTCCTCTGGTGATCCCATCCAGCAGGTAAAAATTGTCATTTCTCTGTTGCGCGGTGACCCGCAGGATTGGGCATTTTCCCTGGAATCTGGGAATCCGGCCTTTTTTCAGGCGCTTGGGTTATTGTATGATGAACCTAACTCTGTAGAGCATGCTGAGAAAACACTTTTGGCCCTGTGTCAGGGTCAAGAAGCGGCAGAGTCATATTGCCAGAAATTCAGAAAATGATCTGTGCTTACTAAGTGGAATGAGGATGCATTGGCGGCAATTTTCAGAAAGGGTCTTTCTGAATCTGTTAAAGATGTTATGGTGGGGTTCCCCACGCCTGCAGGTCTGAGTGATTCTATGTCTCTGGCCATTCAAATTGATCGGCGCTTGCGTGAGCGCAGAGTTGTGCACACTATGGCGTTGTCTTCCGAGCGGAGTCCTGAGCCTATGCAGTGTGATAGGATTTTGTCTAGAGCGGAACGCCAAGGATTCAGACGTCAGAATAGGTTGTGCTTTTACTGCGGCGATTCTGCTCATGTTATTTCGATTGCCCTAAGCGTGCCAAGAGAATCGCTAATTCCGTTACCATCAGTACTGTACAACCTAAATTTCTGTTATCTGCGACCCTGATCTGCTCATTATCGTCATTCTCTGTCATGGCATTTGTGGATTCAGGCGCCGCTTTAAATTTAATGGACTTAGAATTTGCCAGACGTTGTGGTTTTCCCTTACAGCCTTTGCGGAGTCCTATCCCTTTGAAAGGGATTGATGCTACACCATTGGCTAAAAATAAACCTCAGTTTTGGACACAGTTAACCATGTGCATGGCGCCAGCCCATCAGGAAGATTGTCGCTTCCTGGTGTTACATAATTTGCATGATGCTGTTGTGCTGGGGTTTCCATGGTTACAGGTACATAATCCGGTGTTGGATTGGAAATCTATGTATGTGACTAGTTGGGGTTGTCAGGGGGTTCACGATGACGTTCCTCTGATGTCAATTTCCTCCTCCCCCTCTTCTGAAATTCCTGAGTTTCTGTCAGATTTCCAGGATGTTTTCGATGAGCCCAAGTCCAGTTCCCTTCCACCGCATAGGGACTGTGATTGTGCTATTGATTTGATTCCAGGCTGTAAGTTTCCTAAGGGCCGACTTTTCAACCTGTCTGTGCCTGAACATGCCGCCATGTGGAGCTATGTAAGGGAGTCTTTGGAGAAGGGGCATATTCGGCCATCTTCTTTTTTTTGTTGCCAAGAAGGATGGCTCCTTGAGACCCTGTATTGATTATCGCCTCTTGAATAAGATCACGGTCAAATTCCAATACACTTTGCCTTTGCTTTCTGATTTGTTTGCCAGAATTAAGGGGGCTAGTTGGTTTACTAAGATTGACCTTCGAGGGGCATATAATCTGGTTCGTATTAAGCAGGGTGACGAATGGAAAACTGCGTTTAATACGCCCGAGGGCCATTTTGAGTATCTTGTGATGCCATTCGGACTCTCTAATGCCCCATCTGTGTTTCAGGCCTTCATGCATGATATTTTTCGGAATTATCTTGATAAATTCATGATTGTATATTTGGATGATATTTTGATTTTTTCAGATGATTGGGAGTCTCATGTGAAACAAGTTAGGATGGTATTTCAGGTCCTTCGTGACAATGCCTTGTTTGTGAAGGGGTCTAAGTGCCTCTTTGGAGTACAGAAGGTTTTTCTTTTGGGCTTCATTTTTTCTCCATCATCTATAGAAATGGATCCGGCTAAGGTTCAGGCCATTCATGATTGGATCCAGCCCACATCTGTGAAGAGCCTTCAGAAATTTTTGGGCTTTGCTAATTTTTATCGCCGTTTCATTGCCAACTTCTCCAGTGTGGTTAAACCCCTGACCGATTTGACGAGGAAGGGCAATGATGTAGCTAATTAGTCCTCTGAGGCCGTTTCTGCCTTTCAGGAGCTTAAGCGCCGATTTACTTCTGCCCCTGTGTTGCATCAGCCGGATGTTTCTCTTCCTTTTCAGGTTGAGGTTGACGCTTCTGAGATTGGGGCAGGGGCCGTTTTGTCTCAGAGGAATTCTGATAGTTCCTTGATGAAACCGTGTGCCTTCTTTTCTCGAAAGTTTTCGCCTGCAGAACGCAATTATGATGTCGGCAATCGTGAGTTGTTGGCTATGAAGTGGGCATTTGAGGAGTGGCGACATTGGCTTGAGGGGGCCAAGCACCGTATTGTGGTCTTGACCGATCATAAGAATCTGATTTGCCTCGAGTCTGCCAAACGGCTGAATCCTAGACAGGCCCGATGGTCCCTGTTTTTCTCCCGTTTTGATTTTGTTGTCTCGTATCTTCCAGGTTCTAAGAATGTTAAGGCTGATGCCCTCTCTAGGAGTTTCTTGCCTGATTCCCCTGGGATTCTTGAGCCGGTTGGTATTCTGAAGGAGGGGGTGATTCTTTCTGCCATCTCCCCTGATTTGCGACGGGCTCTTCAGGAGTTTCAGGCTGATAAACCTGATCGCTGTCCAGCGGGGAAACTGTTTGTTCCTGTCAGATGGACTAGTAAAGTGATTTCTGAGGTTCACTGTTCTGTGTTGGCTGGCCATCCTGGGATTTTTGTTACCAGAGATTTGGTTAGTAGGTCCTTTTGGTGGCCTTCTTTGTCACGGGATGTGCGTTCATTTGTGCAGTCCTCTGGGACTTGTGCGCGGGCCAAACCTTGCTGCTCCCGCGCCAGTGGGTTGCTTTTGCCTTTGCCGGTCCCTGAGAGGCCTTGGACGCATATTTCTATGGATTTTATTTCGGATCTTCCTGTTTCCCAGAGGATGTCTGTTATCTGGGTGGTCTGTGACTGGTTTTCTAAGATGGTTCATTTGGTACCTTTGCCTAAGTTGCCTTCCTCTTCTGAGTTGGTTCCGTTGTTTTTTCAGCATGTGGTTCGTTTGCATGGCATTCCGGAGAATATTGTGTCCGATAGAGGTTCCCAGTTTGTTTCTAGGTTTTGGCGGTCCTTTTGTGCTAAGCTGGGCATTGATTTGTCTTTCTCTTCCGCATTTCATCCTCAGACAAACGGCCAAACCGAGCTAACTAACCAGACTTTGGAAACTTATTTGAGATGCTTTGTGTCTGCCGATCAGGATGATTGGGTGGCTTTCTTGCCATTGGCCGAGTTTGCCCTTAATAATCGGGCTAGTTCTGCTACCTTGGTGTCACCATTCTTTTGTAATTCTGGGTTTCATCCTCATTTTTCTTCAGGGCAGGTTGAGTCTTCTGATTGTCCTGGGGTGGACTCTGTGGTTGACAGGTTGCAGCAGATTTGGGCTCATGTTGTGGACAATTTGGTGTTGTCTCAGGAGGAGGCTCAGCGTTTTGCCAACTGTCGTCGGCGTGTGGGTTCCCGGCTTCGGGTTGGGGATTTGGTCTGGTTGTCTTCTCGTCATGTTCCTATGAAGGTTTCTTCCCCGAAGTTCAAGCCTCGGTTTATTGGTCCTTATAGGATTTCTGAGATTATCAATCCAGTGTCTTTTCATTTGGCCCTTCCAGCCTCTTTTTCCATCCATAATGTTTTTCATAGATCTTTGTTGCGGAAATATGTGGTGCCCGTGGTTCCCTCTGTTGATCCTCCTGCCCCGGTGTTGATTGATGGGGAGTTGGAGTATGTTGTGGAGAAGATCTTGGATTCTCGCTTTTCTAGACGGAGGCTTCAGTATCTTGTCAAGTGGAAGGGTTATGGCTAGGAGGATAATTCTTGGGTTGTTGCCTCCGATGTTCATGCTGACGATTTGGTTCGTGCCTTCCATTTGGCTCATCCGGATCGGCCTGGGGGCTCTGGTGAGGGTTCGGTGACCCCTCCTCAAGGGGGGGGTACTGTTGTGAATTCTGTTGTGGGTTCTGCTCTTAGGCTCCCTCCGGTGGTTATAAGTGGTAGTGCTGCTGTTTGTCCTTCACAACAGTCATCAGCTGCTTCCACTTTGGACGGGGCTATTTAGTCTGGCTCCTGCCTTTAGTGAGTGCCAGTTGTCCATTGTTTTTCTAGGGATCCACATCTCTGCTTGGTTTCTCCTTCTGGATTGTCCAAATCATCAAAGATAAGTCCTGGCTCTGTTTTTGCAGTCCACATGCGGTGGACTTAATAGTTCTGTGAATTGCTATGTTTTTTCTTGTCCAGCTTTGTCTGTGTTAAGACTTACTCAGCCAAGTTGGAAGCTCTGGAGTCACAGAGTTACCCTCCATGCCTTTAGTTAGGTGTTGAGATTTTGGTATTCTCTGTGGTGGATTTTGTAGTATTTTTTTATACTGACCGCACAGTACTCTTTCCTGTCTTTTCTTTCTAGGTAGCGTGGCCTCCTGTGCTAAATTCTGTTTTCAGTCTGCGTTTGTAATTTCCTTCTCCTCTCACAGTCAATATTTGTGGGGGGCTGCCTTTCCTTTGGGAATTTTCTCTGAGGCAAGATAGTATTCCTGTTTCTTTCTTTAGGTGTAATTAGTCCTCCGGCCGTGACGAGGTGTCTAGGGAGTGACAGGAACATCCCACGGCTACTTCTAGTTGATGTGTTAAGTTCAGGGTCTGCGGTCAGTATAGAGGCCACCTACTCCAGAGCTCGTCCATGCTGCTACTAGGCCACCAGTTCATAACAGTACGGGTGCCGTAATGGGCTCAGAGAAATACCGTTATCGGTAAGAACTATATTTTTCTCTGACGCCCATGATGGCACCACGGAGAGATTTGCATAGATTGTACATTCAGGGAGGGACCACCGCTTCCAGAACCCATTTACCGAAGGTAAGGTCTGAAGAGGAGATAAGGTCCCATCTATAGTGCCTATAGAATGTAGATGGTGAGGACCAGGTAGCAGCTCTACATATCTGTCCAATTGAAACTCCGGCCTTCTCCACCCAAGAAGTTGCTACAGCTCTCATTGAGTGAGCCTTGACATCTCCCGGGACGGACATTCCACTGATGAATATGATAGGCTGATGGCATCCATGATCCTTCTCGCCAAAGTGGCTTTGGAGGCTTTTTTCCCCTTCCGGGGACCCTGAAACACACAAAGAGAGAGGCATCCTCCCTACTGTCTCTGGTGGCTTCTAAGTAATGCATGAGGCATCTCTGGACATCTAGTGTGTGTAAGGATTCTTCCTCCTTGTTTTTAGGGTTGGGACAGAAGGAGGGAAGAGATAACTCTTGAGTTCTATGAAACCGGGATGCTACCTTCGGGAGGTATGCTGGGTCTATTTTGAGAACAACCCTATCCTCCAAGAACTGTGTGTAAGGAGGGTTAGCAGATAGAGCCTGTATGTCGCTAACTCTACGTGCAGACGTGAGGGCGACGAGCAGGGATTTTTTGAGGGATAGGAATTTCAATGGGATATCTCCCAAGGGCTCGAAGGGAGGTTTAGTCAGGGCTTTAAGGACCAAATATAAATCCCATTGAGGGGTAACTTTTACTGGAAGTGGTTTCGATCTACCTGCTGCCCTGATGAACCTGGAAACCCACTGATTCATAAAGTGATGTTTTAAGGGACAGATTCCCAGAGAAGCCTCTGACAGGGGTTCAAAAGGAGGTTTGGATAGGGATATAAGATCCAAGTTTAAATCCCAAGGAGGAGTAAACTGAGAGGGGATGGGTCTAGACCTGGCCAACGCTTTGATGAACCTGGATATCCCCCGATTCCCAGCTGGGTCGTAATTGTACAGGGCCCTTAAAGCCAAGACTTGAACTTTTAAAGTATTTGTGGCTAGCCCCTGTTCCAACCCCTTGGTCACAAACTCTAAGACAGCTGTTATTGGGAACTCCCTCTTCTAACTTTGAACCTGAAAAGAAGTTCCTCCAGGTTCCCCCCCAGCAGTTTGGTGGTTCCTATATGGTCTTCTCCACTCTTGGAAACATTCACAATCAATATTATGGTTAATATTCTGAGGAGTTGCACCAGTGAAGTCTGGGTGACCAGCCTTTTGACCATTGCCACATATTAGGGCTCAGAGTACCGGCCCCCGACCACCTGCACCATATTAACACAAGGAGGGGACTTGGAGAAGCAACATGTGCCTGTTCAGACTGGATTACCCAGTCATGCACTGCGGCGTCTGCTTGCGTCATAGGGGTGCGCGCTCACCCCACGCGTGCGCACTAGCCTCCGGTCCTGGACTGCGGGAAGATGAAACCAATAACAGTTAGTACATGGATAATGGCAGAGCATTAGGATGTACACACATTACTCATCCAGGAGATCACGTCAATTCTGAATCCTTAGGTGTCTAAACCCCAAGCAAGGGTTGGATATTATTGCAACTAAGGAATACACAATCCGGCAGGTAATATTTCCTGACATTACCAGAGTTGGCCTTCTCATTAGAAGCGCTGAAAGGGAAACGTGCATCATCACTCCTATTTTACTGATATTACACACATATACATATCCTAAAAGGCAAGCTTGTCAGTGTTATTTATCCACCCAGACAGCCATGGAGGGAGAAGCCATACTCTATGGCTAGAGAAAAGCAGGTTTCTTCCCACCAGAGAGGTGCTGATTCGCCACAAGGTACCAAAGGCAGACATGCCGTCCCTGGTAACCATAATACAATAGACTTATGGGACGAGAATCTGTCTACTGGATGTTAATCAAGAAAACTAGCCTGATTGTCACATGTGGAATTGGGAAGGATTCTTTCCTTCCACCTCTTGGTATTTTCTGCTCCCAGGACAGTAGTATGTCCTTTTATAGGTTGAGAAAACTGTTCCATACGCCAACGATACGATGTGCAGCCACGCAACAAGGCATAAGTCAGAAGGTCTAACCCAGAGGCAAAAAAGGCACCAAGCCCGAAGTACTATGAAGCACAGAGGCACTATGACACTAATGATACCCCCTGAGGCACAGGGGCACAGAAGCAATATGATGCAATAAGATGCCTGTAAGCACACATTTTGATGCATAGAGGCGCTATGAAGACCTGATGCAATATGAAGCAAAAAAGCACAATGAAGCACCACGATGCAATACGATGCAATACAATGCATAAAGGCAATATGAAGCACTATGATGCGACATGATGCAAAATTGATGCAACATGATGCATAGAGGCACTGTGAATCACTATGATGCAATATGATGCACAGAGGCACTATGACGCCATATGATGCACAGAGGCACCATGATGCAATATGAAACACTATAATACAACATGATGCACAGAGGCACTATTATGCAACATGATACACAGAGGCACTCGATATGATGCATAGAGGCACTAAGAAGCAAAATGATGCACAGAGGCACTCAATATGATGCATAGAAGCACAATGATGCAACATGAAGCAGAGGTACTCAATATGATGCATAAAGGCACTATAATGCAACATGATGCACAGCGCCACTCAATATGATGCATAGAGGCACTGATGCAATATGAAGCACAGATGCACTCAATATGATGCATAAATGCACTATGATGCAACATGATGCACAGAGGCTCTCAATATGATGCATAGAGGCACAATGATGCTATATGAAGCACAGAGGCACTCAGTACAGTATGATGCATAGATGCACTATGATACAATATGACACACAGAGGCACTCAGTATGATGCATGGAGGCACTATGATGCAATATAACACGCAGAGGTACTCAATACGATGCCTAGAGGTACTATGATGCAACATGTTGCACTCAATATAATGCATAGAAATATTATGATGCAATATGATGTACAGCGGCACGCAATATAATGCATAGAGGCACTATGATGCAATATGATGCAGAGCCACACAATATAATGCATAGAGGCACCATGATGCAATATGATACATAGAGGCATGCAATATAATGCATAAAAGCACTATTATGCAATATGATGCACATAGGCACTTAGTATAATGCATAGAGGCACTATGATGCAATATGACGCACAGAGGCACTCAGTATGATGCATAGAGGCACCATGATGCAATATGATACATAGAGGCATGCAATATAATGCATAGAGGCACTATGATGCAATATGACGCACAGAGGCACTTAGTATAATGCATGGAGGCACCATGATGCAATATGATACATAGAGGCCCGCAATATAATGCATAGAGGCACTATGATGCAATATGACGCACAGAGGCACTTAGTATAATGCATAGAGGCACCATGATGCAATATGAGGCACAGAGGCACGCAATATAATGCATAGAGGCACACAATATAATGCATAGAGGCACCATGATGCAATATGATACATAGAGGCATGTAATATAATGCATAGAAGCACTATGATGCAACATGATACACAGAGACGCAATATAATACATAGAAGCACTATGATGCAATATGACGCACAGAGGCACTTAGTATAATGCATAGAGGCACTATGATGCAATATGACGCACAGAGGCACTCAGTATGATGCATAGAGGCACCATGATGCAATATGATGCACAGAGGCACGCAATATAATGCATAGAGGCACGCAATGTAATGCATAGAGGCACCATGATGCAATATGATACATAGAGGCATGTAATATAATGCATAGAAGCACTATGATGCAACATGATACACAGAGACACGCAATATAATACATAGAAGCACTATGTTGCAATATGATACACAGACACGCAATATAATGCATAGAGGCACTATGATGCAATATGACACATGGAGGCACTCAGTATGATGCATAGAGGCTGTAAGATGCAATATGACACACAGAGGCACTCAATACAATGCATAGAGGCACCATGATGCATCATGTTGCACTCAACATAATGCATAGAAGCACTATGATGCAATATGATATACAGAGGCACACAATATAATGCATAGAGGCACTATGATGCACAGAGGCACGCAATATAATGCATAGAGCTACAGTCATGCTTGAAGATGCCAAACAGGCCCACAGTTACAAGCAAAAGAGCAATTTCTCAGAGATCCGGATAAGCCTCCACTCTGAATAGTACATCTCATTTGTCAGACTAATCCCACCGGAAGGAGCTAATGAGCCGCAGCTGGAGGGCAGTCTTCATGGAGACAAAGTGCTCCATCAACACCATGTGTCCTCCCAAGGCATAGAGTAGTTAAGTTGCAAAGAAAAGTGAGACACCTGTTTATCAAACCAAAAAAAATGAAAAATATGCTTCCAAAATTCACTCTGAAGTCCAATCATAAGGCTCTGCGCAGACAAGACATGCAACTAACTTAAGTCAAATCATGAGATGTAGCCTGGACATATGGCCTTATTATAGCCTAGAGGTCCAAGGCCTAGCTGTGTATATGTGAAAACATACCTCGCACATGAGGCTCTAGCACAGCTTTGGCACAAAGGCATGAGACTATCAACAGAACATTCCACCATGAACTTACCTGTACTGGCTCCATACCTGCTAAAAAACAGGGGGAGCAGGTAACGCCGAGAGCCCATCATGAAGGGAAGCGGCATCCCATCAGGAATGCTGCATTGCTGTCAATTACTTTCTCTCCTGCCCCATGAGATCCAGGAAACCAGACTGTTGCCTGTCTCATTCCCCTTTGCCGCCTCTCCCCACACACCCTAAAGGCCCGCTGCCCCAGCAGTGGCACCTCAGGATACCACGCCAGCCGAGGCAGGGAACCCCCGCCGCCTGTATCAGTCTGGCCTGGCAACAGAAGCAGCGGTGGCTTGCCAGACAGCGTTGGCGCAGAGTGCCTCTGCTGCGGCAGGAAGCGGCTCCACCCAGGAGCCTCGTCCGCTCACTGGTCTCTGTGGCTGAGGGACCCCCCTAGGAGGGTTTCAGCCCCGGGCTCAGCTCCGGCGTTCTCTGGAGAAGATTCTGGGAGAGGCATCAAGCGGCTTTTTTTTTCACGCTGCACACCGGAGGCCCCGGCTTTTGCAGGTTGCAGGCTTACGCTTCAGGAGGGAGAGCGCCACTCTCCCCGCAACCAGAGGGACCCCCCCTGGATGTTTATCGCTGCTGCAGCATCTTACCCGAGGAGGTGGCCGCGAACTCCATGCCACCTCCCCCACACACCCTAGAGGCCCACTAGCCCCAGCGGTGGCGCTTCGGGTCACCACACCAGCCGAGGCAGGGGGACCCCCGCTGCCTGAGTCAGACTGATTGGCCCCGGAATCCAACGATGTCTTCCTGTTGGTAAGCTGTAGGTCTCCCATCAAGGACAGGAAACCAACTGATGCGGGAGAGTAGGTTTCCTGTCCTTGGTGGGCGGATCCCCTCTCTCCGTGGTGCCGTCATGGGCGTCAGAGAAAAGGTAACTGGCTGAAAAAAAGAAGGCATAAATAAAACTTCACATGGACACATACCCAACCACAGGAGCACACCCAACACGCGTTTCGACCAAGCTTCGTCCGGCGCGAAACACAGAAAGAGAATGTGCTGCTATTTACACATACAAGAACCAGGGAAAGTCTGATTAATTATACAGCTGGAAGAATTGTTATAATATTACATGGGTAGTAAACACAGACACAACATATCTTATGAGAAGAAATGGCGACGGACGCCAGTGCTTGCGCAGTTACGGCCAGAAACAGGAAGCCTTCACATAGCTGTAATTAAAGCCGTGCACTGACTCTGAAAGGGCAAGAAAATTGTCATCTGATCACGTCATCAGATGACCACAAGTAATTTCACATGATCAAGCAGAATTATGTAGCACAGGTTCAGTCAGATCATTCCCCACCTGACCTAAGGTCACGTGATCATACGTGATTTGCCCTGATATCTTGATAGCTTACGCATGCACATCTTCAGTCTTAACTTTGGGTCCTAGAGTATAAGCTAACATTTCTCCCTTTTTGCCTGAACATGTGATAATACCTGATAAGGCAATCACCTGATTCTGCCAGATCATGTGATATTACCGCTTCCCGTTTCTGGCTGCAACTGCGCGAAAGCTGGCGTCCGTCGCCATTTCTTCTTACATGATGTGTCTGCGTTTACTACCCAGGTAAATCATTATAATAATTCTTCCAGCTGTATATTTTAAGAATTTATTAGACTTTCCCTCCAATTAGCTCTTGTTCATTTACATAGCTGCAGCTTCTCTTTCTGTGTTAAGCCCCTGAGGAAGCTTAGGAGAAACGCGCTTGTGCTCCTGTGGCTGGGTATGTGTACTGCATGCAATGTAGCTAACTGCCCGTAGCTCTTTGTCCTCTCTCTCGCTGCTGGGATGTCCATGACTCACAATGACTTATCTTTTATACCTCTTATGGTGTTTATGGTACGGCATAATATTTAGCAATTTAGCCTGTACTCTCATGGTATGTCCTCTAATTTTGACACATGTGAAGGTTTATTTATGCCTTCCTTTTTTTCAGCCAGCTGAACTTTACCATCTATGCATATAAAATAGGTTTTCAGCTAATAGGCTTTGATTCAGCCTTTTCTTTTGCACTGGCACTTTATTCAAAATTAACCTATGTTTATTGATTTACTATTTTGTATTCCTATATACATTTCAAATATTGTAGCCATCAATAGCATCTTTACCCAACTTTTGTTGTGTGTCACCTCATGTCTGTTTGGATCTTTTTATTTTTATATTTATTATATCATTTCAATAAAGATTAATTGCTTTTTATACTTTGCATAATTTTTTTCTTTTGTATCTCATGTGATAATGCCTTAGGACATTATATTTTGCTGGTTGATTGCTCTTTAGGATTAGCATCTCCTTATAATCAAGTAGAACAAAATATTGCAATGGAGGTAAATATCAGTATATTTTATATAAAGTAGGTGACGTCTGTGGCATTTCTCTTAGAAGAGTTACTAAACTAAAAAATGTAAAAAGAAAACAAACTAAATATCGCTGAAACAGAGGTGACATTTTTTTCATTAAGAAATAGTAAATAGTCTTTGCTCATGTTGCAATTTAGATTTTCACTAACATATAAATTACCTTTTGCATCTTTTTTAATGGATAAAAAAACAACTTGTTTCTTGTCTATTTTTGCAAAGCAAAACTGGGGAATGTCTGTGTAGTAAATCACCCTGCAGGTTAGAATTGTTGGCTTCTACATGTATACCGAGTGACTGTAATAACTGTAATGACTGTGGCCTCCCCTCAAACACTCTTGCACCCCTCCAATCTATTCTAAACTCTGCTGCCCGACTAATCCACCTGTCCCCCCGCTATTCTCCGGCCTCTCCCCTCTGTCAATCCCTTCACTGGCTCCCCATTGCCCAGAGACTCCAGTACAAAACCCTAACCATGACGTACAAAGCCATCCACAACCTGTCTCCTCCTTACATCTGTGACCTCATCTCCCGGTACTTTCCTACACGCAACCTCCGATCCTCACAAGATCTCCTTCTCTACTCCCCTCTTATCTCCTCTTCCCACAATCGTATACAAGATTTCTCTCGCGTATCACCCCTACTCTGGAACCCTCTACCACAACACATCAGACTCTCGCCCACCATCGAAACCTTCAAAAAGAATCTGAAGACCCACCTCTTCCGACAAGCCTACAACCTGCAGTAACCACCGATCAACCAACCGCTGCACGATCAGCTCTATCCTCACCTACTGTATTCTCACCCATCCCTTGTAGATTGTGAGCCCTCGCGGGCAGGGTCCTCACTCCTCCTGTACCAGTTATGACTTGTATTGTTCAAGATTATTGTACTTGTTTTTATTATGTATACCCCTCCTCACTTGTAAAGCGCCATGGAATAAATGGCGCTATAACAATAAATAATAATAATAATAATAATAATAATAATAATGACATTCTATTATGGTGTTATTAGTAATCTTTAAGGTGAAGCTATTTTCTTTTTAGAAATCATCTAAAAAAATATAATTTATATATATATAGTCACAATTCTGCCCAATTCAATGTTACTCTATTCAGCCTTGTTTTTATGTAAACACAATGAGGTGGAGTCAAGTCATGTGGGGCCCTTTATATTGTATGGAGGACTATGTCGGGCCCATTATTATGTATGGAGGACTATGTGGGGCTATTATACTGTATGAATGACTATGTGGAGCCCATTATTCTGTATTGAGGACTATGTGGGTTCATTATACTCTATGGAGGACTATGTGGGATCATTATTCTGGTTGGCTACGACTTTGCCCAAGATTTTAATGTTGGCCCTCAGTGTATGTGAGTTTGAAATCGCTGCTTTGAAGGCATGTAAGACTTACATGGATTGGACATGTTTTTCAACAAAACCCACAGATGCTAATTTGGATTGGGATTTGGAGAATGTGATGGTTAAGTCAACACATTGGAACATTTTTATCATGTGCCTCAAACCATTCCTGAATGATGTTTGCATTGAGGCAGGGTGCATTATTCTGCTAAAAGAGGCCATTGTGAGTAGAAAATATTCTTACCACAAAGGGGTGTACTTAATTTTAAACAATGTTTAGGTTGGTGGTATATGTAAAGGCAACATTCGCATGAATGCCTTGACGAAAGAATTCCAAGCAGAACATTACCCAATCCATGACACAGCCTCAACCGGTTTACCTTCTTCACATATTGCATCTTTGTGTCATCTCTTCCCGAGGTAAGTAATGCACACGAACACGGCCATCTACATTTTGTAAAATAAAATAACTAAAACACGATTCATCAGACCAGACAACTTTCCCCCATTGCTACAGTCACAGTGATCAGCGCTCTTACTAGCCTGGGGCTACAAAGCCCTTTGAACAGTTCGGACAGGTTTTCAGCTATAGGGGAACACATAGGCTAGCTTTCGCTACACATGCACATCAATAAGTGTTGAATAACTGGATGTCCTTAGTTGGACAACATTTAATAGGTATTAAAGAAAGTCTTTCAGTCAGGAGCGTCACTGTAATGCAGGGCACCCACACCTATTTATTTTCCAGAGCCCAGCTGATGGCACGTCTCCCTGGTCTGCTCCTGCTTTGACAGCTTATCGCTCCCTGCTTTCAACAGAACCAAGGCTCCAATCTCTACCATTTGCCTTGCTGCATTAGGATCCTACTGACTCATCTGGAAGAGCAGGTGGGCAAAGGTTAGGAATTGTATCTCCTGCTTGTAATAATCATCATAGCAGTAATGATCGGGGGCAGCTCTGTCAGAGATTAGATATAGTGAGTGTGATCCCAGGAGCTTGGTGCTGTCTTGTTGGTGTAGTATTACGTTTCTCAACACACGGCAACAATTGGCAAGAATTGAAGCTCCGAGGACAGTCAGTTAAGCACGGCTTGTAATGTGCTGCCATTACTGCTCTGATCTGGGCTGTGGAGTAGATGCCCATTTTGTTGGAGTCGGTATAAAACAGATCGACTCCTAAAATATATAATAAATTGGGTACAGTAGTACAATGCAGGATGTGCTGTACATTTTTTCATAAGAACTTGGGAAAGTTATGGAATGTCCTATAAATGTCTGTTCTGTTCCTGATCTAAGGATCTAGGCTTTTAGATGAATCTGTGCTGCACTTTATGTACAAGTTCAGTAGTGATCAGTGCTGTGGAGTTGGAAGTCAGGGAAATTGAAGAGTCGAAGCTGGAGGTTTGGCTTACTGACTTTACAGCCCTGGCTCTGAAGAAACAAGGTTTGTACTGGTCCACTGACACTTAACCCTATTTTCCCCTTCCAGTGGACCTGGCAGCTGATACATGCTGACTGTGGTTCAGGCTGCATTTATGAGACACTGAATCTCTCATATAAGTCAGTTTTGTTGTACTCTAAAACACTGCCGCGTTTCAGAGAAAACATACATTTAGAGGCTGACTGAAGACCATGCTGAATGATAGTCTGGTCCAAAAGGCTAATCCAAAAGTGGCTTCTTCCTGCTCTGATACCCTTTAAGGAAACTATTTTATTTTTATCATGAGGCTAAAAACATACAGGCAGGTAGTTGCTAACTACATGCCTGTGCAGCTTGGCGCCAATCTCTGCCGGCTTAGAGCACTCACAGACCGCTCTTGCTGGCGAATCTATTGCTTCATTTGACTCTACATCAACAGAGCAGCTTTCTCTTCCACGCTGCTCTGTAGATAGCACATGACTGCTGAAGGTGCACTTAATTATTTGGCCATGCCAAGGGTGCATCGAACACCTACATTTGGATTGAACAATGATTCTGTGCTGACAGAGTTCCTTTACCAATTGCATTCTAGTAAAAACTCACAGAACCTGCCATTTTGAAGATGCTCTGACGCAATTGTGTAGTCATCACAATTTGTTCCTTGTTTATATCGTTCAGACTCCAATTCCTTGACTTTTTTTATGGCTTGAACACATCAACGAGAACTGACTGCTCACTTGTTAATATATCTGACCTCTTCATAGTCATGAAATGCCAGTAGTTTAATGTTAGAGCTGGTCAAGTTAGTAGTAGAGTCCACGATACTGGAACACACTGTTGAACTGTATGAACAAAGTGTGAATGGATCCCTGAAGTAGTCATAGCAATCACTTTGCTATGGTGGAGTTTGGGAAAGACAAAGGCCTACATCAGTGTCGCTCAATGAAACAGTCATTGTTAATTAGAACAGTGCTAGAGAATAGTTTTTTAAGTAAAATAAATGCAACAACCAAAGTTATTTGGGAGAAAAATAACTTCTAATCAAATATCTAGAGAAATCTCCTTTACTGGCAAAAAGAAAGATTCCAATCTTCATATAATACTACGCTAATAATCTCTGTAGGGCACCGGAGAAGGTGGGGTCCAAAAAGAACTGTGATAATTGATCACTCATTTTTAATTAGAACTTTCCTTCAACCATACATAATCCATATCCGCTGAGATCACATGCGATTAGGAATATTGTTTTTTTTTTTTATTTGCATATTTCTATTACGTGCTTCAATTCATGAACTACCCATTTAAAAAAGCCCACTCTGTTGTTGATTTCCTCATCTGGTTTATATCACTTTAATGACTCACTCATACAATACAGTAATGTAAAAGGGCCCACGTGGTTTTCTTACAGTCATTGACATTGATTCATGTGTGCTAATGTGCCACTAAATGGTGCCTGCATACAACTTTGTATTACGGAGGTGTTCCCTCAAAGCAGTACATAGTGGAAGATACCACTTTAGGATAGTAGCACAGTTTTGTTTAGTTATATTCTGGTTGCATTAACCTGAGAGGCATACTGAGTCACCGTATGGACTCCGACTTCTAAGTGGGGAGATTACAGATCCTAACAACTCAGAATTTGCACAAATTTGTTATACAACTGTGCATAGGATGGCTTATGCAGGAGAGAACAACTTTTTTTATTTTATTGACATATACCTTAAATTGGTCCTTAAAAGGGGATTTCCCACAAAGGTTATTTTAAGCAATAGATCTTGGAATATTAGTAAGTTCCATTATTGGATGTATAAAAAAAAATGTTCCTGTGCCGAGATAATCTAATAAATGTACCCCTGCTATGTACTGTGTAATGGCTGTGTCTGACTGTGCCGGAACATGGTCTGATCATACCACATCTCATGGGCAGGGGAAGACACAGAAGTGTATGCAGATAGGACAGCTTGGGATCACAAGCTTTTTGTGTTAGGGAATACATTTCCGTGCCTGTTTGTTTTATCACAGAAGCAAGTGTTTGAGCCTTGTCACCAGCCATGTGAGCTCATGATAAAGCAAGTCAGTGATGTACAAGCTACAGCAGACACTGAGCTCTTTTGTCAATGACTTGATTTATGATGAGCTCCTGGGACTGATGATAAGGGAGAAACAATCACGTGATTAAAACTTGTCAATGACTTGATTTATGATGAGCTCCTGGGACTGATGATAAGGGAGAAACAATCACGTGATTAAAACAAACAGGTCCCTCAGAGGGGGTCAGTCTTCTAGTGCCTATTCTGGCACTAAAGCCCCCGTCTCACTAAGCAAGATCGCTAGCGAGATCGCTGCTGAGTCACAAGTTTTGTGACGCAACAGCGACCTCAGTAGCGATCTCGCTGTGTGTGACACATATGAGCAGCGACCAGGCCCCTGCTGTGAGATCGCTGGTCGTGTCGGAATGGCCTGGACCTTTTTTTGATTGTTGAAGTCCCGCTGGGCAGCACACATCGCTGTGTTTGACACCTTACCAACGACCTCGTTGACGACTCAGACACTGAATCGTCATAATAGCTCCCATGTGACATCGTTGGTCAGGTCGCTGGTGAGATGTCAAACAGTGAGATCGCAGCAGCGATCGTTGGGAAGATCTCACTGTTTGACATCTCACCAGCGACCACTTAGCGACGCAGCAGCGATCCCTGACAGGTCGTATCGTTGTCGGGATCGCTTTAGCGTCGCTAAGTGAGATGGGGCCTTTAGCCTCTCTCTTCCCACTCCTCTGTAGTGGTGGGATATGGGGTAATAAGGGGTTAATGTCACCTTACTATTGTAAGGTGACATTAATCCTGGTTAATAATGGAGAGGTGTCAATAAGCCATGCTTGAAAACATTGCTATAGAGCTTGAAAGTGCTGCTCTTAAGCTGGCCCAATTGCTGGATCCGGCCAGAATTAGTGCCCATGCCCACTCCTGATACTACAGGGGTAAAGCTACCTCTACCAGCAGCATGGAAGAGCGCACAGTTCGAGCTAGCAGCACAACCATGCCACTGCTCAGAATTATCAATCAATCATGAGCCCTTCTTTTAGACAATTTTATAAAATCCCTTTAGTAGTCCATCAAACAGAATGGACTACTATGATGAATCATGTTAAGTTTGCACTGTAAGAATTTGATAGTAATGATAAATCTTCCTCAACATGTACAATTTTTAGTGCTTATTACTACAGAAGCTTGTTCTATTAACTTTGAAGAAAAGACATGTAGTCTCCTGCAATCCTAGGATGGACTACTGTTTTTGTAAACATCAGTGCGATTCTGAAAGCTAAGTTTCCATAAACTTGATTTTATATTTTTTTGGCATAAATATTGGTGGACTTAGGAACCAAGATGTTACAAAATGCAAAAAAAAAACCCTGAATATCCTTAACCTTCACCTAAGGTTTATTTCCATTCTTGTACAATGTTCACTTGAAATTAATTTTGGGTGGCTGTCCTCTGTTAAGGTATACAATGGCATTTAAAAGTATGGGCACCATTGGTCAAAATTACTCTTATTGCGAACAGTTAATGAAATTGAAGATTAAATGATCTCTAAAAGGCCTAAAGTTAAAGATTACACACATTTCCTTTGCATTTTTATTTTCATCATCTTTTACATTTTAAAAATTACAAAAAGGAAAGTGGGCCAATCAAACGTTTTGGCATTCTGCATGGCTGGTAACTAGCATTACCCACTTTTTAAATTATCACAGCTTGTAAATGCTTTATGTAGCCAGAAAAGAGTCTTTACATTCTTGTTTGAGAGATTTTAACTGCTTCATGACCAGCAACGGTAGATATAAGTCGGCGCTAGCAGGGTTTTGTGCAGCGCTATTTGTCTACGGTTGGTG
The DNA here is from genome assembly GCF_051348905.1 of Ranitomeya variabilis. Lineage (NCBI taxonomy): Eukaryota > Metazoa > Chordata > Amphibia > Anura > Dendrobatidae > Ranitomeya > Ranitomeya variabilis. The sequence goes on along the minus strand of NC_135236.1, from coordinate 163,360,501 downwards.
GTCTCACAGCGCTCAGGACTCCCAGAGTCCTGCAAGCACTGCGATTCCTGTGCAGAGCCATTGCTCTGCCAGGTGACAGCATCGGGACCTGATTAGATCAGGTCCCAATGATGTTAACCCGTTGTCTTCAAGATGACTATCGCGGCATTTAGAAGATAGCAGTGGGAGACCCCTGCTATACTCACCTCTCCGACGTGATGACTTCCAGCTACGGTGGCTTGTTAGGCTCAGCCTGCAGCTGAGTCTAAGGCCGGTGTCACACCTAATGTATAAAAATACGTTTTTTACGCAGAAATGTTCATGAACAGGGATCCGTATGTCATCCGTACTCAATAATAATCTTTATTTTTATATAACGCTAACATATTCCGTAGCGCTTAACAGTTTGCACACATCATCACTGTCCCCGATGGGGCTCACAATCTAAATTCCCTATCAGTATGTCTTTTGAATGTGGGAGGAAATGGGAGTACCTGGAGGAAACCCAAGCAAATACGGGGAGAACATACAAACTCCATTCAATGCGAGGATGCAATTTTTTTCTCCAAAAATATCCGTCTGTCAACCGTATGGCAAGATTTTCTCGCCGGCTTGCAAAATGGACATATAATAGATCCATGGGCTCAAATATTAATGAAAACATATATAGTCTCATATATATATATATATATATACATATATATATATATATAATTGAGACACACATATATATTTAATACAGAGCTAGATAGCATAAAAGCTGGTAATTCATTTGTCAGCTTTTGCTAAATCCTTACCGAACCCGACAGGATATGAGACATGGTTTACATACAGTAAACCATTGAATATCCGTTATATTTTTATATACCCTTACTAATAATGTTAGTAGGGTGTGTGTGTGCAAAATTTGGGAGCTCTGTTAAAGGGATAATTCACGGAAAAACTGGCGTGGACTCCCGCACAATTTTCTCCGCCAGAAAGGGAAAGCCAGTGATTGAGGGCAGATATCAATAGCCTAGAGAGGGACCATGGCTATTGCCCCCTGCCCCCACAGCTAAAAACATCTGCCCCCAGCCACCACAGAAAAGGCACTTAGCCTCTCTCTCCTCCCACTCCCCTGTAGTGGTGGGATATGGGGTAATAAGGGGTTAAAGTCACCTTGCTATTGTAAGGTGACATTAAGCCTGGTTAATAATGGAGAGGTGTCAATAAGACACCTATCCATCATTAAGCCACTAGTCTGAAAGGGTTAAAAAAAAACCCTCACACACACATTAAGAATAAAGTATTGTAGTGAAATAAATAAACACAGAGGTTTCATTATCTTTATTGTACGCTCAATACAACTGAAGACCCTTGTTCGCCTGTAAAAAATTCCAAAATAAAAAAGCAGCAGTATCCCATACCTGTCCGCCGTACAGTCAAGTCCCATGATGTAAATCCATCTCAAGGGGTTAAATACATTTACAACCGGGAGCGCTGCTAATGCTGCCGCTCCCAACTGTAAAAGACTGGGGAATTAATGAAATCCAGGGAACGGAGCTTCGGTAACTAGCGGTGCCATCACCGAAGCTGGTCCCCCCCTTGGTGGCAGGAACACTGTAGCATGGGAAAGTTTCTGAATATTTTCTCACGCTACAGAGTTCATATGAGTTCATGCCGCCAGGGGGCGCAGCTTCTGCTCAGTGCCTACTCCAAAAAGTCTACAAGTAAGAAAACACCTCTGTGTGCACATAAACTAAGGTTTTACAGCACAAACTGAGCAAAAACTCTCCAAATCCACATAAAAAATATAATATGCCTCAAAAACTTGGGAGGTTCTTCTCAGTTTCCGTTCTGAAAACTACTAAAAAAAAAATAAAAATTCAGTGCACCCCTTTGGTTAGGTAGGTATTGTTGCCACTTCCTTCTGCTGGAAACAGACTAGCTTGAATGTACGTTGAAAGCTTTAAGTGTATGTTTACATGCAGCGTTTTTGCTGCAGAAAAAAAAATAGTATTGGTAGGAAGAATTCTGCTTACATAATGCACACTTTTCGTGCACAGCTTTGTTTTCTAACATGATGTCATTTTCTCCAGAACCACCATCACCCTTGACCTTGGTCGTTCTAATCTTTCGCTCTAGATTAAATTTACCTCGATTTATGAAGACTATGTTAATTCTAAAAGCCACAAAAAAACTTCCCTCATATATATGTTTCATATAGCTCCAAGTTCCAAGATTTGTAGTTCTGCACATGGCCTCTAGGTTTAGATTGACCAGAACAGTTTTGAAATAGTTGTCCACTTTCGAACCAACAAGCAACTTTAGGAAAAGATATTGTGAGGAGCATGTATAATATAAAATGATCATTCATCAATATATATTCGTAACAAATGGCAATTGTAGCTGGAGTAGAAACCTCGTCTCATTTTATATGTGCAAATAGATTATGAAAATGCACTTTCAATTGTAACATTTCCAGTTTAGCAGTTGTGAAATAATAAACATCCATACTTCTGCATTAAAAAATAAGCCAGAAACTGCATAAAAAAAACAAAATTAAAAATAAAAACTTCACAAAATAGCCACTTGTTTAAAAAAATTGGATGTGAAATTAGATATAACAAAAAATGTAGTATGTATTTCAGCATGGCAAACAAAAATGTTACAAGTGCACTTATGCAGCAAAACCCCCCGCCACATTGGAGTTTCATCCACATACAGTTTAGCTGGGGTTTGAAGTGCGTTTTAATGAAAAAAACAAAAAACAATGAAACACTAAGAAAAACAAACAATACTTAGCATGTACTGGAACATTTGTTGAACTGTTTTAGAAAACATTGGCCATTTTCGTGAACAAAAAACCCCACAACATTTGGCTAACAAAAAACCATGTAGATGTATTGCTCCCTACTTTATGTCAATAAGCAAAAAACAAGCAAAATAGAACCTTATTTAGGATAATAAAATCACGTATCTATTGTTCTACAGCTGGTAACGAGTGTGGAAAAAGAGCAATCGTGCTGCACAAGATTATAAAAAGTTATGCAAATTCGGAAAAAAAAATATGTCGATTCTAAATTCACTCTAAAAGATATTTATTTTTGAATGCTAAAGCTTTTTTTTGTGGTTCCAGTGTACAAAGGCTTTTTTGCAGTATGTTGCCAGGGAATAACCTATTGTTTGTAAAAGCAATTTTCTATGTGGTGATTTTTATTACTTGTAATTTTTGTAGAGAATACAAATTCTCATGTAATTTTCAAGGACAGAAGAAAAAGAAGAAATGCACGAGGCTCGGGCTACACAAAAGGTGAGCTCAAACATTTTCCTGACATTTTATTATAGCCATCTTAAAAGCAAAAAAAAATAAATATATATATATATATGTATATATATATATATATATATATTTTTTTTTTTTTTTTTTTCACAAAAATCTCAGCCTCCGAGTCCATGTTAACCATTTTGTGGAGGTGCTGAAAAAAAACAAAAACAAAAAACATCTGTACGTATACCAAGCAAAAAATTAAAAATAGCATTTTCCCACAAAAGGATGGTATTACGGCACAACACTGGTAGTCAATCAGGAAGATCCCTACGGAGAGATGTGCGGTTTCTTCCTTCTAGAACGTTCTGCTGGAATCACCGCAGGGAAGGTTTCAGCTTTCCCCACTGTGATCTTGTTTACAATCTGCGCGCTTTGCGTGGCCGACAACCATTGTGAGGGATGGGGGTGTTGTCTGTAATGGATATCACTTCCAGTCCTCCCATGGTTAACCCTTTGATGGCATGCTGTGAAAAAAAATAAAAATAAAATAAGACAAAAATTAATAGAATAAAACCCACTCAGGATCTCACATCTTTTCTATGGTTGGTTGTGTAATTCAGTGTATTAGTTGTACTTTTAGACATACTGAATGTTTTAGCCTAAAAGACTATGTTTACAAGCAGCATTTTTGCTGCTTTTCTTTTTTTTTTTTTTTTTTTCAGCAAAGAAGCAGCATTTTACAGTACCAGGAAAGCTGAGATTTCAGACATTTTTTAAAAAAAGAATGAGAAAGTGAAAAGACGCTGTGGCGTTTTTTGTTGAAAAAACTAACTTTATTAAACATGTACTGTATACAAATTATACACCTAAAAGCACAAGGAAAACCAACATTTTGAACACAGCGTTTTTACTGCCAAGAGAGCAGGTTCTGACTGCAGAAGAAATCACTTCAAAAACACTGAGTGTGAACATAGCCTTATTTTCTAAAATGGGTTTTCCAAACCCCCAAAACATTTATTTTACAAACAGCATACAACTTAAAATAATACAGAAGGAGTACTGCTCAGCTTACCGATCCCCAATGTGTTGATGCAACACGTGACCGCTGCAGCCATTCACTGGGTTGCAATGGTAACCTCAGTGATGTAAACACATCAAAACAGCTGCCAATGATTGGTTACAGCGGTTAAATGTCAACATGTCACAACATTGTTGGAGTCTGGTAAACAGACGGAAAAGAAAACGGAACCGTTGGCGTGTGGAGCTCAGAGATTGGTTAGTTGATTTATGATTTTTTGGAAATTTACATAAGATATAAGATAATAATAAAATAATCAATCATTTAAACAATAATTTATTTAGATATCTTTGGAAAAAAACAGCAATTACAACAAAAGCCAAACATATCTAAAGAGCTATCCATGCCTGGGCCGGTATATGAATATGGAGCCATTTACCGAGTGAGATTTTGGGGTCTCCTTAGAAACTATAGACCCAAAAAATTAAGGGCGCAATTTATTATTGCATTTGCAATTGTTTGTTTTGCAGTTTTTGCACCAAATTAATCTCCCCGTTTGCACCTTTTTGGATGACTATTTTATGTGGTTGCCTATGGTTTTTTAGGGCGTGGTTTAGGGTTTCCAGATGTTTTCGCCTGATTTGTGATTTCCAACCTTTCAAAAAAGTTAAAAAAAATGTGTTACAAATGTATCCCAGTCAACCTCTTTGGGGTGATTCTATGTTCACCAAACATTTTTCAGCAATTGTTGTGACATTTGAAAAAAGATGCAACTTGTTTTGCTCAAAAAGTCACAAAAATGGTTAAAGACTGAAAAAAGACCATTTTGGAATTTGCCCCAAATTCACGATGAGTGTGTGCAATTCTGAGCAATTTGGTACAATAAACATCTGCAAAAGCCACAAGATAAAAAAAAACAAAAAACTAAAAAACCTCTCAAATGATGAATCGAGCCCTAAGACTTTAATAACAAACTGCAATGGGACAATTAAAAATATAAACCTTTAACTCTTTATTGTAGGCAGCGTTCATATAATTTTCAAGTCACGACCACATGACTGACATGGACGTCTCTGACGACATCCCCCATCTGCAGTTATTTTCAATTGAATCCATTATTGATGCCAGTGAAGGACCAAACTTGAAGGTCACCTATCCATCAGATTTATCACAATGGCAGATAATAAATGGACTTAGATCTCAAGTATCTTGTCTGTTTAAAGACAAAGACAAGCTACAGCAGTTGTGTATTGCATTTATGTAAGTGAACCCCCTTTTTCTTACAAAATAATTAAGAAACTTAGAAGAGATCAGTGCAAATAGGGTCGTCTCCGAGAAACACAGTAAATTTTGCACTCAAATTAAACTCACATGTTCAACATGTTAAAAACGCATAAATGTGGAAAATCAGCTGCAGTGGATCCTCGGGTCAGCAAGTGACCATCAGACTGTAAAGGGAGTTGATGGACAAATTCCACGCTTCCGTATATCCCAGTATGGATATTTATTTCTGAAATAAACCACCTTACTGTACCATACTGGGATATACGTCTCCATTCTGCCGGCAGCGCGGCATATTGTCCACTAACTCACTTTACAGTTTTACAAAATAACTAGAAACCAGACATACAGTTCTGAATAATCAATGGCCCGAAGAGATTACTAAAAATGAGCCTAAAGATAGGTCTTATTACCATTTCCTATTTCTACCAGCTTTTTCATGGAAAAGTATACGGATGCCTGCAGGACGTAGTTTCCTTACGGATTGCTCAAATAACAGATTGTCATCTGGATTTTGGAGCGAAAAACATGCACATTCCACCTCCCTTTATTTTCAATGGGAATCTGATCTGTTGTTCATATGAGGTGTAATTGTCTGCATTTGACATCGGCTTTGCAGGAAAGAAAAAAAAAAGTAGTGACATGTCACTACTAGACAGGACTTCGACATGGAATCTGCCACACTTGGAATTTATTATTCATTAATAATGTGGCGCTCAAGTGTAGATCCATAAAAAGGCAAATAGAAATCCAAGATCAGTCTCCGTTTTTTTTACCATGGATTCTGCAAATGATTTTTTGTAACTTAATGTGCTGCACAATTACAGCTATACACACGTGCATGGATTACCAAAGCTCTACTGCTAGTAAAAGTAATATCCACCTTTTGAGTATTATTATTGGATAATATTTATTAAAACCATGATTGCTTACAGGCAGAGATGTTTCGGAGGCTGACATTAATGACATGCACTGTGCAGACAGCCCCAAACTCTTGGCACTTTTTATGCCGTTAAGGCCAGGGTCAGACCTAACGTATCAAAATAGGGTCCGTTTTTTATGGCCGAGTTACACAGAAAAGTTCCTGATCAGTGATCCGTATTCTGATGCGATTTGTTCTCCAAAAATTATCCGTGTGTCATCCGCATGGCATCCTTACGGCGAGAATCTCGCCAGCTTGCAAAATGGACATAGAATGGATCTATGGGCTCAAATATTCGTGTAAACATATATACAGTGTATGTGTATATATATATATATATATGTACAGTACAGACCAAAAGTTTGGACACACCTCATTTAAAGATTTTTTTCTATTTTCATGACTATGAAAATTGTACATTCACACTGAAGGCATCAAAACTATGAAATAACATATCTGGAGTTATATACTTAACAAAAAAGTGTGAAACGACTGAAAATATTTCTTATATTCTAGGTTCTTCAAAGTGGCCACCTTTTGCTTTGATGACTGCTTTGCACACTCTTGGCACTCTCTTGATGAGCTTCAAGAGGTAGTCACCAGGAATGGTCTTCCAACAATCTTGAAGAGTTCCCAGAGATGCTTAGCACTTGTTGGCCCTTTTTGCCTTCACTCTGCGGTCCAGCTCACCCCAAACCATCTCGATTGGGTTCAGGTCTGGTGACTGTGGAGGCCAGGTCATCTGGCGTAGCACTCCATCACTCTCCTTCTTGGTCAAATAGTCCTTACACAGCCTGGAGGTGTGTTTGGGGTCATTGTCCTGTTGAAAAATAAATGATGGTCCAACTAAACGCAAACCGGATGGAATAGCATGTCGCTGCAAGATGCTGTGGTTGCCATGTATGCCTTCAAAATTGATTAAATCCCCAACAGTGTCACCAGCAAAGCACCCCCACACCATCACACCTCCTGCTCCATGCTTCACGGTGGGAACCAGGCATGTAGAGTCCATCCGTTCACCTTTTCTGCGTCGCACAAAGACACGGTGGTTGGAACCAAAGATCTCAAATTTGGCCTCATCAGACAAAAGCTCAGATTTCCACTGGTCTAATGTCCATTCCTTGTGTTCTTTAGCCCAGACAAGTCCCTTCTGCTTGTTGCCTGTCCTTAGCAGTGGTTTCCTAGCAGCTATTTTACCATGAAGGCCTGCTGCACAAAGTCTCCTCTTAACAGTTGTTGTAGAGATGTGTCTGCTGCTAGAACTCTGTGTGGCATTGACCTGGTCTCTAATATGAGCTGCTGTTAACCTGCGATTTCTGAGGCTGGTGACTCGGATAAACTTATCCTCACAAGCAGAGGTGACTCTTGGCCTTCCTTTCCTGGGGTGGTCCTCATGTGAGCCAGTTTCTTTGTAGTGCTTGATGGTTTTTGCCACTGCACTTGGGGACACTTTCAAAGTTTTCCCAATTTTTCAGACTGACTAACCTTCATTTCTTAAAGTAATGATGGCCACTCGTTTTTCTTTACTTAGCTGCTTTTTTCTTGCCATAATACAAATTCTAACAGTCTATTCAGTAGGACTATCAGCTGTGTATCCACCAGACTTCTGCACAACACAACTGATGGTCCCAACCCCATTTATAAGGCAAGAAATCCCACTTATTAAACCTGACAGGGCACACCTGTGAAGTGAAAACCATTCCCGGTGACTAGCTCTTGAAGCTCATCAAGAGTATGCCGTGAGTGTGCAAAGCAGTCATCAAAGCAAAAGGTATATAATTCCACATGTGTTAATTCATAGTTTTGATGCCTTCAGTGTGAATTTACAATTTTCACAGTCATGAAAATACAGGAAAATCTTTAAATGAGGTAATGAGGTGTGACACCAAACTTTTGGTCTGTACTGTGTGTGTGTATATATATATATATATATATATATATATATATATATATATATATATATATATATATATATATACATACATATATACATATATACACACACACACACAGTATATATACACACACACACATATATATGTACAGTATATATACACTAATATATATATATATATATATATATATATATATATATATATATATATATATATATATATATATACACATATATATACACATACACACACACACACACACACTGTGCGCAGAACTATTAGGCAAGTTGTATTTTAGAGGATTATTTTTATTATAGATCAACAACTATGTTCTCAATCAACCCAAAAGACTCATATTTTTGGAAGTTGGAGTGTTTCTTTTTTTTTAGATTTGGCTATCTTAGGAGGATATCTGTTTGTGCAGGTAACTATTATTGTGCAAAATTATTAGGCAACTTAATAAAAACCAAATATATTCCCATCTCACTTGTTTATTTTCACCAGGTAAACCAATATAACTGCACAAAATTTAGAAATAAACATTTCTGACATGCAAAAACAAAACCTCAAAAAATTAGTGACCAATATAGCCACCTTTCGTTATGATGACACTCAGCAGCCTTCCATCCATAGATTCTGTCAGTTGCTTGATCTGTTTACGACCAACATTGCGTGCAGCAGCCACCACAGCCTCCCAGACACTGTTCCGAGAGGTGTACTGGTTTCCCTCCCTGTAGATCTCACATTTTATGAGGGACCACAGGTTCTCTATGGGGTTCAGATCAGGTGAACAAGGGGGACATGTCATTATTTTTTCTTCTTTGAGACCTTTACTGGCCAGCCACGCTGTGGAGTAGTTGGAGGCATGTGATGGAGCATTGTCCTGCATGAAAATCATGTTTTTCTTGAACGATACCGACTTCTTCCTGTACCACTGCTTGAAGAAATTGTCTTCCAGAAACTGGCAGTAGGTCTGGGAGTTGAGTTTCACTCCATCCTCAACCCGAAAAAGTCTCACAAGTTCATCTTTGATGATACCAGCCCATACCAGTACCCCACCTCCACCTTGCTGGCGTCTGAGTCGGAGTGGAGCTCTCTGCCCTTTACTGATCCAGCCTCTGGCCCATCCATCTGGCCCATCAAGACTCACTCTCATTTCATCAGTCCATAAAACCTTTGAAAAGTCAGTCTTAAGATATTTCTTGGCCCAATCTTGATGTTTTATCTTATGTTTCTTGTTCAAAGTTGGTCGTTTTTCAGCCTTCCTTACCTTGGCCATGTCCCCGAGTTTCGCACACTTTGTGCTTTTTGTTACTCCAGAAATGTTGCAGCTCTGAAATATGGCAAAACTGGTGCAAATGGCATCTTGGCAGTTTCACGCTTGATTTTCCTCAATTCATGGGCAGTTATTTTGCCCCTTTTTTTTTTGCCCAACATGCTTCTTGCGACCCTGTTGGGTATTTTCCATGAAACGCTTGATTGTTCAGTGATCACGCTTCAAAAGTTTGGCAATTTCAAGACTGCTGCATCCCTCTGCAAGACATCTCACAATTTTGGACTTTTCAGAGCCCCTCAAATCTCTCTTCTGACCCATTTTGCCAAAGGAAAGGAAGTTGCCTAATAATTAAGCACAGTTTATATAGGGTTTTGATGTCATTAGACAACACCCCTCCTCATTACAGAGATGCACATCACCTGATTTACTTAATTGGTAGTTGGCTCTCAAGCCTGAACAGCTTGGAGTAGGAAAACAAGTATAAAAAGTATCACGTGATACAACTTGCCTGATAATTCTGCGCACAGTGAAGGTATATGTATATATATATATATATATATATATATATATATTCAGTGAGACACACACACACATATATATATTTATATTTCATACAGCGCTAGATAACATAAAAGCCGGTAATTCAATTGGTTTTCTCTAGTGGTTGGTTCCTGTATTGTTCAATTAGACCTAGACATATACCCAGGCGATTCCTTCATTAAGGGTAATTTGTTTATAGGATTTATTCTACTTACTGTCTACAGTTTCATCAGGCTGTCATAAATGGGCTACAGATCTAGAATACAATGGTTAGCCTTGCAAATAAAATCGGAAAATTGGAGCATCTCACGCTTGGTTCTCTTACAGACAAAACACTAAATTCTAAAAACTGTCAATTGAAGTCTTAGGCAGCGTACACAGTATCAGCCTGCTTTTTTCCATTTTCTTTTCTTTTTTTTTTTAAATTAGACTGATCAGCGGATTTGACTAAGAATCACGCTGTGCTGGAGAGCAGCACTTTTATGCATGACAAGCGCTCGATGGCACAAAGAGTTAAAACATGCTAATAGCTGGGCTACTTGTGTGTTGGAGGCACCTTGTGGTTTCAGACCCTGCATATGCCTCACTGACCCTAGATGTGACATCTACCAGTCTATGGTCGGAAGCACAAATAGCTATTGACCTTCACCTTACTGTAGGTCTCCTCACATCAGTAAATGTCAATTGAGGCACTTGACATACATAAATTAGAGGTAAAGTACATGATTTGAAAGGTTATGTGCAGGTCTGACATCAAATTTGGTCCCAAAAGAGCTGTCAAAATAACTTCCTGGCATGATACAGACATAGGCATTATCACCATTATGATCAGTTGACTGTCAAGAAAAAAAAATGAAGCTACACAGGCAAAACCTCACAGATCTGTTTGAAAATTTGGATTTTTTGCTTTTATTTTGTTTATTAAAAAAAAAAAACAACAACAAGAAAGACTGTGTGAAGGGGAGATTTAAACTTTTATATATATTTTTCTTAACATTATGTGTAGTAGTTCCAATAGGTGACGTTAAAGATGTTGACCGGTCAAAACTGACAAGTCTGCAGTCACTTTGTGTGACTGCAGACTTATTAATTGGCTGTATGTTTGGTGTTGTCCTGCTGCAGAATAAATTTGGAGCCAATTACACCTCTCCCTGATGGTATTACATGATGGATATATATCTGTCTGTAGTTCCCAGCATTGAGAACAACATTAATCCTAACCAAATCCGAGACTCCAATTACTTAAATGCAGACACAAACTGGCAAGTATCCTCCACCATGCTTCACTGTTGCCTTATGTTGTTGACATTTTATCGCTCTCCAGTTCTTCGGAAAACAAACTGCTTTCTGTTAGCCTATGTGCCCATGTTCAGGAAAGTGTGCAGAATTTTACTGAGCAAATCCGGACTACTTTCACAGGAAATCCGCAGGCGGTTTTTTTTGCACGTTTGTGCAGATTTTCACGTTTTTTCCGGAGCTTCCCAATGCAATAATATAGCGGGAAATCTGCGAAAAATCCACAAAATTAATGAACCTGCTGTGTTTTTTTCCGCGATGCGTCTTTATCGCGGGAAAAAACGCAACGTGCAAAAAAATTGCGGAATGCATTAAGGATGATAGGATGCTTAATTTAAGCGTTTTTTGGGAAAACTGCCAAAAAAAGTGAAAAATACGCAACGTGTGCACATAGCCTCACAGTCAAATATTTCACATTTTGACTCCTCAATAGAAATGAACTGCTGTCATTTTTTAAAACCCAGCTTCTATGTTTCTGTGTGTAGTTTAGTTACTTGCCCGTGTTTCCATGTAAAAAGTAAAGTTTTTGGTAATAATTCTTCCATGAAAACCACTTCTGGACAGACTTCTCTAAAAAATAGATGGGTGTAGCTGGTCCCACTGGTTGCAGCTAGTTCTGAGCTGATGGCACGGCTGGACATCTACTGACTTCAAAAGGGAAGTAAGCAAGATTTGTCTTGCATCTGCTGCACTAAGTTTCCTCGGTTGACCACTGCGTCTACAGTCTTGTCCACTTTTTGATATCATCAAAGCTGAGAAATACAGGCAGATACTTATCAAATAATCAAATAATACCATGAAGGAGGCGTGTGATTAGCACCAAACTTATTCTGCAGCAGAACAAGGACCCCAAACATACTGCCAATGTCTTCAGTGTAAAGAAGAACGAGGACTCCTGGAAGTGATGATATGGCACCACAGAGCCCTGATCTCAACATTGAGTATGTCTGGGATTACATGAACAGATGGAAGGTGATCTTCAGTACGTTTAGTACAATCTTCCCATAGAGTTTCTTCAAAAACAGTGTGCAAATGTATAAAGAAGAATTTATGCTGTTTTCAAGGAGAAAGGTGGTCACACTAAATATTGATTAGGATTTGCCTTTTGTTCATTCACTTTATTTTTTTTATCAATTACCAAAATGCAAACTTTTAAACACGGATATTTTTGAAAGCATGTTTTGAAGCATTTTTCCCCAAAAGCTGCCTAAAACTTTTGCATAGTACTGTACATATCATTCTGCCCAGCGTTATAGGTTCCCTTTAAATGTCAGAACAGTACTAATGTCCGTGACAACTTGTGCAATAATGCTTACCGCTCTGCCGGGTCCCATGCCTTTCACAATCACTCTGACATGAAGAACTCCTTTATCAACAGCTTTCTGAAAGAATAAAAAAAAAAAAGATAAACGATATATAAAAAAAACAAAAACAAAAACAGGCAACACACATTTAGAAATACTAAGAATTCTGGAAGTCCCAGGCATCCCAAGTGACGGAGTTGACTTAATGAGCACGCGAAGAATTCCTACATGAGCTCTTACATATTCGATCTAAGAGAAAACCAAATTAAAAACACAAAAGGGAGTAAAATGTGAATAATAATTTGCCTTAATGTTGAGGAAACACCCATACTGATCTACCTAGCAAAAAACAAATACAAAGTGGCAAACGGAGAAAATTAGTAAGGGAAAAAGTGGCTTATAAATTAAGCTGCAGGGGTACCAGCTTGAAAAAAAAAAGGAACAGCCAGGTACTAATCTACACACAGAAAATGCCTTTTAACAGAACACCTACTGACCATCAAGCTGAAGGACGCATTGTCTGTAAATGGCGTGGAGTTTGGGAAGAGGGCCTTCCATTTTTAAGCAAGAGACGGTGTTTTTGGCCGTGCCTAGATACAGCTGCTCTTTTACCAACCACATCTTGTCCCCCCTGCCACCCCAATCTCTGGAGCTCACATCCATTAAAATAAACAGTCTGGGGTTTTCCTGTAATGTAATGCAGATTTCTCCGAAGACGTAAATGGCAGTCAGACTGGGACGGGACGTAGAAGCATGAACACCTGCTGTAGCCCAGACACCTTAGTAGACTGACTAGATGTCGGCTCCCGTGGAGATAAAAGACTAGAAAGCAGAACTGTCAGCGAGCTCACATTTCAACAGTTCCTAAAAGCAGAATCAGTCGAGAAATGGACAAGTTATTTCTAAAATGTGCCGGAGCTCTGAAAGATCCCAGTCATTGTAACAAGGGCCTCTCTCAGGTACACAAGGTAACCAGCAGGATTAACACTGACAAACCCACCTTACGTAAAGCCATTGAACGGTAAGTTCCCACTACAGAATTAGCAATCAGACCCTTCAACAGTAAGAGACAAGCCAAACACAGCAGCCTGTAGTCTGCGGTCCATAAACTGAGCAAGGGAATTAAATCTTCCTAAACTCTACAATTAGCGCGGTATACAGCCAGACATATTGTCACTAAGGCTGCATTCACACATCCACATGTAATGGTCTGAGTGCCAACCTTTATTCACGGACCGACTGTGGCTCCCCTGACCTGAGCTGGACAGCCTCAAAAGCAGGAGACCCATGACCTGTCTGGGAATCCCTGCCCATACTTGAACCGTGACACAGATGTGTGAATGCAGCCTAAGTCTGTGTGCACACGTTCCGGATTTTTTGCGTTTTTTTCGCTATAAAAACGCGATAAAACCTTGAAAAAACGCATCCATTAAGCATCCTTTTAATAGAATGCAATCCGCAATTTTTGTGCACATGTTGCGGTTTTTTCTTAAAAAAAAAAACGCATCACGGTAAAAAACGCAGCATGTTCATTGATTTTGCAGATTTTTTGTGGATTTCCAGCTATTTAATGGATTGGGAAGCTCCGGAAAAAAACGCGAAAAATCCGCACCAAAAACGCATGCGGATTTCCTGCATTTGTTCAAGAAATTTCTGCAAAGATTCCTGACATGTGCACATAGCCTAAAGGTAAACAAAAACCTTCCGTACAGCCCACAAGGTCAGCCATCTGCACGCTTTGGTCGTTTTTTCTTATAACGGAATGAATAATCTCTGGCTGGCATCACATTGGTCTTTGTATGGTACAGCCACATGGCAGATATCAAAGACTATCTCTAGATTTCACTGCAAATCTGGAGCAAACTTTTGTTCATATCTGGGATCCGATGTCTTATTCCAGAGAAATCCACATTTTCTTATATGTAAATGAGCTGTTCGAGGGCTATGGGCCGGACACTGAGCTGCATGAAAGTCTGCCTCCAGAGATTATTATAAATGAAGGGGGCCATTACCAGTGTGATACGTACAGTTCTGCTCATCATTATTGGCACCCATGAAGTTTAAAGGACATAATGTGGAATATCTCCTGAAAAAAATGAATCAAGTGAAACAGTTTTGTTGTATAGAGCACTCCAGTTAAATATAAAATATAAAAGAGTTTTAAACAATTTAAAAAAAAAAAACAATGGGAGTGAAAAATAGAAAAACCTAAAGCTTGCTGTGGCACTGCTATTGGCACCCTTTACATTAAATTAATATGGAAACACATTTTTAATTGTCTCCGGTAAATGACAAATGAGAATCACCTGTGATTAATTGTCGGTGACCATGTGACTTGAATTAATGCTAATGAATGATGGCTTCAGTGCTTTAAAGAGCCACATGGTAGGCCCTGTTCCTACATCAGAACTGCTACTATTCGCAAACACACGGCTTCCAAATGGTACAAGGCCATCTCCGAGGAACTTGGTAGATCAGTTTCAACAGTGCGCAATATTATTAAGAAGTTTGAGAAGCATGGAACCATCAAGAACCTCCTTGGACATGGGGGAAAGAGGAAAATTGACAAGAGAGGTCGAAGTTTGGTGCGAATGGTGTAAAAAAACACCATGTCAAACATCTGAAGACCTGGAACAGTCTGGGGTTATAGTTTCAACAAGTACCATATGCAGAGCTTTATGGGCGAAAGCCAAGGAAGAAACCATTGCTGAATACATAAAAAGGAACCTGCAGATGTGTCAGGTATAATCACACCCAGCTCTGCAGTGAGATCAGGAGAGCGGCCATTACACATCACACTGGTATTGAACCCCTTCATTTATAATAATCTCTGGAGGCAGATTTCATGCAGATCAGTGTCCAGTCCATAGTCCTGGAACAGCTCATTTACATATTGGAAAAACACAGATTTCTCTGGAATAAGACATCAGATCACACATATCAAGGTATCATTTTGTTCAGCTTCCTATGACCTATATGGCCATATATACGGCTTAGGAGGGTTGAACCTCAAGTTAAAAAATAAAGGATTTGCTCAAGCTTTAGGCTTTTTACTAGCTGGTGCAAGATTGTATTGAATTGGTATCCTGAAAAAAAAAAAATCTGAAGAGAATCTATCACCAGGTTTTTGTTACCTGATCTGAGAGAAGCATGATGTATGGCAGTGTTCCCCAACAGGTCATGTTTTCAGGATTTCCTTAGTATCGCACAGGTAAATGAATTATTGCCTGTGCAGGGGATGCAGTTATCCCATGTGCAATACAAAGGAAATCCTGAAAACATGATCTATTGGTGGCTATGAGGACTGGAGTTGGGGAACACTGATGGAGAGGCAGAGAATCTGATTACAGTGATGTATCACTCACTGGGCTGCTTGCTGTAGTTTTGATAACATCACTGTTTTCTCTGCTGCAGATCCACCAGTTCTCTGAATGCTGAGCTCTGTATAACCGCACCCACACCCCTGATTGGCAGCTTTCTGTGTACACTGTGCATAGGCAGGACGCTGCCAATCAGTGGCGGGGTTATACAGAGCTCATAAATATAGAGGACTACCTGGAAGTAGGTTTATTAGCCCTCTAGTGATAAAATCACTGATTTATCAGCAGGAGATTATCAAACCTACAGCAAATGGCCCAGGAAGTGACACATCGCTGGAATTAAGGTCTCTGCCTTTACATCATGATGCTCTCAGAGTAAATGACAAAAACCTGGTGATAGATTTCCTTTAACCTCAGGCAATTTAAGAAACGTGTGTCCAATCAGTAGGATCAGAATGCCACAATGTATAGAGGGAGCGCACATGTACACACACACTTTACATACAAACAGTTCAGCTATATTCTTGCTTGATGTTTTCTTGTCTGTGAAGCGGCTACTTAGTAATACTGTTGGAAAACTTTCCGAGGTCGTACTATGGGCAACATGAAGTAGTAATTTCAGTAACAATGGGCGTGCAGGTCACGAAGGCCTTTTATGTAACCGTGCACAGAAAACTCTGATGGGTTTATCATTTCACAGCCTTGTCCTAATTAGTTTTATTTTGTGAAGTGAAACATTGTGACCTGCCTGTACGGCTAATCACGCTGGGAAATCTTGGCAGGAAGAAAGAAAACACAATCTATGGAACACCAGGGTCTCCTGTCTGGCAACCGAAGGAGGGGGCTGCCACCTAGTGGACGTTACAGCCCTAACCTCTCGCTTGCCAAAATCACAAATTTCAGGCATCAAACAGGAAGAGTCCTATGTCTGCAACCTGCGTATCACTCTCTACAAGATTTCTATTAGAACATCCAGCTTTTGCCCATTGCTACCAATAATTTATCCACAGGATTAGGTTTAAATTGTAAATTTAATTTAAAAGGAGACTATTAAAAAAAAATACCGCACAAAAACGTTTGTTGCTTACGGACAGGCTGACACTTCTTCAAACGAGAGATCACACAATAGGTAAGCATTACCACTTAACCACACTTCTTTTTTTATTACAGTCTGAAAATAAATATCTTGAAAAGCATTTTGAAACGCCGACCTTTATTGTGAAAAGCAACACAAAATACCATGTGAATGAAGACATACAGATTATATAATGTCACCAATACTGCTGCCTCTACTTACCGTCGCTGCCGAGAGCCCGGCTGTCTGAGCGGCCACTGATGAGCTCTTCTTGGCATTTCGGAAGCCCTCCGTCCCGCAGGATGTGCGCGTTATGTACTTATTGTCGGGCTGCATCACCTGGATGTGTGTGCTGCAACACAAAGACGGACACGTTACTTCTATGCTGAACGGATACCTGTACACGGTGTACACCTTTATCAATCCATACTTTCCCACAAACATTAACCTATTAGTGTGTCGGTGGTTGCAAGAACTGTAATAGTCTTCATATTGTTTATCTGGTCTTCAATCTGCTTTCCCCAAGGACTAATATACACTAGAAAATATTATTCCTTTTTCTATCATCTATAAAAAAAAAAGTTGCCCTGGGTCAGTCTAACATGCCTTTCATATAAAAATATATTTATATATACACACACACACACACAATATTGAGTACAGCCGTAAATGAAGCTGAGTGCTAGGGATGGTATATATCCATTCACAGGTCCCAATAGAGTGGCAACTTCAGTAATCAGTGGCTCCTGGATGGGACCCACCTTCTAGCTCCAGGTATCTGCGCCTCCTCCTTTGATTACCTGGCCTAGTGCGATCTCATCGTTGTGGAGTGAAGCACATGTGACGGTGCACCAGGCCAGCTAATCAAAAGAAGAGCCGCGGCTGCTGGACGGTAGGAGGTGGCGCTAAAGGCTCAATGGACACAGATTGGTAACGTGGCGCTGAAACGGGTCCTGTGAATTCATTTGCACCATTTAAACTAAATACAATCGCAAACTGGGGCACATTTACTAGGATTTATTTTATGAAGAAACCTATAAATTACCTGGAATATATGACATTGCTTATTTCATATTTTTATGTACCGTATTATTACAGGGTCTTCGCTGTAGACATGTTCAATTATTAAATGTGTTCTCCATTACCTGCAGAACCCCTCCTCAATCCCTACTTTTCCCCCTTGAAAATAATTATACATATCACCTCTGCTGCTGGTGCTGTTCCAGCACTATCAGCGCTGGCTCTCTATTAGGTCACCCCACCCAATCAGCGCTGGCTCTCTATTAGGTCACCCAATCAGTGCTGGCTCTCTATTAGGTCACCCCACCCAATCAGCGCTGGCTCTCTATTAGGTCACCCAATCAGTGTTGGCTCTCTATTAGGTCACCCAATCAGCGCTGGCTCTCTATTAGGTCACCCAATCAGGGCTGGCTCTTTATTAGGTCACCCAATCAGAGCTGGCTCTCTATTAGGTCACCCAATCAGCGCTGGCTCTCTATTAGGTCACCCAATCAGCGCTGGCTCTCTATTAGGTCACCCAATCAGCGCTGGCTCTCTATTAGGTCACCCAATCAGCGCTGGCTCTCTATTAGGTCACCCAATCAGCGCTGGCTCTCTATTAGGTCACCCAATCAGCGCTGGCTCTCTATTAGGTCACCCAATCAGTGCTGGCATCGCTCTCCTGCCTTCAGACAAATCACATACATCTGGAGGAAGGTAACGCTGTTACTCTCTCACTTCCTATGGATGTATGTTATACGTCTAAACAAGAGGAAAGTGAAGCCAGAGCTGATTTGCCATAGCGATCGCGTAACAATGTCATGCAATCTCTGGGAGAGCCACTGCAGACACCACTGGAACGACACTGGCAGCAGAGGTGATTATAAGTATTTTATAAGGGCGAAACTGATATTGTTCACTTATCACCTTCCTCCACATTGCTGCACATATTTGTCATAAATATAATAATTTGATTAGCGTTTATGTGGCTACGTGCACATTTGAAAGCTATGCAGAAGCAAAACCAGAGATTATGGGGCAGATTTACTAATGCTGTCCAAACCTTAAGGCTGTGTGCACACGTTCAGGATTTTTTGTGGTTTTACGCTATAAAAACGCAATAAAATACATACAATAAGCATCCTATTAGAATGCAATCCGCATTTTTTGTGCACATGTTGCGTTTTTTTTCCGCGGCGGAATCGTATTTCGGAAAAAAACGCAGCATGTTCATTCTTTGTGTGGAATCGCGGGGATTCCACACACATAGGAATGCATTGATCCGCTTACTTTCCGCATGTGGCTATGCCCACCATGCGGGAAGTAAGCCGATCATGTGCGGATGGTACCCAGGGTGGAGGAGAGGAGACTCCTCCAGGCCCTGGGAGCCATATACCTGTAAAGAACAAAAAAAAAAAAAAAAGAATTAAAATAAAAAATCGTGATATTCTCAACTTCCGGTGTCCCCGGCAGTCTTCCCGCTCCTCGCAATGCTTCTGTTCCCAGTGATGCTTTGCGGCAATGACCTGTGATGATGTAGCGGTCTCGCGTGATGCTACGTCATCTGGGGTCATTGCCGCGAGGCATTACTGGGAACGGAAGCTGCTGGGAGCATCACGAGGAGCGGGAAGGCTGCGGGGGACGCCGGAAGGTGAGAATATCACGATTTTTTATCTCTTGAGAGCTCTCACTAAATCCAGTGTGTGGAGGGCCTTCTCGATGCGATGTACTGGTGCCGGACAGAGTGACGGTAATACAATCTCCTGATTGAGATGGAAGGATGTGACAACTTTTGGCAAAAAGGACGGGGATGTTCTCAAAACCACCTTATCCTGATGAAAATTCAGGAACGGAACCTGACAAGACAAAGCCGCCAGCTCTGAGACTCGTCTAATGGATGTGACCGCAACCAGAAAGGCAACCTTCCATGAAAGAAAGGACAGGGAAACCTCCTGTAGAGGTTCGAAAGGAGCTTCTTGCAAGACTCCGAGGACCAGATTAAGATCCCATGGTTCCAACAACATCTTATAGGGCGGCACCTTATGGGAGACTCCCTGAATTAACGTCTTCACTTGTAATCTGTTAGCAATCCTGCGTTGAAACAGAACGGACAGGGCAGAAATCTGCCCCTTGAGAGAACTAAGGGCGAGATGTAAGTCCAAACCAGTTTGTAAAAATTTGAGGATGGAAGGAATGGAAAATTCAAGAGGAGAACGTCCCCGGTCGTTGCACCAGGAAAAGAAGGTTTTCTAAGTGCGATGATAAATGCGCATAGACGTAGGCTTTCTAGCGCTGATCATGGTAGAGATGACTTCCGGAGAGAAACCTGCCTGGGTTAGAACCCAGGACTGAACGGCCATGCCGTCAAACACAGGGCCTCGGAGTTCTGGTGGTAAATGGGGCCCTGTGATAGCAGGTCTGCGTGATTCGGTAATCGCCAGGGAACATCGGCGACTAGTTGAACTAGTTCCGCGTACCACGCCCGGCGCGGCCAATCTGGCGCAATCAGGATTACTGGTACTCCCTCCGCTCTGATCTTCTTGATGACTCTCGGCAGTAAGGGGAGCGGGGGAAATATGTACAGAAGTCGAAAATGATGCCACGGGAGTACGAGTGCATCTGCCCCGATGGCTGCTGGATCGTGGGACCGAGCTATGAAGTCGGGAACTTGGGAATTTAGCAGTGAGGCCATCAGGTCCACGTCCGGAGTTTCCCAGCGGCAGCAGATCTGGTGGAAGATCTCCGGCTGGAGAAACCACTCCCCGGAGTCGAGGCCTTGACGACTGAGGAAATCTGCTTCCCAATTGTCCACTCCCAGGATGTGAACCGCAGAAATCAATGAACGGTTTTTATAGGCCCAAAGGAGAATGTAGCCTACCTCTATCGTGGCTGCAATGCTGCGGGTTCCCCCCATGTCGGTTGATGTATGCCACTGCAGTGGCATTGTCGGACTGAATCCTGATGGGACGACCCGCATTGGGATGGAATTGGAGAAGGGCTAACCTGATTGCCCGAATTTCTAAGATGTTGATCGGAAGGCGTGATTCCTGAAGTGACCAGCGGCCCCAAGCAGTGTGATGTAGAAACTCCCCAGCCTAGAAGACTGGCATCTGTTGTCACAACTAGCCAATGTACTGGAAGAAAAGACTTCCCTTGATTCAGGGAGGACTTCAATGTCCACCACCTGAGAGACTGTCTGACTCGCTGGTGAAGGAAGAACCAACGGTCGAGGGAGAATTGGCTCCTGTCCCAAACAGCCAGGAGGGCATGCTGTAAGGGACGCAGGTGTAATTGGGCAAATGGAACCGCCTCCATGGCTGCTACCATCCTGCCGAGGACTCTCATACTGAAGCGCAGAGAGTGAGTGCGAGGTTGAGAGAGCTTCTGAGCTTCCCGCTGTAAGGCTGGGATCTTTTCCGGGGGAAGAAGCACCAACCCCTGGGACGAGTCCAGTATCATTCCTAGAAAGGAAATTCGCTGAGCCGGTACTGGGGAAGATTTTTGGAAGTTTATCTTCCAACCCAGGCGAGAAAGAGAATCTATTGTGATGTTCACAGCCTCCTTGCAGGCGCGGAAAGAGAGGCCTTTGAGGAGGATATCGTCTAGATTCGGTAGCACCACCACGCACTACTCAGGTGTGAATGATGGCCACGGAGGCCGCCATGACCTTGGTGAATACCCTAGGAGCGGTGGTGAGGCCGAAGGGCAAAGCAACTAATTGGAAGTGTTGTTCCTGAACTGCGAAGCGAAGGAACCTCTGGTGAGAAGGGAAAATTGGAATGTGGAGGTACGCGTACTGGATGTCTATAGACGCCAGGAACTCGCCTTTTTCCATGGAGGCGATGACAGAATGAAGCGATTCCATTCGGAACCGTCGTACCCTGACGAACTTATTCAGCAGTTTTAGGTCCAGTATGGGCCGTACTGTACCGTCCTTCTTGGGAACAATGAACAGGTTTGAATAAAAACCTTGAAACCTTTCGCTTTGAGGGACCGGGATAATAACCCCGTCTTACTTTAGAGCGCTTGTGGCTTGGAAGAACTCTGATGCCTTTGCCCTGGGAGGAGAAGACAGGAAAAAACGATTTGGTGGAAGAGAGAATTCTATCTTGTATCCGGAGGACACTAGGTCACAGACCCATTCGTCGTGAACGACCGAGAGCCACGCGTCGCTGAAGGAAAGCAGGTGGCCGCCTACTTTGAGGGTGTCCTCCGGATACCACAGGGAGTCATTGTGTGGGAGATAGGCCCGGTCTGGACCCCCTGGATCCTGACTGCCTAGGCCTGCCTCTCCATGAAGGGGAAGGTTTGTAAGAGGTCTGGGGACCTCTATCCCTACGTTGTGCCCGGCCGAGTCCGGAAGATGTGGAAGTAGAGGACCAATTTGAGTTGGAACGAAAAAATTTGGACCAAGCCTGCTGTTGCTGGTTTTGGAAGGGCCGAAAGAGTCTCTGTTGTGGGAGAAATTTACTCTTCCCTCCAGTGGCGTCGGAAATTAATTGAGTTTTTCATCAAAAAGGCGACCGCTCTGATATGGTAAAGAAGTCAATGACTTTTTGGAAGCAGAATCCGCACGCCAGTCCCTGAGCCATAAGGATCTCCGAATGGTGATGGCGTTTGCTGCTGCTTGAGAAGCGCAGTCAGCGGCATCCAGAGAGGCGGTCACTAGAAAATCCCCAGCTCTGGCTATCTGAGTAGCAAGGTCTGCTACCTCGGGGGGAAGACTGGTATCCAGAACAGCTGAAGACAAGACCTCAGCCCAATGGGTCATAGCCTTAGCCACCCACGCAGCGGCAAAAGATGGAAAGAGTGCGGCTGCGGAGGCTTCAAAAGTTGAACGAGCCATATTGCCGATCTGATGATCGGTGGGGTTTTTAATCGAGGCGCCCTCTGAAGAGGATAAAATAGATTTAGTAGCTAGGCACGATACTGGAGGATCTACCGGAGGAGACTGTGACCAATCCTTTCTTAGATCAGGGATATTTTGACTCCATGGGCTTTTGCCCTGTGAAGCGTTTATCTGGATGGATCCTAAGAGATTCAACGATTTCCTTAAATTCGGGATGATTGGCGAACACTCTGTGAGCCCGCTTCGTCCTCTTAAAGGACACAGCATGATCCGTTTTAGATAAAGGTTCCTCATCTAGCTTCAGGGCCTTGTTTTTGGACTCAATGAGAGAGTCGAGAGTCTCTTGATCGTGTTGAAATTTCTGATCTAGGAACGCGTCAGAATCATCCTCTGAGACAGGTTCTCTACTAGCCCCAAGGGAGGGGGAGCGAGAAATGGAACTCTCAGAACCCGATTCCGGTGATGGTCTGGGGACAAGGCATGAGTCCTTTTCCTGGAAGAGCGAGAGCTCTTTGGTAAGGTGCGACCCCTAGTGTACAAGGGGTTCCGATCATCGGAAGCGTTGTCCGTAAGAGTGCCCTGGTTAGAGGAAGGGTCTCGGAACAAGTCTAACGCTTTGGCCAAGGATGCCATAGACCGGGTAAGGGAGGTAGCCCACTCAGGGGGACTAGGCTCACTGGGTTCGGTATCAGTAACAGGTGGTTCCTGAGCAGTCACCGGTTCACAAGCTGAGCATAACGCAGTATTGTGACCCAGGGGTAGAGATACCTTACAAGACGTACAAGCAGCAATAAACACAGTGTGGGTTTTCCCAGACTTTTTGTTAGGCTTTGATTGAGACATAGTGTAGCCTTGAGGAGAGCGCTTACTAGCAGGGGAAGGGTTAAGCTATGTTTCTGCAGCTTAGGCTACTTTCACACTAGCGTCGGGAAAGACCCGTCGCTGTGCGTCGGGCCGACATTCCCGACGCTAGCGTGGTCTCCGCCGCACAACGGGGGCAGCGGATGTATTTTTCCAACGCATCCGCTGCCCCATTGTGAGGTGCGGGGAAGTGCGGGGAGGTGGGGGCGGAGTTCCGGCCGCGCATGCGCGGTCGGAAAAAGCGGACCGTCGGGAGCAAAAAACGTTACATGTAAGGTTTTTTTTCTCCCGACGGTCCGCTAACACACGCCCAAGCGTCGCAAAACGGACGCGACGTTTGGCAATGTGTCGCAAATGCGTCGCTAATGCGTCGCTAATGTTAGTCTATGACGAAAAAACGTATCCAGCAAGAACTTTTGCTGGATGCGTATTTTCGGCAAAACGACGCATTTGCGACGTATTGCAGTTAACGCTAGTGTGAAAGTAGCCTTACCCAGGTCCTGTGTCTTGAGTCCCCGGGGGAGGTCCGCAATGTGTCCACAGAAATCGCTAATCCCTGAAGCTGTGATTCAAAATGCTGGAGCAGCGCTGCAGCATCAGCCCTGTGGGTGTCCAAAGATGGCCGCCGAGATCAGGAAGAGAAGGCGCTTCTCGCAGAACGACAAGCGCCAGAGAGAGTGGGCGGCGGTAACTGCCGGTGGGCGGAGCCAACGTTCCGGCCTGGAAGAGAGAAAAAGCCGGGGGCTAAATTTTAAGCTTGCGGTTGCGGCATGCAGCGCCGCGACCGCTATTTGTGTGGACCAACGTGATCCACGGACCCGGGCTTTAAGGTATCTGCGGACCTCCCTTATCCCAGGGACCAGGACCCCCCAACGCCTCGGCCCCGCAGGTGTACTCACGGTAGATGCGGTGGGCCGGTGCTCAATCCACTGTCGCCATAATCAGGGAGGGGGTGGAGAGCTTCTGCTGCCTTCCATCATCCGCTATAACAGTGGTGATGCAGTGGGGAGCTGCACGGACGCCATAAACATCATGTCCGGCTATGCACCTGGCTCCAGGAGAGGTAAATGGAGGGCTACTCCATGTGGTCGCCTGCTATGGAGGGGGGAGATCGGAACGAGTAGGAACCGTTGCCCATAAAGTGAGCTCAGGGCTGGCATCCAACGGTGAAGAAAAGGGTACGGGGAGGGACGCTCCGCGTTCTTGCCTGTTGATGGTTCGGGGGAGATCGGAACCCAGAAAGGATCCGTCGCCCTCATTCGCTCCGTTAAGGGAAAAATAGAATAAAAATAAAAACGGTGGGGTCTGACAGCAGACCCAAGTGCCTCCTACAGACACTAAGCAAGAACTGGTTCACTTGGAGCCAGCAGGAGGGTGTATACTGCAGGGGAGGAGCTATTCTATCTGTATTACTTAGTGTCCTCCTAGTGGCAGCAGCATAACACCCATGGTCCTGTGTACCCCAATGAGGCGTAGGAGAAAATATATTTTGGAAACTCTGTATACATGACTCACAAAATATTTAGAATGGCCGCACCAAGTATACAAATTAAACTATCTATAGGAAGCCGATGACTCGTGCCCCCCAAAACAATGCTAGGGACTGAGCGCAAAACAGTCCTTTCAGAATGGAGCAGAGGTCGGGCACATTCTCTTCTGCTTCATTCATTCTCTTTGGGACTGTAGGGAGGAAGCCGAGAACAGCGCTCATCAATCCCAGCAGTCCCACAGGGAGTCATGCTGCGTAGGTGTGCAGACCCCCCCTCCATTTAGACAGGGCCCTGCTGCGCTCCATTCTTGAGAGGTTGGATACCCAGCATTAAAAAAGTTACACTCATCCTATCATTTGGGGATAATGTATACATTTGGTACTGCCCCATTAATTATCCCTTTCTACAGTGATATTACCATATACTAAAAGTGAAATCTTACAGATAAGAGTCTTTCTATTTCACTAGTTTGGTTCAGTTTGAACAATTGGGATAAAGTAGAGCAGCGGCTTTTCTCAGAACAGTCCCGTTGTTTTGTTGCACATTTCAATTAAACACTTGGTTATTCCAGCAGACAGATCCTACTGTGCCGCGTGTGGGGGGCAGCCTGTGCCCTACTCCTCTCCAGCAGGCAGGCAGGATTACATGGCAGGACTAGGCAAGATAGCGGGATTAGCCACACTTGCTATTCTAACAGTATTGATTGCTGTTCATTAGGTACCTTTCACTGCCGTTCAGTGCACTGGTCCAGAAGGATGAATCCAAGGGCGCAGTGCGAGGCCGATGACCGAAATGGCAGCCATGTGCACATACAACACCTCCATGTCCCATCATCTGGGCAGTGTGAGAACATATCACATGATGGGACACTAAGGGATCAGATATAACCACTGAACCACTTATCACAGGAAAGAACTACTCATTCCTTTCCCACATCGGACTGCTCATTGCTGACGATCCTTGATCATTACGGTCGCTAGGTAAAGGCTTCATGTCCCAAAACAGCCACCGTCATGCAGTGAGAGGAACTCCGGGGGCAATGGGGACCTTACAGGCTTATTACTAGTATTATTACTGTGATAAAGGGACAGGTATGGATATGAAGTATACTTTTCATCTCACAGGTAGTGCAAGCCCTTCAACTAACTTACATTAACCCCTTCATGATTTTTGTAGGACAAACTAGTTTTGAAGGCACGATTCATTTTACCATACAGTGTACTAAAAAAATGGGGAGAAAATTTTCCAGCGGGGTGAAAAGGTAAAATAAAAACAAACCTGTATGATCAAAACAACCTGTGTGAGTGCTTGAGTTTGTGCACCATGCTGTTTTTATTGGTACTATTAGGGTATGTGCACACGTTGCAGATTTGCCTGCGGATTTTTCCGCAGCGGATTTGTGAAAACCGCAGGTAAAAGGCACTGCGTTTTACCTGCAGAATTACCGCGGTTTTTGTGCGGATTCCACTGCGGTTTTACACCTGTGGTTTTCTATTATGGAGCAGGTGTAAAACCGCTGCGGATTCCGCACAAAGAATTGACATGCTGCGGAATGTAAACCGCTGCGTTTCCGCGTGGTTTTTTTCTGCAGCATGTGCACTGCGGATTGCGTTTCCCATAGGTTTACATTGTACTGTAAACGCATGGGAAACTGCTGCGGACCCGCAGCAAAATCCGCAGCGTGTGAACATAGCCTTTGGGGTTACATACAATGTTTTCATTGCTTTTTAAACAAACAAAAAAGGAAAAAGTCTAATGCATATATAATGCACACACCTGGCGTATATAGATGAAAAAGCACAATTTTATTGACACCAAAAACACAAGATAATTAAAAACAATTAAAACCCATGGAGTAACACCCCAGAACACATGGTGGTCTAAGAAATAACACTTGTATTCATATGCAAACCACTAATGAGAGACGGTATAACAGACAATATCCACAAGGTATCAACAGTAATACAATGGTATCATTTGCTCTAATCCTGACAGAGTATCGTTGTTTCTTCATTGATGCCACATCTACATAGGCTTGGGTTCTATTATTATTCCTTGTAGGGATCTTTTCCTCATATGCATCCCTCCTTTATATGCTTTTGACTATCTCTAGAGAGACTCATTCTCCACTGCCATCTATTATTGGGGACTATGCTGTAGTGTCCTCCCCTCCCCCTTATGCATTATTTGTAGTCTGAGAGTATGTTACTCTACCAATTATGGGGACACCCATTTTGGATTATTATTATTTCTATTTTTTCTGTGGTACCTCTCCCATAGGTGATCATTCGTCTATTGTAATAGTTCTCTTACTGTTGATATCTTGTGGATATTGTCAGTTATTATTGTCGGTCGGTGCCCATTATATATGCATTAGACTCTCTCCTTACATTACCTTTTGCATCATGCAGCACCCTCTTAGTTTCATATTTTGACGCATATATGAGTAGTGCACTCCTTATTCTACTCATTTCATTGCTTTTAATTATATTTTTATGGGAAAGGCGATAACTGAAATACAGCAATTCTTTTGTTTCGATTCACTTTCTCAGCAGAGCTGAGAAAGCTAACCCTGACCCCACCAGGCTCTGTATGTACATTGTCTATAGACAGTGGGGGGCTTATCAGAGGAGGGGGTGGAGTCGGACTAGCATTCACAAGCTGCTGTAGTCTACATAGCAAAAACCTGCTGACAGATTCCCTTTAACTTATTGCAGTATATGTTAAATTGAGGCTCTCCTATGAGACCAAGCCTCAGTATTTGAACAGGGCATTTAAATAGTTAAACATATAATCTCAGCGTGGAAACTGCTCTTACAGGCAAGTATCTAGATGTGACGTCATTGGCGCCACTCACTTCCTGATGCTTAAGCACACTGAATTGTAAAGAACTAAGGAATGATGGGTCAACATTACTGCAACTAACAAATGCCATAATGATATATCTTCTAATTGTGAAATAAATGCCACCGTCCTGAACTTGTCGTTTTCCTTTTGTTCCAGCCCCCTCTGTTTCTCCATTCCCTGTATGTAAATCTAGTCCTCTAGAAGACACCCATAGAAAGGATGAGAGGAAGACGCCCATAGAAAGGATCAGAGGAAGACGCCCATGCAAAAGATGAGAGGAAGACGCCCATGGAAAAGATGAGAGGAAGACGCCCATGGAAAAGATGAAAGGAAGACGCCCATGGAAAAGATGAAAGGAAGACGCCCATGGAAAAGATGAAAGGAAGACGCCCATGGAAAAGATGAGAGGAAGACGCCCATGGAAAAGATGAAAGGAAGATGCCCATGGAAAAGATCAGAGGAAGACGCCCATAGAAAGATTAGAGGAAGACGCCCATAGAAAAGATCTGAGGAAGACACCCATGGAAAAGATCTGAGGAAGACGCCCATGGAAAAGATCAGAGGAAGACGCCCATGGAAAAGATCAGAGGAAGACGCCCATGGAAAAGATCAGAGGAAGACGCCCATTTGGGAAAAAACAAGGGAAAAGGAGTCCATACTTCCGGAATGGAGAGGTGCAAAAACAAATGAAAACCACCAGATTCAGAGGAACAGCGGCATTTATATCAGGGTAATACAATTACATATTTCCGGCAGGTGACAGATCTTCTGTGATATGCCACTTACTTGTTATATGTGGCTTTGATATGAACGATTGGCACTTCTTCATACTTCAGTCCTCTCCACCTCAATAAACTTGGCTCCCCAGGCATAGGTGGAAACAGGCTGCTGGGTGATCAGACAATGCAATGAGTTGATAAAAGCCATTTCTGTTACACGTATATATCTACAGAGAGAGGTTACTGGTATCCAGTGTGACCAGAAACGTGACATTTTTTCAGTTGCCATCTTGAGATGTTCTCAACACCAGAATACCAAATAAATCACACTGCCTCATCCAGTCTTCTAGCAGCTCATAAAGAACATGTGGCTTCTCCTCTGCTGGGAGCCTTGTTCTAGAGAACAGACGACACCTATATACAGTGGGGAAAATAAATATTTCATACCATGCCCATTTTACAAGTTTTCCCACCTACAAAGAATGGAGAAGTCTGCAATTCTTATCGTAGGTACACTTCAGCTGTAAAAATCTAAAAATAAAATCCAGAAAAATCACAGTGTGACTTTTAAATAATTAAATTGAATGAAGTATTTGATCACCTACCAACCAGCAAGAATTCTCGCTCTCATAGACCTGTAAGTTTTTCTTTTAGAAGCCCTCCTACTGTATAAAAGACACCTGTCCACACACTCAAACATTCACACTCCAACCTGTCCACCATGGCCAAGAGCAAAGAGTTGTCCAAGGACCCCAGGGACAAAATTGTAGATCTGAACAAGGCTGGGACAGGCTACAGGACAATAGGCAAGCAGCTTGGTGAGACGGCAACAACTGTTGGTGCAATTATGAGGAAACGGAAGAAACACAAGACGATTGTCAATCTTCCTCTGTCTGTGGCTCCATGCAACATCTTGCCTCATGGGGCAAGGAGGATTCTGAGAAAGGTCTGGAATCAGCCCAGAACTACACAGGAGGACCTGGTCAATGACCTGAAGAGAGCTGGGACCACAGTCTCAAACATTACCATTAGTAACACACTACGCTGTCATGGATTATAAACCTGCTCACACCAGCACATATCCAGTATAGATTGAGGTTTGCCAACGACCATCTGGATGATCCAGAGGAGGCATGGGAGATGGTCATGTGGTTATATGAAACTAAAACAGATCTTTTGGGTATCAACTCCACTTGCAGTGTTTGGTATGGGAAGGATAAGTACAACCCCAGGAATACAGCCCCAACCGCAAAGCATGGTGCGG
This sequence comes from Ranitomeya variabilis, assembly GCF_051348905.1. Lineage (NCBI taxonomy): Eukaryota > Metazoa > Chordata > Amphibia > Anura > Dendrobatidae > Ranitomeya > Ranitomeya variabilis. Next base: position 163,330,316 of record NC_135236.1, on the reverse strand, counting down.
GAAACATCATACTTTGAGGGGTGCTCTTCTGCAAAGGGGACAGGATGACTGAACCATATTAATGGGAGGATGGATGGGGTCATGTATCGCAAGATTTTGATTAACAACCTCCTTCCCTCAGTAAAAGCATTGAAGATGGGTCATAGCTGGGTCTTCCAACGTGACAATGACCCGAAACACACAGCCAGGGCAACTAAGTAGCGGCTCCGTAAGAAGCATTTCAAGGTCCTGGAGTGGCCAAGCCAGACTCCAGACCTGAGCCCAATAGAAAATCTTTGGAGGGAGCTGAAACTCAATGTCGCCCAGCGACAGCCCTGAAATTTAAAAGATCTGGAGACGATCTGTATGGAGGAGTGGGCCAAAATCCCTGCTACAGCGTGTGCAGACTTGGTCAAGAACTACAGGACACGTCTGACATCTGTAATTGCAAACAAAGGTTTCTGTACCAAATACTAAAAGGAACCGGTCAGCAGTTTTGGCCGCTGTAAGATACAGCCACCGCCTTTCAGGGCTTATCTACAGCACTCTATACACTATGTTCCAAATTATTATGCAAATGACATTTTTCTCGGATTTTACTAAATGGTCGGTGCAAATGACAGTCAGTCTAATAAAAGTCATCACCCGTTAGAGTATACATCGAATTTTATTGAAGAAACCTCCCAATGATAACAGTATAATCTCCAAAATGAATAAAAACTCAAAATGCACTGTTCCAAATTATTAGGCACAGTAGAATTTCTAAACATTTGATTTGTTTTAAAGAACTGAAAATGCTCATTTGTGGAATTTGCAGCATTAGGAGGTCACATTCACTGAACAAAAAAGCTATTTAACTCCAAAACATCCTAACAGGCCAAGTTAAATGTTAACATAGGACCCTTCATTGATATCACCTTCACAATTCTTGCATCCATTGAACTTGTGAGTTTATGGAGAGTTTCTGCTTGTATTTCTTTGCATGAAGTCATAATAGCCTCCCAGAGCTGCTGTTTTGATGTGAACTGCCTCCCACCCTCATAGATCTTTTGTTTGATGATACTCCAAAGGTTCTCTGTAGGGTTGAGGTCAGGGGAAGATGGTGGCCACACCATGAGTTTATCTCCTTTTATGCCCATAGCAGCCAATGACTCAGAGGTATTCTTTGCAGCATGAGATGGTGCATTGTCAGCATGAAGATGATTTTGTTCCTGAAGGCACATTTCTGCTTTTTAGACCATGGAAGAAAGTTGTCAGTCAGAAACTCTATTTACTTTGCTGAGGTCATTTTCACACCTTCAGGAACCTTAAAGGGCCCTACCAGCTGGTTCCCCATGATTGCAGCCCAAAACATGACTCCTCCACCTCCTTGCTGACGTCGCAGCCTTGTTGGGACATGGTGGCCATCCACCAACCATCCACTACTCCATCCATCTGGACCGTCCAGGGTTGCTCGACACTCATCAGTAAACAAGACTGTTTGAAAATTAGTCTTCATGTATGTCTGAGCCCACTGCAACCGTTTCTGCTTGTGAACACTGTTTAGGAGTGGCCGAATAGTAGGTTTATGCACCACAGCAAGCCTTTGAAGGATCCTACACCTTGAGGTTCGAGGGACTCCAGACGCACCAGCAGCTTCAAATAACTGTTTGCTGCTTTGTAATGGTATTTTGGCAGCTGCTCTCTTAATCCAATGAATTTGTCTGGCAGAAAACTTCCTCATTATGCCTTTATTTGCATGAACTCTGTCTGTGCTCTGTTTCAGTCACAAATCTCATCAGAGTATGATGATCACTCTTAAGTTTTCGTGAAATATCTAATTTTTTCATACCGTGTCCAAGGCATTGCACTATTTAATGCTTTTCAGCAGCAGAGAGATCCTTTTTATTTCCCATATTGCTTGAAACCTGTGACCTGCATAATAATGTGGAACATCATTTTTGAGTAGTTTTCCTTTAATTAGAATCACCTGGAAAACTAATTATCACATGTGTTTAAGATTGATTTCAGTGATTCATTGAGCCCTGAGACACAATACCATCCACGAGTTTATTTGAAAAACAAAACAATTAAATCTTTATAACACTTAAATCCAATTTGCATAATAATTTGGAACACAGTGTAATGCTGTAGATAAGCCCCTGGTGCGACCGGGAAGATAAGAAAAATAAGTTTTATTTATACTCACCCATGGGGGGGTGATCTGGTCCGACGGGTGTCGCAGGTCTGGGTCTGGCGCCTCCCATCTTCTTATGATCGCCGCCCTTCTGCTTGCGTCATGGCTCCCCGGCATCGCCCTCCTGTGCAGGAAAGTACTGCAGTGCGCAGGCGCTGGGCCTCTCTGACCTTTCCCTGGCGCCTGTGCACTGTCCTCAACAGGACAGACAAAGTATGCCTGCACAGGAACGCGGTGTCGGGGAGCCATGACGCAAGCATGAGGGCGGCGATCATAAGAAGATGGGACCCAGACCTGCAATTCCCATTGGACAGGACCACACAGGGCCGCCCCCCCCAGGTGAGTATTATATCTTATTTTTCTTCACTTGCAGGTCCGACCGGAGGCTTATCTGCAGCATTATAGAATGCTATATATCAGCCCTGAAAGGCGGTGGCTGTACCTTATATTGGCAAAAACTGCTGACAGGTTCCCTTTAAGTTCTGTTTTTCTATTATATAAAATACTTATTTCATGCAATAAAAAGCAAATTAATTATGTAAAAATCATACAATGGGATTTTCTGTTTTTATTTTTAGATTTTGACAGTTGAAGTATACCTACGATAAAAAATACAGACCTCTCCATTCTTTGTAGGTGGGAAAACGTGCAAAATCGTTAGTGTATGAAATACTTATTTTCCCCAGTGTCACCAGTTATCTAATGGGTTGTCCAGCTCCCCAAAAATATCTGCCAATGTGTTACAAACAGCAGCACACAGGACTTATTAATACTAACAGAGGTGAAGATAACTGTGCCTAACTTCCAGCTTGTGGGCGACACAGAGGGAAGATTATTTATAGCTCTGCGTCTATTTGATTGTATTGTCCGGATGAGATAAGACTTTGCCCAGCGGCCGGGATATGTATAAAATAACAAACGCAGTCATACCTCCCACTGACACCCACCTGCATCTCGCGCAAGTGTCGATTTCACCGTTCCGCCAGACTGCAGCAGCCAGTGATTGGCTGCAGCGGTTACATCACTTTGAGGAGTGTATTAGATATGAGGATTCGCTACTCTAAGTCACCTGTCTAATGCAGTCAATCATGGGCTACAGCCGTTCGGCGAATGGTGGAGCTGACGTTCCCGCTTCCTGAATCTGCACAGACCATGTAGCAGCCTGTGCTCAATTTTTGTGTTTTTTCTTTGTAATGTTGCACTCTGTGCAAGCCAGGGTGTGGCCTCCCTTTGCTGGAGATTGTATATAAAGCTCCCCCAGGCTGGTGTTCACTGGTTGTGCCCAGTCCTGTTTTCTGCCCTTATTCACACTGAGGTCAATATTGACACAGGGTAAGGTTTTAATATTAGGTTTTAATATTAGACAGTGTAGGACTGTCCCCATCAGAGTCACCTTGTCGTGGTGGGATGGCTTTTATGCTATTTTTGATCAAAAAGAGTATTACTAAAAACTCTGTTATTTAGATGCACTTTTTGCTTTTTACTTATTTACAGCAGAGTTTTTGCTCATTTTTTCTCTTGTAGGTTTTACATGTAGCAGCCTAAGCTGGATCTAGGTGCTGCCACTTAACTCAGGAAGGAGGAATGAGTTTGTTATTTATTTTTTTTTACAAATCCAGTCCAATGTCCAAACTTATTCTGCTCTGAAAACCCTCTGAAAACATATATACTGAAATAAGCAAGTCAGCCAGACCCCTTCACACCCAGCACTGAGGACATGGTGACATAAGACAAGCCAGATTTGAGGCTGCCTGGACCTGGAGATCAGGTGGCTTTGCTCACTGAAGTACAATAGTAAGTTCTATATCTTGCCTTTTTAAACATAAAGTGTTGTTTTTTAGCTCTACAACCCATTTACCATATTTATGGGCCATATTTTTATCCCATTACTAGGGGTCAAAAATACTGAATATACTTGAGTATTTTTAAGAAATGCTGAACCCAGCACACACATACTATGACGGCTGTACTAGGCAATTTCTTTGGGTACATTATTTGCCATTTAAATACATGTAAAGCAATAAAGAATTCTAAATTTCTCCGTTTTTCTGCGCTCATTGTCCCTATAGGAACCTGCATTATGGATCTGGGGTAAGCAGCCTGTGGTCTAGCGCCCAATCACTGCAGGCTGCAAGCATTTACAATGACGGTAATAAAGCAACTGCCAAGTAATTCAACAACAATAATCAATAAAATGTGTTTTTTATCCATTGTCTGCAAATGTAAAATATTATAAGCAAAATAGAAAAAACTCAATCTCCTTAGAATTTGTTGTGATCAATGAAATACAAGCAAAACTAACATTTCTAAATAAAAATAAGTTATTGATGTGACAATTTTCTATTGGTCCACTTTATTTGCTGCTGTTATTTTTTTTTCTAGGTCGATAACTGGAAATATAAATTCTTATATTGCAGCAGATGTGGGTTAAAGCAGACTTACCTGGCCAATAAAGGGGACTTCTAAGTTCCTACCAAATGTGTAGAAAGGTAGTGAATGATATAAAATAAGAAAGGCATCAAGAACCTACACCTGGTGATCCGCATAGGCCTTTGTTGGTGCAAAGTTTAAATTAGTGATTAGCAGCAGCGGTCCAGTATATAGTCAGGGCATAATCGCTGCAGTCAGTTATACAAAGGCCAACTGGGAGCATCAATACGGCAGGTGATTTAACAGGCGGGTAAAGCTTCTTTTAGCAATTTTTTAATTATTGTTCTTGCTTTCTGCACAGGAACTTGAAAAAACGGTAATTAGACATACCGGTAATTGTATTTCCAGGAATCCATCCTGACAGCACCATTGGAGGACGTCCTTCTTACCCTCAGTGGGACAGGAACAACAAGCGGTTAAAAGGACCCTCCCCACTCCACCCACCAGTGATTTTCCAAGTACCACATCTGGATGGATGCAAAAAAAGAGTTTATTCAACAAATTTATACCAATGTTACATCACTTTAGTTTATTAATACATATTTGCAGTGGGAGGGAACTAGTAGTGTTGTCAGGATGGATTCCTGGAAATACAATTACCGGTATGTCTAATTACTGTTTTCCAGTTCACCACCTGACCGTACCATTGGAGGAATACCAAAGAATGGAAACCTAGGGTGGGACTACTGCATGTAATACTTTTCTACGAAAAGCTAATTGCTCTGACGAGACATCTAGTTTATAGTGTCTGGCAAAAGTAGAAAGACTAGTCCAAGTCGCAGCCCTACAGATCTGCTCTGCTGAAGCTCCCCCTTTCTCTGCCCATGATGTAGCAATAGCTCGGGTGGAGTGGGCTCTAAGGATATCTGGGGGATCCTTCCCTTGGACTGTATACGCTAGGTTTACAGTAGTCTTAATCCACCTAGCAATGGTTGACTTGGCTGCCTTACAACCTTTATTTGGACCCCCGTAGTGTGTGAACAGGTTTGTGTCTCGTCTCCAACCCTCAGTTGCCCCTAGGTATTTCAGAACTGTCTCTCTAACGTCAAGGTTATGATAGACCCCCTTCCTTTGTGTTTCTAGGGTGTTGGCAGAATGAGGTAAGAATTACTTCCTGGTTTATGTTTGTAGATGAGACTACCTTGGGGAGAAAGGCTGGATTAAGTCTTAAGACTATTCTGTCGTCAAAGATCCGGAGGTACGGATCCTGAATGGATAGAGCCTGCATTTCCCCTAATCTCTTAGCTGAAGTGATGGCCACTAGAAAGGCTGTTTTAAAAGAGAGATTGGCTATGTCCATGTCCTCTGATAGTAAATATGGGTATCTGCTAAATATGGGTATCTGCACAGTGCATTAAGGACCAAATTCAGGTCCCAAGGAGGAGACGATTTCCTCACAAGAGGTCTCATTCTTTGTATGGCCCTAACAAATCTTGCTATCCACGGATGGGAGGCTAATGATGAGTCAAAAAACAAACTAAGGGCCGCAATCTGTACTTTTAAAGTACTAGGCCGGAGGCCTTTTTTAAATCCAAGTTGTAAAAAGTCAATGATTTTAGGAATGTCTGGTTTTGAGGTATCTATAGGAGTCTCTCCTAGAAAGGAACAATACCGCTTCCAGATCTTGTTATAGATCGCTGAGGTTACCGGTTTCCTGCTTGCCTGCAGTGTGGTGACAACCTCTTCTGACAGGCCTCTGGCTCTTACACTCAGGTGTTCAGGATCCATGCAGGGAGCTGTAGTGAATCCGGATTGCTGTGTAACACTGGACCTTGGCACAGAAGGTCCTGCCTCTTCGGCAGGAGGATAGGTGTTTCTGTCGTCATTCTGGATAGAAGAGAAAACCAGCTCCTCTTGGGCCAAAATGGAACCACTAGGATTACAGTTGCTCTTTCGTCCTGTATCTTCCTGAGTGTTCTCGGGATCAGTGGCAGGGGTGGAAAGGCGTACAGAAGACCTTCTCCCCAATGTTGAGACAGTGCGTCGACTCCCGCTGCTCCCTCTAGAGGATTGAGAGAGAAAAATGCTCTGGCCTTTGCATTTGATCTGGTGGCAAAGAGATCCACTAGAGGTGTCCCCCACCGCTGGCACAGATTGCTGAACACTTCTGGATTTAATTCCCATTCTCTGGGATCTACTGTCGTTCTGCTTAGAAAATCTGCTACCTGGTTTCTGGCACCCTCCAGGTGAACTGCCGAGATGGACCTGACGGATTTTTCTGCCCATCTGAAAATCTGGTCTGCCAAGTGTTGTAGAGATGGATGTCTTGGCCCTCCCTGGTGCCTTAGAAATGCCACTGCTGTTACGTTGTCGGACAGAATCCTCACGTGTCTGTCTCTGACCTGAGACTGGGCCTGGTAGAGCACTTTCCAAATTGCATACAGTTCTCTGAAGTTTAATGACTTGGCCGATACTTCTGGACTCCACTTCCCCTGGTAGTATGTCCTTCCTATGTGCCCGCCCCATCCGTACTGACTGGCGTCTGTGGTAACGGTGACACAGGGATAGAGGATCCATAGAACTCCCACCTTCAGGTTTTCCGGGACGGTCCACCAGGTTAGGGACTTCTTTACTGGAGGAGAGAGAACCATCTTCTTCTCCAGAGAATTTTGCCTTCTGTTCCAAGATTTCAGGATTTGCTTCTGTAACCCCCGTGAGTGAAATTGTCTCCATTTCACACAGGGAATACAGGCCGTCATTAAGCCTAGGACTCTCATTGCTTCCCTTATAGAGGGAATGCTTTTCTTGAACTGGTATATGTTCTCGATTAGCGACATCTGTCTTTCCTCTGGTAAAAAAAGATGTTCTGGTGTTGGAATTTAATATGACCCCCAAAATTTTTATTCTGGAATTTGGAACTAGGCATGACTTTTCATAATTCACAATCCACCCCAGGTCTTGTAGAATAGAGAGTGTGAAGTCGCGGTCGATTTTGAGAAGTTTCTCTGACCTCGCCATTATCAAAAAGTCGTCCAGATATGGTACTATGGCAATACCTTGATTCCTTAGATAGGCGACTACTTCTGACATTAGTTTGGTAAATAGCCTTGGGGCCGAGGCTAGGCCGAAGGGGAGACACTTGAATTGAAAGTGATAAACTACCTCTCTGTTCGTCAGGGCGAATCTCAGGAATTTCTGGTAACAAGCGTGTATTGGGACATGGTAGTATGCACTCTTTAGATCCAAGGTGCACATCACCATGTTCTTGTCTATGAGAGGAATTGTGGACTTTATGGACTCCATCCTGAATCTCCTGTACCTCATCCATTTGCTCAGGGGTTTCAGATTTATAATCGTCCGGGAAAAAAAAATAGGTGCGAATAATGGCCCTTGCCTCTCTCCGAGATGGGTACTGGGATGATTGCTTCTATTTCTAACAACTCCTGGATGTCTGGCCACAAAGGAGAGTTTAAGAGGGGAGAAGATCTGGTTACTACGAACCTTTCTGGAGGAGGACTGGTGAATTCTAATTTGTAACCGTGAGCAATCACCTGCAGAATCCAAGGGTTTTTGGATATTTTCTGCCAACCCCCCAGAAACCTTTGTAATCGACCTCCCACTCTGATGTCATTTATTCGGTTTCCCTGAGCCTGAACCTTGGAAGATGGAGTCTCTACCTTTTCCACCTTTGGGATAGGACCATCTCCCAGTCTTCCCTTTCCCCCTGTAGTCTGTCTTCTGACTAGGCCGGGATCTACAAAAGGGCTGGTATTTTTTAGTATTTTCCTCAGGGAACTCTTTCTTTTTGTCTGAGGCTTTTTCTAATATGTCGTCTAGAATAGGCCCAAACACTTTACCCCCTGAAAACGGAATACCACAAAGTTTATTCTTTGACTGAATATCGCCTGACCAAGTTTTTAGCCAGATTGCTCTTCTGGCTGCATTGGATAAAGATTTGCTTCTGGCGGCAAATCGTACTGATTCCGACGAAGCGTCCGCCATAAAACCTGTTGCCAGCTTTAGTAATGGTAGGGATTTGAGGATAACATCTCTAGAAGTTTTAGCCCTGAGATGTTCTTCCAGATCGTCCATCCACAAATGCATGGACCGGGCTACTGAGGTTGCTGCTATATTAGCACGTATTATTGCAGCCGAGGATTCCCAAGGTCTCCTCAACAGTCCATCTGCTTTGCGATCCATCGGATCCTTCAGAGCGGAGGAGTCTTCAAACGGAATTGCCGTCTTCTTTGCCACTTTTGCTAATGGCACATCTATCTTAGGAACTTCATCCCAAACCTTTATATCCTCTGGATTATAAGGTAAACGGAGTCTAAAGTATCTAGGTACCACTAGCCTTTTCTCCGCCTCCTGCCATTCCTCTAATATCATGGAACGGATATGATTATTAACCGGGAAAACTTTCGTGAGTTGAGCATGCAGACCGCCAAACATCTCATCTTGGATTGAGGTTTCCTCCTGAGTGTCCTGTAACTGCATGGTATTACGTACTGCATGTAGGAGTTCATCCGTATCTGCTGCCGAGAAGAGATATTTCTTTCCTCTTCCTAATGGTTCTTCCCTTTCTTCTTGATCTGACCCCTCTGTATCTTCTTGGTCAGAAGAAGGGCTGGACTCCCTTGGTCTTTTCCGCGATGTTTGTGGTTCTGTCTGGCTGGTCTGGGAAAGATTCAGGCTCGAGATGGATGCCTGAACCTCCTGACGTATCATTGCTCTCATATTAGATAATAATGAGATCTGTTATTCGCCGACGATCTTAGATGTGCATGATTTGCAGAGCGGTTTCTGCCAGTTCTCAGGAAATCTAGCTGCGCAAATGGGACACTTATTATTCCCAGCCTTTTTCTTTTCAGGTGCGGGGTTGGGAGGCTCTTCATAAAAAATACAGAAATCACCAAATGGGGGGGGGGGGTAGGGAATAGTCAGGAGGCATTGTAGCATGGCTTTGAATAGCCTACTCACTTGCCCCTGTGACAGCTCTGGCCCCTCAGGTCTGGCGGATTCCTTCATTATAACGGTACAATAGCCGGGTGCTCCTTATCAGGATGGCCGGCGGCACCTAATCCACATACCCCCTTTTATATTGTTTTTTACCTGGTTGATCCTGCCCTCCTTACGTCCCGTCGCTGGCATCCCTCTGTCCGGCGCTCATTGCAACCGGAAGTGAAGCGGCCGTCGGCCAGAAGTGACGCGGCCGCAGGTCCTGGAGCCAGCAGCGGCTGCCGCGCTGAGAGCGCTCGCCGGGAATGGACGCAGCCGCATGCTGGGATTGACCGCAGTCTGGAGATGGCCCCCGCATACACCCCCCAGCAAACAGGCGCCCGGACCGAGAGCCCCCAGTATGGAGGAACGGATGCAATCCCAGGAGCAGCGCTACACTGGGGAGGCTGAGGGACCCCCCATCGCAGGTATCAGCCGCAGATATCTTGCGGCAGGGAAGGGAAAGGCTGGGCCCCCCGATCCCCACCATCTGCACAGCACCATCGGAGGATACGCTTGCCGTTCCTATCCACAGTGGGACAGGAAAAACACTGGTGGGTGGAGTGGGGAGGGTCCTTTTAACCGCTTGTTGTTCCTGTCACCCTGAGGGTAAGAAGGACGTCCTCCAATGGTGCTGTCAGGTGGTGAACTGGAAATACCCTTTAAATAGTTAGGAAAAACTCATGGCATATTGCTAGAACAGTATTTCATCACTTTATAATCAGTGGGGATTAGAGTTCTGGGACCCAAACAGCCCCCAATTATGATGTGGCCACAATCCTCCCTAGCTACGGTAATCGCTGAAGCCCCTTCATAGATCCCCTTGCACAGCTCTACCCGCTACTCAGCTGTGCAGGGAACTGCTGCTGGCCACATCTACTTACATGGATCAGACTGCAGTGAGTGGAAGGAGGCAGCAACTCTGCAGGGAAAGTTGCACCCCTTTTATCCTCAAGATGGGTAGGGGTCAGGGCCACCATCAAGGCATTACTGCCCTTACTGGCATACGGGGCTCGGTGAGCAGAGGGGGCTCGGACTGGACCCCCCTCTGCTCACCAGGACCCATGGGCAAGAGGATCCTGCCATTTCAGTAACTGAACATGTATCCTCGGCAATAGTTAAAAGCCACAAGCCAATCACTGGCTGGCAGCTGACATTCATGCACATGTAGTCGTCGTATGACGTCACTGTCATACGCCGGTGAGTCCGTGCTTCAAATGGATGGAGGAGAAGATGACGCTGGATCGTGGCCAGATAAGGAGGAAGTGTTTTTTTTTATTTTTTGAAAGCGGCAAGCCGCAATATGTACGCAGGTTGATTGGCCAGCATCATGGGACACATGGGGCAGGATGGAGGCACATGGTGCAGGATCATGGGGCAGGATGGAGACATATGGGGCAGGATGGAGACACATAGCGCTGGATCATGGAACAGGATCATGGGGCAGGAACATGATCATGAGGCAGGAACATGGGGCAGGATGGAGTTACATGGGGCAGGAACATGAAACAGGAACATGGGGCAGGAACATGGGGCAGGAACATGGGGCAGGAACATGGGGCAGGAACATGGGGCAGGAACATGGGGCAGGAACATGGGGCAGGAACATGGGGCAGGAACATGGGGCAGGATGGAGACACGTGGGAAAGAAGGAGACAAATGGGGCAGGATCACGGTGCTGGAAGGAGACGATGGAGACACATGGGGCAGGATCATGGGGCAGGATGGAGACCGATTGTGCAGGATCATGGGGCTGGAAGGAGATGATGGAGACACATCGTGGGACACATGGGGCAAGATAGGACATCACGTGGGGGGAGAATGGAGACACATGAAAGTAGGATGGGAGAACATATGGGGCCAGGATGGGAGAACATATGGCTGGGGCCAGGAATGAGACAAGGGGGCCAGGATGAGGGATATTAGTACTGCAGTGATGTAATTTACTTTTGAGGATAGTGTTTTCAATGGGGGAGGGGTGCTGGTACTGTGCAGGGGGACGCTGTCGTCTTTTTAAATTCATCTGGTGTAGTGTAGAAGTTGGGAAAAAATTAAGTAATGTGATCTGGAAGCGGTGCTCTAGATAACTGTATTATTTTATGCAGAGACGAGTCCTGGCTGGAAAAAGTGATGGTGGTGTGTGCTGGATAAAGAAGAAAAGCGAATATGAAGGACTTCACCTAGAGATGTTCCCTGTGAGTCAGTGTGTTACCTGTACACTTAGACTATACACTGTATATTAGATACAAAGCTCGTATATAGTGTCATCGGTAATCCCAGTATTACCTGTACACTGACACTGTATACTATGTACAGAGCTCCTGTGTATAATGGCACTTATGGTAACATTAGTATTTTTTTTAATTAATGATCAGTATTGTAGCATTCAGTCATTGCATGACGGTAATATGTGATCTGGTCATGGTGTGGCGGTATTTGTTCCTGGTATGTGGTATTATTCGGTCACTATGTGGTGGTAATATGTTTTCTGGTCATGGTGTGGTAGTATTTGTCTCTTGTATGTGACTTTATTGGTCATTTTAAAAATTGAAAAATAAATAAAAATATACCTAAAGAGTATTGGATATTTTAACAAATGTTTAATAGGTTAGAGCAGAGTAGGGTCCAGCAAGGAGTCTACCTTGTTGTGGTGGATTAAAAAAATCTATTGGCCAAAAACAATAAAAGCTATGTATGTGATCTGGTGATGGGAACTGTTAACTCGTGATTGGTGAGGACATGGTGCAGAAGTGGAGTTTTTTCAAGAGTGGGCGATGGGGCTGTGGAGGGTTCGAGGGTGGGGGTGGAGACTGGATGGAGTCTCAAGGGGGTCTGAAAATTTAGCCAGTATGGGGCCCTGAAATTCCTGGTGGCAGCCCGGGGTGGGGGTCCTAAGGCTATGAATCATTTGTTCCACCCACAATCAGAATGTGACTTATGGCCATCTGACTATCAGGGAAGGGGAGGGAAGATGCAATGCAGTCAAGTTCACATTGAAGTGCGATAATGATGATTTTATAAGATTACCAGTACGATGATAATCACTGTTTCCCGCCGCTGGATGCTGAAGACAGCTCATCATTCTCCCTTGCTCATGCTGTGATCAGCGCTAGCAGGGGACAATGTTGAGAGTTTTATTCAACTGGTAACAGTGAGAGCAGGCAGAGGCTGATGGTAGTATTCATCAGCCACCACCTGAGCTATAAATAAATAATTTTAAAACATGTCATGGGGTTCCCCTGTATTTTTGATAACCAGCCAGGCAAAACTGACAGCTGCGGGCTGCAACTCTCAGCAGTCGGCTTTAGCAAGGTTGGTTATCAAGAATTGAGGGGTCACCATGTCGTATTTTTTAATTATTTAAATAACATTCTGCCCAGTTTTCAACCTGGATGGTGCCAAAATGTGACCGTCAAGGCTGAGAACTACTGATGAATGAGCTACTGCGAGTGCAGCATCAGTGAGCAGCGGTGACCTCATGGAGGTTATCGCGGATTACTGAGGCTGCTTTCCCAGCCGGGCAGTGGCCAGATGTTACAGCATAGTGGATGGGATTTCAATAAATTCCATGTCCACTGACATGCGGCGCGTCTTTCCAAACTGCATGTCAATTTCAGAGAAATTTCACCCAAAGAATATATTAAACGTGGTGAATTCGCATGGTTCAGGGAACACATGCGGATTCACCTGCGTTCAATAGACGATAGTGCTTTGGACGCAGCGAACATACTTCTGGATTGTGGGCATCTGGCCTAAGTGTGCTTTGTTTTTATTTCAAATAAATGACTTTATTCTTGCTGTGTCTTTATTTACATATAACTATAAGATTAGTAATGGATAAGTGTCTTTTTGACGCCTCTACATTGCTAACCTTGTGACCATCACCTGACAATACAAAGGTGACATCAACCCCACTTGCCACAGCCATAGGGCAAGTGGGAAGAGCCAGGCAAAGCACCAGAATTGGCACTTCTAATAGATATGCCTTTTCTTGGTGGTTGCAGACTGCTATTTTTAGACTGGGATATCAATATCAATGGCCCCTTAGCAGCCTCAGAATACCAGCCCCCAGGTGTCTGTTTTAGCTTGGCTGGTTCTCAAAAATGGGGGTGGACCCCATGCCGTTTCTTTTTTTAATTCTTTAAATAATTAAAAAAAAACAGCATGAGGACCCCTCTATTCTTGATAACCAACCTTGGCACCTTCCAGTTTAAAAATGGAGAGAATGGACTGACCGGTGGCTCGACCGACCAAAGTGTGACAGCTTCATGTATTTCTACTTAGCTATCACACTCGAGAGATGCTGGCCAATCTCAGTCTGATTTATACAGCAGTATAACTGCACCCTATAGTTGACCTTTAACCCCCTCCTCCCATTATAGGGCCTATATGAGGACACATTTCACCATGACAGATTTGGTGTGACATTATACTTACCCCAGTTCTTTTGAGCTTCGGTCACTGATGGGATTTTCTGATGAGCTGAGAGTTTTCTGTGCGCTCACACACAGAGGCCGGAGCCAGGAAGATCCTAACGCTCTGAATATAAAGAAAATGGAGTCATAACACGGCTCAGTGTGGCATCTTCCCTGCTGAGTTATCTCTAGGAGAACGCCACCACTATAATTATTTATCCACTGCACAAATTCATTACCTGTTCCATCTGCTTAATGAACCTTTTCTATAACGTCTTATTGTCATCTATTAACAGAAAGGCCATTGTGTAATGTCACATGCCATCTATGTTGTACACGTGTTGTTGTCACCAGAGCGATTTACAGGTAAAGAGGAGTAGTGTGTACGTGGGCTCTTCCACATGGCAGAAAGCGTTTGTGCCAATGGACCCGGGATGTGCCCAGCCAAAATGGGAAAACCCAACTACCGAAAATACACAACACGACTGGACCACCAAGAAAAGCTGAACACACACTAGATAGGAGTCAGCTGATGTGCTCAGCGTGTGGACCCCTAACTCCGGATATTGGGGGGGGGGGCTTGGCATCCTTTCTCTGCACATGTATCAACATTGACATCCTATATGTGCAGGGAAAGAAGACCTAAGTACAGGGCCCAACATTAGAGCCAAGAATATAATATATGGTCCCCCTCACATATATGGACCATATTGGGATAAACTACAATAAACACTAAGCAAACAAAGAAGCACCACAGCAGTTTAAATATCCAAAGTAGCAAAAAGGTATATTTTATTTATAAAAGATAAAAAAACAGGTACATTTGAAGGCATGGGAACACATACAACAACACAGCACTATAGTGCCCAAAGAGAGCTGTGGACGGTATCCATATAGTATATTAAAAAAAGTTAATGGTAGAAGCAAGGATTTAACATGGCGTAATCCCTTATAAAGCCATGCTTGGCTCCCCAGGTACTAGTAATAGAAAATACATAAGACAATGTAGTAAATACGTTAGGATAGCAACATACCAGGGTATAATGTCCGTCACCACGCCGTCCACTGCGATCCCCGACGCGCGTTTCGGTTCCCCTGAGGAAGGTTTCTTAACCGAAACGCGCGTCGGGGATCGCAGTGGACGGCGTGGTGACGGACATTATACCCTGGTATGTTGCTATCCTAGCGTATTTACTACATTGTCTTATGTATTTTCTATTACTAGTACCTGGGGAGCCAAGCATGGCTTTATAAGGGATTACGCCATGTTAAATCCTTGCTTCTACCATTAACTTTTTTTAATATACTATATGGATACCGTCCACAGCTCTCTTTGGGCACTATAGTGCTGTGTTGTTGTATGTGTTCCCATGCCTTCAAATGTACCTGTTTTTTTATCTTTTATAAATAAAATATACCTTTTTGCTACTTTGGATATTTAAACTGCTGTGGTGCTTCTTTGTATCCTTTCTCTGCATGTCTATGGCCGAGTTCACATCTATCAGGTGCGCCCCGTTTATTTTTATGCTTAAGCTGGGGGTCACAAGTCATGACTTTTTGTAGACTCCATGCACTGGTCCAGACAGGAAAATGCCGCATGTAGTGATCATTGGTCCGGGGTCACAAAGGCTGTGCCCAGGGCTGTGGAGTTGGAGTAAGGGTAAGTTCACACAGGGTGTTTTTGCTGCTCTTTTTTTCTGCAGCAAAACCTGATCTTCTTGGCAGGAAAGAAGCTGCGTCAAAAATGCAGGTTTAGGTGCGTTTTTGGTGCGTTTGTTTTCTCTTTGTCCATGCTAATGTCATTGGATTTTTAGCTGCAAATAATACCTGTGTTTTTTTCACCAACCATTCAAGTCAATGGGTGAAAAAACACTGAAAGAAGTGACATGCTCTATGTCCAAAAAACACAAAATACTGATCAAACAAAAAAACAATGTGTGTGCATGAGATTTCTGAAATCTCATAGGCTTTGCTGGTACTGTAAAAAGCAGCTGAAGATTAGCATAAAAAACGCAGCAAAAATGCCCACTGTGAATCCCAGCCCCACAGTGTCTTCTGATTTATTCTCACTGCGGGGCCAGGATTCACAGGCAGGGCGGCCGCACAGGCGCAGTCAGCTAGACTGCATATGAGGACAGAGGACGGGCAGCGCTCACTGCGCCTGCCCAAGGCAGGAGAAAAGAGCGCAGGCGCCGGCTCATTTCAAAACAGCGCTGAGGAGGCGGCACCCAGCGCCAAGAAGACTTGAGTGACAGCTGTGTGGCGTCTGCAGCAGGGGGGAAAGGCCGGCCTCCTTGACTGAAGAAAGGTATTTAGGACAAATTACAAAACTGATTATTTCTCTAGTTACAGCACCAATAACTAAAAGAGCCACCTTGTCAGAATGCAGCATTACTGCTGCACAAGGTGGCTCGTTAAGTTAAAAACGCCTGGGGGGGGGACAGGTTCCCTTTAATGTCACCTTACAATAGCAAGGTGACATTAACCCTTCATTACCCCATATCCCACCACTACAGGGGAGTGGGAAGAGAGTGGCTAAGTGCCAGAATAGGCGCATCTTCCAGATGTGCCTTTTCTGGGGTGGCTGGGGGCAGATGTTTTTAGCCAGGGGGGCCAATAACCATGGACCCTCTATCAGCTGTTAATATCTACCCTCAGTCACTGGCTTTCCCACTCTGGCGAAGAAAATTGCGCGGGAGCCCACGCCAATTTTTTCCGGCATTTAACCCTTTAATTTAATAGCTAGAGACCCCAAATTTTACACAGAGACACTTGTTACATTAGTAAAGAGGAATATGTAATAAAAGAAGGGATATGAGATGGTTTACTGTATGTAAACCATGACTGATATCCTGTCGGGTTTGTGAAGGAGAGAGCAAAAGCCGGCAATATATATATATATATATATATATATATATATATATATATATATATATATATATATATACTGTATATATGTTTTTTTAGAATATTTGAGCCGATGGATCCATGATATGTTCATTTTGGAAGCCTGCGTGAAAAGAATCGCCATACGGATGACACACATGGATAAATTTGTGCGTAAAAATCGCACCCTCGCATTGAATACGGAAGTGTTTTGGGACAATTACTGCGTATTACGGCCTTAAAAAACGGACCGTATTTCCATATGCTGAGTGTGACGCTGGCCTTAGAGTCGTGGTGTCGGAGCCCATTTTGGTGGAGGCGGCGTCATGGAAATTGAGGAGTCGGAGGTTTGGCTTACCGACTCCACAGCCCTGGTTGAGCCAGAAGGAAACAAGGTCAGATTTCTGGACGTATGTGAGCAGGGAACTGGCAGCAAGGCTCATGGCCGCCTCCGCCCAAAGGACGGACTGTATATGGAACGGGTGCTCATGGCTGCAGTCTGGATAGGGGCGGGGGTCTTCAGGTGTATTAGAGGGCCTGGATAATTGAGGAGACTGCTCTCGTTTTACCTAGGGGGTCACATCTATGGCCTGAAGAGGTGTGGCATCCATTTTGGGTATAAGGGGGTCTGGATAGATTAGGAATCTGGTCTGGGGGTCTCCGCTTCTTTAGCAGGGCCTGTGCACGGTGTATTACTTTTGGGGTGCATGTACGCTTTTTACTTGGCGTGCCATATGTTACAAGCGTGTTCCATGACTCGGCAGCACATGAGCCGGGCCATCCCAGGTGGCCTGCAGCGCTGTGTCCTATTCCCTGACTGATGTCTCTCCTCATAAGTTAGAAAGTCTAACAACCTCTGTGGAGAAAATGTCATGTACACAGCAGTGGTCCAAAACAGCCAATCAGACTGCAGCGTTCATTCTTAGGTCAAGATACAAAATGTAAGAAGTGATCTGATTGGTTGCAGTCTACAGCAGTTGCTGAGGAACAGTAAGTCACGTGGCTCAGTAGTATATAGTGTGTGCCGGTCAGGCTTTCCGTCACTAGACCGCACCGGGCTGCGGTCCCCACTCACCCCCATGCTCGGTGCAGTATTCCCGGGAGCAGCATTGCCCTCCTCATTACCAGACTCATACTCCCGGCCGGTTCAGCATCACACTTCAACAAGCAGCAAGGTCACTGGTCCATACCATGTCACTACACGAGGGGGCGTCGTCAACAGGTCATATTTCCCACGGCTATTTACCCAAATAATGGAGTATCTGTTATTTCTTACCAATAGATTGAATTAATAATAACATATTTCTCTTCAATGTTATTCATATTAACACAACTAAACGCGCTGAGGTAGAAGAATAATCTTGCACGTCCCCCGCCTTAGAAATGAGCAGCGCCAACCTCTGGACTAAACCATTTCTTCTGAGGAGGAAAGGGGAGTATACGAATAGGAGAGTTATTTAAGAAGTATAGACTAAAGCTGAAAATAACGGCTTGTTCGAATTTTGAAATGTATATTCATATGTATAAATCATTTCTTCATAAAGAAAACTTTAATAGCTACGTAACGGCAAAACATATCAGCCCCCCTGTAAAGTTCGTTCTGTAGTATGCCCTGTCAGCAGCGTGCGGCATCACGTGATCACAAGATGGCTGCGCCTGTACGGAGGCTGCTGACCGGCGCGCTGTGGTGCAGGGCACTGGGTTTTCGGGCCTCGGTTGCGGGATGCCGGGGTTTGGCTTCTGCACAGGGGAGCACGGGGTCTCCGTGGAGGCTGCACGGGGCTGTGTGTCTGAAGAGGCCGGCAGTGGTGGCTCAGAGCAAGACGCCGCTGCAGCGGGAGGTGGAGGAGCTGCTCAAGCAGGTACAGGGGGAGCCCGGAGAGATGTGCGCTGCTGCTCTCTGGTGTCAGCTATACAAAGCCGGGAAACTGCAGTGAGCTCTCTCGGCCAGTGTCTGTGCTGCAGGCAGCATTTCGGCTGCACGGGGCCTGTCTCCATATTTTCTATGTATCCTATCATTGTAGACATTTATTGTTTTTCCGCCTTCCTTCATCACACAGCCATGACCTTTTTCTTTTTTCTTTTTCTCCTGACCGCCATATGACGGCTTGTATTTTTGCAGGACGGGTTGTGATTTTCTGTAATTTTGTGATGGTGAAATTTAATTTTACCGTTCAGTGCTCAGGAAAATGAGGGGAAAAAATACAAGTGCAGCAAATGGTGCAAAAAAAAACCCCCTAATCTTTACTTATCTTTCTGCCATTCTTTTTCTTACTGGATGCTGAGCTGTATCTTGTCGGTAACGTTTTGGGATACGTATAGCCATGTATCTGGGGATGATGGGACGGGAGAGACCCCACACCCACTGTGGATGGCGCTGGCTCAGTCTACCCCAGTGCAGTGAATGGAAGGGCAGGTTGGGCTCGTACAGAGGTTATGTAATAAGAATTCCGCATCCCTTACCCACCATACTAGGGGATGGCACACTGATCCAGTCTGCTGCACATTACCTGCATTGGGCCCTCACTGAAGAGATGTTGGTGGCGTATGGTACCAGTGTATCATCACCTGGTACAGGGAAAGACTTCTGTAGAAGGGTATTATGATTTTTGCACATGGGGCCTGAAAGCATCGGGGATACTTTATACGTCTCCAGTATGGTGGACACCTAAATGGATTATTGGCCAGAATGAAAATTGAGCTCTAGGTTATTCGTGGTCAAATAGACCCCCAGAAGTGTAACCGCAGATGTTAGGTCACCTAATTTTTATTTTTTTTCTGCCGTTTTCGATAGTGAGAAAACTGCCTCACAAGTTCGCGTTTCATTCATTAAGGAACGATCTCTCAGCCATTGCTATTACTGTAGATGGTGACACACTGACTGACGACTGCCATGTAATGTAGTCGAGCAGGGCTGATGGGACGCCTGGTGATGTATGAAGCCTGTGGAGCAAGTGCAATAGGCGACTAACTGCCTGCTATTATTGGGGCATTTGAAGACTAGAGCAGTGTCCTCTGTATCGTCTGGTAGTCAGTCCCTTCGTGGATCACAGAGGGTTGGTGTAAATCCAGGATAATGCTGAAGTTAGTATCTTGCAGCAGATACAATATGGGCCCGATTAATGAAGAAGGTTGATTTGTACGCCGGTTCTAATGGGGGGACCATGGGCGTAAGATGCACCTAATTAATGAAGAGGCGTATGTTAATGAATTGGGTGCATTTTATAAGTGCTGTGTGCTTGTGCCAGAAATGTTCATGCCACTAAAGTGCGTTTTTGCCAAATTGCCTGGTGGCGCGCTTCATGCCAACCCGTTCCACTCCTGGTCTGCCCATTTTGGCAAAGCTGTCTGGGATTGGCGCAAAAACACCAAAAGTTTCAAACTTTTTGCACGAGTGTAAATTACGCAAACATTTTGCAACAATTGAAAGTGTTTTGTGCCAGAATCCTGGCTTAGACATGGTGATGAGTCAGGACCTAGGACAGGTAGCTATTGCTCATCCGCTAATCAGCATTTGGGGGTTTATTGTCATATTCTTGGTATATTCCAGATTGACCTGGAGAAAAGTTTCTATTCAGATCACGAGCTCCAGCTTATGAAAGATGCAGAGCGTCTGCGGAGGAAGCAATCTGATACCTATGATTCTGATGATGAAGAGGAGGAGCAGGACATTGTGATAGCGCAAGACATGGAGGATACATGGGAACAAAAATGGAAGCAAATGAAGCTTGCTCCAAGAGTAACAGGTATTGTTCCCTTCCCTCAAGCAGCTCGATATGTAGATATGGTGACTGACAATATTAAATGGGGAGGAAATTTACAAAACATGCCTTTTTTCACATTTACAAGGTCTCTCACGCAATCACCACAGTGGACAGCGCAGTCACATAAATGTGACCACCATGTCCATGGTATGATGGGCTCACAATCTGACGCCTTAATTGTGAGCCCCATTGGGACAGTATAATTAATATATATATATACACATACAAAAAAAGATGAAAACAGCACAAGCTCACCGACGGGTGCCAAGCCTTCCAGGCAGGACAGTCCACTCATCCACCCAAGTATCATAGAGATTAGAAAAAGGAAGGCAGCACTCCAATATTTGCAAAGGTGAAAAAAGCTGTGACGTTTATTTCAGACCCACATCTTCATACGACGTTTCGGCTCACACTGAGCCTTTCTCAAGGCTTGAGAAAGGCTCAGTGTGAGCCGAAACGTCGTATGAAGATGTGGGTCTGAAATAAACGTCACAGCTTTTTTCACCTTTGCAAATATTGGAGTGCTGCCTTCCTTTTTCTAATCTCTCTCTCTATATATATATATACAGAATAGCATATAAGCAAGTATATTAAATCATGTATTTACAGAATAGGTAATTTGCTGATCACTGGGAATCCCACTAATTCCGAGAACAGGGCGTTTAAAAAGAAAGGTGACTGCACACGTGATCCACCACTTCATTTATTGCCTATTGGACCATCAGGCGAGCGCTGTCCTGAGCTATTCCTGGTGGTCCCATAGATGGGAAAATCGAGCACTAACAAGCATCCACTTCAGAGCCCCATAATAGAATCAACCCCAGCAATCAGATGGTGTAGGCTTGCAGACGGACAGGTTCTCCTGGGGTGATGTGTGTGACAATTAGCCTCAGTGATGGAAAGACTGAAAATAGCAGGCTCCAGTACAAGTAGTGCTGAGCGGGTTACTGGGGCATAGCAAGGGTTCGGTTTTTAGGAGCAGTCAGAAATGGGCGGGACTGTCTGCTCCCATATCTCCAGCCTTGGATGTGGCACAGCCTCTGTAAAGTAGCCAGGCTGTCTCATTGGGGTGATGTGTGTATGGAGAAAGACCTTGCTTGTGTGGCGTAGTCTCTGCTAGAGGCTGAGTGAAGGACTGACATCTAAACGGGTGAGCCCATGCTATATATAGAGTGTTTATTTTCCGTTTTGGTTTTCTTATACCTTTTGTACCCAGAAGAGGCTGCTGTGTTTTGTTAAGCTGGATGGTTTGTGGACATTTAATAAACTTCTCTTTTGTTTTGAACCAAAGATCAAGATCCTTGTATGCACACCAGCGTCTACCAGAGAGCTCATCCCTTAGGCCGGGGTCACACTTGCGAGTGTGATGCAAGAAACTCGCACGAGTCTCTCGCATCAATACCCGGCACTGCCGCCGGCACTCGGACCGGAGCGTGTGGCTGTATGTATTTCTGTGCAGCTGCACACTCCGGTCCTGAGTGCCGGGGGCAGTGCCGGGTATTGATGCGAGAGACTTGCGCGAGTTTCTCACATCACACTCGCAAGTCTGACCCCGGCCTTACAATGGGTTATAACTTGCTAGGATGGGAATAACCTTTTACAATACTGATGTGCCTACAATGAATCTTTTGCACCATATTAATGTGTTCCATGTAGATTTGGGTGTAGTTGGCTGCACATTTACTTATTGGCTTAAGCTAAAAACTGCAGCAAATCCACATCCAAATTGCATGTGGATTTTGGAGCAGATCCGCATCCCTTAAATCTATGTGCATCCACCTTAGGCTACTTTCACACTAGCGTCGGCCCGACGTGCGGACGCCCGTTGTGAAAATAATGCCCGACGTGGGGAGCGGAAGCGTTGTAAAACTGCTTCCACTGCCCATTGTGAAGTCCGGGGATGAGGGGGCGGAGTTCCGGCCGCGCATGCGCGGTCAGAAATGGCCGTCCCGACGCACGAAAAAACGTTACATGTAACATTTTTTTGTGCCGACGGGCCGACACTTCCAGTGTGCGACGCTTGCAACGTATGGACACACGTCGCAATGCGCCGCTAATGTGAGTATATGGGCAAAAAAAACGCATCCCGCGGGCACGTTTGCAGGATGCGTTTTTTTGCCACAGCGGCGCATTGCGACATATTCCAAACGATGCTAGTGTGAAAGTAGCCTTATGTCCCTATGTAGCACTCCATCCATGTTACACACTTGATTCTTGCTGGGCTGATGAGCTGCAGCACCATGGGATTGTGGTTCTGTGATACAGGGTGCCGTCCAGAGGTGTTGCATGGAAGAAAGGAAATTCCGTTACTGTACAATCCAAAAACAGCTGCTGGCCAGGTAAAGGAGATACAAAGATAAAAATGGATTTTATAAAACAGTACTAAAAATGTAATATAGTCTCTATCTTCCTGACTCCTTTCCCTGGGCAGCGCCTGCTTTTGGATTGTACATTAATGGCTTTTTCCTTACACACTGGGTTCTTCTCTACTAACCTTGCTACGCTCTTGGTTCATCCAGTGACCTGTTATTCACTAGCCGCTCTCCTTACTCCAGATTTCTGCTGCTTCTAGAACGTGTTGCCTTAAACAGTTGCTTTCATCATTGTGCGATGTCCAAGTTAAAAAATCAGCACATTGTAGCCTGTAGGCTGTGTCATGTCATGCCATGCTCCAGTTCCCAGGAATGCTTCCAGCTTTTTGGCCAATGCAGGTCGTAGGATTTGGTTGGCTAATTCATTGTAGTGGCACAGCCTGAGCTCTGCCTTTTTTTATGCTCTAGGTCTGGCCTTAAACTTAATATAAATGACAGCTGAACCCACCGTTATCGCTGAACTTGGCTGAGCATCTTATGTGTATGTGGTCATCTCCACCCTTAATGTCAGAGGATCCTTTGTTCTCTTGGCACAGAAATCACTGCCAGAGAGTGTAGCAGCAGCTTAGTCCGCATTTTCCATTGACTTCATTTCATAGCTCACTGTATGGCCACATTAGATAGCAGGAGTGATATTTAATGCCTCTGGGGGCTACTAATAGGGTCTCCATAGTGTAGATGGCACAAGACTGGTGGGTATAATGTAATATTTGCGACAATTAAAGCATAATCGCTCTATATTCCGTTTGTTACAGAAGCAGATGAACAGAATGATCGGGCATCGCTCAACAGGAAACTAGAAAACCCTTTAGTTCTATTGGTTAAAGAAAAGATTGGCAATGAAGAAGTCTGGATGTTCCCTCAGGTTGAGTGGATGGCTGGAGAAACCATGAGGCAGACAGCAGAACGAGCCCTTTCTAACGTATCAGGTATCTACTTTATTCAGCTTAGGGTGCAAGACCGGGAACCGCGTTGTTTAAACCCTCCTCGTTTAACCCCTTAAATGCTTTCAATAATGACTACGGCGTCTATATAATTAACATCGCTTGGGAGGGGGGCTCCCTTTTTAATCCCATTGGCTCCCAGAGATCTTGATCATGTGGTCCTCATGTTTGCCATGGCAGTTTACGACCAAATAGTGGACTTAGTCTGCCAGCTAAAGTGGCCTGTTCAAAAGTTATCACAAGTTAGGCTACGTTCACATTTGCGTTGTGCGCCGCAGCGTCGGCGCCGCAACGCACAACGCAAACAAAAACGCAGCAAAACGCATGCACAACGCTGCGTTTTGCGCTACATGCATCCTTTTTTTGATTGATTTTGGACGCAGCAAAAATGCAACTTGCTGCGTCCTCTGCGCCCGGACGCGTGCGCCGCAGGGACGCATGCGGCGCAAAACGCAAGTGCGACGCATGTCCATGCGCCCCCATGTTAAATATAGGGGCGCATGACGCATGCGGCGACGCTGCGGCGCCGACCGCAAATGTGAACGTAGACTTAGGTGGTAAAAATAAACTTTTTTTATTCCTGTCATGCCACTTGGCATTAATTCCTGAAAATTATCTGTAGGCTTAATGAACTACCTGAAAGCAATTTTGAATACGTTGAGGGGCACGGTTTTTAAAATGGTATTACTTTTGTGGGTTTCCAATATATTGGACCCCTAAAGTCACTTCAAAACTGAACAGGTCCCTAAAAAAATAAGTTAGGTAAATTTTCTTGAAAACTTGAAAAATTAGTGCTACATTTTTTAACCCCTTAAGCCCCGAGGGTGGTTTGCACGTTAATGACCGGGCCAATTTCTCTATCGCCTCTCATTGGGGGACACAGGAACCATGGGTGTATGCTGCTGCCACTAGGAGGCTGACACTATGCAAATAAAAAAGTTAGCTCCTCCTCTGCAGTGTACACCCTACCGACAGGAAGTAGGATATTCAGTTTAGCTTAGTGTCAGTAGGAGGTGGACACGGGTCTTTCATTAGACCCTTATCTACCTCAATGTGCGTCGTTTCTTTTCAGGTTTTTCCGGAGGGATACAGGGTGAACAGTCACACCTGTAGTCCCACATAGCGGACTATGAGTACGGCGTGTACTGCCACCCCGTATCCTCATAGATCCCTGTCCAGGACCAAGATCCTAGCACACAAGCGTGCTCAGAAGTCCGGTCCTGGCTCCGTCCCCCACCCACTCGCCCACCAGAGCCTGTCGGTCGGAGGAGACGAGGACGTCCATCAGCAGCTCACATGGACGTCTGATACCTTCACAAGGTTTGAGGTTAGTAATGGACGACGTGGGATGTTTTAGGTGAGTATCCCCTTTAGGAGTGGGCAGCAAGGACATTGTCCGAAGCGGCTGATTTTCTGACAGCCGTGCTCTTTTAACCGCCGCGGCCCCTTCTGGCGGTCGCCGTTTTTGGCCTAATTTGGGACCCGGCTCCTTCCGGGGCCCATTCCTGGCGATGTGCTAGCCTGCGGCCGCGCTCCCTTGCAGGCTGCCGCGCCGGCGCCGCGGCACTCTCCGGCGGTCGCCGGTTCCTAATTTAGGCCCCGGCTTCCCCGGGGCCTACTTCCGGCAACTAACCTTAGGCCGCGCTCTTGCGACGGTCTGGCAGCTGCCGCGCCGATCTTCCGCTATCCGGTGCCGGTGCCGCGGCACTTCCCTGCACTCTCCGGCGGTCAGCGGTTCCTAATTTAGCCCCCGGCTTCTACTCAGGCCTACTCTTCCGGGGCTGACTCCGCCCACTTCCTCCTCTGTCGGGCGGGCTTTTCTCCCGCCCGACTGTCAGAGCCGCCCACCGGCGCCATCTTGGTGCTCCCCTGGTACAGAGCGGCTGGCTCCGCCCACTTATAGCCGCCCCATTCGGCCTGGGATCGCCGCTGTCTTGCTGAGGAGCGTTCTCTTCCGGACCCGGTGACTGGGTCCCCTGCATCCTCCGTCTCCCTGCTGGTGCCCTGGACCTGTGCCGTGATCTGGCCGCAGCTACAGCCGGGAGCAGTCTACAGGACCCTACTATTGCTGTGAGTAGCTCTGCCATGCAGTCCATTACTCCCCTCTCCTGTTTCCCCTAATCATTTAGTGGGTCTGCTCCCAGGCCTAATCCTAAAACGACAGCGTTCCGTTCTCCTGCTGCAGCAACTCCACTGTCCGTCCAGGAGTCCCCTCACCGGGCGAGACCGAGACACCAGGATGTCACGACCCTGGGGTCTGTGCTTGACCGCAGTTGCCAGTGGGTCACAGGATTCTCCGTCTGGCCTCTTCAACTCTGGCACAAGAGATCCAGACAGGAGCGAAATTCTAGGTTCCTTTTTCGGAGGGATACAGGGTGAATATTCACACCTGTATTCCCACATTAGGGACTATGAGTACGGCATGTACTGCCACCCCGTATCCGCACAGATCCGACAGCAGGACCATGATCCTAGCGCACAAGCGTGCTTAGAAGTTCGGTCCCAGTTCCGTCACCCACCCACTCGCCCACCAGAGCCTGTCGGTTGGAGGAGACGAGGACGTCCACCATCAGCTCCATGGACGTCTGACACCTTCCTTCTCGCCCTCCGGTCTGGAACGGTGAGATCCCTCTTCCTGATCCTCCTCTCTCTCTCTCAAGAGAGAGAGAGAGACGGGCGTCCTCTGTCATGTTTGCAAAGGATGTTTCAGACTTGGTTCTCAACAGGTATAACCTTATTGTTGCAATAAACCAGACCTTAAGCATCATGGATACCTCTACGGAACCCGCAGGATAGGCGGTTTCGTTTAGACGGTCAAAACCACCTTCCAAGGTCTTTGCCCCACTCACTGAATTTGTGGTGGTACTTGTCAGGGGAAAGGCGAACCATACCAGATGCTTCAGACAGGGAAGCATCTCTGCATCCTATATTCCTTCTCGTCTGAGCTCAATTGTGGACTTGTCAGTCCCCAGACTGGCTACCAACTTGGCCCCTCCACTTCCCTCATGGGTTCCAAGGATAGGAGAAGCGGGCAATTCTACAACAATTCTAGAATCGCTGGATAAATCAGCCTTTGAAACGGCTGCTTCTACTTTGTCGGCCATCACCTCTACCTTGGTCTCAAGGACTATAGCTAGATGGATCAATCAGCCTTGTAAGAGCACCCCGGCTGGAGCTCCTCTGGGAGAGCTAGCCGACCTGACGGACCAGATTTCCTGTGCAGGGAAATATTTGGTATCTGTCTCCCCAGATGTGCGGCTTGTGCAACTCACACGTCCAGCAATATGGGGGCCATCCGACGGAATATTCGGCTCTACTCCCGGCAGGCGGACTTGTCTTCAAGAAGTCCCTTACCAGACTCCCCTTCCAGGGGGCCCGTCTCTTTGGCTACATGCTGGAACAAATTATTAAGGACGCCACGGGAGGCACGAGCTCCCTTGTCCTTTCGCTGTTTTGCAGTGTCGGAAGATTCCTCTAGCTAACACAGACCGCGATCTCGTCTGGCTAGACAAATGGCTTCCTTTAAGCCTACCCCTTCCTGGCGTCCCCGCAACTCCCATAGTTTGTCCACCAGGCCTAGATCTGGCAGATCTTCCTCGGCAGAACTCTGGCTAGGGGCCCAGCGTTCCCTTCAGTTTGGGCGGGCGTCTCCTGTTTTGTTCAGGAATGTTTGGCTGGCCTCGGTGGAGGACGCTTAGATCAGGGAGGTGGTGTCCTCTGAATACAAGGTAGGGTTCGCTTCGCGGCCCGAAATCGCTTCTTCGAATCTCGCCCTCTAAAAATCCTCCTTTGATCCCAGGTTTTCTTTGCGTCCATTACCTTCCTTCTTTGTTCGGAGGTTATCGTTTCCATCCCACAGCAGGAACGCTTCACAGGTTTCTATTCAATCCTGCTTGTAGTGCCGAAGAAGAGCGGCGCAGCTCGACCCACCCTGGCTCTGAAGTTAGTGTACAGAAGGTTCCGCATGCGGCATTTCTGGATGGAGTTCCTCTGTAAGGTTCTGGCTCCCATGGATCCACAGGAATTCCTGTGCTCCATGGATATCCAAGATGCCTTGCTCCATGCCCTGATTTTCCCAGCACACCTGAGTTTTCCTGCGTTTCGCGACGCAGAAGGGTCATTTCTGGTTTGTCGTCCTGCCGCTCGGTCTTGCGACCGCTCCTGGTGTCTTCATAGAGATCATGGCCACATTTATGGCCATATTGAGGATCAGGGGCCTAGTGCTTCCTCATCATGCCTCTGCCTCTCTCTCAGGCCCAGGTGAGTCTGACCATTGTCCTCGACTCCCTGTCCCGTTTCTGGTGGCTGGCCATCAGAACAAAGTCTTTTCTTATTCCGAGTCAGCGTTTTGTCCTCTTAGGCATGTTGTTCGACACCGTCAGTCGGGGGTTTTTCTTCTCGAGGAGAAGCGGGCAATTCTACATACGCCCTCTGCAAGGCCTTCAGCTGCCTTCCTTCCGTTCAGCAATGACGGTACTGTGACGCATGGTGACAGCATCGGGAGCGTTCTCTTTTACGCTGTTCCACTTGAGACCACTTCAGCAGGCCATCCTTTTTCAGTGGGACACGTCTGTACGGTCTCTGGATCCCTGATCCGGGTTTCCATTTGATTCCAATAGCCTCTCAACTGGTGGCTGTCACAGTGATGGGGACATTGGTCGGAACATTCCCTCTCATTCCCCAGGTCCGGTCCTTCCAAGGCAGGTGGTGACGACGGTCACCCGCCTTCCTGGCTGAGATGTGGTTTCTCGCCATCTGTCAGTGATGGGGGCATTGGTTGGAGCAAGAGTTCTCTTTGCCGATCGACACCCTTGAGATAGGGGCCATTCCTCTATCTGAGTCACTGTGAAAGGCTTCTCAGAGGTCTGCCAGTCAGAATCCAGACGTCCAATGCCTTGATTGTGGCATATGTCTATTACCAGGAAGGGAATCAGAGTCTCTTGGCAATGGCGGAGGTATCCAAGATCATCCTCCTGGGCAGAGGCGACCTTTTCGGCACTATCCGCAGTGCATATCCCCGTCGTGGTCAACTAGGTGTTTTCTCTGCCACGAGGGCCTTACGGCAGGTGAATGGTCCCTTCTTCAGGGGGCCTTCCTTCAATTTTGCCTTAATGGAAAACTCCGGACGCGGATCTCCTGGCGTCCCGACTGCTTAGCAAGGTTTCACTTTTTGTCTCCAGGTCGGTGATCCTCTTGTTGCGGATACCGATACTTTGACCATTCCTGGGTCGCATTTTGTACTTCCCTATTTGTTCCTCCCTTCCCTTCCTTCCCAGGCTGTTGAAGCTCAATGCGGAGGGGGTTCCGATCATTCTGACCGCACCAGATTGGCCCAGAAGGTTCTGGTTGCTGAGATCGTTCATATCCTCGTGGACTCCCACTGCAGGCCCCAGACAGGCCAGATCGTCTGTACTAAGGACCGATCTGCCACAGAGTTCTTGGTGGCTCGATTTAACAGCTTTGCCCCTGAAACCTTCCATTTTGGCCGTTTTCTCTAGGCGGGACTTGATGCTGGCCTTGCCCTTAGTTCTCTAAAGGGTCAGATAGCATCCCTTGCCATTCCTTTTCTGAAGTCCCTTTCAGTAGTCCTTAGCTACTGGCTACCACGGTACAGAGATTTATATCCGTTCAGTTCTCAGATCAGATCTTTTCTTCAAGAAGTGGCACATGCGGCTCCCCCGTACCAGACTCTCGTGGATCCCTGGGACCTCAATCTTGTTCTGGAGGCTCAGTGGGGTTCCCCCCTTGAGCCCCCCCCATGAGGTCTCACTGTCTGTTTTCTGTCCTGAAGGGTAACGTTTTCTGGTGGCCTTTTCCTCCATTATCCTCGGAGTTGGTGGCTCTCTCCTGTCGCCCCACTTCTTGGATTCTTCACCAGGATAGGGTAGTTTTACGGCCTTCATCGCTCCTTCTACTTTAGTAAGATCGTCCGTCCCACCTTTGTCCTGCTCCGACCGATTCTCTGGGGTCGTTCGCTGAGCAGGCTATGCCTGGTCAGGGCGGTGAGGATCTATTTATCTAGGATCGCCTTCTTTAGGAAGACGGACCGTCTATTTGTCATTCCAGACGGCACGCCAAGAGGCCGGTCGGCCTCCAAGGTTTGCCAAATGTTATATACCTGCGCTTCGGCAGTTGCCAGCCTAGGCGGGAGGATCCTGCAGGCGGCAGTGATGTGTCCTCTGACCTGAATGGAGTTTTCTGCTGTTCCCACCCCAGGGACTGCTTTGGGACGTCCCATGGTTCCTGTGTCCCCCAATGAGAGGCGATAGAGAAAACAGGATTTTTGGTTGCTTACCGTAAAATCTGTTTCTCGGAGCCTTCATTGGGGGACACAGCACCCTCCCATGTTGAACAGCTCTGTTTATTGTGTTATACTGTTAAAGTTTGTGTTCTTTGAACGCTCTTTGAGGGTTTGAAACTGTTCAAACTTAAGCAGCGCTTTACAGTCTTTGGCGCTGTATAATTGAAGATTATTATTATTCTTTCTCATTTACACGTTGTTTCTCCTACTGCTTTCTCACTAACTGAATATCCTACTTCCTGTCGGTAGGGTGTACACTGCAGAGGAGGAGCTAACTTTTTTATTTGCATAGTGTCAGCCTCCTAGTGGCAGCAGCATACACCCATGGTTCCTGTGTCCCCCAATGAAGGCTCCGAGAAACAGATTTTACGGTAAGCAACCAAAAATCCTGTTTTTTACAATTCTGACCACTGTCCCTTTATGAGGTTATAACTCTGGAACGCTTCAACAGATCTTAGCGATTCTGACACTGTTTTCTCGTGACATGTTGTACTTCATGATAGTGGTAAAATTTCTTCGATATAACTTGCGTTTATTTGTGAAAAAAACGGAAATTTGGCGAAAATTTTGAAAATTTCGCAATTTTCCAACTTTGAATTTTTATGCCCTTAAATCACAGAGAGATGTCACACAAAATACTTAATAAGTAACATTTCCCACATGTCTACTTTACATCAGCACAATTTTGGAACCAATTTTTTTTTTTTTTTGTTAGGGAGTTATAAGGGTTAAAAGTTGATCAGAAATTTCTCATTTTTACAACACCATTTTTTTTTTAGGGACCATATCTCATTTGAAGTCATTTTGAGGGGTCTATATGATAGCAAATACCCAAGTGTGACACCATTCTAAAAACTGCACCCCTCAAGGTGCTCAAAACCACATTCAAGAACTTTATTAACCCTTCAGGTGTTTCACAGGAATTTTTGGAATGTTTAAATAAAAATGAACATTTAACTTTTTTTCACACACAATTTATTTCAGCTCCAATTTGTTTTATTTTACCAAGGGTAACAGGAGAAAATGGTCCACAAATGTTGTTGTACAATTTGTCCTGAGTACGCTGATACCCCATATGTGGGGGTAAACCACTGTTTGGGCGCATGGCAGAGCTCGGAAGGAAAGGAGCGCCATTTTACTTTTCAATGCAAAATTGACTGGAATTGAGATGGGACGCCATGTTGCGTTTGGAGAGCCCCTGATGTGCCTAAACATTGAAACCCCCCACAAGTGACACCATTTTAGAAAGTAGACCCCCTAAGGAACTTACCTAGATGTGTGGTGAGCACTTTGACCTAACAAGTGCTTCACAGAAGTTTATAATGCAGAGCCATGAAAATAAAAATTCCTTTTTTTTTTTCACAAAAATGATTTTTTAGCCCTCAGTTTTGTATTTTCCCAAGGGTAACAGGAGAAATTGGACCCCAAAAGTTGTTGTCCAATTTGTCCTGAGTACGCTGATACCCCGTATGTGGGGGGGGGGAACCACTGTTTGGGCGCATGGCAGAGTTCGGAAGGGAAGGAGCGCCATTTGGAATGCAGACTTAGATGGATTGGTCTGCAGGCGTCATGTTGCATTTGCAGAGCCCCTGATGTACCCAAACAGTACAAACCCCCCACAAGTGACCCCATATTGGAAACTGGACCTCCCAAGGAACTTATCTAGATGTGTTGTGAGAACTTTGAACCCCCAAGTGTTTCACTACAGTTTACAACGCAGAGCCGTGAAAATAAAAAATAAAAAATTTCCCACAAAAATAATTTTTAGCCCCCCAAATTTTTATTTTCCCAAGGATAACCAGAGAACTTGGACCCCAAAGGTTGTTGTCCAATTTGTCCCGAGTACGCTGATACCCCATATGTTGGGGTAAACCCTGTTTGGGCGCACGGGAGAGTTCGGAAGGGAAGGAGCCCTGTTTTACTTTTTCAACGCAGAATTGGCTGGAATTGAGATCGGACGCCATGTTGCGTTTGGAGAGCCCCTGATGTGCCCCAACAGTGTAAACTCCCCAATTCTTCCTGAAACCCTAATCCAAACACACCCCTAACCCTAATCCCAACGGTAACCCTGACACACCCCTAACTCTAATCCCAACCCTAATCCCAACCGTAAATGTAATCCTAACCCTAACTTTAGCCCTAACCCTAACTTTAGACCCAACCTTAACCCTAACTTTAGCCCCAACCCTAACCCTAACTTTAGCTCCAACCCTAGCCCTAACCCTAGCCCTAACCCTAATGGGAAAATGGAAATAAATACATTTTTTTAATTTTATTATTTTTCCCTAATTAAGGGGGTGATGAAGGGGGGTTTGATTTACTTTTATAGCATTTTTTATAGCGGATTTTTATGATTGGCAGCTGTCACATACTAAAAGACGCTTTTTATAGCAAAAAAGTTTTTGCGTCTCCACATTTTGAGACCTATAATTTTTCCATATTTTGGTCCACAGAGTCATGTGAGGTCTTGTTTTTTGCGGGACGAGTTGACGTTTTTATTGGTAACATTTTCGGACACGTGACAGTTTTTGATCGCTTTTTATTCCGATTTTTGTGGGGCAGAATGACCAAAAACCAGCTATTCATGAATTTCTTTTGGGGGAGGCGTTTATACCGTTCCACGTTTGGTAAAATTGATAAAGCAGTTTTATTCTTCGGGTCAGTACGATTACAGCGATATCTCATTTATATCATTTTTTTTATGTTTTGGTGCTTTTATACGATAAGAACTATTTTATAGAAAAAATAATTATTTTGGCATCGCTTTATTCTGAGGACTATAACTTTTTTATTTTTTTGCTTATGATGCTGTATGGCGGCTCGTTTTTTGCGGGACAAGATGACATTTTCAGCGGTACCATAGTTATTTAGATCCGTCTTTTTGATGGCGTGTTATTCCACTTTTTGTTCGGCGGTACGATAATAAAGCGCTGTTTTTTGCCTCGTTTTTTTTTTTCTTACGGCGTTCACTGAAGGGGTTAACTAGTGGGACAGTTTTATAGGTTGGGTCGCTACGGACGCGGCGATACTAAATATGTGTACTTTTATTATTTTTTTTTTTTAATTTAGATAAAGAAATGTATTTATGGGAATAATATATATATATTTTTTTCTTTATTTACAAATTTTTTTTTTTTACTTTTTTACTTTGTCCCGGGGGGGGGGGGGGAGACATCACAGATCGCTGATCTGACAGTTTGCACAGCACTCTGTCAGATCAGCGTTCTGACTTACAGCGCTGCAGGCTTACCAGCGCCTGCTCTGGACCCGGAAGTAGTCCCTGCAGGACCCGGATGCAGCCCCGTGGCCATTTTGGATCCGGGGCCTGCAGGGATAGGAGGTAAGAGACGCTCGGAGCAACACGATCACATCGCGTTGCTCCGGGGGTCTCAGGGAAGCCCGCGGGGAGCCCCCTCCCTGCGCGATGCTTCCCTTTACCGCTGGAACACTGCGATCATGTTAGATCGCAGTGTGCCGGGGCTTAATGTGCCGGGGGCGGTCCGTGACCGCTCCTGGCACATAGTGCCGAATGTCAGCTGCGTTAGTCAGCTGACACTCAGCCGCGCTCAAACCCCCCCCGTGAGCGCATATGAGATTGCATATGACGTACTATCCCGTCGGTGGGAATTAAGGCCCACCCCACCTCAACGGGATAGTACGTCATATGGGATTAAGGGGTTAAACCTAAAATGCTAACAAAATAAAACATTTTACAAATGTTGCTGATGTACAGCAGACATGAGTGAAATTATATTTATTAATGTTGTTGTGTGGTATGACTATCTAGATTAAAGGGATAATCATTCAAAGTTTCAAAACAATTGCACATTTTTTAAAATCAAAGTACGAAAATGGTTGCACTCAATTGCGTTAAAGCAAGTCAATGTGAAATGGGAATAGCAAAATGGCTTTTGAAATGTAGGAAAAATACACGAGACGTTTAACACAAAATTTGGCCAAATAGTGTGAGCCCATCAACCATTGTCAAGGTAATCTCATGAATTGGATGTGTCCCTGACCTAACTGCCCAGTGTGAACACTTACCTATGGCTAATATCTGAATGCATGGGTGAATATAAACACCTCTCTTGGTAAAGCCTATATTTATGGGTTGGTCGGAACCTGATGTGATTTGATATGCAAGTTGCTTTTTTTTGTATGCACCTGTTCAGACTAGTTGTTGATGTGCCGGTCAGTTTTTCTGTTTTTTAAAATGTCACATTTCTGATATATTTATAAATGGAAAACATATAAACCTAAATGTATAATGTGTCACAAAAAGTCTCAAAATCAATGGGCTATCTTGAAGCGTTCCAGTTATTACATAAAGTGACATGGCAGATTAAAAAAAAAAAAAAAATGGCCCTGTCACTAAGAGGTTAAACCCAAGATCCCCTTATGAATGGAGAGGTAGTCAATCATGTGTACTTCCATTAATTCTCTGTGACCACCATAGATAGCAGAGCACAGCTTTTATCAGGGCTTCACCACTTCTATTAAGAACAAATAACGCAGTGGTGTGCATGATCGACCGCTCCAGTTCTCTGGATTGGTGGGGTTCACAGTGGTCGGGCACACAGCAATTTAAGAATAGGGTGAGGGATAACTTCCAAACTGAATAAACAACCCCTTTAATTGCCCAGCACTTTGCTGTTGCAGATTGCACAGCAATCCATGTTACTTTCATCATGACATCCAGCATGATTGTAAACTGCAGCACAACCTTCGCCTGTGTGTACATGCTGCACACTCCTCCTCCTCCACACAGCGTATCTCTCAGCGCACTTGTTAAATCAGTGAGGCAATGGAGATCACAACTTTAGTCTCTATTTCTGAAAGGACCAGAACTTCACTAACTAAATTAGGTAATTTTGTTTTTAGTTCCTCAAATTATACGTGAGAAAGATTGCATAATTTGGTGGTCTTTTACGTCATGAAATACCAGGAAGTGATAGGTACACTTCAAAGGACACTCCACTCCTTGGACAACCCCGTGTTAATCCCTATGTTTTTACCCCAGTAAAATAATAAAACCTTTTCTCGGTGCTGGCGCCATTCCAGCAGTGTCTGCACTAGCTCTCCTGGAGCTCCCTTGACCGTCAGCCATCACTGGTGTCACGATCTCCTCCTCCGAACAAATCAAGATAGCTAAAGGAATTGGGAGAGCAGCCGCAACCCTTACTTCCTCCTGATTTCAATTACCTCCTTAGGAGAGTGAATCCAGCACTGGTTGGCTGCAGGGATAACATTGTGACTCAAGCCCGGGAGAGCTAACGTAGACCTTGCTCGTAGGGCACCGTAGTTGACATTACGTGTTATACTGGGGGTGAGGGACCAAGGAATTGAGAAGGAGTTGTCCAAGTAGTGGACATTCCTTTTAAGCATTTTCCAGTCTGAAAGTGAAGACACATAATCAGTCGTACAAGTCCCAACCTTCAAATTTTTGATCTAGGATCTTGCACCAAAGTTTTAAATAAATCAAACTAAGCTGTCCAGGTGTGATGCTAGATTTTACTTGAGTAACTAAACCTTTGGGGGGTTGTTGTTTTTTTTTTTTTTGTATCTGTATCCGTTTAATTGCAATATCATCTGTGGGTGTCCGGGTCCTGAAACTCCCACTGATCACTTATTCCCTCCCACCCAACAAGCGTGCAGCTCAGGAGACGGGAGCACAAAACTCCTGCTTGATCACACACACAGCGTGCAGTATGGATTCAATAGAGAAATGTGGTTTTCTATTGTATCTGCTTTATATGTGAGTTGTGCACTCCGTCTCTTGTGCTGCACTTTACTCAGGAAGGGAAGGGGGGTATGAGAAATCAGTAGGGGTCTCAAAACCTAGAACCCCAACTGATCAACTTGCAATTAAGAGGGCACACAAATGAAAAATCTCATATGTTTAGTTACTCAGCAAGACCTTTCAATAAGGGAATGTTGAGCGGTGGAATGAAGAGTGATCACAGGGCTTGACTATAAGCCACAGTGAAATGTTGGGGGATTCTGATGGCCTTGCAATGTGAATGGTCACAGCCCATCTATCTACCATCTCTAACGTTTTTTTTTTCTTTCCACAGAAAATAGCATTGAGGCTTATTTTTTAGGCAATGCCCCATGTGGATTTTACAAGTACAAGTTTCCCAAAGCATTGCGAAGTGAAGATAAGATGGGAGCTAAGGTTTTCTTTTTCAAAGCTCTGCTCAAGAACAAATCTGTACCCACAAATAAGAAAAAGGGAGATTATGTTTGGGTTAGTAAGGATGAACTCAAGGACTATTTAAAACCAGCCTATCTATCTGAAGTGTATAAGTTTGTAATAGAGGTATAGTATACAATTGTGTAAATATGCTAATAAAAACTTTGTATTACTATGGAAAAATACATGTTAAGTGAGTTTATTACTTTGCATCAATTGTCTCCTCAAACGTGTTTATGTAAGTAGTGGTTATGCGATCACATTGATTTATCCGCTGGATAGGTAATATAAGATCGAGGTAGGCCCGGCACCCCCACCAATCAGCTGTTGCAAGCTCTGGTTGGCTGCCAGATGTGAACCCTTTTAAAGAAGTTTTAATGCACAGCTTCATTTATTGTGTAGCAGCCACTGCTGGGTACTGCAGAGCAGCTCCTATTCTCTCAAGTAGCATCTGATAAACTGTTTCACGCAGCAACCTTCAGAGCTTGTAGCATTTGATCAGTAGGGGGTGATTGACCACTTACTATGTACACTGTGTATAACACAGCCAGCACCCGACGTGGTGGAGCTGGCCAAGCTCCTAAGTAGGCTCCCTACACCCGCTTTTGACACGTGACATACATATGTGCAGGTAAGGAGGAATCGTCTGTTACATAGGTTGAAAAAAGATTTGGTTCCATTAAGTTTAACATTTCTCCACCAATTATAAATTTTTGGACACAAAATTATCTACAAGTGCTTCTCACAAAATTAGAATACCATCAAAAAGTTAATTTATTTCAATTCAATACAAAAAGTGAGACTCCTTTATATAGTCATTACAAATAGTGATCTATTTCAAGTGTTTATTTCTTTGTGAATGTTTTTCCCAGCAATATGCGCTCCTGAAGGATGATGATGGAACTCGATATTCTGATTCAAGGATGATTTTTATTTCAAACTAAAATACAACCGGTTTCGACTTCTTAGAGTCTTCCTCAGGTATAATGTCATGCATATAAACAGATCTATCTGAACACATTTTATAGCAGATATCCCTGCATGTCAATTTGGGTGGGGACTGACAATTTTTTTTTTTTTTTTTTTTCTCACACAAGGAGGAAAAAAAGTGTTAAACTCCACACTGAAAAAAACATAAACAAAAAAAAAAAAAATGTACCCACAAATTCTTCACTAATTTGGGACAGACCTCGGCATCAGGGCACCTGCATCATTGACCTCCGGTTCATCATATCTATATGTGCCCCCTGAGGAACCGTATGACGGGGAAACGCGTCGGGGCGTCTGTTTACTAACAGCTAAGTGTTTGTTTTTTTTGGGGGGGACAATATCTCCTTCACTGGCTGTTTTTTGGTCAAATTGTTTTTCTTTTGTGTTTGTTTTAGTCCAGTGTTCCATGCATTAATATAGACATTGACTACCGCCTATCAACTATAGGCATTTGTTCATCATTCTATTCTATGCGCTGCTAGACGTTAGGATATTGGCTGGATGTTTATGCATTTATTTATTATGACTGTATTTATACTGCCAGCAAGTTGGTCATGCATGGGCCTCAATTAATCTGGACTGATCCAGGTCATTTTTGTTTATGCTTTTTTTCCTCCCATTTTTGTTGCATGTATGTATGGGCTCATTTGAGTCATTGTGTGATAAAATAATTACATATGCATTTTGAGTGATATTTTATATCGTCCTGGGTAGGACGTTATCAAGGGAGGTTATTTGGCATAATCTGTGCACTTAGTCTCTTTTTTGCCCTTCCTTCATCTCTTTTATTGCTTTTTGTTTTCTCGCCTTTAGCTGGTTAGAAACTTTATAGGGCCAGCAGGCGAAAGCCGTCGCGGAGTGGGGGCGCCAAAAACATCTATCAGGGTGCCAACCTCCACAGGCTAGGAAGGGATAGCAGAAAAGTGTAGGGTCAGGATATCAGGACAGGTGCACTTCTTAGGTCCGTTACAATTATTATATTTGTTTTCACTGGGAAGTGGTAATTTTAAAATATATCTAATAAAATTTATACTTTTAAGGGGTATTTATGATACACGACTTGGCACCTGACCACACTGACAAAAGTACCAATACCTGGTTTAAAAACAACAGTATCACTGTGCTTGATTGGCCAACAAACTCACCTGACCTTAACCCCATAGAGAATTTATGGGGTATTGTCAAGAGGAAGATGAGACACCAGACTCCACAATGCAGACGAGCTGAAGGCTGCTATCAAAGCAACCTGGGCTTCCATAACACCTCAGCAGTGCCACAGGCAGATCGCCTGTCACATGCCACATTGATGCTGTAATTGATGCAAAAGGAGCCTCAACCAATTACTGAGTGCTTTTACTGAACATACATTTCAGTAGGCCAACATTTCGGATTTTAAAATCCTTTTTCAAGCTGGTGTTATAAAGTATTCTAATTTACTGAGAGAGATTTTGGGGTTTTCATTGGCTTTAAGCCATAATCATCAACATTAACAGAAATAAACACTTGAAATAGATCACTCTGTATGTAATGACTGTATAATGAGTTTCACTTTTTGTATTGAAGAACTGAAATAAACTTTTTGATCTAATTTTGTGAGAAGCTGCTGCATATTCCACAATGCCATTTTTGCTGAGGAAAACATTCAGCCCCCATTTTTTATTTTTTAAATAAAGCTGTTTATTTTTGTCAAAAGGTTACCTTAAAATATACTGTTCACAAGTTCTCACTGCTGGGAACCTCAGAATTCTGCTGCACTCACTTTATAGAGGAAACTTGTAGCAAGTGCTTTGAGAGCTATGAGGTGTCTAATACATGGACATGCCAAGTCCTCCAGAGGTAGAGATTATTTTTGTAGCTGCTCTAGCTAATTTATAAGGCTTTAGAAGGAGCAACTCCTAATCTATTTATCCATAATGCTCTAATATGATATATGAAAATGCATTTTCAAAACCTTTATACTCAAGTGGGAAATAAATGCTGTAGTATCATCTGATATAGGGCTAAGCATGTTCTCTAGTTTACGGTAAATTTTCTGCCTGATTAGGATACCCCCATGTTCGAGCATATGTTAGAAGGGATGCCACACTCAGGACCCCTTGGTTAGATAGGGAACTATGGAATAGGGCAATGCCAGTTGTGATGAGCTGGAAGTGAAATGTGAGTCTACAGTCTCGCAGCTGGTGCCGCCCTATTCCATATCGGCTGGTTGCTTTGTGTCCATATCCACTATTGGCTAATCCCCAATATACTTTCGTGACTTAGTAATTTTCTTATGAGATAGTTGGTTACACAGCATGAAAATAAGCAAGTCTGCAATTGAGGAAGATGAACGCAAGAATTTTCTAAATTTGTACCAACGTTGAAAATCAGTGATATAGGCTCATCCTTCATGTTTGAAACAAACACCATGAAATTGCCATTCCTCAATATCCTCATCAATAAGACACTGGGTGGTGGTGTTAACATGCAGACCTTCAGGATATCGACAGCATCAAACTCGTTGCTTATATGGGAGAGCAGCTATTCCACTCCCCAAAAGAAGAGAATCCCTTAAAGGGAACCTGTCACCCCCCCCAGTCGTTTCAAACTAAAAGAGCCACCTTGTGCAGCAGTAATGCTGCATTCTGACAAGGTGGCTCTTTTAGTTCTGGGTGCTGTAACTAGAGAAATAATCAGTTTTTGAATTTGTCAGAAATACCTGGTCTTCAGTCAAGGAGGCCGGCGTTTTCCCCCCTGCTGCAGACGCCACACAGCTGTCACTCACATCTTCTTGGCGCCGGGCGCCGCCTCCTCACCGCTGTTTTCAAAATAGCCGGCGTCTACGCTCTTATCCCCTGCCTGGTGCAGGCGCAGTGAGCGCTGTCCGTGTTTCCTCATATGCGGTCCAGCTGACTGCGCCTACGCGGCCGCCCTGCCTGTGAATCCCAGCCCCGCAATGTGAATAAATCGGAAGACACTGACAAGATAATTGGTCTTGCCGCGTCTGTAACAACCCGCTCCATAAAACTGGCATGTTATTTATTCCGTTTGGCGAACGCCATAAAAAAAAAAAAAAATTCCAAAAATGTCTCTTTCATCATAGTGACTCTCAAAAAAGTGAATAAAAAGTAATCAAAAAGTCATGTGTAAAAATAAATGGTATAGATGAAAATTCCAAACTCTCCCGCAAACTACAAGCTCCAATGTGGCTCATTCGGTAAAAAAATAAAGTTACAGCTCTGGGTATGCCAATGCAAGCACAAATTCATTTTTGTAAAATATTTTTAGTGTGTAAAAATAGCAAAGCAAAAAAAAGCAATATAAATCAGGCACTTCCTCATTCGGCGGATCGGTCAAGAAACTGGATGCGTTGGATCCGTTTTTCTTTATTTTCCTGACATCCGTCGATACGTCACAACAACGCATTGTGATGGCCTCCGAACGACGGAAGTGTGAAAGAAGCCTTAGGCCGGTTTCACAGCGTTTCTGTGCGTTAGGCGGGCATGACAAAAGGACACACGGGGACGCATCTGCATACAACGCATGTCCCTGCGTACACAATGTTAAATGTAGGTACGTAAGACGCATGCGGATCTTAAGGAAAGAAGTATGCAAGCCTGTGCCCAGAAACGCTAATGTGAAACCGGCCTGATGGAGCCACTTTGGACTGGTCTTTGTTACTGTTGTGTCCCATCATTTAAGGTGTGTTTCTAACGCATAAGTGTGGGCGACCACAGATCTGTGAACGCTTAAAAAGATGGATAACACCGGAGCCGACGCTAAACGGAGTACAAAGTGTTTCCATGTGCCTCATGGTGGGTGGTTCTGTGGAGGTTTAGTGTGAATCGCATTTTTGTGGCATTTACACAGAAATCCCAATGTAAGTGCTCAGCGTTGAACGCAAGAATGTGATTCCAGCCTTATACTGAAAACCATCAAAATATTTATGCACCCCAAAATGTTACCTATAAAATCCTTAATTTATCCTGAACAAAACCAGTCCCCACTCAGGTCCGTCATCTGTAACTGGAACTATAGGGGGTTCCCACGTTACTTGTAGAACAAAGACTGTAGAAAAGCGATATGGCTCCCACCCCCTCAAATAAAATCTAGTGAATTCTGCGCTTCCAAATGCCCCCCTCCGTCTGAGCCCCACTATGCCTAAACCACTGTAAGCGACCACATGTTTGGCATTATTGTAGTGGGGAGAAGGCTCTTAATTTACAGCTGCATATCGCCATAGTACAAGCTGGGCACAATGTGTGGGGGTTGCTACAAAATATGGAGGCTCTACACTGCGTGGAGGCACAATGTATGGGTACTAGAGTGGCAGATTTGCAATGCTCCAGAATGAAGCCTGGTGTAGATGTTACAAAATAGTCACTGCAGCCGTAGATTAGTTCATTAAGAGGTGCAGTTTCTACAATGGGGTCACTTTTGGGGGTTTTCTGCTGTTCTGGCACCTTCTGGGCTCAGCAAATGTCGCACGCAAACGGTTGTAGCAAAATGTGTGCTCCAAAAGCCAAATGGCACTCTTTCCTTCTCAACCCTGACATGTGGCCTAATAGTATTTAATGACAAAATATGGGGCTTGCACCGCATTCGCGAGGAATTGTGCAATAAATTGAGTGGTCTAGTTTCACCTATTAAATCTTGTGTACCTGACAAACTTGCAGGAAATACAAAAATTATTTTTTTTACCACTAAAATGTCATATTTCCATGTCTCAATGTTATAAAATTCTGTGAGGCACCTATGGGTTCAAAATACTCACTACACTCTAGATGAATTCCTTGAGGGGTTTAGTTTTCAAAATGGGGTCACTTGTGTGGGTTTTCCACTGTTTAGGCACATCAGGGTCTCCAAACGCAACAAGGTTTCCGATCTCGATTCCTGCCATTTTTGTTTTCAAGAAGTCAAACGGTGTTCCTTCCTTTTTGAGATCTACTGTGTGCCAAAACAGTGTATTTCCTCCACATATGGGATATCGGCATACTCAGGAGAAATTGCACAACAAATTTTAGCGTCAATTTTTTTTTCCTGTTGCCCTTGTGAAAATACATTTAGAGCTAAGGTAAAATTTTTGTGAAAAAAAAAAAAAATGTTCATTTTTTTCCTTCCACATTGCTTTAGTTTCCGTGATTCACCTGAAGGGTTAATAATCGTCTTGAATATTTTGAGTACTTTTAGGGGTGCAATTTTTAGAATGGGGTCACTTGAGTATTTTCTGTCCTAGAACCCCGCAAAATCACTTCAAATGTGATGTGGTCCCTAAAAAAAAGCAATGGTTTTGTAAATTCTGCTGGAAAAATCAGAAATTGCCGGTCAACTTTTAACTTCCCAACAGAAAAATGTTTAAAAAATGATGCAGATGTAAAGTAGGCATGTGGGAAATGTCATTTACTAACTATTTTGTGTGACACAACTTTCTGATTTAAGGAAACAAGAATAAGGCAATGTGCACACGTTGCGGATTTTGATGCATTTCTGTGGCGTTTTTGGCCGCACGGATTCTCATCAAATCTGCAGTTCAGTGCACAAGCAATGTTAGTCTATGTGAAAGTGACATTTGGTGTGCACATGCTGCGTAACAAAACGCGCAGAATTGCGGCTTTTTTTTCCCACAGCGCGTCAATTCTTTTGGCAGATCTGCAGCGTTTCTGCACCCATTGACTTCCATTGAGTCAGGCACATCCGCAGCAAACCCGCTGATGTAAAAAAGATCTGCGGTTTTGCTGCGCATGAAGTGCTGCAGATCAGGAGGGGGAAGAGTGTGGGCATAGCTGTGTGTGTGTGCCGATGTCTGCATATATGTGTGTGCACGGGTCTGTCTGTCTGTCTGTCTGTGTGTGTGTGTGTGTGTGTGTGTGTGTGCACGCGCGTGTGTGTGTGCTGGTCTGTGTAAGCCGCCATTGTCTGATGGGATTACTACTCCCATCCAGAAATGAATGCTCACAGTGACAGCATTGCCAATGATGGGAAAGTAGTCCCAACAGACAATGGCTGTGTTCAGTATTAAAAAAAAAACCCATACAGTACATACACATAACATACAACACGTAACATAGAGTATATACTTACCAAACACCTAGTCCCCAAAGCC
The DNA here is from genome assembly GCF_051348905.1 of Ranitomeya variabilis. Taxonomy (NCBI): domain Eukaryota; kingdom Metazoa; phylum Chordata; class Amphibia; order Anura; family Dendrobatidae; genus Ranitomeya; species Ranitomeya variabilis. The sequence goes on along the minus strand of NC_135236.1, from coordinate 163,286,846 downwards.
CTTGATTCTCCTGTAATAAAAATAACATAAACCAATCTATACTTACCTGTTCGCCATAGTCCAGTTAATAATGAGTGTCCCACGACGATCTCCCATGTAGAACAGTGACATCGGGCGATGTCCGTGCTCTACAGGGATCCCGCGATGAACTGACAGCAGGAGTAATCCTCCGCGATGTATATCCCTACGCCGCTGCCGGGAGAGAGGTCACTTAAGTTAATTCTCTCGCCGGCAGCGCTGTGTGAGAAAATTCCCACGCAGCATTGCCATAAAGCAAGAGCATAAACTAAGGTAACCTCTTCAGTGATGCACTGTGGGCAGTGGGAAGAGAGAGGCTAAGTGCCAGAATTGGCGCATCTTAGAAATGCGCCATTTCTGTGGCGGCTGTGTGCTGGTGTTTGTAGCCGGGGGTAGCCAGCAAAGGCTATACAGACGTATTAACCCCTTCCCAGACTATAAACATCGGCCCCCAGTGGCTGGCTTTCCCACTCTGGACTTAAAAATTGCTCTGGAGCCCACGCAATTTTTTTTTTTTTCTTTTTTTTTTTTTTAAATTAAACAGATAATGCATTTAAGGCCGGGATCACACTTGCGAGAAACTCGGGACCGGAGCGTGCGGCTGCATGTATTTCTATGCAGCTCAATGCTCCGGTCTGAGTGCCAGCGGCAGTGCCGGGTATTGAGGTGCGAGACTCTTGCAAGTTTCTCGCAAGTGTGACCCTGGCCAGTGCCGATTTTGTGTGTGTGTCTTTATTGAACTTTTTAAGTACCATTTTATTATGTTTATTACTAAACATCAGGCTTGGTATTATCTGTCTTTAGATATATCTAACTATCTATAGATATAGATAGAACTATCTATCATCTATGTGTAAATATTCTTCAATGGATTATGTAAATGAAGAGGTTGGACAAGAAATGACATCACAATTTTTTTTTTTGTTCAATAATAGATCTTTATTTAGCTTTCAAAAACGCATTCAAATCTGCATGAAAATCAGCATAAAAAATGCATCAAATCCGCACCTGCGTTTTCTGCCAAGAGAAGAAGAATCTGCACAGAAAATTCCAGTGGCAAATCTGCAACGTGTGCACATACCCTTAAAAGTTTGACATTTTTTAAATAAACGCAAGTCAGATCAAATAAATTTTACCACTATTATGAAATACAATATATCAGGAAAAAACAATTGGTGGGATACGTTAAAGAGTACCAGAGTTATAACCACGTAAAGTGACACTTGTCAGATAAAAAAAAAAAAATTGGCCTAGTCATTAAGGTCAAAATTGGCTAAGTCACTAAGGGGTTAAAAGATAGGCTGGTGCACAGTCATTTCATGTCACCTAGTGGTGGTGACCGCTTGCGCATGCGCCGACATAGAGCCATCGTCATTTTACTTGGCTGCACTGATTGGCTGGTTACATATATTTAAAGCCCATCCTATTTCCTGATGCCATCCCCCGGAAGAAGGCACTGCTAGCCGAAACGCGCGTTGGGGTGGGTGCTGCTGCGGTATACACAGGTATATACTGGCCTTACATTTTATGGCATTTCTATCTTTTCAGGTCTAATACTCTGCTGCTATATATGGTTTTTGCACTTTGCTATTATCCATTTTCATTGCACAACTGCACTTTACTTTTTATATGCATTAGTAGCGTGGCCTGGATTCTTTTCACATTTAACCTGCTTGCTTACCGCGGTTTCACCCTTCAGTGTATCATTATCTTGTCCCTGCTCCTGTTTATCATGTTTTTAATTGTTGTGTATTAATAAAGTCTATACATTGTTTCAGTAACCTTTGGTTCATTTGGTGCTTTTTTGCTCTGGTATGATTCTCATATTCTGGCACTGAACCTTACTCCATATATCCTGGCACCATGGTTTAATTTAAATACTTTTTGCACTAAGCATGTCTGGTGTATGGTCAGGTATATAGGTATATGTAGGCATAACATGTGGCTATCAGGGACAACAAAAGGGTACTACAAATGTAACAACTGTGTGGCCTGCAAAGCGATTGCTGTATGGAAAACCTTATCAGTATAGTTACAGGGGAGAGTTATAAGATCAGATCCTTTTATTAATTACCGGACTGAGGGTGTCCAGTATAAACACTGTAGCTTAGAATTCATTGGTAAGATGAAGAGTTTAGAAAAAGACTAAGGGAACATTTGTGACGTTAAGAAAAATAGGAACACCAGTGGTCAGGTAGAACACCACCTTACTGGGCAGGTATGTAAATGTGGTAGACAAGGTGGATATCTCTTCAATTAAGTTTGTGAGGATAGACCAAATCAAAAGCCCTCCCCTACCTTTTCCCCCTCCTTGCCCCAGAAGAGGGCGTTGGGATAGGTCTAATTTACAGCGCAAAACAAAATGGATTATCATCTGAAAACCACCTCACCTTCTGGGCTTAACGAGCAACTTAGTTTTAACTATTTAAGCCCTTCACCCCAAGCCCGTTTTTACCTTCATGACCAGGCCAAATTTTACAATTCTGACCAGTGTCACTTTGAGGTAATAACATATTGTAGTAAAATTTGCTCGATATTTATTATTTGTGAAAAAAATCAGAAATTTGACGAAAACGTAACAATTTTTAACCTTTAAATTTTTACCCTTAAACCAGAGAGTCATGTCACACAAAATAGTTAATAAATAGCATTTCCCACATGTCTACTTTCCATACCAACATTTTTGAAGCGTAATTTTTTTGTTAGGAAGTTATTAAAGTTAGAAGTTGACCAGCAATTTCTAATTTTTCCAACAATTTGCAAAACCATTTTGAAGTGACTTTCGGAGACCTATATGACACAAAATACTCAAAATTTACACTATTCTAAAAATTGCATCCCTCAAGATGTTGAAGATCAAATTCAAGAAGATTATTAACCTTTCAGGTGCTTCACAGGACCTGAAACTGGAATGAAAAAATTAACTTGTTTTAACAAAAATTTTACTTTAGACCCAAATTTCTATATTTTCACAAAGGTAACTGAAGAAAATGAACCTTAAGATTTGTTGTGCAATTTCTCCTGAGCACGCCGATACCCCATATGTGAAGAAAAAATACTGTTTGAGTGCATGGCAGGGCTCGGACGGGAGGGAGCACCTATGACTTGTTGAATTCAAAAGGGTAACAGGAGAAATTGCACCATTCAATTTGTTGTGTAATTTCTCCTGAGTACACAGATCCCCCATATGTGGTTGAAAACTATATTTGAGGCACAGTGCAAAGCTCAGAAGGGAAGAAGCGCAATTTTTTTTAGTTCAGATTTTGCTGGAATAGTTTGAGGCCACCAAATTACATTGGAAGAGCACCTGGGGTGCCATTACAAACATAATTTTACAAACTACACCTCTCAGTGAGTTAATCTAGGCGTGCAGTGAGCATGTTGACACCACGTGTGCCTCACAGAAATTTATATCATTGGGCAGTGAAGAAAGAATGCCGTATTTTTTGGATTATAAGACGCACTTTTTTCCCCAAAATTTTGGGGGAAATTGGGGGTGCATCTTATAATGTGGATATACCTTACCGGTGCTTCAGGCTGGGATGAGAGGGTGTCCAGCGGTGCTGCGGATGTCCGGTGGTGTTCTCGGGGACTCTGTTAGCATTTTGTGAAAGGCCAGAGCCCCCGCAGTTCCATGGTTTCGTATGCGGAGAACTCCGGGAAAATGGCTGCCTGGGTACAGCGCATGCGAAGATGCAGATCTCGGTGCCGAGATTTTCCTGTAAACTCTAATTTCTCTTCGATTTTGAATGATTTATTGTCAGTCCTTAAGTGGAGTAAAAGTGTGACACCATTGTTTTCAACAGGGATCTGGGAGTCAGAGATGCTTCTAGGGTTTTTCCCATGCTGTTCTCATTCCATTCAGCATTTTTTCCATTCATTTCAACAATTCACTGCCCCCTAGACCTTTTTGTTGGGTCTGCCAGAAAAATGCTTGGATTTCACATTATACTTGTTACTCGAAACGAGCATTAGGAATTGCTCGGTTCAATTAACGAGCATATGAGCATTTTAGTGCTCGCTCATCCCTAATAAACGGGAAAGGTGCATCTAGGAAGTTTTTTTTTTTTGTGACCACCATGTACTGTACATCTAATCATAATTAAGAGATTGCTTCAAAAACTCCCCTGATGAATTGAATGATTAAGGAAACACGTCCAGAGTAGTTATTAGCGATTGTTATTGGTGAAAAGGATGAACGGCTGGCACTGGAACTACGCCACCACTCCTGGCAACTTCAGTGAACCATCAACTTAGGATACCTGTGAATAAATGTAAAGGGAGATGTGAGAGACCTTTCCTTTATATTTCTAACAAAAGGTATTTAATCGCAATAGATTTCTGCATGATTGAGCATAAAGTGATGCCAAATTGTGAACTTTGATATACTTATATTTTGGGGATAGGATTCCCATTGGTCTTGGCTTTTTCTATTGTTTGTCTATAATGTGCATATGCAGTCTGTAGACTGAAATCTTTTTAAATATATACCATTAAATGCTCACTGTTAAACTGATTTCTACTACAACTTTTTGCTATAGCTCTAGTACTGATATTATTGGGTGTATGCTCCTTGGTTTGGATTATCCATTTGTGCTAACTTTTTTTTTTCAAGTTTTCAATTGATTAGCTTTCTCTATCTGCTGTCATTCTGCTTCTATGAGAGCAATTACCATACATTGTTTACCGTTTGTTTCCAAAGAAACCGACCACCAAAACTTGGTCAAACATTGCAAAGTAGTTACATTCCAGACTGAGAAGTGTTAACTCCTGACATCCTAGCCACCTATCTAGCCTGTTAATTTTTAAATAGCAGCTTGACAGTGTTGCTCACTTCGGTTACTTTCACACATCAGGTTTTTGCCGTCAGACTCAATCCGGAGAATTTTTAAAGAAACGGATCTGTTGCAAATTGTGAATAACTGATGCGGTGGATCAGTTTCTTAGCCGGATCTGACTAGATGATCCGGAATTGGATTCTGAGAGCGCTTGGGTTTTCTGTATGTTTTGTTTACACAAATGAGTCTGGACCCTGTATTTTGGATTGTGGGGTCTCCCAGTGATTGGATCCATTGATGACCAATCTTGTTGATGTTGACTGAGTCTACTACTTATTTTGACACACACGTACGACTCATAAGATATTGGATTAGTTCCAGCAATAAAAGATTTTTTTTTTATATTGGGCATTGGTAGAAATCATACACACTTTATATAATTCATGGATTAGTCAAGAATATTGCTTAAAAAACAAACACAAGATATTATCCTTCCAAAATGAAACCATTAGGAGGTGTAATGCAAGCTGATTGTATCATACATCACATTGTATATATATTAATACACAGTTGTATTGTCATTCTTTTCTTCTCCCTGACAGAGTAATAGAATAAAACGTGTTACTTAGCAGCAGGACAGACGTATCAATAATGCATTGCATCTAATTAGCATTCTGACAGCAGAGGTTGGGAGCTCGCATTCATAAGACACAATGTAATCCAAAATCAAATTGTATTCTCACACTAAAGAGGTCGCAGTAAGATTACAGCATGGAAGACACGTGCACAGAGTAATTCATACCATTGACACACAACTACAAGTCTTTTTATATTGGTTGTAAATAAGTCTGCTGTTTTAAAAAGGAAAAAAAAATAGCAAATACCTACCCATGCATCCTCCACCTGCAGGCCAGCTCATGATTATGGAGGACTACGTGGCAGCAGGATTGCTAGTCCTTTATTGATAATCTGCTGATAAAACTGTGATTTTATCAAAACTACAACAAGCAGCCTGGTAGGTTATACGTGCTTGATAAAGGTCTGTTGACCGAAACGTCGCTACAGGAGGCAGAATAAATGTAAGCTCCTATTTTTTTCACCATCCATTGTGGCACTGTCTCTTTGTTTTTTGTGGTCTTGATACTGTCCGGGATGGGCTCCCTGGATTTGGACGTGTGCCCTAGTGTCCGCTGAGACCTTCAATCTATGTATAAAAGGGTGCGGTTTTGACTTTCTTTTGTTTTGACTCTGATGGTAGGTTATACATCACTGGAATCGGGGTCTCTGTCTCTACATCATGCTGCTCTCAGATAAGGTGGCAAAAACCTGCTGATAAATTCCCTTTAACGCAATATCATGTACCTGATTGCGAGGGGTGATCGCTTGTGTGCTCTCTCCACAGATGACAGATTCATTACATAGGCAGCATTTGTCTCCAACAGCGAAAATCACAGATGAATTACACCACAACTGATAAATTGGGAGTAAGATTGTAGTGCGGCGCATGCCACTTTTCAGATGTGCCGGATTTATTAAGAGGCGCGCACCTCTTAATGAATCAGAAGCATCTGACTCAAGCATGCTCCATTATCAGGACCATTGAGAAAACTAGCGCCATACTATTTTATCCTGATTTTTACCTACTGATTTAATGTACGTTTTGGCAAATTAATTCTTAATCAATAACTCTTTAGAAGAATTTGTCTGTTGACCAGGAAAATGTAAATTGAATAACATTTGCATCATCTGCATTTTATTTGCTGTCATCTCCAGCATAATTCCAGTCAAGTCCCAGACTGACCATGGACAGTTTTAGATTTCATTTTACCCCCAAGCAAAAATGAGATGCCAAGAAGCATGTTTTTTTTCTTTATTATTGCTGTTCTATTCAAAATTGGATATAGAACTAGATAAGATTTAGAGTTAATGATCTAGGATGTGTCCAGGTACAACCATAATGCAAAAACGAATCCTCCCTTAGGCCGGGATCACACACAGCGAGATACGGCTGAGTCTCGCAGGTTAAAAACAAGCTCTGGCACTCCGGAGCGGAGCGTGCGGCCTCACAGCAATACATGGAGCCGCACGCTCCGCTCCAGAGTGCTGGTGCCAGAGCTTGTTTTTAATCTGCGAGACCTGGCCGTATCTCGCTGTAGTGACTCCGGCCTAAGAAAGCAAATTTTCCCTTCTGCTCTTGGGTATCGATCTTCTGGACCAACATTTAGAACAAGAATTTTCTACATGTTCATAAGTATTTATTTTCTAAAAATATATCAAACACTTTTTTTTCTCTTTAAAATAATTGATTGTTCCTGCTGTGACCTGCTCATGAGGTTAGATATTCCACAGATTAAGGCCACATTCACACGTTCAGTATTTGACCAGTTTTTTACCTCAGTATTTGTAAGCCAAAACCAGGATTGGGTGATAAATACAGAAGTGGTGACGTGTTTCTATTATACTTTTCCTCTGATTGTTCCACTCCTGATTTTGTCTTACAAATACTGAATGTGTGCAGTTGGTCTTGACTCCTACGGAAACTTGGAGAACCTGTCAGCAGCATTTTACGAAGTAAAGTATAGACATGGCCATATTCGTTCTGTCATACTGATTAAAATAATACATCAGGTGAAGAAATCCGTGTCACAATTTGTTTTTGGAGTTGTGGCATCTCTGGTTCTGATTTAATTTAAATGTTTTTAACTTTAGGCCAGCAAGGGTTAATATCAGTTTCCTTGCTGGCAGCTGCTTTGTTGTTGGTCAGCTGATGTGGGTGGTGACCACTCCCACCATCCTTTAAATACTCACATGACACATCAGCTGACTGTTGGTTATAGAGTTTGATCCCTGAAGAACAGCCTAGGAGTTATTATTATACATTTTTATAGTGCCATTTATTCCATGGCGCTTTACATGTGAAAAGGGGGCAAATATAGACAAATACAATAAACATCAGCAAAAAACAAGGCCCTAACAGGTACAGAAGGAGGGAGGACCCTGCCCGCGAGGGCTCACAGTCTGCAGGGGATGGGTGAGGATACACTAGGAGAGGGTAGAGCTGGTTGTGCGGCGATTCAGTAGGTTGAGGATCACTGCAGGCTGTAGGCTTGTCGGAAGAGGTGAGTCTTCAGGTTCTTTTTCGAATCTTTCTGTGGTAGGCAAGAGTCTGATGTGTTGGGGTAGTTCCAGAGTATGGGGGAAGCATGGGAGAAGTCTTGGATGCGATTGTGGGAAGAAGAGATAAGAGGGGAGTAGAGAAGGAGATCTTGTGAGGATCGAAGGTTGTGTGTAGGTAAATACTGGGAGACCATGTCGCAGATGTATGGAGAGGCTGGGTAATAGCGGGGAGACAGGTAGATTAGTCGGGCAGCAGAGTGTTGGATGGATTGGAGTGGTGCTAGAGGGGAGGCCAGAGAGTAGGAGGTTGCAGTAGTCAAGGCGGGAGATGACAAGGGCGTGCACTAGTGTTTTTGTGGTTTCGTTGTCGAGGAATTCGCGGATCTGGGAAATATTTTTGAGTTTGATATGGTAGGAGGAGGTAAGGGCTTGGATATGTGGCTTGAAAGAGAGGGCAGAGTTGAGGATCACCCCGAGGTACCGAGCATGTGGGACTGGGAGTGAGCAGCCATTGATGATGAATACGTCTGTTGGAGGGGTAGAGTGAGATGGGGGAAAGATGATGAATTCTGTTTTGTCCATGTTCAGTTTTAGAAAGCGAGCAGAAAAGAAGGCCGAGATAGCAGACAGACAGTGTGGGATTTTGGTGAGTAAGGAGGTGAGGTCAGGTCCGGATGGGTAGATCTGCCTGTCATCAGCATAGAGATGATACTGCAAACCGTGGGATTCTATGAGCTGTCCCATTCCAAAGGTGTAGATGGAGAAGAGTAGGCGTCCCAGAACTGAGCCTTGAGGGACACCGACAGACAAGGGGCGAGGTGAGGAGGTGGTGTGGGAGAGGGAGACGCTGAAAGTTTGGTCTGTTAGATATGACGAGATCCAGGATAGGGCCAAGTCTGTGATGCCAAGAGATGATAGAATCTGTAGCAGGAGGGAATGGTCCAGTGTCAAAGGCGGAGGACAGGTCCAGGAGAAGGAGGACAGAGTAGTGTCGCTCTTGGCGGTTAGTAGGTCATTGGTGACTTTAGTTAGGGCAGTTTCAGTTGAGTGATGTGGTCGGATTGTGACCAGCCAAAGAGGGAGCAGGAGGAGAGGTGGGAGGACAGTTCAAGATGGATATGCTGTTCCAGTAGTTTTGAGGCATAAGGGAGAAGAGATATCGGGCGATAGCTAGACACAGAGGATCGTTCGAGGGAGGGCTTTTTGAGGATGGGTGTGATCTTGGCATGTTTGAAGGATGAGGGGAAGACCAGTTGTGAGTGAGAGGTTGAAGAGGTGTGTTAGGGTTGGGATGAAGGCTGTGGTGAGGTTAGGGATGAGGTGGGACCGGAGCAGATCAAGCATGCAAGTGGTGAGATGTGATCTAGACAGGAGGGTGGAGAGCTGATCTTCTTCTGTCATGGTGGAGAAGCTGGTTTTGGAGGAACAGGGTTGAGCAGCTAAGAGGGGCATTGGGCACTGCGGGCCAAAGCTTTCTCTGATTGTATCCATCTTCTGTTTAACCCCTTCATGACCTTGCCGTTTTTTGCAATTCTGACCAGTGTCCCTTTATGAGGTAATAACTCAGGAACGCTTCAATGGATCCTAGCGATTCTGAGATTGTTTTTTCGTGACATATTGGGCTTCATGTTAGTGGTAAATTTAGGTCGATAATTTCTGAGTTTATTTGTGAAAAAAATGGAAATTTGGCAAAAATGTTGAAAATTTCGCAATTTTCACATTTTGAATTTTTATTCTGTTAAACCAGAGAGTTATGTGACACAAAATAGTTAATAAATAACATTTCCCACATGTCTACTTTACATCAGCACAATTTTGGAAACAAATTTTTTTTTTGCTAGGATGTTATAAGGGTTAAAATTTGACCAGTGATTTCTCATTTTTACAACAAAATTTACAAAACCATTTTTTTTAGGGACCACCTCACATTTGAAGTCAGTTTGAGGGTTCTATATGGCTGAAAATACCCCAAAGTGACACCATTCTAAAAACTGCACCCCTCAAGGTGCTCAAAACCACATTCAAGAAGTTTATTAACCCTTCAGGTGTTTCACAGCAGCAGAAGCAACATGGAAGTAAAAAATGAACATTTAACTTTTTAGTCACAAAAATGATCTTTTAGCGAAATTTTTTTTATTTTCCCAAGGGTAAAAGGAGAAACTGGACCACGAACGTTGTTGTCCAATTTGTTCTGAGTACGCTGATACCTCATATGTGGGGGTAAACCACTGTTTGCGCGCACGGCAGGGCTCGGAAGGGAAGGAGCGCCATTTGACTTTTTCAATGAAGAATTATCTCCATCGCTAGCAGACACCATGTCACGTTTGGAGAGCCCCTGTGTGCCTAAACATTGGAGCTCCCCCACAAGTGACCCCATTTTGGAAACTAGACCCCCCAAGGAACTTATCTAGAAGCATAGTGAGCACTTTAAACTCTCAGGTGCTTCACAAATTGATCCGTAAAAATGAAAAAGTACTTTTTTTTTCACACAAAATTTCTTTTAGCCTCAATTTTTTCATTTTCACATGGGCAACAGGATAAAATGGATCCTAAAATTTGTTGGGCAATTTCTCCTGAGTACGCCGATACCTCATATGTGGGGGTAAACCACTGTTTGGGTGCACGGCAAGGCTCGGAAGGGGAGGCGTGCCATTTGACTTTTTGAATGGAAAATTAGCTCCAATCATTAGCGGACACCATGTCGCGTTTGGAGAGCCCCTGTGTGCCTAAACATTGGAGCTCCCCTACAAGTGACCCCATTTTGGAAACTATACCCCCCAAGGAACTTATCTAGATGCATAGTGAGCACTTATAACCCCCAGGTGCTTTACAGAAGTTTATAACGCAGAGCCGTGAAAATAAAAAATAATTTTTCTTTCCTCAAAAATGATTTTTAGCCCAGAATTTTTTATTTTCCCAAGGGTAATAGGAGAAATTGGACCCCAAATGTTGTTGTCCAGTTTGTCCTGAGTACGATGATACCCCATATGTGGGGGTAAACCACTGTTTGGGCGCACCGCAGGGCTCGGAAGGGAAGGCACGCCATTTGGCTTTTTGAATGGAAAATTAGCTCCAATCATTAGCGGACACCATGTCGCGTTTGGAGAGCCCCTGTGTGCCTAAACATTGGAGCTCCCGCAAAAGTGACCCCATTTTGGAAACTAGACCTCCGAAGGAACTAATCTAGATGTGTGGTGAGCACTTTGAACCCCCAAGTGCTTCACAGAAGTTTATAACGCAGAGCCATGAAAATAAAAAAATATTTCTTTTCTCAAAAATGATATTTTAGCCCACATTTTTTTATTTTCCCAAGGGTAACAGGAGAAATCGGACCCCAAAAGTTGTTGTCCAGTTTCTCCTGAGTACGCTGATACCCCATATGTGGGGGTAAACCACTGTTTTGGCACATGTCGGGGTTTGGAAGGGAAGTAGTGACGTTTTAAAATGCAGACTTTGATGGAATGCTCTGCGGGCGTCAGGTTGCGTTTGCAGAGCCCCTGATGTGCTTAAACAGTAGGAACTCCCCACAAGTGACTCCATTTTGGAAACTAGACCCCCAAGGGAACTTATCTAGATGTGTGGTGAGCACTTTGAACCCCCAAGTGCTTCACAGAAGTTTATAACGCAGAGCCGTGAAATTAATAAATGTGTTTCCTTTCCTCAAAAATATTTTTTTAGCCCAGAATTTTTTATTTTTGCAAGGGTAACAGGAGAAATTTGACCCCAAAACTTGTTTTCCAGTTTCTCCTGAGTACGCTGATACCCCATATGTGGGGGTAAACCACTGTTTGGGCACATGCCGGGGCTCGGAAGGGAAGTAGTGACGTTTTGAAATGCAGACTTTGATGGAATGGTCTGCGGGCATCATGTTACGTTTGCAGAGCCCCTGATATGCCTAAACAGTAGAAACCCCCCACAAGTGACCCCATTTTGGAAACTAGACCCCCCAAGGAACTTATCTAGATGTGTGGTGAGCACGTTTAACCCCCAAGTGCTTCACAGACGTTTACAATGCAGAGCCGTGAAAATAAAAAATCATTTTTCTTTCCTCAGAAAAGATGTTTTAGCAAGCAATTTTTTATTTTCACAAGGGTAACAGGAGAAATTGGACCCCAATATTTGTTGCCGAGTTTGTTGTGAGTACGCTGATACCCCATATGTGGGGGTAAACCACTGTTTGGGTGCACGTCGGGGCTTGGAAGGGAGGGAGCACCATTTGACTTTTTGAACGCAAGATTGGCTGGAATCAATGGTGGTGCCATGTTGCGTTTGGAGACCCCTGATGTGCCTAAACAGTGGAAACCCCTCAATTCTAACCCCAACACACCCCTAATCCTAATCCCAACTGTAGCCATAACCCTAATCACAACCCTAACCCCAACACACCCCTAACCACAACCCTAACCCCAACACACCCGTAACCCTAATTCCAATCCTAACCCTAATCCCAACCCTAACCCTAATCCCAACCCTAACCACAACTGTAACCCCAACACACCCCTAACCATATCCGTAACCCTAACCACAAGCCTAATCTTAACCCTATTTCTAACCCTAGCCCTAATTCCAACCCTAACTCTAAGGCTATGTGCCCACGTTGCGGATTCGTGTGAGATTTTTCCGCACGATTTTTGAAAAATCTGCAGGTAAAAGGCACTGCGTTTTACCTGCGGATTTACAGCAGATTTCCAGTGTTTTTTTTGTGCGGATTTCACCTGCGGATTCCTATTGAGGAACAGGTGTAAAATGCTGCGGAATCTGCACAAAGAATTGACATGCTGCGGAAAATACAACGCAGCGTTTCTGCACGGAATTTTCCGCACCATGGGCACAGCGGATTTGGTTTTCCATAGGTGTACATGGTACTGTAAACCTGATGTAAAACTGCTACGAATTCGCAGCGGCCAATCCGCTGCGGATCCGCGGCCAATCCGCTGCGGATCCGCGGCCAATCCGCTGCGGATCCGCAGCCAAATCCGCACTGTGTGCACATGCCATAACCCTACCCCTAACCCTAACCCTACCCCTAGTTCTGGCCCTAGTTCTAACCCTAACCCTAGTGGAAAAAGAAAAAAATATTTTCTTTATTTTATTATTGTCCCTACCTTTGGGGGTGATAAAGGGGGGGGTTATTTATTATTTTTTTTATTTTGATCGCTGTGATAGAACCTACCACAGCGATCAAAATGTACTTGTAACGAATCTGCCAGCCGGCAGATTCGGCGGGCGCACTGAGCATGCGCCCGCCATCTTGGAAGATGGCGGCGCCCAGGGAGAAGACGGACCGACTTCGGGAGGCTCGGTAAGTATGAGGGGGTGGTGGGGGGTTGGATCGGAGCACAGGGGGGGGGATTGGAGGACGGGGGGAGCGGACAGGAGCACGGGGGAGCGGACAGGAGCACGGGGGAGCGAACAGGGGGACGGAGGGGGGTACCGGACAGAACGGAGGACTGGGGAGGAGATCGGGGGCGGTGGGGGGGGGGCCAGAACATGATTTCCAGCCATGGCAGATGCTATTGCAGCATTGGCCATGGCTGGATTGCAATATTTCACCATTTTCATAGGTGAAATATTGCAAATTGCTCTGATTGGCTGTTGCACTTTCAACAGCCAATCAGAGCGATCGTAGCCACGTGGGGGCAAAGCCACCCCCCCTAGGCTGAAGTACAACTCCCCCTCTCCCTGCAGATCTGGTAAAATAGGAGTTAACCCTTTCACCCGATCTGCAGGGATGCGATCATTCCATGACGCCACATAGGTGTCATGGGTCGGGAAGGGGTTAAAGAAAGAGGCAAAGTCTTCAGCAGAAATGAGGGGGGAGGGAGGAGGTGCTGGTGGACGGAGTAGAGAATTGAAAATGTTGAAAAGGGTTGTGAGACAGGGAGCATATGAGAGATGAGAAAGAAGTTAGTTTTGCGGCAGTGAGCATGGACTTGAAGCTGGCGAGGGACTGCTTGTATGTGATGAAGTGCTCTGCAGAGTGAGATCTCATCCATCTCCGCTCAGCGACCCTGGAAGCCCGTCTCAGTTCTTTGGTCAGGCTCGTCAGCCAGGGCTGTCTGTTGATTGTATGAGTTTTGCTATGCATTAGGGGGCGGCAGAATCGAGTGTAGCTGTTGTTGTATTATAAAAAGTGGCAGCAGCATCTGTGTCATGAAGGGAAGCTATGTCTGTAAGAGGGAGAAGGGACTCAGAGTGATTGTAAATTGAAGTGTTTGAGATTTCTGCGAGGGTGAGAGTTTGTGGAGTGGGGGTTGCGCACTAGGAGAGAGGGAAGAGAATGTCGGTAGGTTGTGATCAGACGGGGAGGGGTGAGTTAGTGAGATTAGTAAGGGAAAAGAATCGGATAAAGATAAGGTCTAGTGTGTGACCATCTTTGTGAGTGGCCCCAGAAGACCATTGAGTGAGGCCGAAGGAGGCAGTAAGCGATAAAAGTGTAGAGGCAGCGGAGGTGGAAGTGTCAATGGAGATATTGAAGTCACCCATGATGATAGTGGGGATGTCAGCAGAGAGGAAATGAAGTAGCCAGGTGATGAAGTGGTTGAGAAAAGTGGAGATGGCTGGTTCTGGGGGGCAGTAGATGACAGCTAGCTGGAGGTTGGAGGGGGAATAGATGCGGACAGAGTGCGCCTCAAATGAGGGAAGAGTAGCAGAGGATGGTAGTGGGATTGGAGTAAAGGAGCAGTTGGTGGACAGGAATAAGCCAACTCCTCCACCACGTTTGTTGCTGGGGCCAGGGGTGTGAGAGAGGTGGAATCTGCCATAGGAAAGTGCAGCTGGAGAGGCTGAGTCAGAGGGTTGAGCCAGGTTTCAGTGGTGCCGATAAAGGAGAGTTTGTTAGTGATGAAAAGGTCATGGATAAATGGCAGTTTGTTGCAGACGGAGCGTGCGTTCCATAGTGCTCCAGGTAGGGGGACTGGGGGAGTGGGGGCTGGATGAATGGGTATGAGGTTATCATGGTGGGGAAAACATGTAGAGGATCGTGGCAGGGGGTTAGAAATGAGTGTGGGAATATGTTGAGGAGGGCCAGGATTTGAGGATACGTCACCAGCGATGAGGAGTAGCAGACAAAGCGTTAGAAGGAAGGAGTTTGGTGCTCTCTGGTGCCAGCGGTGTATCTGCTGCTTCGGTGGAGTTTGGAGTCCTTGTTCCGTATCCTCTGCTGTGTGGAGCCTTGCAGCAGAGGCTGGAACTAATTTTTTTTTGTTTCTTTCCTTGTCTGACTCGTGCTTGTCACTACCCCCTGTGTTGATACCATCTACAGTGGTGAGACTAGCGTCCTTTCCGGCCAGTGCACTAGCCAGGGTTTGGTGATGTGACAGCTAGGGAGTAGCAATGTGACGGCACATTAGGGCGTTAGGGGAGCTTATGCATAGGCACAGATTGTTGTTAGGAGGTGCCCCATCCGTCATTCCCTACTGTTAGGGACTTTCTCTCCCTTGTTCCATCCCATTGTTTTTTGTGTCTTGTGCCTGCTGCCAACTTTTCCCTTCCCAAGCATGACAATCCGTTTTATACATTTTCTTTAATCCTTGTTTGAAGTTTCCTTGTATTCATATCTTCATGCATCGGGGCATAACTGTGGTTAGCGTCTTCAGCTTCGTTCCCTCCCCTTCGCTGTGTCTGTGAGTCTCGTCTTTATTTAAAATTTTGCACTGTCACTGTTCTAGCTGCGGGCAACACTTGCACAGACGGAGCTATTGGAAGTCTTCAGGAAAATGGAGTCAGTGACTTTAAACAAAGTACGCATGCGCAGCTCAATCTGCCTGCAAGCACTGCCTGCGGCTAGGATGGCTCCGCCACGGAAGTTTAAAGAAGTGACACCCAGACACAGTGGAGGGGAGAAAGCTGAAGACCCTTACCCACAGTCCCGCTCCGATGCACGAAGTTATGAATACAAGGAAACTTCAAACAGAGAGTAAAGAAAATCTAATATGGCTAATATATGCTAATATGGCACTCTCTGTACTTTACTTAGTAAAATGCTGCTGACCGCTTCTCTTTAACCTTCTTTTTCCTTCAATGAATGCCCACTTTTTAGAGGGGTTTACACGAGTCAGCTCTTGACCGCATTTCTTGAATGGCCCATTCATGTACTTGTCCAGGTAAGGCTAGTTTCACACTAGCGTTTACCTGATCTGCGGCGGGCTGCGGACTTCCTCCATGAAGCCCTGCCACACCTCTGCCGCTAGCTCCGCCTACTTCTGCATGCGGCCTGTGTACCTATATTTAACATTAGGTACGCAGGTCGTGCCGCAGTATGCGGATGGTGCCGCATGCGTCGTTTTGACGATGCGGAAAAAAAAATTGCTACGTGGCTGCGTCTACGATGGTCGCCGCATCGTCAAAACGACGCATGCGGCACCATCTGCATACTGCGGCACGACCTGCGTACCTAATGTTAAATATAGGTACACAGGCCGCATGCAGAAGTAGGCGGAGCTAGCGACGGAGGTGGGGCGGGGCTTCATGGAGGAAGTCCGCAGCCCGCCGCAGATCAGGTAAACGCTAGTGTGAAACTAGCCTTAAACATGTCCTCGTTTTGATACCTCTTCTGAAGACTAAATGCGTGTAATTATTTTAATTTTCATAAATGAGATCCTCCATTTCCCTTCATGGCTTTTTGTAATTTCCCTAACTCCAGGGGCCCCCTTTTTTATGAAATTGTGCCCAGAACTGAGCTACATATTCCTGATAAGGTCTCATTAATGCTTATGAATATCCATGTTCTGCAAGTCCTCACCTTGTAATACATGACAGTAATATCTTGCTGGCTTTAGAGGCCACTCACTGTTGCATTTGTGCCTGTTTTTGTCAAGTTTTTAGTGTTTTATGCAATTTGTTTTCCAAACATATTCATTTTTTCATTTGTGACTTTTTACACTTTTTATTTTATTACTTTGCACAGAGTTTAAGGTTTCTGGATGTTTTCTTCTGATTCATCATTTGCAACTTTTTGAAAAATTGCAACTTCTGTTGCAAATGTACTCTTCATTCGCACTTGGAGTGTTGGAATGTATGTCTAAAAACGTTGTGCTATTTTTGCAACATTTTAGCGGAAAATTTGACTTCACTAAAAAAAAATCTGCTGCAAAAAGCACTAAAACAGCATGCGGTATCTGTTTTTGACTGTGTATTTGCAGAATTTACTACAATTTCATGTGGATAATCCACACAGAAATCTAATCGTAAATAAATACAGTATAACTAGCTGCTACTTATAAGAATATGAGTATGTCCTTCATTGCTCTATATAGTCTGGTTTTTACCTTGATTTCATCCACTCACTGCCTTACTACTGACATGCCAAGTCAAGTACCAAGAGAACACCCAAATCAGAAAACCTAAACTACAGTATTTATCAAATATATCATTACTTCCTTACATCCTGGAGGTAGCCCATACTCATCAACACTTTTACTGCTTCCATTTAATGCTTTTTGGCAAGTAATGGAGCATGCTCAGAGTACAAAGTGCAGCTGAAGCAAGCTCCGAACAATTACCATCAGTTATTTGTACTGTGCATTATGGCAGAGCCAATGAATTGGAGCAGCCGGTGCCACCGAGAACTCCAAACATTCTGTTGTGTGATACATCCAGTGGAAGACAAAGCTGATTTCTTTATTTATTCTAGTAATGCTTTTTCCAACCGGTACATAAAGTTCTAAAGAAAAATTATTCACCTATCCAAATCATGTCTGGCTGAAAATCCCCAGCAGAAAAATCACATTAATGTTAATGCAGAACATCTGGCGTCCGCTTCAATTTCATAGATCGGTGCATTAAGTCTATGGGAATTTATCAAAATCAGCTGTAGCAATAGAATGAGTTTCAACATAAATTTTTGTTTCACAGAGTCAGTAATGAACAAGTCTACGTCAAGTATGTCTATGCTGGAAAATGAAATAGTTTGATGAATATCCCAACACATATCTAGTGATGCAGCACTTGGGGCTCTAAGTCTCATTTACGTTATTCTGTTAAAGGGAACCTGTTAGCTGGAAAAACAATGTTTAATAATTTTAGTCCTTTTTTGTGTCAGAACATGATTTTGCTCATCTGCATCCCTACCCTGTAATATGCTCGCCTGGCAATCGATTGTGAGCAGGGGTTTGATGTTTTTCCTAGATGCAATGGTTAACCTATTGATGACCTGCACTCTCTAAGAGTACTGCTTAGACGAGGAGTGTTACTATTATTACGGAGCATGTTTGGTACTGCTGCAAAAATAACCATTCAAGGAAAGATAATATACTAGTTATACAGTTGAATTATACTGTTAAGAGGTTGTCCAGGACTTTTATATTAATGGCTTATCCTTAGGATAGGTCATCAATATCCGATCGGTGGAGGTGCGACACCCGGCGCCCTTGGTAATCAGCTGTTCCCAGTGCCAGCGGTGGTCGGATAGGATCAGTTGCAGAGCAGCACAGCACAGTATAGTAACTTTGGCTACTTACAATAAATTTGCCCCCTTTACAAATCAACATGTGGCGGATGTGCAGTTCCCACCCGTGACCACTATGTAGTTGACAGAGCTGTGCTGTGCTGTGCACATTTAGCAACAGAAACAGCTGATGGGTCAGGGTGCCAGACATTGTGCCCCTACTGATCCTAAGGATAATCCATCAATATAAAGTCCCATAAAATCGCGCTAAAAAAGAAAATCAATAGAACAGAATGCTTTTTTTTTCGCACCCTCCCCAAAAAATTATCAAAGGTAATAAATAATATGAATCCCACAAAAATGACAACTCATACCAGCAAAGCAAGAAATACTAAAATGTCTATATAACCAGGAAAATCAAAACCTTATGCCTTAGTAAAGCCATTCGAGGAAGAGATCATAGGAGGAAACTCCTAAATCGTGAGTCTTGGTGGATGTTTTCCCTATAGACCAGGTCGCCTCAGGGTATGAATACTAGACAGGACATTATTTACCATGATCATTAAATGTATCTTTTATTATTTAATATATTTTTTTCCATTTGTAATATTTGATTTCATGTTCTATCATTATGCATCTCTCACTTACCTGCCATGACCTGTCGAGCTCGGAATGGGCTTGTTTAGATTATGTGCATGAGAGGATATGACATAAGACGCTTACCAATTCCCTGTTTTATATGCAATGACTAAGGACAGCTATCCGAAACGTGTTTGCTTGTAACTTGCTTGTAACTACTTGGTTTTTGCAACTTTTTTAATATTTTCTACAATGAAGTGACTTTTTAATGAAAATCTGGATGCTGGAATTTCTCCTTATCCCTCTAAGTTTGCAGCACTGCAAGTTTCCTCTGCAATCAATCTTCACTGATGGATGTGCTGACCTTTTTTGACATTTTTTTCTATTCCAATAGTCTAGCTCTTTTTATGTCATTCTTCTAACTCCCATTAATGTCTATAAGATTCTGAAAATAGCATAGTGCAGCTGCAGATGGTTGTTTTTGTAATGCCGCCTCTGGTTGCCGGGGCATAGAACAGTGTTTCCCATCTTCACCATGAAAGGCATAGATGGGAATGACCCTTTAATCATCCAGTTACATGTACTCCAAATTCATGCCATTGAAAAATGCAACTTGTCAAGCCAAAAACTGGCCCTTTTACACCTGAATACTGTAGATGGAAGAATTAAAAAAGTTGTAGCTCTCGGAATGCAACTGTAAAACACATGGGTCGTTGCTGGACCATTTTAGCCAAGGACTGGTAAATTACCCGTTATGCTACTGTCTGCCTGTGATTAACAGATACACTATATATAAAATAGTACTGGGACATGTCAATCTTTGAATATAGTTTTTTCTCCTGTCCCATTGCCACAGGTGTATAAAATGCAGACCATAGCCCTGCTGTCATTGATACAACACCGATAGCAACAAGCATAGATGGAATGAAGGGCTTATTATGGAGTGTCAAGATTCACATCTTGAACGAACATAGGACTGCTATTCAATACAAAGAAGACAAAGATATTGACTACTGCCAGGTACAACTGGGACACATTTGAGATGGACAGCGACAAACTGGAAGCTGTAAAGGACTTCAATGTACTCGGATCAATGATCACTCAAGATACAGCGACGACACCAGAAGTCAATAGAATAGCTATGGGCAAATCAACAATTAAGTCACTGGACAAGGTCTTCAAATCGAGCAACATTTCACTGACGATGAAGTCATGACTCGTACATTGTCTGGTCTTTGTAAGGCCTCTGAGGTCACCATGACTGGAGAAACACCAGAACATGTTAATGGACATTCAATTTGTGGAGAGTAACTTTGCCGAAAATTGAATTTGCTGGGAATATCTGCATGATTTTTCAAATTCACAGCTTGTCAGATCCACTCTGGCACCACACACGAGCAGGCACAAATATAAACTTCTGCATTTTACTGATTTTACTGATTTTTTTTCTCGCATATAAACTACTCGCACTACATTGAGTGCACTGTAATTACTTTTTATAAGTTGAAAAGAAGCAATGTTTCAGGTATTATAGCCTTTGTCAGGTGTAAGAAGATCACCAGCGGGAGCGATCTGACTTTATTATATAAAACAGTTTACACAATAGTCTTGTGGATGAGACTAGGTTTGGTGAGTGCCAGTAATATGTTTCCTTTCTGACTGCATTGTGTCATCTATAACTGTCTGGACTCACAAATGCTCTTCTGGATGAATGGGCATAACTTCCCACAAACTCCAAAATCTTGTAGAAAGCCTTCGCAGAAGAGTGGAAGTTATTATATCTGCAAAGGGGGAATGGACTTAATGCCTGTGGATTTAGAAAGGAATGTCATAAAAGCTCTTCTATATGTAATGAGTACGCTTCCCAATAGTTTTGTCCAGATATTGTTCCTTCCCATAGAGCGGATGGAGAAAAGTAATTAAAAACAGTGAAATAGACATTATAGCAGTTTGGTAATAAATGTGAAGGATTAGGTTGTGATACTCTTCTTACAAAAGATGCATCAGATAGTTCATCTCACTATGAAAGCTGTATTAACTGCTTGACAACATTGGACGTTCTGGTATTTCCAGTCTCAGATCCCCACGTACACAGCTAGCATCTGCTTTTAACAGCAGCGAGTGGAGCTAAGCTCTGGCCACCTGCTGCAGTTAATGCGTCAAATTCTGCTTTCATTCTCTAACAGCGTCATTTACAGCGTTCCACGAACCCATTGACTCCCCGCGATGACACCGTAGGGTGCTGATGGGTTGACATGGCAGTCAGGGGCCTGCTGAAAGCTCAAGGGCCTGCCATGGTGGTACTCCTGTGAAGACCAACCTGTTGCTGGGCTTCAAAGAAGAAATACTGTGCTATTGCATTATAGTTTAAGCGAGCAAATGATCGCAGGTTAAAGGTAAAAAGTACTGATGAGCGAGTGGACTCCTTGCTCGGGTTTTCCCGAGCACGTTCGGGTGACCTCCAAGTATATATGACTGCTCAGAGATTTAGTTTTCATCCTGGCAGCTGAATGAGCTACTAGCCTGCTTGATTAGATGTGGGGATTCCCTAGCAACAAGGCAACCCCCACATGTACTTAGGCTGGCTACTAGCTGTAAATCATTCAGCGGCCGTGATGAAAACTAAATCTACGAGCAGTCATAAATACTCGGAGGTCACCCGAGTGTGCTCGGGAAAACCCTAGCAATGAGTACACTCGCTCATCACTACTAAAAAGTAATTTAAAAAGTTTTTAAAATCTATAAAAAAAATTTAAAATTTCAGCATGCACTTCGCGAGCAGCATATGATGTCACTGGCTTTCTACACCGCATTTACAACCAGTAAGCCCCCTCTACGTTTTGCTTGGGGACCCGCCAAGAACTCTGGGCCTACCAGAGAATCGTCCGGTGTCCCGCCAGGCAGTCCAACTCTGAACTGGTGTCCTCATATCCAGCACCATTTTTATGCTGGTAGGTTTGGTTGCTTTTCGATCTACAGAATAACGTGGATTACAATGCTGTTATCACATGTCCTAAAGTAAGATGAGTGCTACAATCTTCAATGACAACAGATTAGCTATACTCATATACTTAGCCAACGCTGCACAAATCATGTTTTGCATCAGAAAGCTCTTCTTAAAGACACTTGTGTATTAAAGGTTGTTCCCATATTTGCATTTCTTTAAAAAATTATCCCATCCTTTTGTATCTACAGCTCCGATGCAGACCCTTATTGTCTCCATGGTAACAGGCACTCAAGCATCAGACAAACAGGCCATGAGCGTAGTCTTAATTCTGCAGCTTTTATCCACCTGTCCCCAGTTTCTCTATATGTTCAAAAGCAAGGGTGTGAAAAGGGTAAACACAAGGGGCATTACTTATTTAATGTCCCCTTGCAGCCCCAGCTGTTTTGTTTTCTCCTTGCTGGCCGCGCAATGCTTCCTGTAAGGAGGTGGGACCTCATGTCACTTATTTTAAGGGAGTACTATCTGTAGAACTATTGTTTTTAAGGATACAATGAGTGTCATTGAGTACTCATATACAGTATTCTACACTGTACACTATGATAGTAGGTGGTACTATTCTCCTTCGTATCCTTACCACTAATTTCATATGGTTCAAACTTACATGACAAGAGTTAACCTGAATGTGAACTTGTCTTTGGGCTTGGGTATGCATGTGTCAGAGCACGTGCATTTCCTTTTCAATAATGTCGATCCTCATAGCCATAACCCCCAAAATACAAATTCCTGCATATGCCTTTAGTGAAAAATATGTGTAATCTAACCATCAAATGTAAATGAGCATGTTAGACATCATATTCCAAAAATCATGAACGTTAATATGGAAGTGGTTTCCTTTTGAAGAATCTTCTCTCTTAGGGTAGATTCACACAACAGTATAAAAAAGCATTCAAAATTTCATCCAGAAAATTGACACAATTTTTTTTTACTTGTCATCAGCAAAAAAGAAATTATAGGACCCATACACCATTAATTTAATGTGCAGGTGCACAGATATGCTATGTGGCCAAAATACAAACATATACTGTATACTGTATTTTTTGGATTATAAGATACACTTTTTTTCCCCAAAATTTTTGGGGAAAATGGGGGTGCATCTAATAATGCGGATATACCTTACCGGTACCATTGCTGCAGGCCACAGCCTGGGATGAGGGTTGTCCGGTGCTGCGGCAGAGGTGTCCGGTGTGCTGTGGGTATCTCTGGTGCTGCAGGAGGCTCTGCCGACATTTTGTGCAAGGCCAGAATCTCCTGCAGTTCCATGGTTTCCTGTGCGGTGGACTCTGGGAAAATGGCCGCTGGGGGGTGGGGTGATGCATGCGCAGATGGAGATCTCGGACCAAGATCTCAGGAGATGAGATCTCAGCGCTGAGATCTCAAAGGTCATCCAACCTCGTCAAGGTGCACCTTTTAATATGGATAGTCTACATGACCACTAAATGTCCTACCTCTCCATGTGCCAATCCAGCTTCACGTGAATGGGGAGACACAATATTTTAATTGGAAACTGTGCCTGGTGTCCTATTCACTCCCGATTCAGGTGAGGCCTGGTTTGGCACATGGAGAGGTTTGACATTGTTTAGTGATAGTGACCATCCAAATTAAAAAGTACACCTTGACAAGATTGGAAGGCTTTTGCGCTCTTTGATCGAACAAATGCTAAGTTTCTTATGTTTTTAACGTTTACAGCAATATTGGAGTTGATGTATTCAATAATCACAGTATGCTGATGCCTCGTATACCATCAGTATGCAGTCTGTATGTAATATGTGTATTACAGCAGGAGCAATGGATCAATTCAAGACCATTTACAATTTCCAATGTGACAGAACTGCAATGTATCCATAAAAATTGGATGCTATACAATGGCTCCGTATGGCATCCAATTTATTTATTTTATTTTTTTTTACACACCCATAGACTTGAATAGGTTGGTCTCATTTGATGTATGGAGGAAACAAGTGCATGCTGCTATGTTTTTTACATGCAGATTCAGTCCCATTGGACAGCATTGACCCTAGTATGGTCCGTTATTTTCACAGACAGCACTCAGCCTGAAAATATGGTCGTGGGAAGGCTGGTGAAGAGAAGATTGTAGGCTTGAGTAAAACAGCATGAAGCTCCTGACTTACATTTCTTGTGCTGGTGTCACTAGATTCAGTTTGAAACAATGCAGCAGTGGATAGAGGGCCTCCATAAATCTGCATTAATTTTTCTTTTGAAATATTCTACAAATGCTCAATTGTTATGAAATCTGGGGAATTTAGAGTCCAAGTTGACCCCTAAAATTTGTCAAGTTCCTCAAACCACTCCAGAACAATTTTTGCAATGTTGCAGAGTGCATTGTCCTACTGAAAGAGGTCACTAACATTATGAAATAACACTGCTACAAATAAGTTTAGGTATGTGGTACATGTCAATGTACCATGTACAGTATATAAATGTCAGGACCCAAGGTTTCCCAACAGATCACTGCCCAAAGCCTCACATTGTCTCTACCGGCTTGCAGTCTTCCCACATTCCCATAGCACTGGTTCTACCTCCTTCCATGTGGTAGACACATACCGGGCCATCCAAGAAGATGTGATTTATCAGTCCTGACTCCTTCTTCATTGTACCATGGTCCATACATTTTTTTTATGGTGTATCTGCAGCGCCCCAGAGCCCTGGTCGTTGCAGTACTGTTGCTCCGCCACTAAGGGGGGCTATGGTACGTCTGATGGCACTGAAGGAGTTCATCTGACCAGGTATCACAGACACCAATACACTTCACAGTCTGGCCTCCAGGGGGAGCTAAGGGCACTATGCATTAGGCCACTCCTCACAGTCTGGTAAAACTGGGGGTTGGATAGGAAGTTAGATCAGAAAGCTGACTGGGTTGGAACCAGGCAACACCTTGTGGCAGAGGGTGTTGTAGGGGAAGATTCAGAGGGGTCCCTGTCAGGGGTGGGATCCTGACAGAGGCCTAGCGAACAGAGAGAACGTTACGGGACCACGCCTGCACCTGATCGCGGCGGTACCCTAAGAAAGGACAAGAAGCGAGGTATATTGTGCTGAGTGAGAAACGAGATCAACGCAACAAGGAGAAATACCAGTGGGAGTCGTGCTGTAAGATCGAGGCAACATCCTACTGAGGCGCGTAGCCGGTGGCCGGAACGCCGAGAAAGTATCAGGCTCCAAGCAATACTTCAAACCTACGGCAGGACAGTCAGCTATAGGCGGGCTGTCTCACACCAATCACCTATGAAGACATGGGGGGCACACTAGGAGAAGGGCGACACTAGGGTCCAGGAAGAGCTCCGAGCCTACTCATCATACGGGTGCGTCCTAGCCATATCATCTGGGGGACGAAGAAGAACATCAGAATCCAGTTGTGAGGGAACACGAGAAACAGACACAACAGTTGTGGGGACTATCCCGTAAGCACAGCAGGGGAGGACCACAACATACAAGCGCTAGAAGGTAGGCACAGATTTCCACCTGTAAAGGGAACTCTGGAGGTGCCATCGGACCGGCCGGACTTGCGCAGCCTGGTTAACCGTATTCCGGACTGAGGACCCTGAAGCCTTCAGTAAAGAGGTAAAGAGACTGCAACCTGGTGTCCTCGTTATTTACTGTGACCGGCACTGCACCGCACTACCACCATCATCTACACCCTATTAATTGGGCGCCCCTCAGCAGGGTCACGGACCGGGCCAAGCCACCGTGACAACCCCAGAACAGAGACTCAGAGGCCCGGTACCGGGTACCCCTCGGCCCTGCGGCAGTGGGGGCGCTGCATATCCAAGTGTACAAGTATACAAGTGGACTAAAACCCTACAGAAAACTAGAAACCAGTCAGTCAGATCTGAAAATTGAATGAGAATCTGAAATCTACCCAATGCCTCCATATAAATGTGAACAGTATATCACAACATACCACATATCTGTGAGCGAACAGTTAATGAATGCATAGCGAGACTGGTCCCAGGCCCCATACCATTTAATAAATGAGATAAGGAGCCATGTTTCAGATTGCTTTTTAACCTTTGGTGGAGATCCTCTTGTATTTTCTGATTTCTCCCTGATGTATCTTGTGCTCGCTGATGATATCCTTTAGAGGAAAACCCATGAATTATTGTGCACTTGTATCATCACGTTCTAGTAGTCTCCCCATGCATAATGTTTTCTCAAGTGAAAAGAAAATATCCCTATTTTACTTGTTGGCCATCACTGTAAGTGGCTTCATCCCCAGACAGGACCAAAGACACATTCAATTTGTCTCGGCTTTGTTCCCTGCAACAGCAAACATTGTATACAGATCGCATCTAATAGTACTGCCACGTTGTAAATGGAAACATTTTCTG
This sequence comes from Ranitomeya variabilis, assembly GCF_051348905.1. Classification (NCBI taxonomy): domain Eukaryota; kingdom Metazoa; phylum Chordata; class Amphibia; order Anura; family Dendrobatidae; genus Ranitomeya; species Ranitomeya variabilis. The sequence goes on along the minus strand of NC_135236.1, from coordinate 163,260,617 downwards.
TATGCCAGGATGGGTTATAAAGGAACTATATGGGAGTTCTTGTATCACATTATTCTACAGTCTGGTGGCATTGTGATCATAGCTGTAGGATATTTACAGAGATCACTAGAACGCGCAGGCTTTACATGAAGGGGAATTGGCATTGCACTACAGGCAGTATCTGTATGCAAATCTTTGTGGTACGTGAGTCCTTGTGACTAGTTTTTAGCATTCTCTTTTTACTTTCCTTCATATTTTCATCACAAAATATAATTTTAAAACCGCCCTCACTGTGATTATACACTGACATTTATTTTGTGCTCTCAAAAGGAATGTGTCATCAGAAAATTACATATTATTAAAATCATTTTTAACTATTTTTTTAATGTACAGTATACGAAAAAAAGAAAAATCTCTTTCATACCTGAATCAAAATATAGTAGGTTCCTGAATCCTTAAAGCAGATCTTTTGACAGAATTCATAATTCACACTGCATACATTATTGAAAAGATCTCTTAGACCTGATGAGGCGAATGTTCATACTTTGAAAATCCATGGCAGAATAGATGTATAATCATTTTTTTAATTTTGAAGTCAATCTACATCGCCTGAATTCCTCAGTGTTGCTCCTCCCTGCTGACATCTCGCACAGCTCAGTGTAAGCTGCCGTTATCAGTCAGGTTGGGTGGACAGAAATTGAATACACTTGGAGTTTTCTCTATAGCTGAAATAATTAAATACTCATTTTAAGACCACTGTTACACAACCATTCTTATATGAATAGTCAAAGCAAGTACATCAGTCTCACCAGGTCTAATAATATGAGCATACAGGTTGTGTACAAGTGAAATTGGTCATACCGGTATGCCTTCTGGATGTGGCGTTGTTAAATAAAAATAATGTTTTATTCCTTCGCTCTCCTAGGCTATGGGGCATTGGCTGCCTGGAAGATAAGACTGCCTCCTGTCTTCATTGCCCTGGTTTTCCCCTCCCTTTCTCTTCAGACGTCCGGCAGGAAATCCCACGCCTGCTCATTCAGCCTGATATCCACAGGCGATATCCGATACAGAAGAACGGAGCAGGAGGTGGATGAAGAACTTCTAACCGAAAACTCCAAGACTACAAATGTTTGCACCAGATTTGAAGACTCCCCATCGTTGTTCCTGTATTTTAAAGCTGTTCATATAAAAATAATGAACAAGTTCTAATCTGAATTGGCTGCAGATCATCGTTTGTGATGTTTACAGATTACATCAAGTAAGGGGGTCTTTTCTGATGCCGAGTTTTGTAGGGTATGAGCTGGTTTATGTTGCTTTGAATAAATCTGTTTATGCTTGTCCAGGCTACAGTAAGAAAGGTAAACTGAAATCTAAGGTGCTCACACACCTTGGATAGCTGTCGGCCAAATGCTTCTGGCGAGAGCATTCTCCCCTAGCGCTACATGCCATAGGGACTTGAACATACGACCCAGCTCAGGTTCATGTTTTGTGAAAGATGAGCAGGTTTTGCCAGACACCGTTGACAGCAGCTTGTCTTATGGAATTAAATTAGGCAGGAGGGTGAATTCAACCTGCCTGGTCCACTTCTCTCCAACAATCAACGGTTGTCACCTATGTACATCAGAAAAATGTGTTATTGGCCGGTCCAGACAAAATCGACAGGTTCAGCCACATGTTATAAGATGTTAAACCATAGAAAACATGCGATCAAAGAAACTCCCAACAAAGTATAATGAAAAAATACAAATACTTTATTATATAAAACAAGATATTACAGGCCAGGGAGGGAAGTATGGAAAACACACAGAACACAATGTGCACTAGGAAACGGCCAGGGGTACAGGCATGTGGACACAAGAAATGAGTATACAAATCTATGGTCCCTAGGGACTACTATAATTTAAGCCATGGCAGGAAGCAATACCCAAAAACACAATTTGACCAAGAAATCAGCTGAAGGGTTAATGCTATAACCAAAATATCATAATTACCTGCACAGGCTCAAAATCACTTCAGGTCCACAGCGTGCACCCACCCCAACGCACGTTTCGGCGAAGTACGCCTTTCTCAAGGGGTAACAAGTGAGGGGAGGTGACGCGCTTAAAATAGAAACCATCCACCAATCACTGCTCGGTACCGCAGCTGAATAACATCAGTAATAACATAGACTAAAGGAGTGATGTCATGACTATATAGTAAACGCTGTGTTGTCATAATAATAGATAGCGATACATAACGCATCTGCGACCTGACATGTAGAAATAAGACAACGCCGACTTTCTCACCCCATGTGCTGCAGCCGCCATTGCCGGATAGCATCCACCCCTGGTGACGCGTACATCACCCAGGCAACGCGGGGCGCCGAGCGGCGCCGGCGTCTGACGTCAGCAGGGAGGGACAATGTCCCTCGCCGCTAGGCGATGATAGACGCCGGAAGCCGCGCGGCGAGCCGAGCATCCAGGCGCGCACGCGTCAAGGCGGAATGCATCCAGCTGATGGACGCCACAGAGGGGCAAATGTGAACAGCCGCAAAAGAAAAAACCTAAATCTGACATCAACAATGTCACTACCCAGAATACAAAAATCAAAAAGAACTATATTTATAAATACGTATACAGAATATGTGAAAACAATAATAATGCAGCATACAAAAGAAAGAGAAGTGACACTGTAATAGACATGGGTCAGATGTTTGAAGGCAGATACGGATATTCAGGCAGTCACATCTGGTGTTAAGACACGGCCAGTCCATCCAACACTCCATAGGATGTCCAAAAGAGTTGGTAAAAGCCAGAACACCGAGCAGAAAGGACTGGATGATAACTACATAAAAACATATATAAAAACATTAAAAACAATAAAGACGCCACAGAGTGCACATTAACAGTGGAAACTTTTGCATAGCATCACATAATATAGGCCTATATAGAAGTGAGAGATCAGGAGACATACTCATATAAAAGGAACAAAACTAATGGTCTCATTAAGACCTCTGGGCTGGACTGTGTCCAACACCCAGGTCCACCTCGTCTCACAGCGGGCCAATTTTTGACTTAAATTACCACCACGGATCCCCGGAATAATGCAATCAATTCCCCTAACCCTAAGGAGGGAACTGTCACAATTGTGGTAAGTTTTAAAGTGACGTGGTATGGTCCTGAGCATGGCTACATCACCAACATGGCCGGCAGCCGCCTGGATGCCCAACACATGCTCACGCACCCGCACCTTCAATTGGCGAGTTGTCATGCCAATATATATTAAATTGCAGGGACAAAGCGCAAAATAAATCACATAACGTGATTCACACGAAATCTGTTTTCGAATATCATATGTCCTCGTGCCTGCAGAATTGAAGAAGGTGCGAGTGCGCTCAATGCTGGGGCAAGCAACACACCGGCCACATGGAGTGCAGCCACCCACAGGACGACCCACGTCCAAAAACGTAGATTTAGTTTGACCTTGATAGTGACTGTGGACGAGGTGGTCTCGCAGATTGCGTGAGCGTCTAACTGTGACACTCGGAGTGGCGGGCAATAGTTGGTTAAGAACCGGATCAGTCTGGAGAATCGGCCATGCTTTTTGAAGGCAATTCTTCATTCTTGTAAACTGTGCATGATAATTCGTGATAAACCTAATTGTCTGATTAGGCTTGGGGGTTTTATTTTTATACAGCAAGGATTGCCGAGTAGAATGTCTCGCTCTATTATATGCTCGCTTAATCGAGCGTCCGCTATAACCCCTATCACGAAATCTAGCACTAAGATCCTGAGCTTTGGCCTTAAAATCTCTATCATCAGAACAAATCCTGCGAAGACGCAGGAACTGTCCGATCGGAATAGAATTAATCAGAGGCTTAGGGTGGGCAGAGGAGGCATGAAGCAACATATTAGATGCCGTCTCCTTCCTGAAAATGGTAGTCTGCAAAACATCCTCAGAATCCCTCCATATCTTCACATCAAGGAAATCAATATTATCCACATCATGATGGTAGGTGATGTGGATATTCTTGTTATTCGAATTAATCTCCTCCACATATGCAGCTAATTGTACTTGATTTCCCTGCCAGATCAGGAATATATCATCGATGTACCGTACCCAGAATGGGATACGGTCCATCGAGAAGCCCTGATCTGGCAGGGGGAGGTCCCTCTCCCACAGCCCCAGGAACAAGTTGGCGTAAGCCGGGGCAAAAGCCGCACCCATGGCAGTGCCCTGGAGCTGCAGGAAGAAGGACCCCTTGAACGTAAAAAAGTTGTGTGTGAGGGCAAAATGGAGGAGTTCCATGATCAGGTGGATGATCCCCATGGGTAGATTTGACATATCCAAATAAAACTTGGTTGCGGCCAGGCCATCCTCATGTTTGATGTTAGTATACAGGGATTCCACATCACCTGTTACAAGAATGGTACCTGGCCCAACATGGAGACCATCCACCCTCTTAAGGAACTCCCCAGTATCCAATAAAAATGAAGGAAGACTAGAAACCAACGGTTGTAGTTTGGAATCCAACCATAGGTTAACTCTCTCCAAAAAATTACCAGAACCCGAGATGATTGGACGTCCCGGGGGAGCCTGACGGTTCTTGTGTATCTTAGGTAACAAGTACATGGTGGAGATGGTAGGTTCAACCACTTGTAGTGCCGAAGCCAGCTCTTTAGTAATAACCTCTCTACTTACGGCCGTTTTAAGAATTCTATTAAGTTGGTCAGTAAAAGATGACAATGGATTAAATGTCAAACGTTTGTAGCATGTTCCATTATTTAACTGGCGAAAAGCCTCCTTTTCATAGGAGGACTTTGGCCAAATGACTATATTGCCTCCTTTATCCGCTGGCTTCAGCACTACATCCGGAAGCTCCCGCAGGACCTCCAATCTCTCGCGTTCAATGGAAGTAAGGTTATCTTTGCCCACACCTCTGGGAATACTATTGAATTCCCTAGTAACTACTTGTACAAATAAATCAATTGCCGCACATGTGGATAGAGGTGGAAACTTCTTAGACCTGACTCTGATTAATTCGAATAACAAGAATATCCACATCACCTACCATCATGATGTGGATAATATTGATTTCCTTGATGTGAAGATATGGAGGGATTCTGAGGATGTTTTGCAGACTACCATTTTCAGGAAGGAGACGGCATCTAATATGTTGCTTCATGCCTCCTCTGCCCACCCTAAGCCTCTGATTAATTCTATTCCGATCGGACAGTTCCTGCGTCTTCGCAGGATTTGTTCTGATGATAGAGATTTTAAGGCCAAAGCTCAGGATCTTAGTGCTAGATTTCGTGATAGGGGTTATAGCGGACGCTCGATTAAGCGAGCATATAATAGAGCGAGACATTCTACTCGGCAATCCTTGCTGTATAAAAATAAAACCCCCAAGCCTAATCAGACAATTAGGTTTATCACGAATTATCATGCACAGTTTACAAGAATGAAGAATTGCCTTCAAAAAGCATGGCCGATTCTCCAGACTGATCCGGTTCTTAACCAACTATTGCCCGCCACTCCGAGTGTCACAGTTAGACGCTCACGCAATCTGCGAGACCACCTCGTCCACAGTCACTATCAAGGTCAAACTAAATCTACGTTTTTGGACGTGGGTCGTCCTGTGGGTGGCTGCACTCCATGTGGCCGGTGTGTTGCTTGCCCCAGCATTGAGCGCACTCGCACCTTCTTCAATTCTGCAGGCACGAGGACATATGATATTCGAAAACAGATTTCGTGTGAATCACGTTATGTGATTTATTTTGCGCTTTGTCCCTGCAATTTAATATATATTGGCATGACAACTCGCCAATTGAAGGTGCGGGTGCGTGAGCATGTGTTGGGCATCCAGGCGGCTGCCGGCCATGTTGGTGATGTAGCCATGCTCAGGACCATACCACGTCACTTTAAAACTTACCACAATTGTGACAGTTCCCTCCTTAGGGTTAGGGGAATTGATTGCATTATTCCGGGGATCCGTGGTGGTAATTTAAGTCAAAAATTGGCCCGCTGTGAGACGAGGTGGACCTGGGTGTTGGACACAGTCCAGCCCAGAGGTCTTAATGAGACCATTAGTTTTGTTCCTTTTATATGAGTATGTCTCCTGATCTCTCACTTCTATATAGGCCTATATTATGTGATGCTATGCAAAAGTTTCCACTGTTAATGTGCACTCTGTGGCGTCTTTATTGTTTTTAATGTTTTTATATATGTTTTTATGTAGTTATCATCCAGTCCTTTCTGCTCGGTGTTCTGGCTTTTACCAACTCTTTTGGACATCCTATGGAGTGTTGGATGGACTGGCCGTGTCTTAACACCAGATGTGACTGCCTGAATATCCGTATCTGCCTTCAAACATCTGACCCATGTCTATTACAGTGTCACTTCTCTTTCTTTTGTATGCTGCATTATTATTGTTTTCACATATTCTGTATACGTATTTATAAATATAGTTCTTTTTGATTTTTGTATTCTGGGTAGTGACATTGTTGATGTCAGATTTAGGTTTTTTCTTTTGCGGCTGTTCACATTTGCCCCTCTGTGGCGTCCATCAGCTGGATGCATTCCGCCTTGACGCGTGCGCGCCTGGATGCTCGGCTCGCCGCGCGGCTTCCGGCGTCTATCATCGCCTAGCGGCGAGGGACATTGTCCCTCCCTGCTGACGTCAGACGCCGGCGCCGCTCGGCGCCCCGCGTTGCCTGGGTGATGTACGCGTCACCAGGGGTGGATGCTATCCGGCAATGGCGGCTGCAGCACATGGGGTGAGAAAGTCGGCGTTGTCTTATTTCTACATGTCAGGTCGCAGATGCGTTATGTATCGCTATCTATTATTATGACAACACAGCGTTTACTATATAGTCATGACATCACTCCTTTAGTCTATGTTATTACTGATGTTATTCAGCTGCGGTACCGAGCAGTGATTGGTGGATGGTTTCTATTTTAAGCGCGTCACCTCCCCTCACTTGTTACCCCTTGAGAAAGGCGTACTTCGCCGAAACGTGCGTTGGGGTGGGTGCACGCTGTGGACCTGAAGTGATTTTGAGCCTGTGCAGGTAATTATGATATTTTGGTTATAGCATTAACCCTTCAGCTGATTTCTTGGTCAAATTGTGTTTTTGGGTATTGCTTCCTGCCATGGCTTAAATTATAGTAGTCCCTAGGGACCATAGATTTGTATACTCATTTCTTGTGTCCACATGCCTGTACCCCTGGCCGTTTCCTAGTGCACATTGTGTTCTGTGTGTTTTCCATACTTCCCTCCCTGGCCTGTAATATCTTGTTTTATATAATAAAGTATTTGTATTTTTTCATTATACTTTGTTGGGAGTTTCTTTGATCGCATGTTTTCTATGGTTTAGTATTTTATTAGCGATTATCCCACAGACATGTCTGCTATGGCCCATTTATTATAAATTACCATTTATTCTATATGATTAATGTTTGGGCATTTTTCTCATGAAGCTGTGGTTCTTATGTTATAAGATGTGTAGTTTGCTGCCTGATCTAGGTTTTCAGCTTTTTTTTGTGAAAGTGTCCCTCCCAATAATATACCGTGAATATGAGATCTAATTGTCTCCAGGAGGCTGCTGTCTTCATTAACTGATGAGTCAGCACTTTTTCATTCCTGTCCTTATTTCCTCTTCTTGTGTTCTTGTGTGTTACTCCTTTTCTATAGCCTGTATGCTCTTCCCTCCCTGAGACTGTAGCTGCTTTCTCCTCTAGCCACATTTATAGATTTGCCCTCCTTTTCCGGGCTGCTCTCTTTGTAACAATTAGAGAAACGAGATGCAGAGCAGAGATTGCCACCAGGAGTAAGTGCTCGGATGGAATAGTATCAGTTTTGCAAAAGTAAAGCGTAGATGAAGGATTTTCCAATACTCTGCAGCCATAAAATGGTAGAAACATTTTAATGAAGAATTTGTAGAGAGTTGCTTACTATTGCATTTAAGAAACAAATGAATAATAATAAAAAAAATCTCTATGAAGGTGGACATCGCCTTTAAAGGGAACCTGGCACCTTAGAAAACACTATTTACCTGCAGATATTGGGAGTAACAATGCTGCCTGGCTGCCTCACTGAAAGTGCAGCTACCAGGAAACAATTAACTTATTTCCTCCAGGGAACTGCCAGCTTTCAGTCATAGGATCATGCACACAGCGTTTGCAGTCATCGCTAACAGCACTGCTTACTATATTGTGAGAGCTGGCTGTAAGCACGCCCCAGCACTTTGATTGACAGCTTTCTCTGCACAGACGCACTGCAGAACGAACCGTCAACCAAGGTTCCATGTCGAACTTACAGCCGACGCTCACAATATAGTCAGCGGTGCTGTGATGACTGTAATCGCTCCCTTAGCTGCCCCCTTGACTGAAAACTGGCGACTTCTGGGAGGAAATAAGTGCAGTTTTTCCTGGTAGCTTACAGTAAGGTGGCCAGGAAAAAATATAACGCGATGTACCTCCAGATTAACCCTTCATCTGTAGATAAATAGCATTTTCCGAGGTAACATGTTCCCTTTAAATATGTCCTCCTCACCTGGCAATGGGATTCTTCACTGACAATATCCCTTTATAACTGCTCACTCCAGTATTCCTAAGTCATTCACTCAGTTGAACCATATGTCACACAGAGTAAATCACAATGGTACTCACCACGAGGGATATCCTCTGATCCTTGCTGCTAGAGGATCAATCAGAATAATCCCGATGGGCCTAAGTTGCAGTGGAATACAGCTAAACCTTTTAAACCTGATATAGCACCAAATTTCACAATACAAACTGCATACGTTACTAAAGATCATATCGTTCCTACATGTCTTGTACCACAATTATTGGTCCTAAGCCAAACGAAGCACCAAAATACACTCTATATCATTGAAATTGCAACACCAAGAAGGAAAAGTCATGAAATTCTGGAAATCACAGGATTGATAGACGTGGCAATGATATGCACATGATAAAAAATGGAGTCAAATTTTTGAAACATCTTGATCAAGTATGAGCGCAATGCACAGAAATACATGATCTTGCTGTATTTGGCTGGTATTATTGAGGTTATTAATAGTTGTCTGAGGAATATTCTGCAGCACTGAATGCACTTGAGCATACAAATCATCAAGATCTGCTGCTGGCAGCTCTCTTTGCAATTGTGGACCAATGATGTCCAAGATGAGCACAATGGGAGGCAAGCCCGGACACACGATGACGCCACTTAGGCTGCTTACAGAAATTAGAACAATGTGCACGATTGATCAGTTCTGAACTGTAAGTGAAAACAGATGTCACATACCAAGCCTAAAGTGTCAAACAGTGTCTACACAAACCATCAGAAGGAAATTATATGACGTTGGTCTATCAGAGAGAAGTTCAGCTACATTTGTTCCAATGCCCTCATGCTACCACTCTCAAAGGCAAGACAGTAATGAGGCTGGAGTGGAGGTCTTTCATCTGCAGCGATTGATGAGTCTCACTTTTGTTTTGGATACAATAATAGCCTGAGATTAGTCTGGAGACCACATAGGCAATGCCATAAACAGGCCTTCATGAGTGAGCGTCATATCGGTCCTCCTCCTGGGAATATGGTGTGTGGGGTGGCATAACGTGCAGTAACTGGACACCACTAGTCTTCATTTCAGGTACACTAACAGCTTGGTGTTACATTGAGTTAGTTGTGAAAGCATCGGTACCGCCAATTCTCCAAAGTGCCCCAGAAGCCATTTTTCAACATGACAGCGCAAGGCCTCCTGTTGTTGTGCTACTGTGAGCAATCAGCACGGCCTCTTTTTATTTATTCAGTTATTTTAAGACTACTTTTCTCTATGTATATCACCTATGGTTCTTTTTGTTATACAGATGTGGTGTTGCATTTTGTCAGTTTGTCTCATCCATTTCTCTGCTTTGCTCTCCCAATACTTGGTTTTCCTGTTCCGCCCCTTTTTTCCTTTTTGCTTTTATTCATATATCCTATTTTCTCTATGTATATAACTTAGATTTATTGTTTATATATAAATATGACATCCAGAGTGGCACCTGTATGCTATATATTTCCTGTATCTCTGCATTTGTATTAAGATAATGTCTGTATAACGGTCTATGAGACAAATACACATTATATTTCTATGTATATTTTCCTGTTCTATTCCTGCTTATTCTGAAGGTCTTGTCTGACTGAAACATTAAAAATAAAATTGATGTTTTAGACCATTCATCACCTTTTATTATTGTTTAATTTCTTTAAGGAGTACCGTGATTCTGTATTTTTTGAATGTGGAGTGATCTTCTACCCGTTGCGCCCTATTTTTCTTTAAGTAGAGTGACGTGTTCTGTTCTACTATGTAGACATGCTCCCATGGCCTGCAGCATCTCCAGACTTGTCTCCAGTGGCCTGCAGCATCTCCAGACTTGTCTTCTATGGCCTGCAATGTCTTCAGACTTGTCTCCTATGGCCTGCAGTGTCTCCAGACTTGTCTCAATCGCCTGAAGCATCTCCAGACTTGTCTCCCATGGCCTGCAGCGTCCCAGACTTGTCTCCAATGGCCTGCAGCGTCTCCAGACTTGTCTTTTATGGCATTCAGCATCTCCAGACTTGTCTCCTATGGCCTGCAGCATCTCCAGACTTGTCTTCCATGGAGCACATCTGGGACATCATTGTTGGCACTTACAAAGGAGTTGCCAGCAGCAGATCTTGATGATTTGCTCAAGTGCGCTTAGTCTGACAGTTAATTCCTCAGACATCCATTAATAATCTCAATGATAGCATGCCAAGGTGTGTAAGTGCTTTTATTTCTTTGCATAATGTTCATACACCATACTGAATAAATTGAGATGTTTAAAAAATGTTGTTTTGCTTTTTCCATCATTTGCATATAATGAACATATCTAGCCATGATAGTAAGATAATAGTTAGTCTCACAAAAGCTAAAGTTAAAATTGGTAAAGTAGAAACATTTTGACAGTATGTAGTGTCCAAAAGATTTTCTGATATCTGTGGGTATACAAAATACATTTTTTTTCAATGACAGCTTAGCCAAGAAACGTGTAACACCCCAGGTAACCGGTTGTTACAGTGGCATTGCTTTCCTCACGGGGAGAGTGATGCCATGCTTGGAAGCAAGGAAGTATCCCTTTAACAGGTATTCAGCACATGCAACACTGTTCTGACTCCAGGCCAGAAGGGGGAGCTCAAGACCCGGATTCAGGGGAACTTCCCAATATGTTCTGGCCTGGAGGTGGAGTTAGTCAGACTGTGAGAGGAGTCTGTGAGAGGAGTCTGTCAGGAAGTTAGTCTGTCAGAGGGACAGAGGAGAGAGGAAGCAGACAGAGAGAGTCAGAGAGGAAAGCTGGGGCCGTGCAGACCCGTGGATCTGCAGCTCCTGAAAGGAGAGAGAAACAGAGCAGTCTGTAGGAGACTGAAAGGGGAAGAGAAGCACAGGAGAAGTAAAGAGCTGGAGGGAAGCTGCGACTGAGCTTCCTCCACGCTGGAGCGCAAATTTCTGGTACCCGCAAGACCGAGGTTGTGGGGGTAACTCTGCACCACGGCAGAAACCGGCGGACAGGAGATTGCAGGTTGCCTGCCCACCATTAACACCCAAAGGCACAGCAACGCATAGAGCCTGGAGTCATACTGAGAGACGCCTGAACAAAGGCTCACGCTGCCATGCGGGTCCTACCAACAAGGGGCAGAGAGAAAGTGAAGACCTTGTGTGAGGGCTAAGGCAGCAAGGGACTACAACACAGTGCAGAGAGAAAGGTTTCCAACCCCACCTGGCTAGGGGGATTCCTGAATCGCTTCCAAGCTGGCCGGACCACACCAGCTCCTGTGATCCGTACCCTGGACTGTGGCTGCCTTACACCAGTAAGTAAGTACACCAGGTAAAGAGACTGAAACCTTGTGTCCTCTAGTTCTTTCTGGCACTACACCATCTTTATCTACTACATCGGGAGCCCTGGGGACCCAGCTTCACCCATGGGAAGCCATACCATCCATGCTGCCATAACATCACCCCAGTGGACCCCATTAAGCAGCGTCGGTCATCCCTGACCGAATACCACAGGTGGTGTCACAAACAAACTTTATTCTTTATTCAATAACCCCTTTAATTTGGACGCCCAGGGCCACGGACAGGGTCGCTACCAGGGTCCTAGCGGGCGCTCCAACATGACGTCATGAACAGAACTACCATTGACTTTATTTCCATATACTGTGTCTCCTTATATTAGACGCCCAGGGCCATGGACAGGGTCACTGCCACCGTGACACATCCCTTTAAGAACCGGCCCGGTTCCGAGTACCCCATGGTCCAAGTGGGCGCTCCATATAGATCCTATGTGAACTTCCAAGACAGTCGTTCTACATCTGACACTTATAGTAAGGTTTTATAGGGTTAGTCTTTGTAAATGGAAGCTCATCCAGTGATCCATGATTAATGGGAATGGGTGGTCAGTGCTGAACTCTGGCTCATAGAGAGGTTCCTAAAAAGGGACCACCCTATGTGGCATTCACATGTCCCACTCACGTTGGGACCCACTGAGAGGTTCGGTTCGCTGTGACGTGTCAGTGGGCTTCGTACAGTCTGATCACAATGAAACCTCATGTTCAGTAATGTATATTTTTGCCTAGAGGTATTTCAATGTATGATTTTTTGGATGTGCAGTCCATGCTCTTTTTTCAGCATATCTTATGTCCCAGTAGGTTATATGAAAGGTGTCATCTGAGACAATCCTTATAATGCTTATAACAATTAATGAAGAAATTACCAGGTTTCTCTTGTTTGTATTTTTTCCACAGGGTAGATTTGTGAACTTGAGCCCTGTGTCCTGACAAATAAATTGGGTCTTATTTCAGAATAAACAGAATTGTGCCATTATTACATAGACCACTAGATGGCACACAATGATCTGAGCAATCGGATAGAGAACACCACACGTAGGCCGCAAGTGCAGAAATATGTATTTACATGCTGTAACGTGGGCTTATTTCCTGCACTTAGTCAATTATTTGCTCCATACTTTACTAGGTGGTAATTTAAAGAATAGTTTAATGAATTATAATATCCTGAGAGGTGCAAATTAAAGGGTCCTTCAACCTTCAATATTATAGTCCTGGGAAAAAAAAAACGTTAAATGTTATAACAAATATACATATTATGTCTGATATAAATAGTATTTAGAAAGTTCTATCAACAAAACAATTGCAGAGCTTTGCTGGAGTATCTGCTCAGCCCCTCACTGTAACAGTGGGAAATGTGGAGTAATGTGCATGGAGGAGCCCACATGTCTCTATGCAGAAATATACACGTACACTGACATTCATCAATCACTCCAAGACTTCAGTTTGATATGCTAAATGCAATGGTGCATGCCTCCAACATCCCTCCTGCTGCACTGAGATAGTAAAGATGGCTTCCTCACTGCCTCATTAGCCTTTAGCTTTAAAGGGATGCAGCACCCCCCCAGTAAAGGCCATTATTATTCCTGAGTACAGCTGTCTGTCCCCGGTCATGCCCGCTCCTGTGATTCCGTCATACATAATCCACCCCAGCTCTTTATTGCAGTAGTCTAGCAGCTGCTGCTCTCCGCAATCTATTTAAATGGTGGTTACCCGTCACAATTCATCATCCCTTTACATTCTCACCTGTGAGCTCACAACCCTATGTGGGACCTTAAAAGGGAATTGTCAGGTAATGTCACTGTTAGCGAAAATGATGACACCACAAGTCCCGCCAACGATGGTACTATTCAGAGGACTCACATCCGTGAACAATACGTTCAGCAAGAGTGATAATACCAATTCAGTGACTCCTGCCTCATGTCTCCCACAGAGACTTAAAGGGAACCTGTCTCCCCCAAAATCGAAGGTAAGCTAAGCCCACCGGCATCAGGGGCTTATCTACAGCATTCTGTAATGCTGTACAATAAGCCCCCGATGTATCCTGAAAGATGAGAAAAAGAGGTTAGATTATACTCACCTGAGCGGGCGGTCCGATCCGATGGGCGTCGCAGTCCAGGGCCTCCCATCTTTTTACGATGACGTCCTCTTCGCTCTGCGGCTCCGGCGCAGGCGTACTTTATCTTCCCTGTTGAGGGCAGAGCAAAGTACCTCAGTGTGCAGGCGCTGGGCCTCTCTGACCTTTCCCGGCACCTGCGCACTGCAGTACTTTGCTCTGCCCTCAACAGGGAAGATAAAGTACGCCGGAGCCGCAGCGTGAAGACAAGAAGAGGACGTCATCGTAAGAAGATGGGAGGCCCCGGACCGCGACGCCCATCGGACCGCAGCGGGACCGCCCCTGGGTAAGTATAATCTAACCTCTTTTTCTCATCTTTCAGGATACATCGGGGGCTTATCTACAGCATTCCAGAATGCTGTAGATAAACCCCTGATGCCAGTGGGCTTAGCTCACCTTCAATTTTGGGGGTGACAGGTTCCCTTTAAAGTGAATCAGTCATCAGGTTTTTGTTATGTATGATGACAGCATGAGGTAGGGGCAGAAGCACAGAATTTAGTGATGTGTCACATTTCAGGCTGGGTGCTGTTTACTTACACTGAAGGTTTTATCATCTGGTGATTATCACTGTCAGATACAGTGGTCAGTGCATGTGCAATGCTTGCTGCAGTGCAGTAGCACACAACCTCCATCAGGGTGTGCAGGTGAAGGAAAACAGGTATATTCACACTGAAATCACAGAGCAGCAGGCAGGAGCCACTAGGTGGCAAAAGAGTAGTCAGACAAAGCGGGGTCGCTAACAGAGAGGGAATGAAGTACCAGAGGTCACAGCAATACACGTGGTCAGAAACAAGCCAAAGAAGTCAGAGCCGAACGGGGCAGGAAAGCCAGAAACACAAGATAGTCAAACAAGTCAGAGAACAAGCCGAGTCAAATACCAAGGGTTCACAATACGGAGAGTAAGTACAACAACAAGCGAAGTCACAGAGGAACACAGGAACGGGCCCTAGGTAAATGGGCAGAGAATAAATTAGGGTATAATGGGGTCAGCTGCTCAAGCCAGAGACAGGAACTATAACTGACGCTGCTTGCAGGTAACAGCGGACTGAAATAGCCAGACAGATTCCAAAATGAGGCAAGGAAGATTAACCCCCGCATGACCATCCCGGGCAGAGAATAATCAGAAACAAACCCCAGACTGGATCATGACAGCATGCTTGTCCAACTCCACCCCCTAGTCTGATAAGCCCATGTCTGTCTATAGACAATGTATATAGAAAGCTCGCTGTGGGTGGGGTCAGCTTCCTCAGCTCTGCTGCATTGCTAGATCTAAGAACTCTGATTCTATCAGAATGGCTACACCCAGTGATCTAAGGCACACATTGTTGGATACAGCTCAGGCTGCTCTTAGATGAGGTAGCAATAATCTGCTGACAGATTCCTTTTAAAAGGTACACACTATTGCAAAAACTACCCCTGCCATTGGGTGCAGCTGCCCCAAATACCTGGCAGCTGCCGGCCCCAGCTGTGAGTTTATAGGGACAGCTTCCTTTGTGACATCAATGGTAGCTAAATTCACAATCAGTGTCACCTCCAGCCTTTCTAAGGTCCAAGAAATGTCTGGTAAGGCAATGTCACAGATACTGTGCCTGCGCTAGAATTTAGGGCCCCACAGAAAATATTTAAACAGACTCTACCTCTTGAGCATGAAGATTTAGGTTAGGAGATTTTATTCACCACATATTTAGATGCAAAATCTGTAGCAAGATATGCACGTGTAACATGCTGATTTTACAGCGGATTCACAGTGCATTTTAGCTCTAATATACAGGTGCTTCTCAAAAAATATGAATATCATCAAAAAGTTAATTTATTTAAGTTCTTCAATACAAAAAGTGAAACTCATATATAGAGTCATTAGAAACAGTGATTTATTTCAAGTGTTTATTTCTGTTAATGTTGATTATGGCTCCATATCAGCATGGGTTTATGAGAAATCGCTCCTGTCAAACCAATCTAATCAGTTTTTATGAAGAGGTAAGCTATAGGCTGGACCACGGTGAGTCATTGGACGTGGTATATCTCGATTTTTCCAAAGCGTTTGATACCGTGCCGCACAAGAGGTTGGTACACAAAATGAGAATGCTTGGTCTGGGGGAAAATTTGTGTAAATGGTGTAGGGGTTTCACTCACTCAGGTGCGACGGCTGACACTTAGGAGGCAGGTTCCAACAAAAGTTCAAAGGTTTATTGCTTCATAAACCAGTTAGCATAAACAGAAAACAAATAGCCTTTAACTCAGGCAAAAGGAAAAAAACAACTGTCCATTCATTCAGGCTCAGACCTGGAGCCTTAACACCCTCTGGAGGCTAGCAACCCCACACATATCCACTGTGTTAAGTATTAGACTTTCTTTTATAGGTCTAACCACACCCAGAACCCATCACATGATCAGACATGTGGTTGTGACATCACCAAAGGTCCTGATACACATATAGGTAGCTATGGTTACATCACAGCGGCAAGCCATCTATGTGACACATATCTCCCGTCGATTAGCCGCCCTTTAACCACGCTACATACCTCCCCCCTCTGCCTAAAGCCGTGGGGCTTGGCACTTTCCCCCACTAGACAAGGGATTCTTGACAGGGCAGCCGCATTACCATGCAGCTTTCCGGCCCTATGTTCCACATGGAAACAGAAGTCCTGCAGGGCTAAGAACCAATGGGTGACCCTAGCATTTCTACCCTTCATTTCCCTTATCCATCTAAGTGGGGCATGGTCGGATATCAGCCTAAATTTACGCCCCAGCAGATAGTACCGTAATGTGTCCACGGCCCACTTTATGGCCAAGCACTCCTTCTCTACGACTGAGTAGTTCTTTTCAGACGAGGACAGCTTCCTACTCAGATAGAGAACAGGATGCTCCTCCCCATGTAGTTCTTGGGAAAGGACTGCTCCTACCCCAACATCTGAGGCATCTGTCTGAAGAATAAACTCTTTCTTCAAGTTTGGGGCCATCAGAACGGGTTGCTTACACAAAGCCTCTTTCATTTCTTGGAAGGCTGACTCTGACCACTTAACCATTACTGATTTTGTCCCTTTTAGCAGGTCAGTCAGAGGCGCAGCCATCGTGGCGAAGTTTGGGATAAACCTCTTGTAATATCCCACGATTCCCAGGAAGGCTTTAACTTGCTTCTTGGAAACTGGTTTTGGCCATGTTTGAATCTCCTCCACTTTACAGATTTGGGGTTTTATTTCTCCATGACCCACTATATATCCAAGGTACTTAGCTTCCTCTTTACCCAAGGCACACTTCTTCGGGTTTATTGTAAACCCGGCCTCTCTTATAGCATCAAACACCGCTTGGACCTTTTCCAGATGACTCTCCCAGTCCGGGCTAAAGATGACAATATCATCCAGGTACGCAGCAGCGTATGCCTTATAGGGTGCATAGCCCTCTGGAAGGTCGCCGGAGCTCCCTGTAGGCCAAACGGCATCCGGACATACTGGAAACATCCATCTGGTGTAGAAAACGCCGTCTTCTCCTTGGCTTCCTGTGCCATGGGGATCTGCCAATACCCCTTAGTCAAATCCAAGGTGGTTATGTACCTGGTGGGCCCAAGCCTTTCGATGAGCTCATCAACGTGGGGCATGGGATATGCGTCGAACTTGGAGACCTCATTCAACTTCCTATAGTCGTTGCAAAATCTCCACTCCCCATCAGGTTTTGGGACCAGGACAATTGGACTCGACCAACCGCTCTTGGATTCCTCAATAACTCCAAGCTTCAACATACGCTCCACTTCCTTGGAGATAACTTCTCGACTTGCCTCAGGAATTCGATAGGGCTTCACATTCACCCGCACATGTGGCTCTGTCAGGACCTCGTGCTCTATGACCTTCGTGTACCCAGGTAAGTCAGAAAACAGGTCCCTGTTCTTCTGGAGTAACTGCCGGCACTGCTGTTTCTGGGCCTTCGATAGCGTCTCCGCTATAGTAACCCCTCAAACCTCACCTTCTGGGTTGCTTAGCAAAGATGGAGTTACTGCTGGCTCTCTATCTTGCCATGGCTTGATGAGGTTGACATGGTAGACTTGGATTGGTTTCTGTCTACCTGGTTGGTGAATTTTATAGTTTACCTCACCAACCTTCTCTACGACCTCATATGGCCCTTGCCATTTGGCCAAGAACTTGCTCTCCACCGTCGGGACTAATACAAGAACTCGGTCTCCCGGTTTGAACTGCCTAACTCTTGCAGACCGGTTGTAGACCCTGGCCTGAGCTTCTTGTGCTTGGAGGGGGTGTTCTTTCACGATAGGCATCACCTTTGCAATCCTCTGCTGCATCAGGTCCACATGCTCAATGACGCTTCTGTGGGGCGTAACTTCGGCTTCCCAAGTTTCCTTGGCTATATCCAGGAGTCCTCTCGGATGTCGGCCATATAGAAGCTCAAACGGTGAGAACCCTGTGGAGGCCTGTGGAACTTCACGAATGGAAAACATCAGATATGGTAAGAGACAGTCCCAGTTTCTACCGTCTTTCTCTACAGCTTTTCTCAGCATGCTCTTCAGTGTTTTGTTAAATCTCTCAACAAGACCATCTGACTGGGGATGGTACACCGAGGTCCTCAACTGGGAGATTTTCAGGACTTTGCATAACTCCCTCATCACCTTGCTCATGAAAGGTGTCCCCTGGTCAGTCAGAATCTCCTTCGGCAGACCTGTCCGAGAAAACACATGGACCAACTCGCGGGCTATACTCTTCGAGGAAGAATTTCTCAGAGGAATTGCCTCAGGATAGCGTGTGGCATAGTCCAGGATGACTAATATATACTGATGGCCCCGGGCTGATTTAACTAAGGGACTGACCAGGTCCATGGCAATTCTCTCGAATGGTACCTCAATAATGGGCAATGGCACAAGGGGGCTCCGGAAATGAGGACTGGGGCAGTTAGCTGACATGTAGGGCAAGACCTGCAATAGTTCACTATTTCCCGGTGACACCCAGGCCAATAGAACCTCTGCACAACCCGTTCCTGCGTTTTTTCCACCCCTAGGTGTCCACCCAAGATGTGTGAATGGGCCATATCCAATACCTTCCTTCTATATGGACCCGGCACTACCAACTGCTCTATCAACTCCTCCCTCATTTTCGTGACTCGGTACAACAACTCCCCATTCATCAGAAAATGCGGAAATCTTGCCTCTGCCCCTGGCTCCTGTGCCACCCCATTAATAACTGTGACAATATTAAAGGCTTCCCTCAGAGTTGGGTCCCTATGTTGGGCAGTCCCAAAATTTTCACCGGTTACCTCTAACTCCAGAATGTCAGATGCAGGGGACACTTCCTCCTCATCCCCAAGCAGGACACAAAAAGGAAACCTGTCTGTCTCTGGGTGTGGCGATAGCTTTTTAGGGTTCATTGGTTCCCTACTCTTGCTAGTGACCTCAGAACCCTTACCCCACAAATCCCAAAACAAACAGAAATCCCGACCAATAATTATAGGGTGAAACAAGTCCCGAACGACGCCAACTTCATGGGACTCAGTGCCACACGCCGTTTCAATATCCACCCTGGCCATAGGGTAGTCCTTGGCATCACCATGTATGCACAGCACACCGACCTTCTTTCCCGGGAGTAGGTGGAGAGGGAAAGTGGCCCTCACCAGGGTCACTAAGCTCCCTGAGTCTAACAGCGCCATTGCTGCTCGACCGTTCACCTTTACAGAAAACGCTTGAGGCCCCTCGTTGGGCGGAGAGTTCACACTACAGGCTGGATATGCATAGTATGAACTACGGCGTCCCATGCTGCAGTCCATCTGCTCAGTGGTCTGGGAACAACGGGCATCTATATGTCCTGGCCCGTGGAACCTCCAGCAAATAATATCACCCATAGGGACCTTGGGCACCACCTCCCCCGCCCTTTGTGACCTTGGACGCGCCACCCCTTTTTGGGACTCAGCAGCTTTCTGGGACCCCCAGTACGGCATGGGCTGCCTCCCAAAGGAGCCTTCCATCCCTTGGTATCTCTCGACCAGTCCGATCAGTTCGTCGGCATTCTGGGGATCACCCTGGGCAACCCAAGTCTGTATGGACCTCGGGAGGGAATGCACAAACCGATCCATCATCACCCGTTCTACCATCTGTGCAGGCGTAGAGGACTCTGGCTGCAGCCATTTCTGGACCAGGTGCAACAGGTCAAACATTTGGGAGCGAGGCGGTTTGTACCGGTGATAGGCCCAGCAGTGAACTCGCTGTGCCCTAACAGTCAGTGTCACCCCCAAACGTGCGAGAACCTCGGCATTCAATTTGTCATACTCCTTGGCATCCTGCAAGGTCAAATCATAGTATGCCTTCTGAGGTTCCCCCGTCAGGTAAGGCGCCAACACCTCTGCCCACTGCTCTGGCGGAAGTTTTTCCCTCTCAGTGACCCTCTCAAACACCGTCAGGAAGGCCTCGACATCATCCTCGGGAGTCATTTTCTGTAATGCGCGTCTTACCGTCTTCCGGACGTGGGTGTCATCAGCCAAACCTGGGGTTGGGGCGCTCGTCTTGCCCTGGATGGCGGTTGCCAGAAGCTGCATCTGCTGCCGTTGCTCCTGCTGGTTCTGTTGCATCTGCTGCCGTTGCTCCTGCTGGCTCTGTTGTATCTGCTGCATCAACAGCTTGTTGGTCTCTTGCTGGTTCTGTTGCAACTGCTGCATAAACAGCCTGTTAGCCTCTTGCTGCTGTGACTGCGACTGGACCAAGTGTTTCAGCAGGTCCTCCATTTTCCCCGGCAATGCTTGCTGGCTTACAGCCGACTTGACCCAGGACATTCAAAAATAGACTTACGTCTCCACTGGGAACGCTGCCCGCACGTCTACCACCAATTGTAGGGGTTTCACTCACTCAGGTGCGAGGCTGACACTTAAGAGGCAGGTTCCAACAAAAGTTCAAAGGTTTATTGCTTCATAAACCAGTTAGCATAAACAGAAAACAAATAGCCTTTAACTCAGGCAAAAGGAAAAAAACAACTGTCCATTCCTTCAGGCTCAGACCTGGAGCCTTAACACCCTCTGGAGGCTAGCACCTCCACACATATCCACTGTGTTAAGTATTAGGCTTTCTTTTATAGGTCTAACCACACCCAGAACCCATCACATGATCAGACATGTGGTTGTGACATAACCACAGGTCCTGATACACATATAGGTAGCTATGGTTACATCACAGTGGCAAGCCATCTATGTGACACATATCTCCCGTCGATTAGCCGCCCTTTAGCCACGCTACAATGGTTTAGTAACTGGCTTAGTGATAGAAAGCAGAGGATGGTTATAAATGGCATAGTCTCTAACTGGGTCGCTGTGACAAGTGGGGTACCGCAGGGGTCGGCATTGGGACCTGTTCTCTTCAACATATTCATTAATGATCTGGTAGAAGGTTTACACAGTAAAATATTGATATTTGCAGATGATACAAAACTATGTAAAGCAGTTAATACAAGAGAAGATAGTATTCTGCTACAGATGGATCTGGATAAGTTGGAAACTTGGGCTGAAAGGTGGCAGATGAGGTTTAACAATGATAAATGTAAGGTTATACACATGGGAAGAAGGAATCAATATCACCATTACACACTGAACGGGAAACCACTGGGTAAATCTGACAGGGAGAAGGACTTGGGGATCCTAGTTAGTGATAAACTTACCTAAAGCAGCCAGTGCCAGGCAGCAGCTGCCAAGGCAAACAGGATCATGGGGTGCATTAAAAGAGGTCTGGATACACATGATGAGAGCATTATACTGTCTCTGTACAAATCCCTAGTTAGACCGCACATGGAGTACTGTGTCCAGTTTTGGGCACCGGTGCTCAGGAAGGATATAATGGAACTAGAGAGAGTACAAAGGAGGGCAACAAAATTAATAAAGGGGATGGGAGAACTACAATACCCTGATAGATTAGCGAAATTTGGATTATTTAGTCTAGAAAAAAGACGACTGAGGGGCGATCTAATAACCATGTATAAGTATATAAGGGGACAATACAAATATCTCGCTGAGGATCTGTTTATACCAAGGAAGGTGACGGGCACAAGGGGGCATTCTTTGCGTCTGGAGGAGAGAAGGTTTTTCCACCAACATAGAAGAGGATTCTTTACTGTTAGGGCAGTGAGAATCTGGAATTGCTTGCCTGAGGAGGTGGTGATGGCGAACTCAGTCGAGGGGTTCAAGAGAGGCCTGGATGTCTTCCTGGAGCAGAACAATATTGTATCATACAATTATTAGGTTCTGTAGAAGGACGTAGATCTGGGGATTTATTATGATGGAATATAGGCTGAACTGGATGGACAAATGTCTTTTTTCGGCCTTACTAACTATGTTACTATGGCTTACAGCTAATGAAAACCTAAAAGTCGTTATCTCACTAAATTAGAATACTTTATAACACCAGCTTGATAAATGATTTTAAAATCTGAAATGTTGGCCTACTGAAATGTATGTTCAGTAAATGCACTCAATACTTGGTTGGGGCTCCTTTTGCATCAATTACTGCATCAATGCTGCATGGCATGGAGGCGATCAGCCTGTGGCACTGCTGATGTGTTATGAAAGTCCAGGTTGCTTTGATAGCAGCCTTCAGCTTGTCTGCATTGTCGGGTCTGGTGTCTCGCATCTTCCTCTTGACAATACCAGGCAAGTTTGCTGACTAATCAACCACAGAGTGATATTGTTGTTTTTAAACCATGCATTGGTACTTTTGGCTGTGTGGACAGGTGCCAAGTCCTGCTGGAAAAGCTTGTCCGCAGAGGGAAGCATGAAGTGCTCTAATAATTCCTGGTAGATGGCTGCGCTGACTTTGGTCTTGATAAAAAAAACAGTGGACCTACACCAGCAGATTACATGGCTCCCCAAACCCATCACTGATTGTGGAAACTTCACACTAGACCTCAAGCCGCTTGGATCGTGGCCTCTCCACTCTTCCTCCAGACTCTGGTGTCCTTAGTGTTGAGCATTCCGATACTGCAAGTATCGGGTATCGGCCGATATTTGCTGTATCGGATATCGGCCGATATTTGCTGTATCGGAATTCCGATACCGAGTTCCGATATTTTTGCGATATCGGAATCGGAAGTGTGCGGTGCGTATGGTTCCCAGGGTCTGGAGGAGAGGAGACTCTCCTTCAGACCCTGGGATCCATATTCATGTAAAAAATAAATAATAAAAAATATTGATATACTCACCCCTCCGGCGGACCCTGGACCTTAGCGATGTAACCGGCAGCCTCCGTTCCTAAGAATGAGTGAGTGTAGGGCCTGCGATGACGTCGCGGCTTGTGATTGGTCGCGTGAGCGGTCACATGAGCGGTCACGCGACCAATCACAAGCCGCGACGTCATCGAAGGTCCTTCACTCTGCATTCTTAGGGAATGGAGGCAGACGCTTGGACCGGTGAGAGCCGGGTCCGTCAGAGGGGTGAGTATATCAATATTTTTTATTTTTATTCTTTATTTTATACATGAATATGGATCCCAGGGCCTGAAGGACAGTTTCCTCTCCTTCAGACCCTGGGAACCATTCCGATATTTTGTGTCCCATTGATATGCATTGGTATCGGGTATCGGTATCAGCGATATCCGATACTTTTTGGGTATCAGCCGATCCAATCCGATACCGATACCTTTGCATATCGGAAGGAATCGCTCAACACTAGGTGTCCTTGATTTCTAAATTAAAAGCAAAATTTACTTAAATCTGAAAAAACCTCCTTGGACCACTGAGCAACAGTCCAGTTCTTTTTCTCCTTGGCCCAGGTAAGACACTTCTGGCATTGTCTATTGTTCATGAGTGGCTTGACACAAGGAATTCGACACTTGTAGCCCATTTCCTGGATACATCTGTGTGTGGTGGTTCTTGAAGCAGTGATTCCAGCAGCAGTCCACTCCTTGTGAATCTCCTCCAAATTTTTGAATGGCCTTTACAATCCTTTCAAGGCTGCGGTTATTCCAGTTGTTTTTCCCCCTGTTTCTACCACACTTTTTCACTCCACTCAACTTTCCATCAATATGCTTGGATACAGCACTCTGAACAGCCAGCTTCTTTAGCAATGACCTTTTGTGGCTTACCCTCCTTGTAGAGTGTGTCAATGACTGCCTTCTGAACATCTGTCAAGTCAGCAGTCTTCCCCATGATTGTGGAGCCTACTGAAACAGACTAAGGGACCATTTTAAAAGCTTAGGAAGCCTTTTCTGGTGTTTTTTGCTAATTATTCTAATTTACTGAGATAATGACTTTTGGGTTTTCATTGTCTGTAAGCCATAATCATCAGCATTAGCAGACATAAACATTTGAAATAGATCACTCTGTTTGTAATGACTCTATGTAATATGAGTGTCACTTTTTGCCTTGAAGAACTGAAATAAATTCACTTTTTGATGATATTCTAATTTTGTGAGAAGCAGCTGTATTTAATGGGGTGAAAGGTAAATTGACATGATGAGAATCTAAGAATCTGCACCAAAGGTCCATTTTCACAAGGAAAAATTCGTCAGCATGGAGAAGAGATTTACAAAATGAATTCACGTCTGATATTGTAATCACAGTGTATATTCACCGCGGAAAGCTGTAGGCAAAATTTGCAACAATATAAATACAGAAAAAAGTTAAAAATATGATGACAGTATGAGGGTAGAAACTATGCAAAAAAGTAACCACCAGGAGGTAAAATGCAGTATCAGTATAGAATAATACATTACTCAAATAACATAATTATGCGCAAAATATATGTAAAGAGCCGAAAGGTATATAGTATAACTGCGGTATGGTTATACGAAGCAAGAATGCAGGACATGCAATGCGCATAAAAAATATATATACTAGGCATGCTAGTTATAGTGCCAAAAAGTGATTGAAATAAGCATGTGGAAAAAACCTATGCTTACATGAATGCATGTTAATGGAAGATACAGGCATATACTAGCAATATATATGGTACCAACACCTATGATATTAACGCCTATAGCTGTATAAAAACCAAGTGGTTTTTAGATATATAGCTACATGGAACAAGTGGCGGTTTATAGCCTACAGATAACCAGATTCCACATGCACTGGAAATTATAACATGGCTAATAAGAAGCAGCGGCCTAAATTATTACCTCACGGTGGTAGCAGCGACCCGACGCGCGTTTCGCGTAATGCTTCGTCCGGGGAAGAGTGCATGCAGGCCGCTGCTTCTTATTAGCCATGTCTTGGTCTATTCCTCCTCCTCCTCATCTGGTGAGGAAGGACCCCCAGCAAGGCGCCCTAGGACCCAGGCAACTCCTGCAGCAATCGATCCTGTATGGATTGCACCCCCTGAAAATTTTCAGCCCGTCATTTCAGATTTCAGCAGCAGCTCAGGAATCCAGTTTGACGCCACTTGCCTTGAAATTAACTTCTTGAAATTCTTTTTCAGTGATGAAATAATAAATCTTATGGTGGCCCAGACGAACCTGTATGACCAACAATTTTTCACCCAAAATCCCACGTCTCATACGCCAGATGGACCCCCGTAAATGCAGCAGAGATGATGACATTTTGGGGAATTTTGCTGCATATGGGCATAATAAAAAAAACAGAGATTCGTCAATACTGGAGTACTGATATTCTCTACAGTACACCGGTATTCCGCATGGCCATAACAAGGAAACGTTTTGAAGTGATCTATAAATTTTTGCATTATAATGATAGTGCTCAGTGTCCTCCCTGAGACAATCCTAACTTTGATCGTCTATATAAAATTCGGCCAGTGGTTGAACACTTCAGCAGAAAATTTGCTGAGGCGTACATACCCCAGAGGGACATCGCTATTGATGAATCTCTCATTCACTTCAAAGGGAGGCTAAAATTCCGACAATACCTGCCCAGTAAGAGGTCCAGGTATGGAATAAAGCTGTACAATCTGTGCGAGAGTACCTCAGGGTACACCCACAGATTTAGGGTCTACGAGGGGAAGGACACCCAAATTAACCCCCCTGAATGCTCCCCCGTCCTGGGGGTGAGTGGGAAAATTGCGTGGGAATTGCTGCACCCACTGCTGGATAAGGGTTATCACCTCTACATTGATAACTTTTACACCAGCGTCCCACTCTTCAAGGCCCTCTCTGCCAAAGGTACAGCTGCATGTGGCACCGTGCGAAAAAATCAGCAAGGCTTCCCTAAGCCGCTAATTGGGCAAATGCTGAGAAAAGGGGAAAGCAGAGCCCAATGCAGCGACAACATGCTGGTGGTCAAGTGAAGCGATGGCCGGGGGACCACCACGGTGCAGGAAGACTACTGTACACAAGATGAGGTGCAAACAACAAAGGGTAGATTTATTGGGAGGCAAGGAATGAAGTGGTTGAGGAAGATGCAAACAGGGGTATGCAATGGCAAGAGACACTTTACAAGAGTTATAAACTTTATCTTGTCCGTAAAATAGCACGGTGCTCCAGCTATTACAGACTCAAAATACACTCACTGGCCACTTTATTAGGTACACCTGTCCAACTTCTTGTTAACACTTAATTTCTAATCAGCCAATCACATGGCGGCAACTCAGTGCATTTAGGCATGTAGACATGGTCAAGACAATCTCCTGCAGTTCAAACCGAGCATCAGTATGGGGAAGAAAGGTGATTTGAGTGCCTTTGAACGTGGCATGGTTGTTGGTACCAGAAGGGCTGGTCTGAGTATTTCAGAAACTGCTGATCTACTGGGATTTTCACGCACAACCATCTCTAGGGTTTACAGAGAATGGTCCGAAAAAGAAAAAAAATCCAGTGAGCGGCAGTTCTGTGGGCGGAAATGCCTTGTTGATGCCAGAGGTCAGAGGAGAATGGGCAGACTGGTTCGAGCTGATAGAAAGGCAACAGTGACTCAAATCGCCACCCGTTACAACCAAGGTAGGCCTAAGAGCATCTCTGAACGCACAGTGCGTCGAACTTTGAGGCAGATGGGCTACAGCAGCAGAAGACCACACCGGGTACCACTCCTTTCAGCTAAGAACAGGAAACTGAGGCTACAATTTGTACAAGCTCATCGAAATTGGACAGTAGAAGATTGGAAAAACGTTGCTTGGTCTGATGAGTCTCGATTTCTGCTGCGACATTCGGATGGTAGGGTCAGAATTTGGCATAAACAACATGAAAGCATGGATCCATCCTGCCTTGTATGGAGCATCTTTGGGATGTGCAGCCGACAAATCTGCGGCAACTGTGTGATGCCATCATGTCAATATGGACCAAAATCTCTGAGGAATGCTTCCAGCACCTTGTTGAATCTATGCCACGAAGAATTGAGGCAGTTCTGAAGGCAAAAGGGGGTCCAACCCGTTACTAGCATGGTGTACCTAATAAAGTGGCCGGTGAGTGTATGTCTCACAAGCAAATTTAAACAGTAAACAAATAACGATGCTACTCTACATATAACCTCCCTGGCCTTTACTAAGCAGGCCCCACGGCTGCTGTGTACTGACTACTGAAGCCTACACTAGGCCCTAGCAGGTGCACCAAACAGGAACAGACTCACGGTGATGTTGGGGACTCAGGTCCAGTCCCGGGGGGGGCCCCCAGCAGTCTACTATGGTGGTGCGCACGGCTTTCTGTCAGCTCTGTGAAACTTGGTCTTCTCCTTGCTTCTGGATCCTAGGGATGCTCCTGGAAACTGTAAGTCCCTTTCTCAGTATCTTTGTGGCTTCACAAACTAGCACAGAACAGCCACCTTTGCTGTACCCGGAAAAGTCTTGCAAATTTCACAAGTACACTCTGTCCCAGGCTGTGGGACCTTTCTTATAGCAAACAGCACACAGTTCTCTCTGTAGCAGCTTCAGCTCACACACAGTTCAGGCTCAACTCCTCCCCTTATTCTAGGGCAGTTTATCTTCACAGTCTATAGCAGGGGGAAGCAGAACATTCCATCACACCAAACAAGTGGGTGCTGTCTCTTAAAGTGGCAGCGTGTTACAGTCCATAACAGCACCACCCTCTTACACAAGTATAAGGACAAAAGGGATGTCCTTATCCTGACCACCATACACCGTGACAACAGCACCCTTGTCACTGTTCGTGGGACCACAACACAAGTCCCAAAGCCAGATTGTACCTTGGATTACAATCGGTACATGGGGGTGTGGATCTTTCAGATCAGGTCCTCCAACCATACAGTGACATGTGAAAAACCAAAGTACTTTACAAAAAATTGGCTGTGTACAGATGGCAATGTACAATGCTTTTGTGCTGTTCTGGTCTGCAGGCAATACGGGGACCTTCCTTCAGTTTCAGGAGGTAGTCATCAAGGCCCTAATGTTTGGCACTCAGGGAGGTGAGAGTCCCAGTACTTCTGAATCTGATAGTGCCTGTATTGTCCCAGGTCAACATTTCCCAGGACAGGTTCCCCAAACAGCGAGGACAGGACGATCACAAAAACGGTGCAGAGTATGCTCCAGGAGGGGAATCTGAAAGGACACAATTTACCATTGTGAAACCTGCCCTGAGAAACCTGGCCTTTGCATTAAGGATTGCTTCAAAGCATACCACACATCCACAAATTAATAAAATTTGTTTATACCCTGTTGACACAACACACTTTTATAAATCTGATGTACCCCGCACATCTTACATATAACACCACATTATAAATTCATACACCAGTAAAACAAAAAGCATTATAATCAATACTATAAAACTACGCCTCTAGATAAATTCATTCAGGGGTGTAGATTCCAAAATGTGGTCACTTGTGAGGGGTTTCCACTGTTTAGGCACATCAGGGGCTCTGCAAACGCAACATGATGCCTGCAGACCATTCCATCAAAATCTGCAATCCAAAAAGTCACTCCTTCCATTACGAGCCCTGCCGTGCGCCCAAACAGTGGTTTTCCCCCACATATGGGGTATCGGCGTACTCATGAGAAATTGCACAACAACTTTTGTGGTCCATTTTCTCCTTTTACACTTGTGAAAATAAAAAAAAATCTTTGCTGAAAAATCATTTTTGTGCAAAAAATTTGATTTTTTTATTTTCACGGCTTTACGTTCTAAACTTCTGTGAAGCACCTGGCAGTTTAACGTGCTCACCACACAGCTAGATAAGTTCCTTGAAGGGTCTAGTTTCCAAAATGGGGTCACTTGTGGTGGTTTTCCAATGTTTAGGCACATCAGGGGCTCTGCAAATGCAACATGACGCCTGCAGACTATTCCATCAAAATCTGCAATCCAAAACGTCACGCCTTCCATTACGAGCCCTGCCATGCGCCCAAACAGTTGTTTTCCCCCACATATGGGGTATCGGCGTACTCATGAGAAATTGCACAACAACTTTTGTGGTCCATTTTCTCCTTTTACACTTGTGAAAATAAAAAAAATCATTGCTGAAAAATCATTTTTTGTGGAAAAAATTTGATTTTCTATTTTCACGGCTCTACGTTCTAAACTTCTGTGAAGCACCTGGCAGTTCAAAGCGCTCACCACACAGCTAGATAAGTTCCTTGAAGGGTCTAGTTTCCAAAATGTGGTCACTTGTGGGGGTTTTCCAATGTTTAGGCACATCAGGGGCTCTTCAACCGCGACATGGCGTCTGCTATCAATTCCAACCAAATTTGCATTCAAAAAGTCAAAAGGCGCTCCTTCCCTTCTGAGCCCTGCCGTGCGCCCAAACAGTGGTTTTCCCCCACATTTGGGGTATCGGCGTACTCAGAAAAAATTGCACAACAACTTTTGTGGTCCATTTTCTCCTTTTACACTTGTGAAAATAAAAAAATCATTGCTGAAAAATCATTTTTGTGGAAAAAATGTGATTTTTTTTTTCACGGCTCTACATTCTAAACTACTGTGAAGCACCTGGGAGTTCAAAGTGCTCACCACATGGCTAGATAAGTTCCTTGAAGGGTTTAGCTTTCAAAATGGGGTCATTTGTGGGGGTTTTCCAATATTTAGGCACATCAGGGGCTCTTCAAACGTGACATGGCGTCCGCTATCAATTCCAAGCAAATTTGCGTTCAAAAAGTCAAAAGGTGCTCCTTCCCTTCCGAGCCCTGCCGTGCACCCTAACAGTGGTTTTCCCCCACATATGGGGTATTGGTGTACTCAGAAATGCACAACAACTTTTGTGGTAAATTTTCTCCTTGTACACTTGTTAAAATAAAAAAATCATTGCTGAAAAATCATTTTTGTGGAAAAATTTGATTTTTTATTTTCACGGCTCTACGTTCTAAACTTCTGTGAAGCACCTGGGGGTTCAATGTGCTTACCACACAGCTAGATAAGTTCCTTGAAGGGTCTAGTTTTCAAAATGGGGTCACTTGTGGGGGATTTCCAATGTTTAGGCACATCAGGGGCTCTTCAAATGCGACATGGCGTCTGCTATCAATTCCAATCAAATTTGCGTTCAAAAAGTCAAAAGGTGCTCCTTCCCTTCCGAGCCCTGCCATGCACCCAAACAGTGGTTTTCCCCCATATATGGGGTATTGGCGCACTCAGGAGAAATTGCACAACAAAGTTTGTGGTCTATTTTCTCCTTTTACAATTGTGAAAATAAAAAAATTGTTGCTGAAAGATCATTTTTGTGACTAAAAAGTTAAATGTTCATTTTTTTCTTCCACGTTCCTTTAGCTGCTGTGAAGCACCTGAAGGGTTAATAAACTTCTTGAATGTGGTTTTGATCAGCTTGAGGGGTGCAGTTTTTAGAATGGTGTCACTTTTGAGTATTTTCTTTCATATTGACCCCTCAAAGTGACTTCAAATGTGATGTGGTCTCAAAATAAAATGGTTTTGTAAAAATTGTTGAAAAAATTAGTAATCGCTGGTCAACTTTTAACCCTTATAACTTTCTAACGAAAAAAAAAATTTTGGTTCCAAAATTGTACTGATGTAAAGTAGACATGTGGGAAATATTATTTATTAACTATTTTGTGTGATATGACTCTCTGATTTAAGGGCATAAAAATAAAAAATTTGAAAATTGCATAATTTTCTAAATTTTTGCCAAATTTCCATTTTTTTCACAAATAAACGCAAGTCATATCAAATTTTTTTTACCACTAACATGAAGTACAATATGTCATGAGAAAACAATGTCAGAATCATCAGGATCCGTTGAAGCATTCCAGAGTTATTACCTCATAAAGTGACAGTGGTCAGAAGTGTAAAAATTGGCTGGGTCAGAAAGGTGAAAACAGGCTGGGTCTTGAAGGGGTTAATAGAATGCCAGCATTGTAACATTGTAAAGGCAGGTCATGAAATGTCCTCCTTCCTAAATATTCCATAATTAAATGTGAGTGGTAAGATTAAAGATAGGAAATTTTCAGGAACAACGGCAACTGAGCCACAAAGTGGAGACCACATAAAGTAACAGAGGAAGCTCACAGAGTGTAAAAAGTCGCCAATGCTCAATAACTGCAGAATCCACACCATCTTTGACATTAACCCCTTCACCCCCGGGGCCATTTTCCGTTTTTTCATTTACATTTTTCTTCCCAGAGCTATAACTTTTTATATTTATACTTTTTTGTTTTTTGTGGGACGAGTCGTCCGTTTGATTTTGCCTATAATGTAATGGAAAATGGGAAAAAAATGCACATATGATGAAATTGCAAAAAAGTGCAATTCAACAATTGGTTTTTTTTTTGTTTACCAAGTTCACTAAATGCCAAGATTCACCTTCCATTATGATTCTTCAGGCAAGTACAAGTTTGCAGATACCAAATATGTCTAGATTATACTTTATTTAAGTGGTGAAAAAAATTCCAGGGTTTGTTAAAACAAAAAAATGCATCATTTTCCAAGACCCCTAGAGTCTCCATTTTTATGGATCTGGGGCTGGGTGAGGGCTTATTTTGTTGCATGCCCAGCTGATGTTTTAATAGATAGAATGTGGGGGTAGATAAAATATTTTGATAGACTATTATTGCATTTTATTGTTATGCTGCAGCTACCAAAAAAATCATAATTTTAGCGTTTTGAATT
This sequence comes from Ranitomeya variabilis, assembly GCF_051348905.1. Lineage (NCBI taxonomy): Eukaryota > Metazoa > Chordata > Amphibia > Anura > Dendrobatidae > Ranitomeya > Ranitomeya variabilis. The sequence goes on along the minus strand of NC_135236.1, from coordinate 163,228,733 downwards.
TTTTCTCATTAAGTTGTTTACCAATCAGATTAATTCTTTTCATATTTTGATAAATTGGCTGATTGTGAACAGAGTGTATTTATTATATTTTTTATTGATTTGTTTTGAATGGGGCAAAAAGGGGAAGATTAGAATTGTTATTTTTTTTTATTTTCTAATTTTTATAAAAACTTTTTTTTACACTTTTCATTTGGTTCAATAGTCCCATTAGGAGACATGAAGCTGCAAGCTTCTGATAGCTTGTTCTGCATATAGCAAGACTTCAACCCTGCTATGTGTAGCAGAAATACTAATTTGCTATGAACACCGGCCACGGGGCGGCACTCAGTGCAGTTCGGCAATAACAACCCCCGGTTGTCATGCCAACCCATCAGAGCACCGCGATTATGTAACAGGGGCACTGATGGGTGTAGTTGGTGATGCTCTTCTAGCACGATTATGTTAAATGTCGCTGTCAGGGATTGACAGCTGCATTTAACATCTTAACAGCTGTGGGTGGATCGCGATTCCACCTGCGGCTGTTAGGGGCACATGACAACTGATCAAATCAACTGTTACTATGTGCTGGAAAAGATGCAGCCTCAGAGCCGGAACCTGCATTAAGGGTATGTGCACACATCAGGTTTTCTGCAGAAATTTCCTGAACAAAGCCGGAGATTTTCTGCATAAAATCCACACGCGTTTTTCTCGTGTTTTACTCGTGGTTTTTGCACGTTTTTTGCTCAGTTTTTGTGCGGATTTTTAGTGTTTTTTCCCGGAGCTTCCCAATGCATTAAATAGTGGGAAATCCACAATAAATCTGCAAAATTAATGAATATGCTGCGTATTTTTCCGCAATGCGTTTTTATTGCGGAAAAATACGCAGCATGTGCACAAAAATTGCGGAATGCATTCAAAATGATGGGATGCTTAATGTATGAGTTTTTTATGCATTTTTGACAAGGAAAACTGCTGAAAACACGTGCAAAAAATGCGAAAAATCCGGAACGTGTGCACATACCCTAAAGGGGGAGACATGAGATATGACCTATAAATACGTCAAATGTCCTGAAGGTGTTAATATCAGCACTAACATCTGTCTTCCTCGAACTTCATGGCATACATTTCCATGACTGAGCAAGTAAGCCTTCCATCACCAACCACAATGACAAGGGTTGGATGCAGTAATGCAAAGTGGCCACCACTAGACTTGGAGGAGCGGAAACATGTTTTGTGGAGCGATGAATCATTCTTCTCTATCTTGCAGTTTGATAAAAGAGTCTGAGTTTCGAAGAATCCAGGAGACGGTTATCTGCCTAACTGCATTGTGCCAACTGAGAAGTTTAGTAGAAGAAGAATGGTGTTGTTTTCATGGTCCAGCTTTATTTCCCTTAGTTCCAGTGAAGAGAAATCTTCATGTTTCAGCATAGGTTGTTTCTGTTTTTAATGGGTCGGCTTAGGTCCCTTAGTTCCAGTGAAGGGAAATCTTAATGCTTCAGCATGCGAAGATATTTTGGACAATTATATGCTTCTAACCTTGTGGAAACAGTTTGGGGAAGTCCCTTTTCTGTTCCAGCACAACTGTGCCCTAGTGCAAAAAGTATGTTCCATAAAGGCATGACTGGGTGAGTTTGATGAGAAAGAACTTGACTGACCTGCACAGAGACTTAACTTCAATCCCAATCTGGAATGAACCAGAACACACAATGAGTATTTTTGTCGCCTTATGTCTTTGATATAGTCTATTGAATTGATTTATACCATTAATAACTAGGGATTGTGTTCAAAATCTATATTTGGCTATTAATGTTATACATGGCGCATCTCTTATGTCCCTAAATTACTGTATCTGATTTTTTATTCTATATGATCTATTTCTATGATGTGATACGTTCTCTTTGCATGATGAACTAATATATGGATATCTATGATCTGTATATACAACCCCTGGCAAAAATTATGGAATCACCAGCCTTGGAGGATGTTCATTCAGTTGGGAAAATTTTTTGGAATCACTCAATTCTGATGAAGAAATTATGGAATCATGAAAAGCAAGCAAACAAAAAAATACTCCAAAACATCACTATTATTTTGTTGCACCACCTCTGGCTTTTATAACAGCTTGCAGTCTCTGAGGCATGGACTTAATGAGTGTCATACAGTACTCTTCATCAATCTGGCTCCAACTTTCTCTGATTGCTGTTGCCAGATCAGCTTTGAAGGTTGGAGCCTTGTCATGGACCATTTTCTTCAACTTCCACCAAAGATTTTCAATTGAATTGAGATCCGGACTATTTGCAGGCCATGACATTGACCATATGTGTCTTTTTTCAAGGAATGTTTTCACAGTTTTTGCTCTGTGGCAGGATGCATTATCATCTTGAAAAATGATTTCATCATCCCCAAACATCCTTTCAATTGATGGGATAAGAAAAGTGTCCAAAATATCAACATAAATTTGTGCATTTATTGAAGATGTAATGGCAGCCATCTCCCCAGTGCCTTTACCTGACATGCAGCCCCATATAATCAATGACTGTGGAAATTTGCATGTTCTCTTCAGGCAGTCATCTTTATAAATCCAATACAGATTCGCAATTCATCACTGAATATGACTTTCATCCAGTCATCCACAGTCCACAATTGCTTTTCCTTAGCCCATTGTAACCTTGTTTTCTTATGTTTAGGTGTTAATGATGGCTTTCGTTTAGCTTTTCTGTATGGAAATCCCATTTCCTTTAGGTGGTTTCTTACAGTTGGGTCACAGACATTGACTCCAGTTTCCACCCATTCGTTCCTCATTTGTTTTGTTGTGCATGTCCTGTTTTGGAGACATATTGCTTTAAGTTTCCAGTCTTGAAGCTTTGATGTCTTCCTTGGTCTACCAGTATGTTTCCCTTTAACAACCTTCCCATGTTGTTTGTATTTGGTCCAGATTTTAGACACAGCTGACTGCAGGCTCGGACTGGCCCACCGGAGAACCGGAGGATCCTCCGGTGGGCCCAGGCACTGACACCTGCTGGCAGGGCCCCCACTGCTCCAGGGCCGCCCCCGGCCGCCCGCCCTCCTTGAAGACGATACTCACCCTGCTCCAGCGATGGTCTCGGCATCTGCACTGCAGCTCGTCCTGCTTGTGCGGTCACGTGGTACCGCTCATTAAGGTCATGAATATGCGCATATTCATGACCTTAATGACAGTATCACATGACCGCACAAGCAGGAAGAAGATGCTGCGCCGCCGCCGGGAGTCGGGACAGAGCGCGAGCGCGAGGGATGTCGGCACGGCGGTGCAGTGTGTGGGACAGGTGAGTATGACTATGAGGGACGGGGGGACTGGGGGATGAAGGAGGACATAAGCCGGCGCACTGTGCAAGATGGGAGCGGGTGCGACGGGGGGTGGTGGAGAGAGATAAGCCATGCGTGCGGGGGGGATATGAGCCATGCATACAGGGGGGGTAATAGTCTGGGGCAGATTGCTGGGGGCAGTGCTGGACATACTGGGGGCAGTGCTGGACACTGGGGCAGATTGCTGGACACACTGGGGCAGATTGCTGGACACACTGGGGGCAGTGCTGGACACTGGGGCAGATTGCTGGACATACTGGGGCAGATTGCTGGACATACTGGGGCAGATTCCTGGACACACTGGGGCAGATTGCTGGACATACTGGGGCAGATTGCTGGACACACTGGGGGCAGTGCTGGACATACTGGGGCAGATTGCTGGACACACTGGGGCAATGCTGGACACTGGGGCAGATTGCTGGACACACTGGGGGCAGTGCTGGACACTGGGGCAGATTGCTGGACACACTGGGGGCAGTGCTGGACACTGGGGCAGATTGCTGGACACACTGGGGGCAGTGCTGGACACTGGGGCAGATTGCTGGACATACTGGGGCAGATTGCTGGACACACTGGGGCAGATTGCTGGACATACTGGGGAAGATTGCTGGGCACACTGGGGCATATTGCTGGGCACACTGGGGCAGATTGCTGGACATACTGGGGCAGATTGCTGGACACACTGGGGGCAGTGCTGGACACTGGGGCAGATTGCTGGACACACTGGGGGCAGTGCTGGACACTGGGGCAGATTGCTGGACATACTGGGGCAGATTGCTGGACACACTGGGGGCAGTGCTGGACATACTGGGGCAGATTGCTGGACATACTGGGGCAGATTGCTGGACACACTGGGGCAGATTGCTGGACATACTGGGGCAGATTGCTGGAGACACTGGGGGCAGTGCTGGACATACTGGGGCAGATTGCTGGACACACTGGGGGCAATGCTGGACACTGGGGCAGATTGCTGGACACACTGGGGGCAGTGCTGGACACTGGGGCAAATTGCTGGACACACTGGGGGCAGTGCTGGACACTGGGGCAGATTGCTGGACACACTGGGGGCAGTGCTGGACACTGGGGCAGATTGCTGGACATACTGGGGCAGATTGCTGGACACACTGGGGCAGATTGCTAGACATACTGGGGCACATTGCTGGGCACACTGGGGCATATTGCTGGGCACACTGGGGCAGATTGCTGGACATACTGGGGCAGATTGCTGGACACACTGGGGGCAGTGCTGGACACTGGGGCAGATTGCTGGACACACTGGGGGCAGTGCTGGACACGGGCAGATTGCTGGACACACTGGGGGCAGTGCTGGACACTGGGGCAGATTGCTGGACATACTGGGGCAGATTGCTGGACACACTGGGGGCAGTGCTGGACATACTGGGGCAGATTGCTGGACATACTGGGGCAGATTGCTGGACACACTGGGGCAATGCTTGACACTGGGGCAGATTGCTGGACACACTGGGGGCAGTGCTGGACACTGGGGCAGATTGCTGGACATACTGGGGCAGATTGCTGGACACACTGGGGGCAGTGCTGGACATACTGGGGCAGATTGTTGAACATACTGGGGCAGATTGCTGGGCACACTGGGGCAGATTGCTAGACATAGGGGCAGATTGCTGGACACACTGGGGGTAGTGCTGGACATACTGGGGCAGATTGCTGGACACACTGGGGCAATGCTGGACACGGGCAGATTGCTGGACAAACTGGGGGCAATGCTGGACACTGGGGCAGTGCTGGACATACTGGGGCAATGCTGGACGCTGGAGCAGATTGCTGGACACTGGGGCAGATTGCTGGACATACTGGGGCAGATTGCTGGACACACTGGGGCAGATTGCTGGACACTGGGGCAGATTGCTGGACACTGGGGCAGATTGCTGGACACACTGGGGGCAGTTCTGGACACTGGGGCAGATTGCTGGACACACTGGGGGCAGTGCTGGACACTGGGGCAGATTGCTGGACACACTGGGGGCAGTGCTGGACACTGGGGCAGATTGATGGACACACTGGAGGCAGTGTTGGACATACTGGGGCAGATTGCTGGACAACCTGGGGGTAATATGCTTGACATACTGGGGAAGATTGCTGGACACACTGTCTGGGGGCAATGCTGGACATACTGGGGCAGATTGCTGGACACACTGGGGGTAATATGCTGGACACACTGGGGCAGATTTCTGGACACACTGGGGGCAGGACTGGAGGCATGCGCAGAATGTAGATACGGGGCATGATTGGAGACACGGGGCAGAATGAAAGACATGGGGCAGGATTGGATCATGGGGCAGGATGGATACAATGGAGACAGAATGGGGCAGGATGGGGAGATCATATGGGGTTGAATGGATACTCATGAGTGCAGGATGGGAGAACATATGGCTGGAGCCAGGAATGAGATAAACGGGGCCAGGATGGGGAATATTATTACCATAGGGGCTAATTAAGGGATATTATTACTGCAGTGATGTATTTATTTTATTTTTTGAGGACACTGTTTTAAATGGGGGGGCGGTCCTGTTAGTGTGCAGAGTGACACAATATCGCCTCTTTTTCTTCACGTGGTGTAATGTAGAAGTTGTGAAAAATTAAGTAATGTGTTATTTCCTGCAGAAATGAGTCCTGGCTGGAAGAAATGATGGCGGTCTGTGCTGGATGAAAGATGAAGGACTTCACCTAGAGACGTCACTGGTGAGTCAGTGTTACCTATACACTGACACTATACACTGTATACTATATACAGAGGTCCTGTGTACAATGTCCCCAGTGATCACTGTATTACCTATACATTATATACAGAGCTCCTGTGTATAATATCACCAGTGATCTCTGTATTACCTCTACACAGACACTGCATACTAAGTACAGATCTCCTGTGTATAATGTCACTTAGGCTGCCGTCACACATTCAGTATTTGGTCTGTAATTTACATCAGTATTTGTAAGCCAAAACCAGGAGTGGGTGATAAATACAGAAGTGGTGCATATGTTTCTGTTATACTTTGCCTCTGATTGTTCCACTCCTGGTTTTGGCTTACAAATACTGATGTAAAATACTGACCAAATACTGCTAGTGTGACGGCAGCCTTATGGTGATAGTATTGTGTTTTTTGTTTTTTTTATTTCTGATCAGTATTGTAGTATTCAGTCACTATGTGGTGGTAATATGTGGTCTGGAAATGGTGTTGTGGTATTTGTCCCTTGTATGTGCTATTTGGTCACCAAGTGGTGGTGATATGTGGTCTTGATATGGTGCGGTGGTATTTGTCCCTTGTATGTAGTATAATTCGGTCACTATGTGGTCTGGTCATGGTGTGGTGGTATTTCTTCCTGTATGTGGTATTATTGGTCTTGGTATAGTGGATTGTGTTGTGTATGGCGGTAATTTGTTCTCTCTGATATTAATTAGGAGAAGATTCTTTATTTCCATTAGAGATTAAATATTTTGTACACAGCAGAGGATATGCACTTACAGGGGTTTCCTGTGGAAAAAATTAATCACCTCTCCACAGGATAAGTGATAACGTATTGATTGGTGGGGGTCTGACTGCTTGGACCCATTCAGCAAAATGTGGAACTTTTTATCCCCATTAGACTGGAGTGACATGTCCGACTAGATCACTGATCCATTCATTCCCTCAGTAGCTGCACTTGTTTTTTTCTGGAAGCCCCAAAGAGAATGAAGGGAGCCGCGGTCAGAAATCCCACCTGCCGCTGCATTTTAAAATAGTGATAAAAGTATCCTGTCAGGGATAAAACTTCCCCATTCTTCCGATCGGTGCAGTTTCTAATGGGCGGATCTAAGCGATCACCTATCCTGTGGAGCCCATGGATCAGTGATAACTTGTTTTAACCAAGAACCCCATTAATGTAAACTACCGTAATTATACATTCCAGTTATTGGGGCACATGGTAGATGTGCATCAGCCGCCGGTGTTTTACAGCCGATGCTCCACTATAATGACAGATATTTGCATATAGCTGTAGGGTGGGCCCCTAGAGTCCATTCCTCTGGTGGGCCCCAGACACCCCAGTCCGACGCTGGCTGACTGTGAACAACCAACATCTTTTGCAACATTGCATGATGATTTACCCTCTTTTAAGAGTTTGATAATCCTCTCCTTTATTTCATTTGACATCTCTCGTGTTGGAGCCATGATTCATGTCAGTCCACTTGGTGCAACAGCTCCCCAAGGTGTGATCACTCCCCTTTAGATGCAGACTAATGAGCAGATCTAATTTGATGCAGGTGTTATTTTTGGGTATGAAAATTTACTAGGTGATTCCATAATTTTTTCCTCATAATTGAGTGATTCCATAATTTTTTTCCTATACTTGGTTAAAAAAGTAACCATTACCGACTACTACATTATTTGTTCTTGATTTCTTTTAGTGTTTCTTAAAGCCAGAAAGTTGCCATTTGAAATTACTTTAGTTTTGTGGAATGTCTGTGATCTGCTTTTTTTCTACAAAATTAAACAACTGAATGAACATCCTCCAAGGCCGGTGATTCCATAATTTTTGCCAGGGGTTGTATATTTTGAATTTGTTTTGTTGTTCATTATCTTTAGTTCTGAAGAGCACCGATATAGGCCAAAATGTCAAATTGCAAATGGTGGATATTTGCATGCAACAAAAGGATATGTTATCTCAGCATCAAAAATTGGAGTGCTGAATTTTGTCTTTAGTTTTTTTATGGAGTGGAATCCTATTTGAGAACCCCTATAGGAGTGCCACACAGGCTTCTATTTTTTTTTTTAACTAGAACAGAGATTGTAAGTAAGGCGCTCTCATCCAAAATCAGTGTTGAAACTCAAAAACAGATACAGACATAATCCAAAATCTTGCAAAATGACAGAGGAGTGGAAACTGTTAAAGCTGCAGGTGACCATATTGATGTCTATGAATTTAGAATGGGATGTCATAAAACTCCTGCAGGTGTAATATATATATAAATTAACCTACCCTTAAAATTATAGACTGTACATGTCTTTGTCAGTGGGTAAACTTACAAAATCAGCAAGGGATTTAGGTTCTTAAAAGTAGACACCTTTTGCTTTGATGACTGCTTTGCACACTCTTGGCATTCTCTTGATGAGCTTCAAGAGGTAGTCACCGGGAATGGTTTTCACTTCACAGGTGTGCCCTGTCAGGTTTAATAAGTGGGATTTCTTGCCTTATAAATGGAGTTGGGACCATCAGTTGTGTTGAGCAGAAGTCTGATGGATACACAGCTGATAGACTGTTAGAATTTGTATTACGGCAAGAAAAAAGCAGGTAAGTAAAGAAAAATGAATGGCCATCATTACTTTAAGAAATGAAGGTCAGTCAGTCCGAAAAATTTTGAAAACTTTGAAAGTGTCCCCAAGTGCAGTGGCAACAACCATCAAGCGCTACAAAGAAACTGGCTCACATGAGGACCGCCCCAGGAAAGGAAGACCAAGAGTCACTTCTGCTTCTGAGGATAAGTTTATCTGAGTCACCAGCCTCAGAAATCGCAGGTTAACAGCAGCTCAGATTAGAGACCAGGTCAATGCCACACAGAGTTCTAGCAGCAGACACATCTATACAACAACTGTTAAGAGGAGACTTTGTGCAGCAGGCCTTAATTGTAAAATAGCTGCTAGGAAACCACTGCTAAGGACAGGCAACAAGCAGAAGAGACTTGTTTGGGCTAAAAAACACAAGGAATGGACATTAGACCAGTGGAAATCTGTGCTTTGGTCTGATTAGTCCAAATTTGAGATCTTTGGTTCCAACCACCGTGTCTTTGTGTGAAGCAGAAAAGGTGAACGGATGGACTCTACATGCCTGTTTCACACCATGAAGTATGGAGGAGGAGGTGTGATGTGTGGGGATGCTTTGCTGGTGACACTGTTGGGGATTTATTAAAAACTGAAGGCATACTAAACCAGCATGGCTACCACAGCATCTTGCAGTGGCATGCTATTCCATCCGGTTTGCGTTTAGTTAGACAATCATTTATTTTTCAACAGGACAATGACCCTAAACACACCTCCAGGCTGTGTAAGGGCTATTTGACCAAGAAGGAGAGTGATGGCTTGGCCTCCACAGTCACCAGACCTGAACCCAATCGAGATGGTTTGGGGTGAGCTGGACCGCAGAGTGAAGGCAAAACGGCCAACAAGGGCTAAGCATCTCTGGGAGCTCCTTCCAGATTGTTGGAAGACCATTCCCGATGACTACCTCTTGAAGCTCATCAAGAGAATGCCAAGAGTGTGCAAAGCAGTCATCAAAGCAAAAGGTGGCTACTTTTAAGAGCCTAGAATATAAGACATAATTTCAGTTGTTTCACACTTTTTTGTTAAGTATATAATTCCACATGTGTTAATTCATAGTTTTGATGCCTTCAGTGTGAATTTACAATTTTCGTAGTCATGAAAATACAGAAAAATCTTTAAATGAGAAGGCGTGTCCAAACTTTTGGTCTGTACTGTATATATACAGGGAAGGGAATAAGTATTTGATCCCTTGCTGATTTTGTAAGTTTGCCCACTGACAAAGACATGTACAGTCTATAATTTTAAGGGTAGGTTAATTTTAACTGTCTATATTATTCACACATTATGCACAAATTAATACATATATTGCACACACAAATATATGCATTACACATACTGTATGTATATACAGTACATTTTAAACACACATGATGTTTACACAACATTTATGTACATTACAAAAATATATTCACATTTCCCATAAATATACAATATGTATATGCAAACTATACACCAAAAGGATAGGCAATCACTGAGTCCAGTGATTGTCTGCAGAGGTCAGTTACTATAACTACGATTTCATCACCGCTGCTCCCATATCAGCAGAGATTTGGGCCAGTGGATGAGAGGTGGTAGGGAGTAAATCAGACGGATTTTTTAATTTTTTTTCCATAGAGCATGTTTACACACTAAAAATATGAAACCTGGAAAAGCTCGATTAACAAAGCGTCTGATAAATAAAATGCATTTTACTTTTTATTTTCCACAAATCCAAAAGTGTCTACATAACTTGTAAAAAAAAAAATTAATTTGTATTTTACAAATATTTTTTCTGCAATATACTTTTTGTGTTATGCACACACATGTTATATGGATATGACTTTTGCATTTAGACAATGCTGTAAATGAAATTATCTACTGAAGTTAAAAAAAAAATCCTTTAATTTACAAGAAAAGCCATGGGATTAGAACTAAGAGAGCGAGAATGTCTCTGTTTTGCTATGCGTACAGTCTATTTTTCCTCAGCAGGATATATGAATAGACTCCCTGTGGATGTAAGCATATGCCACATTCATATTTCAAAGCAATTTGCCCATGGGGATCAATATAAAGAATTTGGCATCACCCACTATAGCTTCAGATCGTCCACCATTTGTGCACGGCAAATGTAAGCTTTACATGGAAGAAAGAATGCGTTCTGCTGCAGGCGTCTTCTAAATCTGGCATTATGGCAGCAAAAGCCACAATCCCAATCATTGCAGATTTGCAGCGCATCTAATGATTTTACAGTTATTTGCATTCCCTGACAGTGTTAATTTTGGTTTAGGCATTTGATTACACCTACTGACACTTATAGTTACAATATTCAAGGATCCCTAAAAATATATTGTATCCTGCCAATGGCATGATTTTTACTTGTTTTTCTACGTGTAGTTTTAGATCTTTATTTATAGATGTACAGAAAATATATTACTAGAAAATATAAGAGGAATCAGAGATGAGAAAAATTATAAAACGAGTAGATGGAATATTGTTTCTTTAATTATTTTTGACTTAAAGTGTAGTGTGTGTATCACAAATTGGGGGCTGCCTTTTTATTGAATTAAAAAATGCGCAGCTGTAGACTGACAAATTTTTATAAGTAAAAGTTACTTATAAAAGTTTTGAGAACACTCCATAATGTCTCCTGAAAGGCCCAACTTTCTAGAAAAAAGCAGTGCCTGAATTTCTGGGTTTGGGATCCTGACATGAAGAATGGAATCACACAGCCCTCCATGACCACCCTCTCTGTGAAAGAGTGAGATCACGCTCTTTGTAATATCCTAGGGCTGCCACATCATTTAACAAGCATAAACCAAACAGATCGGTTACGGCAGTATTCTGACTCCATAACTAGGCTGCAAGTCTAGGGCACTGAAGTCACCTTTTCTTGGCTGTCTCTATGTACCAGTACTCACACAAAGTGATTTCATCAGATAGCTTGACTTGACTGCAAAAGCATGTATGAAAATTCCAGATTTCTTTTCAAGCTGAATTCTTGTATTATGCACAAATACAGTAGGTAAAAAAAAGATGAATCTAAACCAGAGCTGTATTAATATGATGCTAGCAAGATAGCTGACATACACTATCTGGGGAAGAAGGAAGAAGGGAGGGATTACTGACATCAGAGCTGGGGAGGCAGCCAGGGAGAGAGACAGGACAAATCTCTAAAAGGCAAACTTGAGTGCACAGCAGTGAAACAGCAACAATACAATGATTATACAATACTGTATGACTCCCAAGTCGTGGAACATGACAGGCAGTGTTAGTGCAACATGCTTCAGTGTGGGATGGACTGCAAAGAATTGTGGGATCTCACCATGAATGCCGGGATCGCACAACCCAGAAACTACTAGAAAGTTGGGCCCTTTTGGGGGAGAAGGGGACAGGCATTATAGTGTTTTGCACTCTTTTTCAAGTATCTCTTTTTATGAATGAAAAGGGCAGCCCCAGATTGGTAATATGTACTCTTTATTGCAGAAGGCTAACTTGTTCTAAAATTCTATTACTATAAGTAGAGATGGGTGGACACATGGATGTTTGGATCCGGCGGGTTCAGCCGAACAGTTACAAAAAGTTTGGGTTCGGGTACCAGAACAGTACCCGGTCCCGGACCCCATTCACTTGAATGGGGTGCCTGAACATCCAGTGTTTGCCAAGCTGTCATGTGCATGGCAGCGCAGCAAACACCGCTTCTGATTGGCGGTGAAATCATCCCCTCCAGTCAGAGAGCTGCGGTTCCTACACTGTGAAAAGACAGCATGAGCACTCAGCTGTGATCAGAGGTATAAAGTTTACCTCCGATCACTGGTATCAACGGATGGAACTACAGCTCTCATCATCTGATGCCTGCTGCCGCTGATAACAGCAAGAGCAGTAGTGGCTGAAAGATGAAACATTACGTCCTGACAGCAGTGTCAGCGTCAGGACGCATTTTGTGGGCCGAATTAGTCTGCAATTTGTATGGCCCCCGTATGATGGTATAAATATCCAAGCGGCTCTTGGCAGAAAAGAGATTTCCACTCCTGATCTACAACGTCTCAACCAGTCAGCCCCCGAAGGATGCAGTACTGAAGTAATGCTGTCCATGGATTGTATGTACTGTAGTTTGGCTGATATCCCAAGTCATGTTTCAAAACTCTGCAAAGCGGTTGTCTGGTGAAAAGATTTCATCACCTATCTACAGGATATATGATAATTTAAAGACCATTTGAGGTCCTGGGACACCCAACGATCACCAGAATGGAGCCGCAGTGCACATGCTCAACCGCCACTCTATTCATTCTCAGTGGTGCTGCTATATGAAAATGAGAGCTGCACTCGGCAGACTCTCAGAGAATAAGTAGAGCAGTGGGCATCATGCACACGCCACTCCTTTCTGGCAATTGTTCTGTGTCCCATTGATCAGTGTCCCACCATTCAATACCACCAATCAATACATTGATACATACTTTTCTCATGGAATATTATAAGACTCCCTACACTAGCTAGAGCTCCTCAAGGAGAATCAGTACAGAACCTCTTATTTTGGTAAAAAACAAACCTTCAGAGCAAACAGCATCTCTCCTGCCAGTGAACCATCATTCATGTCCCACATAGCACTGTAGAAACATGAGATACATTTCCCCAATTCTCCAGCGATGGAGCATTGCTGCCCTTTTACAATGCAAATATGAGATTTGACATACAGAAGAGCTAGAAGGAGTATGATACACAGGGTAGTTATGGCAAAAGAGGTCTAGGAATACAGAGCTGCCAAAGGAGTGATCTGGAACACTAGAAAGCTGAAGAAAAGAGAGCATGAGCCCCAATATGGTAAAGAAGTAGTCAGGCATACATAGAGAGGAGGAGTGATGTAGAACCAAGGTCCTCAGTTTGTGGCATGTGTACCTCAGGTAGGACACAGCACTGTAGGTGGTACTTACAGTGGTGGACTTTCAAAGGGTGCAATTTGCTTAAAAGGAGTTTTTCAGCCCAATGTAAATGTTTACACCAAGCACAGGCAGAGAGTACTGCTTCCCATCTACTTTTTTTCCATTTATCTCCACTCTCCTTTTTGTCCTGTGAAGTCAGAGCGGTCAATCAAGGAAAGGTGGAGGTAGATGGAAATCAAGTAGGTGGGAAAGTGCACTGAAGTGCACCGAATGTTTGTGCTTAGTCTGAACAGTCATTTTGTGCTAACAGACTCCTCTATTCAAGTACGAAGAATATATTTTATTGTTTCTACATCATAGTAAAAAAATAGTTGTCCTGACACCTACATACTAGATGTACCTATAAAGAGACTGGTAACTCCAGCTGAATGCCAGAGGATGCTTTGATCATAAAAATCGCCTACAAAGACTGGCACCCAGATACACAAACGTCTCTCCGCTGTAAAAGCGTAACACCATCTCTGACACGTTTCAGACTAGTTGGTCCTTACTCCTTACTCATAGCGCTAACGTACTAAATAGAATTTGATCTTAAATACAAGTATCTTGAAAAGTACCACCCATTAACAAGTGCAGACTAATGAGCTTATTAACAAAACAAGAATGAATCTCTGTTCCCATCAGAGTCCATTATGGAAACGCGGCAATAACATTGTTTTTACAGATTCAGGATATTATGTAGAAATGTAGCCACCACACCAACAGTTCTTTTTATTCTTAGAAGATATCCGATGATTTACAGTTTAAGCAGTTAACTATTTCTGTCCTATTGTTAAAAACAGACCGAAGTGTTATGCCATCCATGGAATCTTGAGAGTAATAAAGATTGTAAGTCAGAGACAATGTTACAATAATACTTTAATCCTTTCTGTACTGAGTTGAACATTTGACTTCCCTAAAAGAGAACCTGTCATCAGGATTTTATGCCCCAAACTAATGGTGTGCATGTAAAGGCACTTTAATGCTGAGTAAATCCTTACCTTTTTTGGTACAAATCTGTTTTGCTGTTTTAGAGAAATCCATAGTTGAAATTGTATGCTAATAAGACGCAAGTGCAGTGGGTAGGCCCTGAATGACAGTGCTCCTGGCCTCTCTCCATATTCCCTGCCTGCTGCCTGTCTCTAACTGACAAGTCAATGAAACGCGAGTGGTCTATCAATCAAAGACAGGAGGCAGGGAGTGGGTGGAGAATAGGGAAAGAAGGCGGGAGCACTGTAAGCGCAGCACCCAACCACTGCACTTGCATCTCATTAGCATACAATTTCAACTATAGATTTCTCTAAGACAGCAAAACAGATTTGTACAAGAAAGGTAAGAATTTACTCAGTATTAAAGAACCTTTACATGCACCCCATTTGTTTGGGAAATATAACCCTGATGAGAGATTCTCTTTAAATAAAGAAGCCACAGTAACTGATTTTAGTGGAGAAAGCTACTGTCAACCAACCATTTGTTTCCCTCTGCAGCCACTATGGTAGAAATATTGTATTATATAGCAGTGTGTCCATATAATGGATGTAAGGCTCAAGTGTGTCAGAGCTGCTTTTCACACTGGCAGACTAAGAGATTTGTCAAGCTAGGACACCATCTATGATGTCTATAGGCCCTAACAGGAATTATAGACAGAGGTATCTGGTGCCTTCTGATAATACAATATACTCTATACAGTATTTGACTTCCCCATTGTCAACTGACAGTCTGTCTGGAGTAACAAGAATCAGGAGTGTGCAATTTCTATAAGAGTCTGGCTACAGCTTGTCTCCTTCTGCTATTAAAATTAGATGAGCTGAGCTGACTTATTTATGGTAAGGTAGCGGAAACTGTCAGCCGAACACTGAATAGTTATATCTTAGATGTGTAGTCTGCCTGTTTACAGGCTAAGTTATGGGCATGAGCTTCGCTTCGCATATAATCTTGCTTGTTACCTGTATACACTGTGTGCAGAATTATTAGGCAAGTTGTATTTTGATCACATGATACTTTTTATACTTGTTGTCCTAGTCCAAGCTGTTCAGGCTTGAGAGCCAACTACCAATTAAGTAAATCAGGTGATGCGCATCTCTGTAATGAGGAGGGGTGTTGTCTAATGACATCAAAACCCTATATAAAGTGTGCTTAATTATTAGGCAACTTCCTTTCCTTTGGCAAAATGGGTCAGAAGAGAGATTTGACGGGCTCTGAAAAGTCCTAAATTGTGAGATGTCTTGCAGAGGGATGCAGCTGTCTTGAAATTGACAAACTTTTGAAGCGTGATCACCGAACAATCAAACGTTTCATGTCAAATAGCCAACAGGGTCGTAAAGAGTGTGTTGGGCAAAAAAGGCGCAAAATAACTGCCCATGAATTGAGGAAAATCAAGCGTGAGGCTGCCAAGATGCCATTTGCCACCAGTTTTGCCATATTTCAGAGCTGCAAAGTTACTGGTGTAACAAAAAGCACAATGTGTGCGATACTCAGGGACATGGCCAAGGTAAGGAAGGCTGAAAAACACCACTTTGAATAAGAAACATAAGATAAAACGTCAAGACTGAGCCAAGAAATATCTTAAGACTGACTTTTCAAAGGTTTTATGGACTGATGAAATGAGAGTGACTCTTGATGGGCCTGATGGATGGGCCAGAGGCTGGATCAGTAAAGGGCAGAGAGCTCCGCTCTGACTCAGACGCCAGCAAGGTGGAGGTGGGGTACTGGTACTTGCTGGCATCATCAAAGATGAACTTGTGGGACCTTTGAGGATGGAGTGAAGATCAACTCTCAGACCTACTGCCAGTTTCTGGAAGACAACTTCTTCAAGCAGTGGTACAGGAAGAAGTCAGTATCGTTCAAGAAAAACATGATTTTCATGCAGGACAATGCTCCATCACATGCCTCCAACAACTCCACAGCATGGCTAGCCAGTAAAGGTCTCAAAGAAGAAAAAATAATGACATGTCCCCCTTGTTCACCTGATCTGAATCCCATAGAGAACCTGTGGTCCCTCATAAAATGTGAGATCTACAGGGAGGGAAAACAGTCCACCTCTCGGAACAGTGTCTGGGAGGCTGTGGTGGCTGCTGCACGCAATGTTGATTGTAAACAGATCAAGCAACTGACAGAATCTATGGATGGAAGGCTGTTGAGTGTCATCATAAAGAAAGGTGGCTATATTGGTCACTAATTTTTTGGGGTTTTTGTTTTTGCATGTGAGAAATGTTTATTTCTAAATTTTGTGCAGTTATATTGGTTTACCTGGTGAAAATAAACAAGTGAGATGGGAATATATTTGGTTTTTATTAAGTTGCCTAATAATTCTGCACAGTAATAGTTACCTGCACAAACAGATATCCTCCTAAGATAGTGAAATCTAACAAAAAAACACTCCAACTTCCAAAAATATTAAGCTTTGATATTTATGAGTCTTTTGGTTTGATTGAGAACATAGTTGTTGATCAATAATAAAGATAATCCTCTAAAATACAACTTGCCTAATAATTCTGCACACGGTGTATATACTCTTATATTTCTTCTGTCACTTATATTCCAAAGAGCAGTTACTTATGGCTCTTACAAGAGCAAGAATGTCTTGAAGAGTGTTTCTGAGATGGCAACTCTAGGCATACAAATGTTTGGTGTTGCTCAGTGGACAGTACATACCTTAGATGTGTACCTTATTATTCACCCATTGTGTAGCCATCTCCAAATAATCAACTGTTTTAAAATGATTACTTAAGAAGGAATTAAAGAGTTGCTTCACAATTTTTACAGTGATGACGATGACCTATCTATTCAATCAAATAGGGGTGAATCTGCAGCACCCCTTAGCAGCCACTACACAGTTGAAAGAGCTGTACTTTTTTGCTATGCAACAACTAACATCAATTTGCAGTCGGCACTGAAAACAGTTAATCGGTGGGGGTGTCAGACCACCACCAATCTGTTGGTGTCCTATCCTAAGAAGCTTGGTCATCAATTGCCCCGACTGTTTCGAGACCACAGAATCAAAAAGGCTACCTCAGACAGACATGGCACCAAGCCACTCCATCTGACAGATTCTAAAGGAACCCCAACCTTCACCCTTTAACCTCTGTAGGGGGATCTGATCTTACAACGAAGTCCCCTCTGGATTTTACGAAAGGGCTTCTGGCCGGATGAGTGAGCAAGTGAGAGAAAGGGTCACAAAACTGGTTCAAAGCCATGAAGTCATGTCAGGAATAGAGTTGTAAAGCAAGAGGATGGTAAAAATACAAACCAAGGTCAAACAATGGCAATATTCAAAACAAATAGGACCACAGCAGCATAAACCAGGACAACAATGCTATTTACTATTCAAATAGTTGACTTCCCTAACCAAGGCTATTAGGATTTAGGGTGATAAATCTTAGACTAAAATTAAATCCCAAAACTCCCTTATAAAGTAGCACCAAAAGTCCCAGGGAAGAAAACAAAAAAAGCAGGCATCTGCCTATTGGCCAAAGTGGAAACAGACGAGGCGCGAATCCGCTCAGAATTTACATCAAAATAACATTAGTGGAGCCACCCTTTAAGAATAAATCAAATATTGTTTTTAAAAATGAAAAAAAAATCTTCTTTTCTGAAATGGACCCGCTGGTGCAGCAATAAGAGATCTTCTTTACTTCCAAAACAGAAAAAGGTTTTTCATTGTGATCCCTTTTTTAAAACAGGGCCCACCATAATTTAGAAATGCTACTGATCCATAACTGCTCTTTTGTAGTGGTATATGGGTCCCCCAACAGTTTCTGATGTTTGCACTGGCTACAGTGGAGATGAATGAGTTACTGCTTTGGCCAGTGATTGGCTGCAGCTATGTGACCGAAACAAGATTTGAAGCATAAAATAGTTATGTCGCAATATTTTACACCCATCAATAGGATAACAAATACTCATTTTAGTTCTATAAATGGTGTTCAAGTGCTGTACTAATAACGTGTGGCGGAAAGTGATACCGTTTCTTGGGTGAGTTATTTAAACAAATTGTTTTTGAGAGATCCAATGCAGGCAACAACAGCAGCCAAGAGTGCGGACATCTTCTTAATACATTTTTAGTATGTGGAAAATTGGGAAAAAGAACAGACAGGAAACCATAGCACAGCAAAGGGAATAGTCTAATTAAATGAATCGGTGACCAAAGTTGTATGGATTCAACTATGTGATGTGTACTCAATAAGGTAAGATGAGATATTCTGTACCTCAAGCTTGAAATAGGCTGATATTACAGCCGTAACATTGCGTGTTTCATTAATAAAGATTTGAATTGAATCATTACCTTAAATAATAATAATAATAATATGTATTATTATTATCATTACTATTATTTAAATTAGCAGATACATTTTTGGACAAATTGTTTGAGATCTATGGATTATCATACAACCCTTTTGTGTGTGTTTTCTCTGTATTAGGTTGAGCATGACATATACAGTATATTATTTTCTATGTGAAGGCAGTACACAATGTTACCAGAGTACAACTGTTCGCCTGTGGAAGATTCCCAGCTTTCATACTGCCAGATCTGTGTGGGCTTACCTAGTGTATAAGCCGCAATTGTGCAATTAGTCTAATTGTTCCAAATGAAGAGGTTATCTCTTAATAGAATGACATTACCCATTCATTAGCAATATATTTATACTGTTATCGGCAAAACACTGATCACTACCAGTTGTTAGACTTAAGTTAATGAATGGCTCTTATAGTTCTCTATGAATGAGTTTAGGTTATTCTTTAAAAATAAAAAGAATGAAAAGACTTGCAAATATAACTAAAGATATGTCAGAAACAGGAATATTTAGCTGTTCCAAATTCCGAAATATCATTAGCAGACATGAGATATGTTACTCTTAGCATTGGGTGTTTTGCCCAGGTATTTTTGGTATGATTGGTGATTACAGTGAAGTAAGTCTTAGTTATAATAATTAGGGTTGAGCGAAACGGGTCGATCATTTTCAAAAGTCGCCGACTTTTGGCTAAGTCGGCGTCTCATGAAACCCGATCCGACCCCTGTGCTTGTCGGCCATGCGGTACGCGACTTTCGCGCCAAAGTCGCGTTTCAATGACGCGAAAAGCGCCATTTCTCAGCCAATGAAGGTGAACGCAGAGTGTGGGCAGCGTGATGACATAGATCCTGGTCCCCACCATCTTAGAGAAGGGCATTGCAGTGATTGGCTTGCTGTCTGCGGCGTCACAGGGGCTATAAAGGGGCGTTCCCGCCGACCGCCATCTTACTGCTGCTGATCTGAGCTTAGGGAGAGGTTGCTGCCGCTTCGTCAGAAGCAGGGATAGCGTTAGGCAGGGTCCACTAACCACCAAACCGCTTGTGCTGTAGCGATTTCCACTGTCCAACACCACCTTCGGTGTGCAGGGACTGTGGAAGCTATTTTTTTTTTTTTTTTTCCTCAGCGCTGTAGCTCATTGGGCTGCCCTAGAAGGCTCCGTGATAGCTGTATTGCTGTGTGTACGCCACTGTGCAAACCAACTGCTTTTTTCAAAGCACATATCCTCTTGTTCCTTCCTTTCTGCACAGCTATCTTTTCTGTTTGTCCACACTTTTTATTTAATTTGTGCATCAGTCCACTCCTATTGCTGCCTGCCATACCTGGCTTAGATTACTGCAGGGAGATAGTAATTGTAGGACAGTCCCTGTTTTTTTTTTTTGTTTTTTTTTGTGGGAGATTAAGATTGGCATTTCTGCTACAGTGCCATCCGTGTGTGTGCCATCCCTGTGTGCGCCATCTCTCACTGAGTGGGCCATAGAAAGCCTATTTATTTTTTCCGTGATTTGTGTTCTAAATTCTACCTCAACACAAAAACACTACATCAATCAGTGGTAGAAAAATATTGGCCTCAGTCAGGGCTTGTGTACCACTGCTGTGTGTGCTATCTCTCATTCAGTGGGCTATAGAAAGCCTATTTATTTATTTATTTATTTATTTTTTCTTATTATTTGGTTTCTAAAGTCTCCCTGAAAAAAAAAAAAAAAAACAGTGGGAGAGTAATATTGCCCTTTCAGCTTGTGTGCCAGTCTTGACTCCTGGGTGTGCCACCTCTCTCTCATTCAGTGGGCCATAGAAAGGCTATTTATTTTATTTTTTTTTTTAATATTATTTGGTTTCTAAAGTCTCCCTGAAAATAAAAGAAAAAAAACTTTAAAAAACAGTGGGAGAGTAATATTGCCCTTTCAGCTTGTGCGCCAGTCTTGACTCCTGGGTGTGCCACCTCTCTCATTCAGTGGGCCATAGAAAGCCTATTTATTTTTTTTTTAAATATTATTGGGTTTCTAAAGTCTCCCTTAAAAAACAAAAAATACATAAAAAAAACAGTGGGAGAGTAATATTGCCCTTTCAGCTTGTGTGCCAGTCTTGACTCCTGGGTGTGCCACCTCTCTCATTCAGTGGGCCATAGAAAGCCTATTTATTTTTTTTTTTAAATATTATTGGGTTTCTAAAGTCTCCCTTAAAAAACAAAAAATACATAAAAAAACAGTGGGAGAGTAATATTGCCCTTTCAGCTTGTGTGCCAGTCTTGACTCCTGGGTGTGCCACCTCTCTCATTCAGTGGGCCATAGAAAGCATTTTTTTTTTCCTTGATTTGTGTTCTAAAATCTACCTCAACACAAAAACACTACATCAATCAGTGGGAGAAAAATATTGGCCTCAGTCAGGGCTTGTGTGCCACTGCTGTGTGTGCTATCTCTCATTCAGTGGGCTATAGAAAGCCTATTTATTTATTTATTTTTTTTCTTATTATTTGGTTTCTAAAGTCTCCCTGAAAAAAAAAAAAAAAAAAAAAACAGTGGGAGAGTAATATTGCCCTTTCAGCTTGTGTGCCAGTCTTGACTCCTGGGTGTGCCACCTCTCTCATTCAGTGGGCCATAGAAAGCCTATTTATTTATTTTTTTTAAATATTATTGGGTTTCTAAAGTCTCCCTTAAAAAACAAAAAATACATAAAAAAACAGTGGGAGAGTAATATTGCCCTTTCAGCTTGTGTGCCAGTCTTGACTCCTGGGTGTGCCACCTCTCTCATTCAGTGGGCCATAGAAAGCCTATTTATTTTTTTTTTAAATATTATTGGGTTTCTAAAGTCTCCCTTAAAAAACAAAAAATACATAAAAAAAACAGTGGGAGAGTAATATTGCCCTTTCAGCTTGTGTGCCAGTCTTGACTCCTGGGTGTGCCACCTCTCTCTCATTCAGTGGGCCATAGAAAGGCTATTTATTTTTTTGTTTTTTTTATTATTTGGTTTCTAAAGTCTCCCTGAAAATAAAAGAAAAAAAACTTAAAAAAACAGTGGGAGAGTAATATTGCCCTTTCAGCTTGTGCGCCAGTCTTGACTCCTGGGTGTGCCACCTCTCTCTCTCATTCAGTGGGCCATAGAAAGGCTATTTATTTTTTTGGTTTTTTTAATATTATTTGGTTTCTAAAGTCTCCCTGAAAAAAAAAAAAAAACATAAAAAAACAGTGGGAGAGTAATATTGCCCTTTCAGCTTGTGCGCCAGTCTTGACTCCTGGGTGTGCCACCTCTCTCTCTCTAATTGTGGGCCATAGAAAGCCTTTTTTTTGTTGTTTTTTTTTTGTTTTTTTTTTAAATATTATTTGGTTTCTAAAGTCTCCCTGAGAAAAAAAAAAAAATAAATTAGGTGGGAGATTAATATTGACATTAGTGCTTGAGTGACAGTCCTGCGTGTGTGTCATCTCTGTGATTTTGTGCCACAGAAAACAGAGTGTGTAACATTGTGCCTGATTTTCCTTGTGGTCTCACCAACCTGTTAAGGGATATTGAAATCATACTGAAGTTATAGCTCACCGTGTAAGTTGTTTGACAGCAACAAATAAAGTTACTTTGGTTAAGATTTTAAAACAATGAGGAAGTCTGGTGCAAGAGGTCGTCGTGGGCGTTCATTGTCAGCTGGTAATGATGGTAGTGGTAGCGGAGCATCAGGTGGTCGTGGGGATAAAAATATTCCACCTAAGTCTGGAGCTGTGGAGCCAGTTTCGTCGTCAGGCTACACAAGGCCTCGAACGCTCTCTTTTCTGGGAGTAGGAAAACCGCTTTTAAAGGCGGAGCAGCAACAGCAAGTTTTGGCTTACATTGCAGACTCAGCCTCTAGCTCTTTTGCCTCCTCTTCCGAAACTGGTAAATGTAAAAGCAGCGCGTCGCTTGTGGATGTTCACGGTCAGGGACAAGTCGCTTCCTTGTCCTCCTCAGCAAAAACTACAACAAGAGAGAAGGATGCAGCAGGCGACACAACGGGTCACTCCATGGAGCTCTTTACACATACCGTCCCTGGCTTAGAAAGTGAAACATTTAACAGGCCATGCCCATTACAAGTATATTCTGACATGGAGTGCACTGATGCACAGCCACAGCCAGAGTACTATGCTGCTCCTTTGACTCAGACCACCACATTGCCCTCTCAGGGTACAGATCCACAATCAGACCCTGATGAGACTATGTTGCCCCGCCACGAACGCTATACCACCGACCGACACAGTGACACAGACGAAGTTGCACACGAGCTCGAAGAGGAGGTAATAGATGACCCAGTTATTGACCCCGATTGGCAGCCATTGGGGGAACAGGGTGCAGGCGGCAGTAGTTCAGAAGCGGAGGTGGAGGAGGGGCCGCAGCAGGCATCAACATCGCAACAGGTTCCATCTGCCGGGCCCGTATGTGGCCCAAAACGCGTGTCAAAGCCAAAACCTGTTGGAGGACAGCGTGGCCATCCGGTTACAGCTCAGTCTGCAATCCCTGAAAAGGGATCCGAGTCTAGGAAGAGTGCAGTCTGGCATTTTTTTAAACAACATCCAACTGATCAGCGCAAAGTCATCTGTCAAAAATGTTCAACTAGCTTAAGCAGAGGTCAGAATCTGAAAAGTCTAAATACTAGTTGCATGCATAGACACTTAACCACCATGCATTTTCAAGCCTGGACTAACTACCAAACGTCCCTTAAGGTTGTAGCACCCTCGGCCAATGAAGCTAGTCAGCAACGCAACATCCCTTCCGTCACTGTAAGGCCACCATTTTCCGCACCACCGGCAGTATCTGTGCAGGTTTCTTTGCCAGCCAAAAGCAGTCAGGGTCAGGGAACCACCAGTTTTGTAGGAGGAAATATTGCATCTAGGGCACCGGCGGAAACAATACCGTCTCCAACCGTCTCTCAGTCTGCCATGTACACCGGCACACCCGAAAGTTCCACGATCTCCAGCTCTCCAGTCCAGCTCACCCTACATGAGACTCTGGTTAGAAAAAGGAAGTACTTATCCTCGCATCCGCGTACACAGGGTTTTAACGCCCACATAGCTAGACTAATCTCGTTAGAGATGATGCCCTACCGGTTAGTTGAAAGCGAAGCTTTCAAAGCCCTGATGGAGTACGCTGAACCACGATACGAGCTACCCAGTCGACACTTTTTTTCCAGAAAAGCCATCCCAGCCCTGCACCAGCATGTTAAACAGCGCATCGTCCATGCACTCAGGCAATCTGTGAGTACAAAGGTGCACCTGACTACAGATGCATGGACCAGTAGGCATGGCCAGGGACGTTATGTGTCCATCACGGCACACTGGGTGAATGTGGTGGATGCAGGGTCCACAGGCGACATCAATTTAGGGACAGTTGTGCCTAGCCCACGGTCTAGGAAACAGTTGGCTGTAGGCGTTCGCACCCCCTCCTCCTCCTCCTCGTCCTCCTGCAGAAGCTACAGCTCTTCCACAGAACGCAGTCTGCCAACCACTCCATCGGCAGATGACACTGTTGCACACCAGTTGTCCCATTATGGGCCAGCTACTGCCAAGCGTCAGCAGGCTGTATTGGCTATGAAGTGTTTGGGCGACAACAGACACACCGCGGAAGTTCTGTCCGAGTTCTTGCAACAAGAAACGCAGTCGTGGCTGGGCACAGTAGATCTTGAGGCAGGCAAGGTAGTGAGTGATAACGGAAGGAATTTCATGGCTGCCATCTCCCTTTCCCAACTGAAACACATTCCTTGCCTGGCTCACACCTTAAACCTGGTGGTGCAGTGCTTATTGAAAACTTATCCTGGGTTCTCCGACCTGCTCCTCAAAGTGCGTGCACTTTGCTCACATATCCGACGTTCGCCTGTACACGCCAGCCGTATGCAGACCTATCAGCGGTCTTTGAACCTTCCCCAGCATCGCCTAATCATAGACGTTGCAACAAGGTGGAACTCAACACTGCACATGCTTCAGAGACTGTGCGAACAGAGGCGTGCTGTTATTTATTTGTGGGAGGATACACGGGCAGGCAGTAGGATGGCAGACATGGAGTTGTCAGGTGTGCAGTGGTCTAAGATACAAGACATGTGTCAAGTCCTTCAGTGTTTTGAGGAATGCACACGGCTGGTTAGTGCAGACAACGCCGTAATAAGCATGAGCATCCCCCTAATGCGTCTGCTGATGCAAAGTTTGACGCACATAAAGGAGCAGGCGTCTGCACCAGAGGAAGAGGAAAGCCTTGATTACAGTCAGCCATTGTCTGGTCAGGGCAGTGTACAGGACGAGGTAGCGGGCGAAGAGGAGGTGGAGGACGAGGAGGATGATGGGGATGAGTATATTTTTAATGCCGAACCTTTCCCGGGGGCACAGGAAATTGGTTGCGTGTCACGGCCGGGTTCTGGTTTTTTGAGGGACACAAGTGACGTAGATTTGCCTGCAACTGCCCCTCAACCAATCACAACCGGAGATTTGACAACTGGAACTTTGGCCCACATGGCGGATTATGCCTTACGTATCCTAAAAAGGGACACACGCATAACGAAAATGATGAACGATGACGATTACTGGTTGGCCTGCCTCCTTGATCCACGCTATAAAGGCAAATTGCAAAATATTATGCCACATGAGAACTTGGAACTAATATTAGCAACCAAACAATCAACTCTTGTTGACCGTTTGCTTCAGGCATTCCCAGCACACAGCGCACGTGATCGTTCTCACACGAGCTCCAGGGGGCAGCAGACTAGGAGTGTTAGGGGTGCACACATCAGAAGTGGCGTTGGACAGAGGGGTTTTCTGACCAGGTTGTGGAGTGATTTTGCTATGACCGCAGACAGGACAGGTACTGCTGCATCAATTGAAAGTGACAGGAGACAACATTTGTCCAGTATGGTTACTAACTATTTTTCATCCCTTATCGATGTTCTCCCTCAACCGTCATTCCCATTTGATTACTGGGCCTCCAAATTAGACACCTGGCCAGAATTGGCAGAATATGCATTGCAGGAGCTTGCTTGCCCGGCAGCAAGTGTCCTATCAGAAAGAGTATTCAGTGCTGCAGGTTCAATATTAACCGAAAAAAGGACTCGTCTGGCTACCCAAAATGTTGATGATCTAACATTCATTAAAATGAACCACAACTGGATTTCGAAATCTTTTGCCCCACCTTGCCCGGCCGACACCTAGCTTTCCTATGAAAAGCTCTTGCCTGTGAATTACTTTTCTAATGTCTAATTTGCTGCAGCTGATTGTACAGCATACGACATGTTTACACCTCCCTAAATGGCAAAACTCCCCACACGGGGCCGTGGTATCGCGACTTGGCGCAAGCACCCGTGAGACTGCTGTTTGTCTGAAGAGGTGGGTGTGCTCGCTTTTGGTTGACGGCATTGCTACTGGGTCCCTCATAGTACAATGTAGTGTCTCTGGCGGTGGTGGTGCGCACCCAACGTCAGACACACCGTTGTAACATGAGGGGCCCTGGGGCGGTCCCGCCGGCCTCAAGAGAGTTCCCCCCTACCCCAGCTCAAAATGTGCTCTACCACGTGCAAAATTATGTCGCACAGCTCCACCAATCTTTAGTCTATTCGCTGACATCATTCAATGTCTGGCACTGACAATACAAATTTGTAGACATCTATGATGCAACTTAAAGTAGTCTGTGTCTGTGTCCTATATTGGCACCATTAAATAGTTACTGCCAAATTACTATGTCAGAAACTCAGTAGATGAGCCCACCCCTGTACCTAAGTATGCCACCTTTTTTTTTGTTTTGGTTGTTTTGCGAGACATTAACATCTATTTATATTTTGGGAGTACTGGGACAGACACTCCTTGCACTACTCCTCCACTCACCACCAAGCTGCCTGTGTATCCATGTAACCGCTGTAAAGCTGCCATGAGCCTATTGTTTGTTATTTTAGGCCTTTGATAGCCTGTCTGCGGTCCCTACTTTAAATACTCCTCCACTGACCACCAAGCTGCCTGCCCGTGTATCCATGTAACCGATGTAAAACTGCCATGAGCCTATTGTTTGTTATTTTAGGCCTTTGATAGCCTGTCTGCGGTCCCTACTTTAAATACTCCTCCACTGACCACCAAGCTGCCTGCCCGTGTATCCATGTAACCGATGTAAAACTGCCATGAGCCTATTGTTTGTTATTTTAGGCCTTTGATAGCCTGTCTGCGGTCCCTACTTTAAATACTCCTCCACTCACCACCAAGCTGCCTGTGTATCCATGTAACCGCTGTAAAACTGCCATGAGCCTATTGTTTGTTATTTTAGGCCTTTGATAGCCTGTCTGCGGTCCCTACTTTAAATACTCCTCCACTCACCACCAAGCTGCCTGCCCGTGTATCCATGTAACCGCTGTAAAACTGCCATGAGCCTATTGTTTGTTATTTTAGGCCTTTGATAGCCTGTCTGCGGTCCCTACTTTAAATACTCCTCCACTGACCACCAAGCTGCCTGCCCGTGTATCCATGTAACCGATGTAAAACTGCCATGAGCCTATTGTTTGTTATTTTAGGCCTTTGATAGCCTGTCTGCGGTCCCTACTTTAAATACTCCTCCACTCACCACCAAGCTGCCTGCCCGTGTATCCATGTAACCGATGTAAAACTGCCATGAGCCTATTGTTTGTTATTTTAGGCCTTTGATAGCCTGTCTGTGGTCCCTACTTTAAATACTCCTCCACTCACCACCAAGCTGCCTGTGTATCCATGTAACCGATGTAAAACTGCAGTATTTTGCTTATAAAAAAGAAAATACTGGAGAGATATCAAATGCAGACATTTTAACATTAAAAACAAAAACACATACAACAAAAAACTGGTACAGTACAAAAATTGGCCACCAGCTACAAAAACTTTCTCCTGCAAGTAGTTAACTGAAAGGTTTTTTTCCATTGAAAACACAGATATGGCATCCACCGAGTGTTGTCCTGTCGCGTCTTCTTTATATTATTGCCAAGAAGCTGCAACTGAATAAAGCTGAGCTTCTACCTTCTGCCTCTTATTAACTGCTTTTTTTAAAAAAAATTGTCCACCAGCTACAAAAAATTGCTCCTGCAAGTAGTTAACTGAAAGTTTTTTTCCATTGAAAACACAGATATGGCATCCACCGAGTGTTGTCCTGTCGCGTCTTCTTTATATTATTGCCAAGAAGCTGCAACTGAATAAAGCTGAGCTTCTACCTTCTGCCTCTTATTAACTGCTTTTTTTAAAAAAAATTGTCCACCAGCTACAAAAAATTGCTCCTGCAAGTAGTTAACTGAAAGGTTTTTTTCCATTGAAAACACAGATATGGCATCCACCGAGTGTTGTCCTGTCGCGTCTTCTTTATATTATTGCCAAGAAGCTGCAACTGAATAAAGCTGAGCTTCTACCTTCTGCCTCTTATTAACTGCTTTTTTTAAAAAAAATTGTCCACCAGCTACAAAAAATTGCTCCTGCAAGTAGTTAACTGAAAGGTTTTTTTCCATTGAAAACACAGATATGGCATCCACCGAGTGTTGTCCTGTCGCGTCTTCTTTATATTATTGCCAAGAAGCTGCAACTGAATAAAGCTGAGCTTCTACCTTCTGCCTCTTATTAACTGCTTTTTTTTTTATAAAATTGGCTGTTCCGGCCTACTAAAGGTGTCTGTCTGCCCCTGCCTGGTGTTGTCCTCAACTGAATAAAGCTGAGCTTCAACCTTCTGTTCCAAATTACCATTTCTAAAAATGCCATTGGCTGTTCCGGCCTACTAAAGGTGTCTGTCTGCCCCTGCCTGGTGTTGTCCTCAACTGAATAAAGCTGAGCTTCAACCTTCTGTTCCAAATTACCATTTCTAAAAATGCCATTGGCTGTTCCGGCCTACTAAAGGTGTCTGTCTGCCCCTGCCTGGTGTTGTCCTCAACTGAATAAAGCTGAGCTTCTACCTTCTGCCTCTTACTAACTGCTGTTTTTTTTAAAAATTGGCTGTTCCGGCCTACTAAAGGTGTCTGTCTGTCCCTGCCTGGTGTTGTCCTCAACTGAATAAAGCTGAGCTTCTACCTTCTGCCTCTTACTAACTGCTGTTTTTTTTAAAAATTGGCTGTTCCGGCCTACTAAAGGTGTCTGTCTGCCCCTGCCTGGTGTTGTCCTCAACTGAATAAAGCTGAGCTTCAACCTTCTGTTCCAAATTACCATTTCTAAAAATGCCATTGGCTGTTCCGGCCTACTAAAGGTGTCTGTCTGCCCCTGCCTGGTGTTGTCCTCAACTGAATAAAGCTGAGCTTCTACCTTCTGCCTCTTACTAACTGCTGTTTTTTTAAAAAATTGGCTGTTCCGGCCTACTAAAGGTGTCTGTCTGCCCCTGCCTGGTGTTGTCCTCAACTGAATAAAGCTGAGCTTCAACCTTCTGTTCCAAATTACCATTTCTAAAAATGCCATTGGCTGTTCCGGCCTACTAAAGGTGTCTGTCTGCCCCTGCCTGGTGTTGTCCTCAACTGAATAAAGCTGAGCTTCAACCTTCAGTTCCAAATTACCATTTTTAAAAATGCAATTGGCTGTTCTGGCCTACTAAAGGTGTCTGTCTGCCCCTGCCTGGTGTTGTCCTCAACTGAATAAAGCTGAGCTTCTACCTTCTGCCTCTTACTAACTGCTGTTTTTTTTTAAAATTGGCTGTTCCGGCCTACTAAAGGTGTCTGTCTGCCCCTGCCTGGTGTTGTCCTCAACTGAATAAAGCTGAGCTTCAACCTTCTGTTCCAAATTACCATTTCTAAAAATGCCATTGGCTGTTCCGGCCTACTAAAGGTGTCTGTCTGCCCCTGCCTGGTGTTGTCCTCAACTGAATAAAGCTGAGCTTCTACCTTCTGCCTCTTACTAACTGCTGTTTTTTTTAAAAATTGGCAGTTCCGGCCTACTAAAGGTGTCTGTCTGCCCCTGCCTGGTGTTGTCCTCAACTGAATAAAGCTGAGCTTCAACCTTCTGTTCCAAATTACCATTTCTAAAAATGCCATTGGCTGTTCCGGCCTACTAAAGGTGTCTGTCTGCCCCTGCCTGGTGTTGTCCTCAACTGAATAAAGCTGAGCTTCAACCTTCAGTTCCAAATTACCATTTTTAAAAATGCAATTGGCTGTTCCGGCCTACTAAAGGTGTCTGTCTGCCCCTGCCTGGTGTTGTCCTCAACTGAATAAAGCTGAGCTTCAACCTTCTGTTCCAAATTACCATTTCTAAAAATGCCATTGGCTGTTCCGGCCTACTAAAGGTGTCTGTCTGCCCCTGCCTGGTGTTGTCCTCAACTGAATAAAGCTGAGCTTCAACCTTCAGTTCCAAATTACCATTTTTAAAAATGCAATTGGCTGTTCCGGCCTACTAAAGGTGTCTGTCTGCCCCTGCCTGGTGTTGTCCTCAACTGAATAAAGCTGAGCTTCTACCTTCTGCCTCTTACTAACTGCTGTTTTTTTAAAAAATTGGCTGTTCCGGCCTACTAAAGGTGTCTGTCTGCCCCTGCCTGGTGTTGTCCTCAACTGAACAAAGCTGAGCTTCCACATTCTGGCTTTCGCCCTATACTATCAGATATTAAACTGCATTTGGCCTACTAGTGTGGTTATGCCCTTGAAACAGTGTCTGCTGCTCTTGGGTTTGCTACTCCACTGAACAAAGCAATGCCGCCTGTTTAGTCCTGTTACCAATTTTGAACTGCATTTAGCCTACTTTATTCTTTGGCCCTATATCTGTTTCCTCCTCATCCTGCCCATTGCCCAGCCACTGCTAGATGAGTCTGCTGGTACATTGACCTAGACCACTACATTCCCCTTATACTCTACACAGCCAGAATCTGACCCTGCTGAAAGTAAGGTTCCCCTTCCCGCATGTTATACCACCTTACACAGGGACAGAGAGGAAGGTGCAGATGAAAGTGCAGGTTCCTTCATCAGGTGGGGGGGCATACTCGTTGGCGACGTCACTGGCACAGGGCCCCTCAGAGTACGCAAAAGTGTCGCTGCTGGTGGGAGGCGCCCCCGCCATGCAAACACACATCGCTGTACTTTGAGGGGCCCTGTGCCAGTGCCAATGCGAACGAGTGGGCCCCCCCTGCTTGCTCAGGATCACAGCACTTGCAACGTTGAAATACTTACCTTTCCCTGCAACACCGCCGTGACGTAGTCCGCATTTCCTGGGCCCACGAAAAACTTGAGCCGGCCCTACTCCCCCCACAACTTTTGCCAAATGACCCCCAATTCCCTATGCCCAACTATTATTATAAAGTTAATTAAGATTGACAAGCTTCAGAAACAAGAATGGATGTTTTTGGCATTAAAATGGGCACTGTAGGTGTTTTCCTGGCCTCCCACTCACTGCCGACTATGCTTCCCCATTGACTTGCATTGGGTTTCGTGTTTCGGTCGATCCCCGACTTTTAGCGATAATCGGCCGACTGCACTCGACTCGACTCTGGACAAAATCGGGTTTCACAAAACCCGACTCGATCTTAAAAAAATGAAAGTCGCTCAACTCTAATAATAATAATAATCTTCATTTATACAGCACCAACATATTCTGCAACGCTTTACAGTTTCACAGTTTCAAACGCAAGTCATAAGTAACAACGTTAACAATGCAATAATTAAAGCAAATTAAGACGACGCTGCTCGTGAGAGCTAACAATCTACAATGAGGTGGGTGAGATACAAAGTACAGGTGTGTATTTACAATGATGTATTTACAATGATGGTCCAGCCATCTTCAGGGGGTGGGGGATAGATGGAGATAGTGAATGGGCTACACACGCGCCCTTCCACATAAGATGACTTTGATTATGGAACGTGATAGGCCGCTCTGAACAAATGTGTTTTGAGAGAGCGCCTAAAACTATGCAAATTGTGGATGGTCCTAATTTCTTGGGGTAGAGCATTCCAGAGGATTGGCGCAGCGCAGGGAAAGTCTTGGAGACGGGAGTGGGAGGTACAGATTAGTGCAGAGGTTTGTCGAAAGTCATTTGCAGAGCGCAGAGGTCGATTAGGCCGATAGACAGAAATGAGGGAGGAGATGTAAGGGGGTGCCGCACTGTAGAGAGCTTTGTGGGTGAGAACAAGTACTTTGAATTGGATCCTATAATGAATGGGCAGCCAGTGTAATGACTGGCGAAGAGCAGCTGCATCTGAATACCAATTAGCCAGGTAGATGACCCTGGCTCCTGCATTAAGGATGGACTGGAGAGGGGAAAGTCGATTGAGGGGGAGGCCAATTACTAGAGCATTACAGTAGTCCAGACGGGAGTGGATCAGGGCAACAATGAGGGTTTTTGTTGTTTCCATGGTGAGAAAAGGGGGATTCTAGAGATGTTCTTTAGGTGTAAGCGGCACAAGCGGGCAAAAGATTCTATATGGGAAGTGAAGGAGAGATTGGTGTCAAACTTAACACCCAGACAGTGAGCCTGTTGCCGGGGTGTTATTATGGTGCCACCCACGGAGAGGGAAATGTCAGATTTAGGGAGGTTAGTTGACGGTGCGAGCAGAAGAAGTTCAGTTTTGGAGAGGTTGAGTTTCAGATAGAGGGCAGACATGATGTCGGAGACTGTGGACAGACAGTCACTGGCGTTCTGTAGTACAGTGGGAGTAAGGTCAGGGGATGATGTATATAGTTGTGTGTCATCACCAGCATAAAGATGGTACTGACAGCCAAATCTGCTGATGGTCTGTCCCTTTGGGGCCGTATAGAGAGAGAAGAGAAGTGGGCCAAGGACTGAGCCCTAAGGTACCCTGACAGTGAGAGGAAGAGGGGACTAAGTGGAGCCAACAAACTAAACTCTGAAGGAGCGGTCAGAAAGATATGACGAGAACCAGGAGAGTGCAGTATTCTTAATTAGTTGAGACAGTAGTAAAAAAATTACTGTACAGTCACTTTGGGCAGAATAAAGATTAAATGAAAAAAATAATAAAAAATTGCATCATTTTCTGCTCTAACCTTAATAACGTTATGAAAGATGCTGGCTCTGTTGGGGGCATTCTTCCTGCTGTGCTCACAGTGACAAGTCAGTTGATATGTTACTGTGAGTGCAGCAGGAAGGACAGCTCCATTAGTGACAGCATCCAGTCAGTGTTGCAGCACTGGCACTTTCAATGGATTGTCCACTTTATCACTATTTTATCAAATGTGTTGGGGACATCTTTTTTGGCACTTACTAGTATATGAGTATTACAGTTTCTTCCCCGCCACTTATTACTGTAACCTTCCTAACAGACTGCACATCAGTCCTGTCTGCAGAATGGCAGCTGATGGAGGAGCATGTAGCCAAACCTGTCCTTCAGCCTCCTCTAATTTATATTCAGCTTTCCCATGTGCAGATAAAATTAATATTAAAGGGAACCTGCCATTGGATTCATGTTGCCCAAACCGCAGGCAGTGTGAATAAGAATCTGGCTGCGCAATCAAAACCCGGCACAGTATATGTTTCTCCTAACTGCTCTGTAGTTTTACTATACTGCACTACTGCAAGTGATTGACAGATGTTTCCTTTGTGTGCATATAGGGAGAGACCTATAAATCACCCAGAGTGGCGCTGGGAAGAGCTTTAGAGTATGTTAAAGTACTGTATATATCTATGAAGTATGTTAAAGTATGTATATAAATATTGTGGTGCTGTGATGTCCTTGCTGTGCAGTGAGAGGCAGTGACCCAATCAAGTTCCAAACAAAAACGTGTTTAATGTTCAAAACAAAAATTCACACAATGCACAGCATGCTATATCCTCTGGATCGCAGCCGGGAAACGAAAGACAGTCCGGGTTGGGTTGCTGTGAGCGACCACACTACTGTGCATGCAGAGGTGCCAGACCTTTTGGTTGCGTTTGGCCCTGTGTTGCCTCACACAGGGAATCCTCTGCAGTCCAACTGCTCTGTCTGGCATGCCAGCAGATCTAATACGTTTCTGAGCACATCCTGGGGGACACATAGCGACCCTTACATATGACACCGGTCACTGCCTCACATACCCCCCCTCTGTTCAAACTTGTGGGGATGAACATTTGCCTGTGACAGGGCATCTGCATTTGCCTATGATTTCCCCGCCCGATATTCCACAGAGAAACTGAAGTTTTGTAGGGACAAGGACCATCTGGTGACTCAGGCATTCCTCTCTTTTGCATTTCTCATCCAGACGAGGGGTGAATGGTCCGTTACCAACCAAAACTGGACATGTGGTTGCCAATTGCCACCTAACAACAGAACCAATGGACTGTGGGTATACCTCGCAGCTCTGAGAATACATCCATATTCTGCTTCACCACAGCTCGACCCTCCCATCGCTGCTGTTTTGTGAGGGTGTCATTTACTTTTACCTCACACCCGGCTGTACCCTTGGCCAGTGCCAGAGGTACCCCCATTTGTATGACCGGAGTCGCCTCTGTGACAAAACATTCTCGGTCCTTCCAGGCCTTTAGCAGGTTCACATGGTACAGTTGTTTGGGTTTCCTTTTCCCGGGTTGTTACGCTTTATAATTCACTTCCCCACTTTCCCCCATATCTCATAAGGCCCTTGCCACTTGGCCATGAGTTTACTCTCTGGTACCAACACCCGGTCTCCTTTAAAGGTCCTGGCCATGGCCCTTTTATTATACATGCGGTTCTGAGCAGCCTGGGCATCCAACAGATGCTCCTTTACTATGGGTCGCATGACTGCAATCCGATCCTGAATACTTGCCACGTACTCAATGACACTCTTAGGGTACCGTCACACAGTACCATTTTGATCGCTACGACGGTACGATTCGTGACGTTCTAGCGATATCGTTATGATATCGCAGTGTCTGACACGCAGCAGCGATCAGGGATCCTGCTGAGAATCGTACGTCGTAGCAGATCGTATGGAACTTTCTTTCGTCGCTTGATCACCCGCTGACATCGCTGGATCGTTGTGTGTGACAGCGATCCAGCGATGTGTTCGCTTGTAACCAGGGTAAACATCGGGTAACTAAGCGCAGGGCCGCGCTTAGTAACCCGATGTTTACCGTGGTTACCAGCGTAAACGTAAAAAAAACAAACAGTACATACTCACATTCCGGTGTCTGTCCTCCGGCGTCTCAGCTTCTCTGCACTGTGAGCGCCTGCCGGCCGGAAAGCGAGCACAGCGGTGACGTCTGACGTCACTGCTCTGCTTTCCGGCTATGGCGCTTACACAGTGGAGAGAAGCAGAACGCCGGGGGACAGACACCGGAATGTAAGTATGTACTGTTTGTTTTTTTTACGTTTACGCTGGTAACCAGGGTAAACATCGGGTTACTAAGCGCGGCCCTGCGCTTAGTTACCCGATGTTTACCCTGGTTACCGGGGACTTCGGCATCGCTCCAGCGCCGTGATTGCAACGTGTGACCGCAGTCTACGACGCTGGAGCGATATTCATACGATCGCTGCGACGTCACGGATCGTGCCGTCGTAGCGATTAAAATGGTACTGTGTGACGGTACCCTAATGTGGAGTGGGCTCCTGTTCCTACATCCCTTTGGCTACATCCAGCAGTCCCCTCGGATGCCTGCCATACAATAACTCAAATGGGGAGAACCCTATGGATGCCTGCATTACCTCGTGGATGGCGAACATTAGACAGGTCAGTAACATATCCCAATCCCTCCCATACTTGGCGACCACCTTTTTGAGCATGGCCTTGAGGGTCTTATTAAACCGCTCCACCAACCTGTCGGTTTGTGGATGGTACATCGACATGCGTAACTGTTTAATCTGGAGCAACTTACGTAGCTCTCTGGTCACCTTAGACATAAAAGGGGTTCCTTGATCTGTCAAGATCTCCTTGGGTAGCCGAAGGCGACAAAACATGGCAAATAGTTCACGGGCTATTAGTTTAGCCGAAGTGTGGAGGAGTGGTATCGCCTCTGGGTACCGGGTGGGGTAGTCTACAACTACTATGTGTTGGTGGCCTGGGCGGATTATACTATTGGTCCTACTAGATCCATCGCAATCTGCTCAAAAGGCACCTCTATAATGGGCAGAGGCACAATGGATTCCGGTAGTTCGTGATGGGTGAGGTTAGTTGGCACTCTGGACATGTGTCACAGTGCCTTTCGACCTCAGCGTAGACACCAGGCCAAAAAAAAGCTGCAATATGCGCTCTAGTGTCTTTTTGGCCCCCAAACCCTCCCAGCATGTGAATGTGAGCCATGTCGAGCACAGACCGATGATAGGATTGGGGCACTACCAGTTGTTCTACCACCTCATCCCTGATTTTATCAACCCTGTACAGGAATTCCTGGTTGATCATCATCCGGGGAAACTGCTATGCTGAGCCACCCAGTTAACCTTGATTACTCTTTCTCAGGCCTGGGTCAGAGTGGGAACCTGGAGCTGGGCAGTCCTGAACTTACCAGGTGACACCTCCAGCTCAGAGATCGGTGGAGTCTCTTCAATTTCTCCTGCCAATACCTCTAGGGGAAACCTATCAGGGTTACACTCTGTCCCTATGTTGGTGACCCCTACGGCAGGTATCCCTGACTCAGGATCTTTGGGTTCTGCGCCTGGAATACTATTTACCCTGAGAGGGTTTACCCTGGCATCCCAGAGGGACCAGGACAGGGGTAAGTCTCTTTCCAATACAGTCCCATACAGAAGAGTATTTACTACCCCCAAATGTTTTATCTCCCCACACGGGGTGGAGAATGTGACCTCCACAGTCGGGTACCCTCGGAGGTCCCCATGTATTCACACTACCTCCACCTTCCGTCCGTTAGGACTATCCCCAGCAACCAGGGACCCGTGTACCAGGGTCACCAAGCTCCCTGAGTCCAAGAGAGCATCTGCCTGGTAGCCATTAACAAGTACCTTGCACAGCTGAGGTTCGGTACTGGCAGAGTCTGTAGTGGCAATGCAAACTGGCTGGGCCTACATAGATACATGGCAGGTATACCCACAGTCCATTGGTTCTGTTGTTAGGGGGCAATTGGCAACCACATGTCCAGGCTCTTGGCATCACCAACACTTAAAAACTGTGGTACGAGGGAACCTTGGGGCCGATTTAAGGGATACGGGCCGGTTGTCATTCTCCTTCCGAGATATCCTTTTGGTACGAGCATGATCTGTATTGGCCCCGGTGGAGGACCGTGGACTTTTCTCTGACTCTTGGGTCGGCGGGGCCTTACGTGACAGCCGAAATGGAGCAGTGTCCCGTATAAAGACCTGAGTGGCTGTATACAGCTCTATCAGTCCTACCACCTGGTCCAGACTGCCCCGGTCCCCTTGCCTCACCCAATGCTGTATGCCTGCTGGCAGGGCCCTCACCAGCCGGTCAACCACCATCCTCTTTACCATCTGGAACGGGGTTAAAGTCTCGGGCTGGAGCCATTTTTTAACTAGTTGCAGTACGTCATAGGCCTGAGACCCGGCAGGGCGAGACTCTGAAAAAGACCACTGGAACACCCATTGGGCCCGCACATATGTATTAATCCCGAGTCTGGCAAGGATATCACCTTTCAGCTTCCTATAGTCCATGGCATCATCCCAACTGAGGTCCAGGCAAGCCTTCTGGCCATCTCCCATCAGAAAGGGGCTACCACTTCAACCCACTGGGCCACTGGCAAGCCCTCCCGCTCTGCAGTGCATTTGAATACAGTGAGGAAGGCCTCCATGTCTTCCTCAGTGTTGACCGGACTTTGTACCTAGCCTACGACTGGTATGGGGTCGCTGGGGAGGGTGCCTCTCGCGTGGCCGCTATCTGCTGCAGAATCAGCTCATTAATCTTTTGTTGCTGCTGATATAACAATTGCTGCTGATGATTGTGCTGCTCCTGCCATTGCTGGCTGAGGACCAACTGCTTCAAAAGCTCCTCCATTTTGTCAGTTGGCTTGAGCTGAAGTGTTGCCGACTTAATCATTAACATGCAGCACTCTTTGGGGTATGCCTCAGTTTACATTGCTGCATTCTACACCAAATGTGGTACAGCGATGTCCTTGCTGTGCAGTGAGAGGCAGTGACCCAATCAAGTTGAAAACAAAAACCTGTTTAATGTCCAAAAAGAAAACTCACACAATGCACAACATGCTGTATCCTCCGGATTGCAGCTGGGAAAACGAAAGACAGTCTGGGTTAGGTTGCCATGAGTGACCACACTACTGTGCATGCAGAGGTTCCAGACCCTTTGGCTCCATTTGGCCCTGTGTTGCCTCACACAGGGAAGGCTATGCAGACCGACTACTCTGTCTGCCAGCAAGCTCAAAACTGACACACCCCAAACTCTCTTGCAGGGTTTGTTTTTCTTTCCTCCCGACTCTGTGGCCATGGGCCACTTATAAGATCTGGGCTGGAGGAAACGGACCGGCCCCGCTACCTTCCTGCAGTCCGTTTAAAAATAAAAGCTCATACCTGGTTTTCCTGGATAATTTATTGGTCAAATAACTTGACCAGGTTCACACTCAATTTTATTCTGCCTTGTGACTCATAGGCAACCTACTGTGAGCACAGGGCATGCCAGTGGATCTAATAAGCTTGTTAGCACATCCTGGGGGACACATAGCGACCCTCACATATGACACCGGTCACTGCCTCGCAATATATATAGCATATATCATTAAAGTATATGTATGCTTACATCCTGCAGTGTTTCAGAGAAACAGCTGTGATTGTGGCAGCCAGGCTCTTATTCATACATTCATGCTGCCTGCAGTTTGGGAAGCAAGAATCAGATAACTGTCTCCCTGTAAGTGTGCAACCCCTTTAAGGTTTAATTTAGCTTTTACATTGAGAAACACAGTGCTGAACATTGTGTTATTGTGTCATAAGGAGTGATTGTATTGGTTCATTGTTACATTGACCTCTTTTCTAGGGGTGTCCAAAGTGGCAGATCGCGTGGCCATTATAAGGCTCCTGAGCCAGGAAGAACCCACTACCAAATGGCGGCCTGTTGAGCTTCCACTGTGCGGATTTCAATGGTATACTGTTGATTACAATGACGGAAAAGAAAGCCATTGGTTCCCTCCTTCCCAATTGGCCTGTGTGTTTGAGATTGAATATAGCAGGCACAATGATGTCACTAGATCACTTCTGATGTGTCAAGTCACAGACATCATGCTACAGAGACCAGAGCAGCGTGCCAAGGTAAAAAGCTGAAGTGAGGTATTTCTTTTAGTATGCTATCAGTCACAGATCCCATACTGTATATAGGGGCGCTGTGGGGTACACATACTGTGTATGCAGAGATGTGGGAGACATCATACAGCATACGGAGCATCTGTACTGTATATACAGACTTGTGGGGGCATCACAGTATATAGTGCAGTTGTGGGGCCCCCAAACTGTATATAGGGAACTGTGAAGGCTATCATACTGCATATAGAGAGAGAGGCTGTGGGGACATCATACTGTATATAGGGAGATGTGCGGAAATCATATTGTATAAAAAGAGCTGTGGATCTCATCATTCTGTGTACAGTCAGATGTGGGGGAGATCATATTCTATATAGATATACAGTAGGTAGCTGTGGGGCCATCTACTATATAATTGTCTAAGGGTCACTTCCGTCTGTCTGTCTGTTTGTCATGGAAATCCCACATCGCTGATTGGTCGCGGCCCGAGGCCGCGACCAATCGGCGATGGCACAGTCCGGCCAAGAATTGGAACCTCCCTCCTCCCCTGCCGTCAATGCCCCCTACCTACTCCCCCCCAGTCAGCGCCCACATAGCGTTAACCGGACTTCTTTACAACGCGGCATAACGCGGTGTAAGGCAGTCCACTAACGCTGCCATTAACCCTCTGTGTGACCAACTTTTTACTATTGATGCTGCCTATGCAGCATCAATAGTAAAAACATATAATGTTAAAAATAATTAAAAAAAAAAAAAATCATTATATAATCACCGGCCCCCGGATCCAGCCCTGGCCTTTCCCGCTCCTCACGTGCCGCTCTGGTCCCCAGAATGCATTGCGGCAATGACCGGAGATGACGTAGCGGTCTCATGAGACCGCTACATCATCACGTGTTATTGCTGCTTGGGACCAGAGTGGCGTGCGAGGAGTGGGAAAGGCCTGGGCTGGATCCGAGGGCTGTTGGAGGGTGAGTATATAACTATTTTTTATTTTAATTCTTTTTTTAACAGGGATATGGTGCCCACATTGCTATATACTGCGTGGACTGTGTTATATACTACGTGGGCAGTGTTATATACTGCGTGGTCTGTTTTATATGCTGCATGGGCTGTGTTATACACTACATCAGCTGTGCAATATAATACGTGGCTGTGCTATATACTACGTGGGCTGTGTAAAATACTACATGGCTGTGTAATATACTGCATGGGCTGTGTTATATACTGCGTCGGCTCTGCAATATACTGCGTCGGCTCTGCAATATACTACGTGGCTGTGCTATATACTACATGGGCTGTGCTATATACTACGTGGACTGTGCAATATACTATGTGGCTGTGCTATATATTATGTGGCTGTGCAATATACTTTGTGGCTGTGCAATATACTACTTGGCTGTGCTATATACTATGTGGGACTACGTGGGCTGTGTTATATACTGCATGGGCTGTGTTATATACTACATCGCTGTGCTATATACTACGTCGGCTGTGCAATATACTACGTGGGCTGTGTAATATATTACGTGGCTGTAATATACTGCGTGGGCTGTGTTATATACTGTCGGCTGTGCAATATACTACGTGGCTGTGCTATATACTACGTGGGCTGTGGTATATACTACATGGACTGTGCAATATACTACGTGGCTGTGCTATATACTATGTGGGACTATGTGGCTGTGTTATATACTGCATGGGCTGTGTTATATACTACATCACTGTGCTTTATAGTACGTGGGCTGTGTAATATACTACGTGGCTGTGTAATATAGTGTGTGGGCTGTGTAATATACTACGTGGCTGTGTAATATAGTGTGCGGGCTGTGCAATATACTTCGTGGCTGTGCTATATACTACGTGGCTGTGCAATATACTATGTGGCTGTGCAATATACTACGTGGCTGTGCTATATACTACGTGGCTGTGCAATATACTACGTGGGCTGTGCAATATGCTATGTGGCTGTCCTATATACTACGTGGCTGTGCCATATACTACGTGGGCTGTGTTATACACTATGTGGCTGTGTTATACACTACATGGGCTGTGTTATATACTGCATTGGCTGTGTTATATACTACGTGGCTGTGTTATATGCTATGTGGGCTGTTATATACTACGTGGCTGTGCTATATACTTTGTGGCCGGTGGCGAACAATCAACGACAGGCGCTCTCCGGCTGTGAATTCACGCGGGATTTGAACCACGCTTCGCTAATTGTACCAGAAACAACAACGGGGGCACCACGGTTAGTGGGACTCAACCCAGGCCTAAAAAACACCAGAAGAAATAGCAGAAGAAGAAAGTAGGCCTTACAAAATGGGAGTCACCACCATGTAGATACAAAGTCACAGCTTTATTGAATAAATATATAAGCAAAAAGGCAAGAACACTATTAAAAACATAAAAACAAGGAGATATGACAAACTCCCATACTACCAAAAGCCCTGAATGAGGCAAAGAACCCGCACAGACCCAGACAGGGTAAAATGCACATGCCCATGAGTACAAATGGCTAAAACCTCAGTATAATGGCTACTGGTGGCCAGCCCTGATGGTCCCATGAAGTGGCTTACATGCAAAGGCATACTATATGCCCAAACGTATCCTGACACTCATGATGTAGTGTTGTATCATAGTACCTGTGGATACAAAGGATATGCCACAAGGACATGAACATGAAACCAATGCAAATAATGCAAAACAGGACTATAATAAACAGTGCTATACCCACCAAACAGTGTATCTGTAGCCAAAGAAATGAAATCAGCGAGCCTCAAAAGTCTGAATGGCCCATATATACCAATGCTAGGCAAGCTCAGACAGGCATGTGTGCCCTGTGGGAACTAGTGCGGGCAACAGACACCCAACGCGTGTCGCCACACTAGAGTGGCTTCATCAGGGGTACTGCCTGTAAATCATGCCCCCAGCTTATATAGGAAATAAACGATCACCTACCATGAGCAGCTGTGTGGGCGGCAGGAAGCGCCGCATGGAGAAAGTGCAATGGAGATTGCACATGCCGGGCCCGG
The DNA here is from genome assembly GCF_051348905.1 of Ranitomeya variabilis. NCBI lineage: Eukaryota > Metazoa > Chordata > Amphibia > Anura > Dendrobatidae > Ranitomeya > Ranitomeya variabilis. The sequence goes on along the minus strand of NC_135236.1, from coordinate 163,186,841 downwards.
CGTGTCCAATGCGCATGCGCCGGCGTCCCAGAGCGGAAATGTAAGCTCCGCTCCTGGTCGTCCTAGCAACATGTGTATTAGGTGAAGTGCGATTGCGCACCGGAAAAGAAATTGTACTGCAGCAATAATGACAGCAACAGCATGCAGTAATATGCATAAAAGGGAAAAAATATATATAAAGAACCTAACGAAAACGGGCACCAAAGATATCAATCAATAAGGCAGAGCATATTAACCGCCCAGTTGTAAGGACTAATTGTGGTGGACCCCTAGAGGCGCTTAAAAAATACCCATACAGGGATGACACAGTCTGTACAGGTGCCTAAAAGCCATGGGGAAGAAAAAGTATTGTTATTACATTCACCATTTTCTGCATACGTAAATGAGGCTGTTAATTATAATACACATGAATAAATATAAATACGCCCACAAAGCATGTAAATGGCAAATGAAAAGCAATATGACCCAATGTAGCTAGTGCCCATACTGGGCAAGATGTCAGTCAGTGCTTGTGTGCAAAAAATTACAAAAACTGCACAGAGTGTACAAAATGCGAGAGATGCACACACAATCGTATTAAAGCACCTGAACAGGCATGCAGGGAAAAATAGCAATAAACAGACAAGGAAGACCACTGGTGAAAACGTACACATGTCCCAAATGTTCAGATCATTGTTTATAAAAGCCCGTGAACAGCAGATCTTCGTTGATGCCAAGCGGGATAACACAGTTCAGATCAAAGATCCACTTAGATTCCCGCTTTAGAAGCTCAAGGGTGACATTACCACCCCTCATGTTCATCCGTACAGCTTCAAGTCCCAAAATCTTTGTGCCAGCCCATTGTGAGTTGTGTTCAACCAAATAATGCGCAGCCACTGAAGTAAGGGTTTTCCCCTTTTCCTTGTCCTTTTTCGCCGTGGTAATATTGGAGAAATGTTGCTGTATACGCCTCCTGAGCTCCTGTGTGGTTTGACCCACATACACTTTGGGGCATGGGCATATCAGCGCATAAACCAGGTTCCGGGACCTACAATTGAAGTAAGTCCTTGTAGGCGTCTGTGAAAACAAAGAAGGCACCATAATTTTAGCATCACCGCTGGTATAAGGGCAGATACTACAATTTCCACACGGGAAAGTGCCCATTAATCTCACCCCTCTATGGAGTCTCATGACCGGTCGCTGAAAGTGACTGTGGCTCAACCGGTCTCTGAAACTCCTAGCCCTCCTAGCCACCAAATTTGGATGGGAGGCAATGTGGGGGAGAAGCTTTGACTCGCTCTGTAGGATACCCCAGTATTTGGACAGGATCCCCCGTAAGTCCTGCCACTGATTATTAAAGGCTGTGATTATTCCCAAAGGTTTCTCGGTGGTCCTGGGTTTGTTTTGTAAGAGTTCCTCCCTATTACTATTCTTGGCTGCCGAGAAAGCCCGGGAAATAACCCGCCTGGGGTAACCCCTCTCCCGAAACCGTGCAGTGAGCTCACGAGAATGCATGGTGAAATCCCTTTGTTCACTACAGTTCCTCCTGACTCTATAGAACTGACCCTTTGGAATGCCTGTTTTAAGATGCAAAGGGTGGAAGCTATCAAAATGTAGAAGGCTATTAGTAGCCGTAGGCTTCCAATATAGAGTCGTCAGAATTTTTTGATCCTTCACCTGCAACGTTAGATCCAGGAACTCAATTGCCGTCTGGGAATATTGTGATGTAAGATGAATGTTCCATGGGTTGTCATTTAGTGTGCTGACAAATTCCTTACATAAATCCAGAGAGCCTGTCCAAATAAACACAACATCGTCAATATAGCAAAACCACCTAATGACGTGCTCAGAAAAATAATTCGAACAGTACACCCTTGTAGCCTCCCACCAACCCAAGAAGAGGTTAGCGTATGACGGGGCGCAGCGAGCCCCCATAGCAGTGCCCCTTACTTGCCTATAATAGACACGATCAAAAATAAAATAATTCTGATCCAAGACGAAGAGCAATAAATCCAAAATGAAAGAATCGTGTCCTCTATCACCTGTGGTGTTCAGGTCCAGAAAATACGAGACAGCACGTGTGCCCCATTCATGTCCGATGCATGTGTAAAGAGACTCCACGTCCAGAGTAACAAGCCACGCCCCTGTAGGAATCTCCAGATCCTGAAGTTGTTGAATAAGGAATGTGGAGTCCTTCACATACGACTTGAGAGACACAACTAAAGGCTGAAGAAAAAAATCAATGTAAACACACGGCCTTTCCAGTAACCCACCAATCCCAGAGACTATGGGCCTACCGGGTGGGGCCTGTAAAGATTTATGCACCTTAGGGAGCATATAAAAGGTAGGAGTCCTGGGATGTTGGTTAGTTAGAAAATCTCGTTCACATTTGTTAATGATATTACGTGTGTATACAGCCTCCAATAGTCGATTCAATTTGCCCTGAAAAACACAAGTGGGATCTGCAGGCAATACTTGATAACACTCTGTATTCCCCAATTGACGCATGGCTTCACGCATATAGAGATCAACCGGCCATATCACCAAATTGCCTCCCTTATCTGCTTCACGGATGACAAAGTCCCTATTGGAACCCAATTTGGTAAGAATAACCTGATCACGTTGACTAATATTTCTCCCCCTGGTTGAATCCAACTTAAGGTCATGTACCTCACTGCACACGGCGTTGAAGAAACTCTGTACCGCCGGGAACAGGGTGAACGGGGGAGTCGCTTGTGAAGGAAGCCTGCCGGTAAATTTTCTTCTGGGCTGGCACCCTTCACCCTCATCAAGGAGGTCAAGGAGATCCCTCAGGACAAGTCTGTCGGCCATGGGCAATTCATCTATAGCAGAGGGACGGTGATAGAGTAATTTAAAGGTCAGTTGTCTGCAGAACAGGTAGACATCTTTAACAAAAGTAAATTTGTCAAGCCCACTGGTAGGGCAGAAAGAGAGACCCTTTTGCAACAAAGCAGTCTCCCGTTCGGATAGAACATAATCAGTCAAATTGATAATCACAGTGGTGCACTGTGGGTCTACTGTTAACGTCTCCTGTTCTGCCGCGTCTCCCTCTTGTGTCGGGGCGACCAAACTTTGCGATTCCGGACACGCCTCTGTTGGAACACGTCTCCTCCTCCGGCCCCTCCTCCTGCGCCTTCGATGTCGCTTTGTTCCGATGATAAAAAACCATCGCTGGAGGGTATATCCGATACACTGGCCACAATGCTCTCAGCCTGCTCCGGCCTAAATCCAGGCCTCCTATTGCCCTTATGTGTCCATTTAAAGGCACGACCATTTTAAAGTCTGTCTGATCCCTCTTGAATTTTTGTCTCTTCTTGGCGGTAATCTCTTTTTCAAAACTATCGAGGGTGTTTTTAAGCTGCCCCTGAAATGGCTCCACTAATGATTTATGGTCGAAACCATCCAATTTACCTTCATATACCTGAAGTTTATCCTTCAGAGACCTCAACACCTCCTGATCATGTTCAATCAACATATCCACAATAATGAAGGAGCATTTGGATAGACCCGACTCCCAGGTTTTTTGGAACCCTTCATCAACTTCCCAGGCAGGGAATATTTGTACTCTAAGACCTCTAGGGATAATACCCACACGCTTGTATTCTTCTAAGGTTTTCAGGTTCCACCAAGTTTTAGCATATGCTTTGTGTAAATTGGTCAACTCCCTGGTAACATGATGAAAGTCATCAGTCCCAGATCTACTGTCTGCAATACTAGGACTATCATCTGAGAATAAATTCTTAGCCTGGCTACTCCATGCGGCTTCTCTCGCCGCCAAATCCATGCTTATAATGAACACAATGAATGTCTGCACTATCAGTAAATAAATGCACACTATAACCAAACCGTGTGCCAGCACCCAGAAAATGTGGACAAAAAGAACCACATATGAACACAGTGTACCAGAAACAACAACGGGGGCACCACGGTTAGTGGGACTCAACCCAGGCCTAAAAAACACCAGAAGAAATAGCAGAAGAAGAAAGTAGGCCTTACAAAATGGGAGTCACCACCATGTAGATACAAAGTCACAGCTTTATTGAATAAATATACACTCACCGGCCACTTTATTAGGTACACCATGCTAGTAACGGGTTGGACCCCCTTTTGCCTTCAGAACTGCCTCAATTCTTCGTGGCATAGATTCAACAAGGTGCTGGAAGCATTCCTCAGAGATTTTGGTCCATATTGACATGATGGCATCACACAGTTGCCGCAGATTTGTCGGCTGCACATCCCAAAGATGCTCCATACAAGGCAGGATGGATCCATGCTTTCATGTTGTTTACGCCAAATTCTGACCCTACCATCCGAATGTCGCAGCAGAAATCGAGACTCATCAGACCAAGCAACGTTTTTCCAATCTTCTACTGTCCAATTTCGATGAGCTTGTACAAATTGTAGCCTCAGTTTCCTGTTCTTAGCTGAAAGGAGTGGTACCCGGTGTGGTCTTCTGCTGCTGTAGCCCATCTGCCTCAAAGTTCGACGCACTGTGCGTTCAGAGATGCTCTTAGGCCTACCTTGGTTGTAACGGGTGGCGATTTGAGTCACTGTTGCCTTTCTATCAGCTCGAACCAGTCTGCCCATTCTCCTCTGACCTCTGGCATCAACAAGGCATTTCCGCCCACAGAACTGCCGCTCACTGGATTTTTTTTCTTTTTCGGACTATTCTCTGTAAACCCTAGAGATGGTTGTGCGTGAAAATCCCAGTAGATCAGCAGTTTCTGAAATACTCAGACCAGCCCTTCTGGCACCAACAACCATGCCACGTTCAAAGGCACTCAAATCACCTTTCTTCCCCATACTGATGCTCGGTTTGAACTGCAGGAGATTGTCTTGACCATGTCTACATGCCTAAATGCACTGAGTTGCCGCCATGTGATTGGCTGATTAGAAATTAAGTGTTAACAAGAAGTTGGACAGGTGTACCTAATAAAGTGGCCAGTGAGTGTATAAGCAAAAAGGCAAGAACACTATTAAAAACATAAAAACAAGGAGATATGACAAACTCCCATACTACCAAAAGCCCTGAATGAGGCAAAGAACCCGCACAGACCCAGACAGGGTAAAATGCACATGCCCATGAGTACAAATGGCTAAAACCTCAGTATAATGGCTACTGGTGGCCAGCCCTGATTGTCCCATGAAGTGGCTTACATGCAAAGGCATACTATATGCCCAAACGTATCCTGACACTCATGATGTAGTGTTGTATCATAGTACCTGTGGATACAAAGGATATGCCACAAGGACATGAACATGAAACCAATGCAAATAATGCAAAACAGCTAATTGGTCGCGCCCGGCCAGCCGAATTCTGTGTATTCATTTTATTATTCTAAAATATTCATAAATAAACTACATGTATATCCTAGAATACCAGATGCGTTAGAATCGGGCCACCATCTAGTACTCTATATAAAGAGCTATGGTAACATCATACTGTTTATTGGGGAGCTGTGGAGCCCCCATACTGTATATAGGTGGAGCTGTGGGTGCTGTCACACTGCATATAGGGAGCTAAAAGGAGAATAATACTGTATATAGGGGTGCTGTGGGGATATAATATTGTGCAAAGGGAGTAACGGGCCATCATATTGTCTATTGAGGGGCTGTAGGGACATCATACTTTGTTGTTAGAGCATAAAACTTAGGAGGAGTCACTTTAGGGTCATGATACTTCTGTTTGTGTGGGGGAATTCACTTTGGGGGTATCATACTATATGGTGGGGGACATTTTTGAGGGCATCATACTCAAAGGGAGCTATAAAATTGTTATTCTGGCAAATGACATTGATGACTTCCTCGTACAGGTCATCAATATCAGATCAGCGAGGTCAGACACCCAGCACCCCTGCTGTTCAGCTGTAATAACCACTGCCAGCAGTTGGACTTAAACGTTAAACATTTATGGAGCTACACTGCACAGCTCTCTGCAATGTGTCATTTTGCATTATCATTAAAGGGGTTTTTCAGTCCAGGGCTAATCTCCTTCATGCATGGTATCATGCCAAATACTAACAATTTGTAGTAAACAAACTGTTAGGATTCGGCTCTGCTTGCTGCTTTGATCAGTCATAATTTGATTAATCATGTGATTTACATACATGTGGTCACATGCCAACTAACTTATCTCCCTGCTTTTCTCCATTGTTTAATATTAGCATTAACTCCTTACTGACATATGAAGTACCGGTATGTCATAAGCTCCCTGACTTTGATGCAGACTCGCAAGCTGAACTTATCTTTCCCTGTACATGATGGCTGATTTAATCAGCCATCATGTGCCTTCAACAGCCGCTTGTGGAACGGTGCTCTGCCTGTGACTGTTAACCTGCCAAATCCCCCTGTCAATCTTTGACAGCGATATTTAAAGGGAATCTGTCTACTGAATTTGGCAGGCTATGTAAATGCCCTGTTTTCGGTCTGATGGGCGGTGTTTCTTCTTTTTTCCTCCACCCCATCCTTCCCCGCTGTCTGCAATATTTTCTGGAATTGGAGCAGGTGTCCTCCATAGTTTGCGCGTGCTCAATGCAATCTTGTCTTGCGCACGCAATATGCTTTGCCCATCTGCGGGCAAAGCCGAAAAGCATTACTGCTTATGCGCCGGCGCACTATGTTCCAGAAGTATTTCTCTGTGTTCTGTAACATAGTGCGCCGGCAAATGCGCAGTAATGCTTTTCGGCTTTGCCGCAGATGGGCAAAGCATACTGCGCGTGCGCAAGACAAGATTGCATTGCGCACATGCGAACTATGGAGGACACCTACTCCAATTCTGGAAAATATTGCTGACAGCGGGGAAGGCTGGGGTGGAGGAAAAAAGAAGAAACACCGCCCATCAGACCGAAACCAGGGCATTTACATAGCCCGCCAAGTTCAGATGACTGATTCCCTTTAACTCACCAGGTCGGGGAGCGTGTTGTTTCACGCAGGGCACAGGTGGGTTGTCCTGACAGCCAAGGGTCTACTGAAGACCATCTTGCCTGTCATGACAGTACTCCTGAGAAAGCTGGTCCATAGCTGGCATTCATAGGAGATCATGATTTTTGGTATACATAGCTGTGCTGACTCCCTGTTATGTAGAGCACAAGCGATCAGATGATCACCGCTTTAACTATTAAATCCAGTAAAAAGTGAAAAAAGAAAGTTTTTAAACATATGAAAAGAAATAACAACACATTTTTGATATCTTGCTTTCAGAAGTGTCCGACCTATGAAAACATAGATTAAAGTAATCTGATCAGTTAACGGTGTGACAAAAAAAAATTAAAACTCCGGAGTTAGATTTTTTTGGCTGAAGCAACAAATATAATGCAGTAAGGCACAATCAAAACATTGTATCTACCCCCAGATGGTATTATTCAAAACTTCAGCTCAGGGCACAAAAAATAAGCCCCCGCATAGCCCCATATCCAGAAAAATGAAGATATCACAGGACTCAGAAAATGGCGAGAAAAGGAAAATGTTTTTTCTTACAAATTTGGGATTTTTTTTTACCACATAGATAAAACGTAAAGAGCTATACATGTTTTCCTAGCTCCATAAATCACCAACAAACAACAATACCACATATTTGGGGGGGGGAATAATAAAATATTTGATATATATAATAATTAATCAACCCACCCCATGTGGAAACCTTATACTAAGGACACATCCATATACATAGAACCTAATTCCCGATGGGAAAAAATGATGTACTAGTCCATTGATAAAATATACAAAATCTTTATTAAAGACATTTAAGATACATGAAAAGACATTCACCAGGTGTTTGTCAGTTTACAACCTGTAACAATATAACACCAAGGGCCCCACCCCCACCGGTTACCCCACCATTTGTAAACAACTCAGCTATTATGCTTTCTAACAAAGAATTATAGATACTGGTGCATGTGCACCTATTGCCTGTCACATATGCGTCCCACTGCGATATATCCCACTATGAGACACTGTGCAGGAGCACTGTTAATTATTTACTTATATGTCTCCTTACACCGGTACAGGACATGCATTCATATCAGGGTGTCACAAGGATATCCCTATTTTAATATTATCACCTATGTGACTGACTATCATTGTCACCTTATAGTACTATACCTTTTTTATATACCGGTGCAGGACATATAGTTACATCAAGGTATCAGGGAAATATCCTCCAATTTACCTCCTGTCACATGTGTGACTGATTATAAATTCCTCCTTATACCAGGCTTCATGTTAGGAAAGATAGATGTATACTTACATAAATGCAAAGTGCGCAGCAGATACGGGGAACCAGGGGGGGTGAGCGCCCGCCCCAACGCGCGTTTCGGTCCGTCCTTCGTCAGGGGGAACTCACCTCCTCGGGTCCCGTGCTTTAAATACCCCAATCTATCCTGCCGCTACCAATGCTGTACTGCGGCGTTCTCCCGGATGTGACCTCACCACCGGAAGTGACGCGCGTGTCTCCATAGTCACCGCGACGCCAAGGAGCATCGGCGTCACACAACACCGCGCATGCGCGGCACCGTGTATTGACACAGAGTGCTCCAGGGAGCCAACAGAGACCATGGGACCGCGCGTCAGGTGGTGGAGTATGAACAAACACAAACGGCTTATATCTCTCTCCTCCTGCAATATGCAGCTACATAGTCTCAATAATTATTTATTTATTAACCCATTGTGTCACACTCAAACTTAGTAATACTTAGTAATACTTATAATACCGCATCACATATACTGTAAACCATAGCCAATACAAAGCAATAGTAGTCTATTTCAAGTTGCTGCTTTTCTTGTCACTTGGGAGACGTAAGGATTTGGGAAGTGCAAATATTGAATTTATCCATCCATCACTTTAAGGGAATAGTATATTATATTGCACCTGGGGAAACTGCACGAAACATCGGAAACAAAAGTGAATATCAAAATTAATACATACAATTAAAAAATAAATAAATAAAAGTTAAAATCAAAAATGTTATCAGGATTGAGAACATCCATATGATAAGATGTTCAGACAGACTATCAAAGAAATGGGGCATAGCTCAAATTTTCATTCAATCCAGATGGATGCAACATCCCCAACGTCCAGATCCATCTGGATTCTAACTGGGCTAATTTCTTAGGAGTATCTCCCCTACGAATTCCCAGTTGCACCATGTCAATACCTCTAACCTTTAAGAGACTACCATCACAGCCATGATACTCTTTAAAATGGGGTGGTATCGTTTTTAGGGTGGATGTGTCTTCACAGGTGGCAGCCGCGGCAATGCCCCACACGTGCTCTCTCACCCGAGTATTACCTGCATCGGTAAAGGTATTGCATCGTTCTATATTTGGGCACGCCACACAACGGCCACAGGGGACACATCCACCCTTCGCAGCCATTGTGTCCAAGAATGTTCTTGGTTTGTTGTCCACATAATGACTGCGGACTAAAATGTCCCGAAGATTACGCGATCTCCTGGCAGTGATGGCCACCTTCTCAGGCAGGAATCTGGCAAGAACTGGATCAGCTCTAAGTATATGCCATGATTTCTCAAAAATTCTTCTAAGCATGGGGAACTGGGAGTGATAGTTAGTCACAAATCGGACAATATCACTATTTTCTCTATTGCAATTTTTGTACAGAAGATCATCCCTAGAGGAATATCATGCTCTATTGAACGCACGCTTAATCATCCTCCCACTATAACCCCTGTCGATCAGTTTGATTCTTAGGTCTTCCGCTTGTATAAGGAAATCACGTTCAGTAGAACATAATCTGCGCAACCGTAAAAACTGTCCAGTTGGCACGGAGCGTATGATATGATTAGGATGTGAGGAAGAGGCATGCAACAACATGTTAGTTGCCGTTTTTTTGTTTGCCTAGCTGCGTACTCAAACTGACCTGAAGAATCATATTGCCAGATCAGTTTTACCATATAATGAACATGGTACATAAAAAACCCTAAAAACTTTAGTTTTGGTCTTCTTCCAAGACCTTAACTTTTTTATTTTCCATCAATATAACCATGTGAGGACTTGATTCTTTTGTGGGACAAGTTATAATTTTGAGTGCTATCATTCATTCTACAGTACCATATTGTGTACTGGGAAATGGAAAAAAGATTCAAGTGTGTAAAATTGCAATTTCACCTTACTGATCTGATACCGATTTTTGTGCAATTTCAACACACTTGGATTTTTTTTCCATTTTCCAGTAAAAAATATGGTAGAATGAATGGTGCCATTCAAAATTATAATTTGTCCCACAAAAAATCAAGCCCTCACACGACTATATTGATATAAAACTAAAAAGTTCTGGCTCTTGCAAGAAGGTGAGGAAAACAATGAAAACAAAACAACAAAACAAAACTGAATATGGCCATGGCGTGAAGGGGTTGAAGAAGCAGGAAGAGAATTGTAACCACAAGAATGTAAATCCCATATTAATGATCACGTGATGACTGATCAAATGGGCAAGCAGAATTAAATTCTAGCAATGTATATCTTATGGCGATACTAAGATACAGTGCCTTACGAAAATTAGACCAGGTATAAAAAACCCTTTAATGATAATGCATTTATTTTGGAGAGATGAAAGAATAAAGTCTTTTGGTTGGGCCCATTGCTCCCCAGTCCAACGCAGTACATGATTCACAGATGTCTGAGAGCAGGATGTACTATTAAACTTTGAAGAACGAAATCGTAAGTCAACTTGTACGAGTCAGGCAAATGCAAAGCTGTGTTGCTGAGGTTCTCAGCATCCAGCTACTAATTAGTGTGGAATTAAAAATCTTTGGCCAAATCTTACTATTTGTTTTTGTCCCCCTAATTGATGTCTAATGTTAAAAATTGGTCTCTTATTGTTTTGGACCTATTTTGCCATATTATTGAAGGGGTGATCTAGGATTAAGATATTAATGCTCAAGCCTTAGGACAGGTCATCAGTATGAGATCGGTGAGGATCTGACATGCGGCACTCCAACTGATCAGCTGTCACCAGGTCCTGCGGCTGCCAGTAGTTATCAATGTACAGAGCCAGAACACTACACACCCATATGATGTGTTTCGCCATTTCTTGTGTATTGCAGCTCAGCTTGAATTGAATAGGAACTGAACTGCAATACCTTAGAATGACCACTATACAGTGTGATGTTTCGTCTCCGTACACTGTGAACTTCTGGAGGCCGTGGTACCTGGTAAAAGCTGATGAGTGGGGGTGCCAAGTGTTAGACCCCCACTGATCTGATATTGATGACTTATCCTAAGGTACACACATCTGTTGAAATAAAAATGGTTGGAAGTGTTGACTAACCAGTAACTAATAAACTGTCTTGTGATGCCTGTATTTTTAGATTCCAACTTGTGTTTTCATCAAAAAGCGCTTGTAAAATCATAAAATCACATAGAGAAAAGAGAAAGAAAATCAAATACAAGGAAGATACGTTGAAGCTAGGGATAAAGTTAGCATACTTAGAATAAAAGATTTTCAAGCCCATCATTAGCTCCATTTCAATCATACACCTGAATGACCTTTTACCACCTGGTGTTTGAGCCACGTCTATATGGAAATGTGCATTATGCTGATCCAATTCTAAGAATTAGTCACCATATAGGAAGCAATATTCATGTATTTTCCAAATCTGCATATCTGTCACACTCTGCTCTTTTGTTACCGTAAAATTGCTGAGTATTTCAATTTTTAGACAAATAGCAAAATGACCATTAAATTGAATTCTAGTTATTCCATTTGAAACTAATTTATTCATCTTTTTTCTTCCTTGCATATGTGAGAGTATAAATATTACAAATCCCAATTCTTGTGAGAAATCTAGGGGTACAAAAAAGTGCAATAGGGCATTATCCAGACAACAACATTAAAGGGAACCTGTCACCTGAATTTGGCGGGACCAGTTTTGGGTCATATGGGCGGGGTTTTCGGGTGTTTGATTCATCCTTTCCTTACCCGCTGGCTGCATGCTGGCCGCAATATTGGATTGAAGTTCATTCTCTGTCCTCCGGAGTACACGCCTGCGCAAGGCAATATTCTCCTAATATGTGAAGCATAACTAAGACCATTTACAGTGGGGAAAATAGGTATTTAAAACACTGACAATTTTGCAAGTTTTCCCACCTACAAAGAATGGAGAGGTCTGTAATTTTTACACTTATTTTTACAAAATAAAAACCAGAAAATCACATTGTATGATTTTTGCATAACTGCCGTAATTGCATTTTATGGCATGAAATAACTTTTTGATACAATAGAAAAATAGAACCTAATATTTGGTCCAGAAATTTTTATTTGCAAGTACAAAGGTTAGACGTTTCCTGTACCTCTTGACAAAGTTTGCACACACTGCAGCAGGGATTTTGGCTCACACCTCCATATAAATCTTCATATCTTGCCGGTTTTGGGACGGTCGCTGAGCAATGTTGAGTTTTAGCTCCCTCCAAAGATTTTCTATTTGGTTCAGGTCTGGAGACTGGCTAGGAACCTCCAGAAGCTTGAAATGCTTCTTACAGAGCCATTCCTTAGTTGCCCTGGCTGTGTGTTTCAGGTCATTGTCACGCTAGAAAACCCAGCCACGACCCATTTTCAATGCTGTTACTGAAGGAAGAAGGTTGTAGGGCAAAATCTTGCAATACATGACCCCATCCATCCTTCCTTCAATACAGTTCAGTCGTCCTGTTCCTTTTGCAGAAAAGCCCACCCAAAGTATGATGTTTCCCCCACTATGGTTCACAGTTGGGACGGTGTTCTTGGTTTTGTACTCATTAGTGTTGAGCATTCCGATACTGCAAATATCGGGTATCGGCCGATATTCGCTGTATCAGAATTCTGATACCAAGTTCCGATACTTTTGCGATATCGGATACCGGAATCGGAAGTTCCTATAGTGCAATTATGCACTATAATGGAGTGTGGGCAGTGCGTGGGCGGAGACTGCATGTGTGTGTGTGAGGGCCTGCCGGGAGTCTGTACGGGCCTCTCGGGAATCTGTGCGTGCCTGCCGGTGGTCTGTGCGGGCTGCCGGGGGTTTGTGCGTGCCTGCCAGGGGTCTGTGCGGGCCTGCCAGGGGTCTGTGCGGGCTGCCGGGGGTCTGTGCGGGCTGCTGGGGGTCTGTGCGGGCCTGCCGGGGCTCTGTGTGGGCTGCCGGGGCTCTGTGCGGGCTGCCGGGGCTCTGTGCGGGCTGCCAGGGCTCTGTGCGAGCTTGCCGGGGCTCTGTGCCGGCTGCCGGGGGTCTGTGCGGGCCTGCCAGGGCTCTGTGTGGGCTGCCGGGGGTTTGTGCAGACTAAAAGTCCCATCGGACGATGCCTGCTACAGTGACAGTGATTGACACATTAGCCAATGATGAGACAGTAGTAGTCCCATCAACCGGCTAATGTGCTGCATGTAAAATAAAAAAAAATACTACATACATACTACATACATACTACATACTACATATATACAACATACTACATACATACTGCATACATACTACATACATGCATACTACATACATACTACATACATACATACTACATACATACCACTTACATACTACATACAACATACATACAGTATACATACTACAAACATACTACATACATACTACATACTACATACATACTACATACATACTACATGCATACTACATGCATACTACAGACATACTACATACATACTACATACATACTTCATACAATACATTCATACATTACATATAGTACATATAACATAGAGTACTGTTGTGAATTAGACTTTTTGGCTCCCTCTTGTGGTTACTAGTGATATGACTCTGGGATTGTCTTTCCTCAGTTTGGCACCCACCTGGGTCGTTAGTCCAGGGGTGTTGCTATATAAACTTCCTGGATCCTTAGTCCAGTGCCTGGCATCGTTGTAATCAGATCCTTTCTGTTTGCTCCTGTCTGCTGGTCCTGGTTCGTGCAAAATTAAGCTAAGTCCTGCTTCTTTGTTTTTTGGTTATTTGCTTTGCTCTTATTTTTGTCCAGCTTGTACTAAATGTGATTCCTGACTTTGCTGGAAGCTCTAGGGGGCTGGTGTTCTCCCCCCGGGCCGTTAGACGGTTCGGGGGTTCTTGAATATCCAGCGTGGATATTTTGATAGGGTTTTTGCTGACCATATAAGTCATCTTACTATATTCTGCTATTAGCTAGTGGGCCTCTCTTTGCTAAATACCTAGCTCATTCTTACGTTTGTCTTTTCCTCTTACCTCACCGTTATTATTTGTTGGGGGCTTGTATCCAACTTTTGGGGTCTTTTCTCTGGAGGCAAGAAAGGTCTTTCTTTTCCCTTCTAGGGTTAGTTTGTTCTCCAGCTGGCGCGAGACGTCTAGAACCAACGTAGGCACATTCCCCGGCTGCTGCTATTTGTGGTGCTAGGATTAGATATATGGTCAGGTCAGTTACCACTGCCCTATGAGCTGGTTTTTTGTGTTTGCAGACTTAGTAATTATTTCTGAGACCCTCTGCCATTGGGGTCATAACAGTATGCCAGGCCAACATTGAATGTTTAATGCATTGCAGAAGTGGGATAATAAGAAAGGAAATTCTGAGTTTTTTGTTTTTTTTTCCTCTCTTCCTCCCCTTTACCTCTGAGTGGCTTGTGCTTGCTGCAGACATGAATGTCCAGACCTTGATTACAATTGTAGACCAGCTTGCTGCTCGTGTGCAGGGCATACAAGATTTTGTTACCAGTAGTCCAATGTCTGAACCTAAAATACCTATTCCTGAACTGTTTTCTGGAGACCGATTTAAGTTTAGGAATTTCAGGAATAATTGTAAATTGTTTCTATCTCTGAGACCCCGTTCATCTGGAGATTCAGCTCAGCAAGTTAAAATTGTTATCTCTTTTTTACGGGGCGACCCTCAGGATTGGGCTTTCTCGCTAGCGCCAGGAGATCCGGCATTGGCAAATATTGATGCGTTTTTTCTGGCGCTCGGATTGCTTTACGAGGAACCCAATCTTGAAGTTCAGGCAGAAAAAGCCTTGCTGGCTATTTCTCAGGGCCAGGATGAAGCTGAAGTGTATTGCCCAAAATTTCGGAAATGGTCCGTGCTTACTCAGTGGAATGAGTGTGCTCTGGCCGCAAATTTCAGAAATGGCCTTTCTGAAGCCATTAAGAATGTGATGGTGGGTTTCCCCATTCCTACAAGTCTGAATGATTCTATGGCGCTGGCTATTCAAATTGACCGGCGTTTGCGGGAGCGCAAATCCGCTAATCCTCTGGTGGTGTTGTCTGAACAAACACCTGATTTAATGCAATGTGATAGAATTCAGACTAGAAATGAGCGGGAAAATCATAGACGTCAGAATGGGTTGTGTTTTTACTGTGGTGATTCTACACATGTTATATCAGCATGCTCTAAACGCCTAACAAGGGTTGTTAGTCCTGTCGCCATTGGTAATTTGCAACCTAAATTTATTTTGTCTGTGACTTTAATTTGCTCATTGTCTTCTTACCCTGTTATGGCGTTTGTGGATTCAGGTTCTGCCCTGAGTCTTATGGATCTGTCATTTGCCAAGCGCTGTGGTTTTGTTCTTGAACCGTTGGTAAATCCTATTCCTCTTAGAGGTATTGATGCTACGCCATTGGCGGAAAATAAACCGCAGTTTTGGACGCAGGTAACCATGTGCATGACTCCTGAACATCGGGAGGTGATTCGTTTTCTTGTTCTGCATAAAATGCATGATTTGGTCGTTTTGGGTCTGCCATGGTTACAGACCCACAATCCAGTCTTGGATTGGAAGGCAATGTCTGTGTCAAGTTGGGGCTGTCAGGGAATTCATGCTGATTCCCCGCCGGTGTCTATTGCTTCCTCTACTCCTTCGGAAGTTCCTGAGTATTTGTCTGATTATCAGGATGTATTCAGCGAGTCCAGGTCCAGTGCTCTGCCTCCTCATAGGGACTGTGACTGCGCCATAGATTTGATTCCAGGTAGTAAATTTCCTAAGGGAAGACTATTTAATCTGTCTGTACCTGAGCATACCGCAATGCGTTCGTATATCAAGGAGTCTCTGGAGAAGGGGCATATCCGTCCATCCTCTTCCCCTCTTGGTGTGGGATTCTTTTTTGTGGCCAAGAAGGACGGATCTTTGAGACCTTGTATTGACTATCGGCTTCTGAATAAAATCACTGTTAAATTTCAGTATCCTTTGCCTCTGTTGTCGGACTTGTTTGCCCGGATTAAAGGTGCCAAGTGGTTCACCAAGATAGATCTTCGTGGTGCGTACAACCTTGTGCGCATTAAGCAAGGAGATGAATGGAAGACAGCATTTAATACGCCCGAAGGTCATTTTGAGTACTTGGTGATGCCTTTTGGGCTCTCTAATGCTCTCTCAGTGTTTCAGTCCTTTATGCATGATATTTTCCGGAAGTATCTGGATAAATTTATGATTGTTTATCTGGATGATATTCTGGTTTTCTCTGAAGATTGGGACTCACATGTGGAGCAGGTCAGGATGGTGTTTCAGGTTTTGCGTGAGAATGCTTTGTTTGTTAAGGGCTCAAAGTGTCTCTTTGGAGTACAGAAGGTTCCCTTTTTGGGGTTTATTTTTTCCCCTTCTGCTGTGGAGATGGACCCAGTCAAGGTCCGAGCTATTCATGATTGGACTCAACCCACGTCAGTTAAGAGTCTTCAGAAGTTCTTGGGTTTTGCTAACTTCTACCGTCGTTTTATCGCTAATTTTTCTAGCGTTGTTAAACCTTTGACGGATATGACCAAGAAAGGTTCTGATGTTGCTAACTGGGCTCCTGCAGCCGTGGAGGCGTTCCAAGAGTTGAAGCGCTGGTTTACTTCGGCGCCTGTTTTGTGCCAGCCTGATGTCTCACTTCCCTTTCAGGTCGAAGTGGATGCTCCTGAGATTGGGGCAGGGGCCGTTTTGTCGCAGAGAGGCCCTGGTTGCTCGGTAATGAGACCATGTGCTTTCTTCTCTAGGAAGTTTTCGCCTGCTGAGCGGAATTATGATGTTGGCAATCGGGAGTTGCTGGCCATGAAGTGGGCATTTGAGGAGTGGCGTCATTGGCTCGAGGGTGCTAAGCATCGTGTGGTGGTCTTGACTGATCACAAAAATTTGATGTATCTCGAGTCTGCTAAACGCCTGAATCCTAGACAGGCCCGCTGGTCATTGTTTTTCTCCCGTTTTGACTTTGTGGTCTCGTATTTACCAGGTTCAAAGAATGTGAAGGCTGATGCTCTTTCAAGGAGCTTTGTGCCTGACTCTCCTGGAGTCGCAGAACCAGTTGGTATTCTTAAAGAGGGAGTTATCTTGTCGGCCATTTCTCCTGATTTGCGACGTGTGTTGCAGAGATTTCAGGCTGGTAGACCTGACTCTTGTCCACCTGACAGACTGTTTGTTCCTGATAAGTGGACCAGCAGAGTCATTTCCGAGGTTCATTCCTCGGTGTTGGCAGGGCATCCGGGAATTTTTGGCACCAGAGATCTGGTGGCTAGGTCCTTTTGGTGGCCTTCCTTGTCACGGGATGTGCGGTCATTTGTGCAGTCCTGTGGGACTTGGGCTCGAGCTAAGCCTTGCTGTTCTCGTGCCAGCGGGTTGCTCTTGCCCTTGCCTGTCCCGAAGAGGCCTTGGACACACATTTCCATGGATTTCATTTCAGATCTCCCGGTGTCTCAGGGCATGTCTGTCATCTGGGTGGTATGTGATCGCTTTTCTAAAATGGTCCATTTGGTGCCTTTGCCTAAGCTGCCTTCCTCTTCCGATCTGGTTCCTGTGTTGTTTCAGAATGTGGTTCGTTTACACGGCATTCCTGAGAATATTGTGTCTGACAGAGGATCCCAGTTTGTTTCCAGGTTCTGGCGATCCTTTTGTGCTAGGATGGGCATTGATTTGTCGTTTTCGTCTGCCTTTCATCCTCAGACTAATGGACAAACGGAGCGAACTAATCAGACTCTGGAGGCTTATTTGAGGTGTTTTGTTTCGGCAGATCAGGATGATTGGGTGACCTTCTTGCCGTTGGCTGAGTTTGCCCTTAATAATCGGGCTAGTTCCGCTACTTTGGTTTCGCCATTTTTCTGCAACTCTGGTTTCCATCCTCGTTTTTCCTCGGGACATGTGGAGCTTTCTGACTGTCCTGGGGTAGATTCTGTGGTGGATAGGTTGCAGCAGATCTGGAATCATGTGGTGGACAACTTAAAGTTGTCACAGGAGAAGGCTCAGCGTTTTGCCAACCGCCGCCGCGGTGTGGGTCCCCGACTTCGTGTTGGGGATTTGGTATGGCTGTCTTCTCGATTTGTTCCTATGAAGGTCTCCTCTCCTAAATTTAAGCCTCGCTTCATCGGTCCTTACAAGATATTGGAAATCCTTAATCCTGTGTCCTTTCGCTTGGATCTTCTGGTGTCGGTTGCCATTCACAACGTGTTCCATAGGTCTTTGTTGCGGCGGTACGTTGTACCTGTGGTTCCTTCTGTTGAGCCTCCTGATCCGGTGTTGGTTGAGGGCGAGTTGGAGTACGTGGTGGAGAAGATCTTGGATTCTCATCTCTCCAGATGGAGGCTTCAGTATCTGGTCAAGTGGAAGGGCTATGGTCAGGAGGATAATTCCTGGGTGGTTGCTTCTGATGTGCATGCGGCCGATTTAGTTCGTGCCTTTCACGGTGCTCATCCTGATCGCCCTGGTGGTCTTGGTGAGGGTTCGGTGACCCCTCCTTAAGGGGGGGGTACTGTTGTGAATTAGACTTTTTGGCTCCCTCTTGTGGTTACTAGTGATATGACTCTGGGATTGTCTTTCCTCAGTTTGGCACCCACCTGGGTCATTAGTCCAGGGGTGTTGCTATATAAACTTCCTGGATCCTTAGTCCAGTGCCTGGCATCATTGTAATCAGATCCTTTCTGTTTGCTCCTGTCTGCTGGTCCTGGTTCGTGCAAAATTAAGCTAAGTCCTGCTTCTTTGTTTTTTGGTTATTTGCTTTGCTCTTATTTTTGTCCAGCTTGTACTAAATGTGATTCCTGACTTTGCTGGAAGATCTAGGGGGCTGGTGTTCTCCCCCCGGGCCGTTAGACGGTTCGGGGGTTCTTGAATATCCAGCGTGGATATTTTGATAGGGTTTTTGCTGACCATATAAGTCATCTTACTATATTCTGCTATTAGCTAGTGGGCCTCTCTTTGCTAAATACCTAGCTCATTCTTACGTTTGTCTTTTCCTCTTACCTCACCGTTATTATTTGTTGGGGGCTTGTATCCATCTTTTGGGGTCTTTTCTCTGGAGGCAAGAAAGGTCTTTCTTTTCCCTTCTAAGGTTAGTTAGTTCTCCGGCTGGCGCGAGACGTCTAGAACCAACGTAGGCACGTTCCCCAGCTGCTGCTATTTGTGGTGCTAGGATTAGATATATGGTCAGCTCAGTTACCACTGCCCTATGAGCTGTTTTTTTGTGTTTGCAGACTTAGTAATTATTTCTGAGACCCTCTGCCATTGGGGTCATAACAGAGTACATACTCATCATTACTTGTCATTTTGATCCCCGAAGACAGTGTCATCTGTAAAAAAGATTAAAATAACAAACAACCAATATACTCCCTGTCCGCAGAAGTCCACGAGTGTCCCACGACGATCTCCCGTGGAGAACGGCAGCATCAGCTGATGCGACTGCTCTCCAGGGGCTCCAGGAACACAATGATGGGAGGAAGGTATCCTTCCGCCACTGTATTCCTCCACCGCTGTAAAAAAATAGTCCCTAATCTCACTTTTTGCATTGCTGTGTGAGAAATTTTCCCACACAGCAATTGCCATAAAGTGAGACTTTGAACTATAGTAACCTCTCAGTGATGCACTGCAGGAGCCATTGTCTCCTGTCAGTGTGTCACTGAGGGTCCTATAGAGCAGTGACATCACCCGATGTCATTGTTCTATAGGCGAGATCGTCATGGGACACTCGTTATAAATTGGACTACGGCGGACAGGTAGTATATGGTTTATTATTTTACGTTTTTTGCAGGTGTTGAAGTATGGTAAGTATGGTTAAATGAAGAATATTAAAATACTTTTTTCCTAATGTGTGTGTGTTTTATTAACGCCATTTCTGGGGTGGCTGCAGACTGGTATTTGTAGCCGGGGGGGCAATATCCATGGCCCCTCTCTAGGCTATGAATATCAGCCCGCAGCTGTCTGTGTAGCCTTTCTGGCAATAAAGTATAGGGGGACCCCACGTCATTTTTTTGGGGTCCCCCTATTTTAATAGCCAGTAAAGGCTACGCAGACAGCTGCCGGCTGATATTCATAGCAGGCTACAAATATTGGCCCCCGGCCGTCGGCTTTCCCCCTCTGGCGCAGAAAATTGCGTGGGAGCCCACGCTGTTTTTTTCCATTTTTTTTTAAATTAAACGCTCATTAAGGCCTCTTTAATTCTTGCGTCAGTACAGGTCCGTCGCTATGTGTCGGGCCGACATACCGACGCACGTTGTGAAATTTGTGCACGACGTGGGCAGCGGATGCAGTTTTCAACGCATCTGCAGCCCATTCTGAAGTTCGGGGAGGAGGGGATGGAGTTTTGGCCGCACATGCACGGTAGAAAATGGCAGATGCGACGGACAAAAAACATTCACTTGAACGTTTTTTCGTCCCGACGATCCGCCAAAACACGACGGATCCGTTGCACGACAGACACGACGTGTGGCCATCGATCGCGATCCGTCGCTAATACAAATCTATGGGTAAAAAATGCATCCTGCGAGCACATTTGCAGGAACCATTTTTTCCGCCGGATCTGTTTTTTTCTCATAGAGATGTATTAATGCCGGATTGCGCCTGATGGCCACACGTTTCATTCGTTTTTTTGCAGGATCCATCAAAAAAGCTGTTTCCGCCAGACAGAAAACACATACAGAGGAACGGTTTTTCTGTCCGGCGAAAAAATGTACAGCGACGGATTCGGCAAAAAATGGATGAAATTGAGATGGGAAATAATGAACCCGGCCTCCGAATCCATTTTTTCATGCATGTTTCCATTCAAATCATGCACATTTTCCGTTTATTTATTTATTTCCAAAAACTGCATCAAAACCTGCATTAAAAACTGCATCAAAACAGCACCAAAAACTGCATCAAAACTGCACCAAAAACTGCATCAAAAACCGCATCAAAACCCGCACCAAAAACTGCACAAAAACTGCACCAAAAGCTGCATCAAAAACTGCACCACAAACTGCACCAAAAACTGCATCAAAAACAGCATCAAAAACTGCACCAAAAACCTGCATCAGGGTATGTGCACACGTTGCGGTTTTTGCTGCGGACCCGCAGCGTTTTTGCCACTGCGGATCCACATCAGTTTTCCATGTGGTGTTCAGTACAATGTTAACCTATGGAAAACAAAAACCGCTGTGCACATGCTGCGGAAAAAAACACGCGGAAATGCTGCGGTTTATTTTCCGCAGCATGTCAATTCTTTGTGCGGAATACGCAGCGGTTTGGCACCTGCTCCATATTGAAAAAGCGCAGGTGTCTAAAACCGCAGTGGAAACCGCACAAAAAACGCAATGGAATCCGCAGCGTGTGCACATGGCCTCAAAAACCGCACCAAAAGCCTGCATCAAAACTGCACCTAAAACAGCATCAAAAACCGCATCAAAAACCGCACCAAAAACTGCATCAAAAACTGCATCAAAACTGCACCAGTTTTTGATGCAGGTTTTGATGCAGTTTTTGGTGCGGTTTTTGATGCAGTTGTTTGTGCATTTTCGGTGCTGTTTTTGAATGCAGGTTTTGATACAGTTTTTGGTGCATTTTTTGATGCAGTTTTTGGTGCAGTTTTTGATGCAGGTTTTTGGTGCGGTTTTTGATTCTGCTTTTGGTGCAGTTTTGATGCAGTTTTTGGTGCAGTTTTGATGCAGTTTTTGATGCAGGTTTTAATGCAGTTTTTGGAAATAAATAAACGAAAAATGTGCATGATTTGAATAGAAACATGCATGAAAAAACGAATTCATCATTTCACATCTCAGTTTCATCCATTTTTTGCCGGATCCGTCGCTGTGCGTTTTTTTCGCCAGACAGAAAAAACGCTCCTCTATAATAATAATAATAATAATAATAATAATTTTATTTATATAGTGCCAAGATATTCCACAGCACTTTACAAATTATAGAAGGGACTTGTACAGACAATAGACATTACAGCATAACAGAAATCACAGTTCAAAATAGATACCAGGAGGAATGAGGGCTGTCATGATTCTCAATGGCGAGAGAACATAGCCCAGCATATATGAGAACTAGCTCTTGGAAGATGGAAACTATACTGACCATGAACTAAACCTGCCGCACAACTAGAAGTGGCCGGGTAGCATGCCTACGTTTCTTATCCCTAGATGCCCAGCGCCAGCCGGAGAACTACCTAATCCTAGCAGAGGAAAAGACAGTCCTGGCTCACCTCTAGAGAAATTTTCCCAAAAGGCAGACAGAGGCCCCCACATATATTGGCGGTGATTTTAGATGAAATGACAAACGTAGTATGAAAATAGGTTTAGCAAAATCGAGGTCCGCTTACTAGATAGCATGAAGACAGAAAGGGCACTTTCATGGTCAGCAGAAAACCCTATCAAAACACCATCCAGAAATTACTTTAAGACTCTAGCATTAACTCATAACACCAGAGTGGCAATTTCCGCTCACAAGAGCTTTCCAGACACAGTAACGAAACAGCAGCTGTGAACAGGAACAAAATGCAAAAACACACAAGGACAAAAGTCCAACTTAGCTAGGAGTTGTCTAGTAGCAGGAACATGCACAGAAGGCTTCTGATTACATTGTTGACCGGCATGAAACTGACAGAGGAGCAAGGTTATATAGCGACTCCCACATCCTGATAGGAGCAGGTGAACAGAGGGGATGATGCACACAAGTACAATTCCACAAGTGGCCACCGGGGGAGCCCAGAATCCAATTTCACAACAGTACCCCCCCCCTCAAGGAGGGGGCACCGAACCCTCACCAGAACCACCAGGGCGATCAGGATGAGCCCTATGAAAGGCACGGACAAGATCGGAGGCATGAACATCAGAGGCAGTGACCCAAGAATTATCCTCCTGACCGTATCCCTTCCATTTGACCAGATACTGGAGTTTCCGTCTGGAAACACGAGAGTCTAAGATCTTTTCCACAACGTACTCCAACTCACCCTCAACCAACACCGGAGCAGGAGGCTCAACGGAAGGCACAGCCGGTACCTCATACCTGCGCAACAATGACCGATGAAAAACATTATGAATCGAAAAGGATGCAGGGAGGTCCAAACGGAAGGACACAGGGTTAAGAATCTCCAATATCTTGTACGGGCCGATGAACCGAGGCTTAAACTTAGGAGAAGAAACCCTCATAGGGACAAAACGAGAAGACAACCACACCAAGTCCCCAACACAAAGCCGAGGACCAACACGACGACGGCGGTTGGCAAAAAGCTGAGTCTTCTCCTGGGACAACTTTAAATTGTCCACCACCTGCCCCCAAATCTGATGCAACCTCTCCACCACAGCATCCACTCCAGGACAATCCAAAGATTCCACTTGACCGGAGGAAAATCGAGGATGAAACCCCGAATTACAGAAAAACGGGGACACCAAGGTGGCAGAGCTGGCCCGATTATTGAGGGCGAACTCCGCCAAAGGCAAAAAAGCAACCCAATCATCCTGATCCGCAGACACAAAACACCTCAAATATGTCTCCAAGGTCTGATTAGTCCGCTCGGTCTGGCCATTAGTCTGAGGATGGAAAGCAGACGAAAAAGACAAATCTATGCCCATCCTAGCACAGAATGCCCGCCAAAATCTAGACACGAATTGGGTCCCTCTGTCAGAAACGATATTCTCCGGAATACCATGCAAACGAACAACATTTTGAAAAAACAGAGGAACCAACTCGGAAGAAGAAGGCAACTTAGGCAAGGGAACCAGATGGACCATCTTAGAGAAACGGTCACACACCACCCAGATGACAGACATCTTCTGAGAAACAGGCAGATCCGAAATAAAATCCATCGAGATGTGCGTCCAAGGCCTCTTCGGGATAGGCAAGGGTAACAACAATCCACTAGCCCGAGAACAACAAGGCTTGGCCCGAGCACAAACGTCACAAGACTGCACAAAGCCTCGCACATCTCGTGACAGGGAAGGCCACCAGAAGGACCTTGCCACCAAATCCCTGGTACCAAAGATTCCAGGATGACCTGCCAATGTAGAAGAATGAACCTCAGAGATGACTCTACTGGTCCAATCATCAGGAACAAACAGTCTACCAGGTGGGCAACGATCAGGTCTATCCGCCTGAAACTCCTGCAAGGCCCGCCGCAGGTCTGGAGAAACGGCAGACAATATCACTCCATCTTTAAGGATACCTGTGGGCTCAGAATTACCAGGGGAGTCAGGCTCAAAACTCCTAGAAAGGGCATCCGCCTTAACATTCTTAGAACCCGGTAGGTAAGACACCACAAAATTAAACCGAGAGAAAAACAACGACCAGCGCGCCTGTCTAGGATTCAGGCGCCTGGCAGACTCAAGGTAAATTAAATTTTTGTGGTCAGTCAATACCACCACCTGATGTCTGGCCCCCTCAAGCCAGTGACGCCACTCCTCAAAAGCCCACTTCATGGCCAAAAGCTCCCGATTCCCAATATCATAATTCCGCTCGGCGGGCGAAAATTTACGGGAAAAAAAGGCACAAGGTCTCATCACGGAGCAGTCGGAACTTCTCTGCGACAACACCGCCCCAGCTCCGATTTCAGAAGCGTCGACCTCAACCTGAAAAGGAAGAGCAACATCAGGCTGATGCAACACTGGGGCGGAAGAAAAGCGGCGCTTGAGCTCCCGAAAGGCCTCCACAGCATCAGGGGACCAATCAGCAACATCAGCACCCTTCTTAGTCAAATCAGTCAATGGTTTTACAACATCAGAAAAACCAGCAATAAATCGACGATAAAAGTTAGCAAAGCCCAAAAATTTCTGAAGACTCTTAAGAGAAGAGGGTTGCGTCCAATCACCAATAGCCTGAACCTTGACAGGATCCATCTCGATGGAAGAGGGGGAAAAAATGTATCCCAAGAAGGAAATCTTTTGAACCCCAAAAACACACTTAGAACCCTTCACACACAAGGAATTAGACCGCAAAACCTGAAAAACCCTCCTGACCTGCTGGACATGAGTCCCAGTCATCCGAAAAAATCAGAATATCATCCAGATACACAATCATAAATTTATCCAAATAATCGCGGAAAATGTCATGCATAAAGGACTGGAAGACTGAAGGGGCATTTGAAAGACCAAAAGGCATCACCAAATACTCAAAATGGCCCTCGGGCGTATTAAATGCGGTTTTCCACTCATCCCCCTGCTTGATTCGCACCAAATTATACGCCCCACGGAGATCAATCTTAGAGAACCACTTGGCCCCCTTTATACGAGCAAACAAATCAGTAAGCAGTGGTAATGGATATTGATATTTAACCGTGATTTTATTCAAAAGTCGATAATCAATGCATGGCCTCAAAGAGCCGTCTTTCTTAGACACAAAGAAAAAACCGGCTCCTAAGGGAGATGACGAAGGACGAATATGTCCCTTTTCCAAGGACTCCTTTATATATTCTCGCATAGCCGCGTGTTCAGGCACAGACAGATTAAATAAACGACCCTTAGGGTATTTACTACTCGGAATCAAGTCTATGGCACAATCGCACTCCCGGTGCGGAGGTAGTGAACCAACCTTGGGTTCTTCAAAAACGTCACGAAAGTCAGACAAGAATTCAGGAATCTCAGAGGGAATAGATGATGAAATGGAAACCAAAGGTACGTCCCCATGAGTACCTTTACATCCCCAGCTTAACACAGACATAGCTCTCCAGTCGAGGACTGGGTTATGAGATTGCAGCCATGGCAATCCCAGCACCAAAACATCATGTAGATTATACAGCACCAGAAAGCGAATAACCTCCTGGTGATCCGGATTAACACGCATAGTCACTTGTGTCCAGTATTGTGGTTTATTACTAGCCAATGGGGTGGAGTCAATCCCTTTCAGAGGTATCGGAGCCTCCAATGGCTCCAAATCATACCCACAGCGTTTGGCAAAGGACCAATCCATAAGACTCAAAGCAGCGCCAGAGTCGACATAGGCGTCCGCGGTAATAGATGACAAAGAACAAATCAGGGTCACAGATAGAATAAACTTAGACTGTAAAGTGCTAATTGAAACAGACTTGTCAGGCTTCTTAGTACGCTTAAAGCATGCTGATATAACATGAGTTGAATTACCACAATAGAAGCACAACCCATTTTTTCGTCTAAAATTCTGCCGCTCGCTTCTGGACAGAATTCTATCACATTGCATATTTTCTGGCGTTTTCTCAGTAGACACCGCCAAATGGTGCACAGGTTTGCGCTCCCGCAGACGCCTATCGATCTGAATAGCCATCGTCATGGACTCATTCAGACTCGCAGGCACAGGGAACCCCACCATAACATCCTTAATGGCATCAGAGAGACCTTCTCTGAAAATCGCCGCCAGGGCGCACTCATTCCACTGAGTAAGCACAGACCATTTGCGGAATTTTTGGCAGTATATTTCAGCTTCATCTTGCCCCTGAGACAAGGACATCAAGGCCTTTTCCGCCTGAAGCTCTAAATGAGGTTCCTCATAAAGCAACCCCAAGGCCAGAAAAAACGCATCCACATTGAGCAACGCAGGATCCCCTGGTGCCAATGCAAAAGCCCAGTCCTGAGGGTCGCCCCGGAGCAAGGAAATTACAATCCTGACCTGCTGTGCAGGGTCTCCGGCAGAGCGAGACTTCAGGGACAAAAACAATTTGCAATTATTTTTAAAATTTTGAAAGTGAGATCTATTCCCCGAGAAGAATTCAGGCAAAGGAATTCTAGGCTCAGACATAGGTGCATGAACAACAAAATCTTGCAAATTTTGTACCTTTGTGGCGAGATTATTCAAACCTGTAGCTACACTCTGAAGATCCATTTGAAACAGGTGAACACAGAGCCATTCAAGGATTAGAAGGAGAGAAAGAGAGGAAGGCTGCAGTATAGGCAGACTAGCAAGTGATTCAATTAAGAGCACACTCAGAACTAGAGGGAAAAAAAAAAAAAAAAAATTGTAGCAGACTTCTTTTTTCTCTCCTTTCTCAGCCAGTAATTTAACCCTTTTTTGGGCCGGTCAAACTGTCATGATTCTCAATTGCGAGAGAACATAGCCCAGCATATATGAGAACTAGCTCTTGGAAGATGGAAACTATACTGACCATGAACTAAACCTGCCGCACAACTAGAAGTGGCCGGGTAGCATGCCTACGTTTCTTATCCCTAGATGCCCAGCGCCAGCCGGAGAACTACCTAATCCTAGCAGAGGAAAAGACAGTCCTGGCTCACCTCTAGAGAAATTTTCCCAAAAGGCAGACAGAGGCCCCCACATATATTGGCGGTGATTTTAGATGAAATGACAAACGTAGTATGAAAATAGGTTTAGCAAAATCGAGGTCCGCTTACTAGATAGCATGAAGACAGAAAGGGCACTTTCATGGTCAGCAGAAAACCCTATCAAAACACCATCCAGAAATTACTTTAAGACTCTAGCATTAACTCATAACACCAGAGTGGCAATTTCCGCTCACAAGAGCTTTCCAGACACAGTAACGAAACAGCAGCTGTGAACAGGAACAAAATGCAAAAACACACAAGGACAAAAGTCCAACTTAGCTAGGAGTTGTCTAGTAGCAGGAACATGCACAGAAGGCTTCTGATTACATTGTTGACCGGCATGAAACTGACAGAGGAGCAAGGTTATATAGCGACTCCCACATCCTGATAGGAGCAGGTGAACAGAGGGGATGATGCACACAAGTACAATTCCACAAGTGGCCACCGGGGGAGCCCAGAATCCAATTTCACAACAGAGGGCCCTGCTCGCAAGCTTACAAACTATGAGGAAAAGGGGAGACACGAGAGGTGTGTTTTCCGTCCGGCGGAAACAGCTTTTTGACGGATCCTGCAAAAAACGGATGAAACATGTGGCCATCAGGTGCAATCCGGCGCTAATACAACTCTATGAGAAAAAATGGATCCGGCGGAAAAAATGGATCCTGCAAATGTGCTCGCAGGATGCATTTTTTACCCATAGACTTGTATTAGTGACGGATCGCGACAGATGGCCACACATCGTGTCCATCGTGCAACGGATCCGTCATGTTTTGGCGGATCGTCGGAACGAAAAAACATTCAAGTGAACGTTTTTTTGTCCGTCGCATCTGCCATTTTCCACCGCGCATGCATGGCCGAAGCTCCACCCCCTCCTCCCCGGACTTCAGAATGGGCAGCAGATGCGTTGAAAACTGCATCCGCTGCCCACGTCGTACACAAATTTCACAACATGCGTTGGTACGTCGGCCCGACGGACCCATACTGACGAAAGTATGGAAGAGGCCTTAATGAGCGTTTAATAAAAAAATGAAAAAAAACGGCGTGGGCAGAGGGGGAAATCTGAAGACCGGGGGTCAATATTTGTAGCCTGCTATGAATATCAGCCCACAGCTGTCTGCGTAGCCTTTACTGGCTATTAAAATAGGGGGACCCCCCAAAAAAAATGATGTGGGGTCCCCATATATTTTATAGCCAGAAAGGCTATGCAGACGGCTGCGGGCTGATATTCATAGCCTAGAGAGGGGCCATGGATATTGGCCCCCCCGGCTACAAATACCAGTCTGCAACCGCCCCAGAAATGGCGCATCTGTAAGATGCGCCAATTCCAGCACTTAGCCCCTCTCTTCCTACTCCCGTGTAGTGGTGGGATATGGGGTAATAAGGGGTTAATGTCACCTTGCTATTGTAAGGTGACATTAAGCCGGGTTAATAACGGAGAGGCGTCAATAAGACGCCTATCCATTATTAGTCCAATAGTAATAAAGGGTTAATAAAACACACACACATTAGGAAAAACGTATTTTAATATTCTTCATTTAACCATACTTACCATACTTCAGCGCCTGCAAAAATCGTAAAATAATAAACCGTATACTACCTGTCTGCCGTAGTCCAATTAATAACGAGTGTCCCACGACGATCTCCCCTATAGAACAGTGACATCGGGTGATTGCTGCGTGGGAAAATTTCTCACACGGCAATGCCAAAAGTGAGACTAGGGACTATTTTTTTACAGCGGTGGAGGAATACAGTGGTGGAAGGATACCTTCCTCCCGTCATTGTTTTCCTGGAGCCCCTGGAGAGTGGTCGCATCAGCTGATGCTGCCGTTCTCCACGGGAGATCGTCGTGGGACACTCGTGGATTTCTGCGGACAGGGAGTATATTGGTTGTTTGTTATTTTAATCTTTTTTACAGGTGACACTGGTTTCGGGGATCAAAATGACAAGTGATGGTGAGTATGTACTCTATGATTAATGTACTGTATGTCTATATGTATGTATTGTACGTAATGTATGAATGTATTGTATGTAGTATGTATGTAGTATGTACGTATTTTTTTACATTTAACACTACTACTGTCCCATCATTGGCTAATGTGTCAATCACTGTCACTGTAGTAGGCATCGTCCGATGGGACTTGTAGTCCCATCGGACGATGCCTGCACACATGCACAGACCCAGTCAGGCCCGCACAGAGCCCCGGCAGGCCCGCACAGAGCCCCGGCAGCCCACACAGAGCCCCGGCAGCCCGCATAGACCCCCGAGAGGCCCATACAGATCCCCAGCAGGCCCGCACAGACCCCGCCCGCACACACAGACACGCACAGTGTCCACCCACGCACCGCCCACACTCTTCCCCCCTTCGGAACATGATGTAGAAGGACAGAAATGGCTTATTTACATTCCGATATTTGTGTCCCATTGGCTTGCATTGGTATTGGGTATCAGTATCGGCGATATCCGATATTTTTTGGATATTGGCCGATCCAATCTGATACCGATGCTTCTGGATATTGGAAGGTATCGCTCAACACTAGTACTCATCCTTCTTCTTCCTCCAAACATGGCAAGTGGAGTTGATACCAAAAAGTTCTATTTTGGCCTCATCTGACCACATGATCTTCTCCCATGTCTCCTCTGGATTATCCAGATTGTCATTGGTGAACTTCAAACAGACCTGGACATGTGCTGGAGTGAGAAGGGGGACCTTGCTTGCTCTACTGGATTTTAATCCATGATAGCGTTGTGTGTTACTAACAGTAATGTTTGAGACTGTGGTCCTAGCTTTCTTCAGGTCATTGGCTTCCATTTAGTTCTGGGACGATACCTGACCTTTTTCAGAATCATCCTTAATCCACAAGGCAGGATCAGACCGAGGAAGATTGATAGTCATCTTGTCTTATTTCCATTTTCTAATCAATGTACCAACAATTGCTACCTTCTCACCATTATTTTAAAATTATGCAATGTGATTTGCTGGTTTTTATTTTTAGATTCTGTCTAAAACAGTTGAAGCATATCTGCAATAAAAATTACAGACCTCTCCTCTCCATTCTTTGTAGGTGGGAAAACTTGTAAAATTGGCAGTCTAAGGCTACTTTCACACTAGCGTTTTTTTGCATACGTCGCAATGCGTCGTTTTGGCGAAAAAACGCATACTGCAAAGTCGACTGCAGGATGCGTTTTTTCCCCATAGACTAACATTAGCGACGCATTGTGACGCATTGACACACGTCGCAACCGTCGTGCGACAGTCGCATCGTGTTGTGGTGGACCGCCGGCAGCAAAAAACGTTACATGTAACTTTTTTTGTGCCGACGGTCTGCCATTTTCGACCGCGCATGCACGGCCGGAACTCTGCCCCCACCTCCCTGCACCTCACAATTGGGCAACGGATGCGTGGAAAAACAGCATCCGCTGCCCCCGTTGTGCGGCGCTTGCACAGTATGCCTCGGTACGTCGGACCGACGCAGCGCGACGGCCCCGTATCGACGCTAATGTGAAAGTAGTACTTATTTTCACCACTGTATAAATGAACAAGTAATCAACTTTATTCAAAAATAGATAAAACATATGAAAAGTACAGTACAATGACTCCATGCAAGGTTAAGAACCAGACAAAAGTAAAAATGGAAGGACAGTTAGAAGCCCCAAGGAATGGCACAATGCAGATGGGCATGTATGAGCAAGTAAATGAAGTACAGTGGGTACGGAAAGTATTCAGACCCCTTTTAATTTTTTACTCTTTGTTTCATTGCAGACATTTGGTAAATTAAAAAAAGTTCTTTTTTTCACATTAATGTACACTCTGTACCCCATCTTGACTGAAAAAAACAGAAATATAGAAATTTTTGCAAATTTATTAAAAAAGAAAACTGAAATATCACATGGTCATAAGTATTCAGACCCTTTGCTCAGACACTCACATGCTGTCCATTTCCTTATGATCCTCCTTGAGATAGTTCTACTCCTTCATTGGAGTCCAGCTGTGTTTAATTAAACCGATAGAACTTGAGTTGGAAAGGCACACACCTGTCTATATAATACCTCACAGCTCGCAGTGCATGTCAGACAAAATGAGAATCATGAGGTCAAAGGAAATGGCCAAGGAGCTGAGAGACAGAATTGTGGCAAGGCACAGATCTGGCCAAGGTTACAACAGAATTTCTGCAGTACACAAGGTTCCTAAGAGCACAGTAGCCTCCATAATACTTAAATGGAAGAAGTTTGAGACTGCCAGAAGTCTTCCTAGACATGGCTGGCCAGCCAAACTGAGCAATCATGGGAGAAGAGTCTTGGTGAGAGAGGTAAAGAAGAATCCCAAGATCACTGTGACTGAGCTCCAGAGATGCAGTTGGGAGATGGGAAAAAGTTCCACAGAGTCAACTATCACTGCAGCCCTCCACCAGCCGGGACTTTATGGCAGAGTGGCCCGACGGAAGCCTCTCTTCAGTGCAAGACATATGAAAGCCCGCATAGAGTTTGCTAAAAAACACATGAAGGACTCGCAGACTATGAGAAATAAGATTCTCTGGTCTGATGAGATGAAGATAGACTTTTTTGGTGATAATTCTAAGTGGTATGTGTGGAGAAAACCAGGCACTGCTCATCACCTGCCCAACATAATCCCAACAGAGAAACATGGTGGTGGCAGCATCATGCTATGGGGGTGTTTCTCAGCTGCAGGGACAGGACGACTGGTTGTCATTGAAGGAAACATGAATGCAGCAAAGTACAGAGATATTTTCTATGAAAACCTCTTCTAGAGTGCTCTTGACCTCAGACTTGGCCGAAGGTTCACCTTCCAACAAGACAATGACCCTAAGCACACAGCTGAAATAAGAAAGGAGTAGCTTCAGAACAACTCTGTCACCATTGTTATCTGGCCCAGCCAGAGTCCTGACCTAAACCCAATTGAGCATCTCTGGAGAGACCTGAAAATGGCTGTCCACCAACGTTCACCATCCAACCTGATGGAACTGGAGAGGATCTGCAAGGAAGAATGGCAGAGGATCCCCAAATCCAGGTGTGAAAAACTTGTTGCATCATTTTCAAGAAGACTCATGGCTGTACTAGCTCAAAAGGGTGCTTCTACTAAATACTGAGCAAAGGTCTGAATACTTATTACCATGTGATATTTCAGTTTTTCTTTTTTAATAAATTTGCTAAAATTTCTACATTTCTGTTTTTTTTCAGTCAAGATGGGGTGCAGAGTGTATATTAACCCCTTTCTGTCATTAGACGTACTATTCCGTCCATGTGGGGTGGGCCCTACTTCCCATGGATGGAATAGTACGTCATAGGCGATCGGCCTCCCTCTCGGGGGGAGCGTGGCCGATCGCCACTGGGTGTCAGCTGATTATTACAGCTGACATCCGACACTATGTGCTAGGAGCGGTCACGGACCTCTCCTGGCACATTAACCCCCGGCACACTGCGATCAAAGATGATCGCAGCATTCCGGCGACATAGGGAAGAATCACGCAGGGAGGGGCTCCCTGCCTGCTTCCCTGAGACCCTCGAAGCAACGCGATGTGATTGCACTGCTCTGAGGGTCTCCTACCTCCTCCTCCCTGCAGGCCCCGGATCCAAAATGGCCGCGGGGGGTCTTCCGGGTCCTTCAGGGAGGTGGCTTGCAAGCGCCTGCTCAGAGTAGGCGCCGGCAAGCCTCCTGCAGTGCCTGTCAGATAACTGATCTGACACAGTGCACTGCAAAGTGTCAGATCAGCGCTCTGTCACTGTAACATGATGTCCCCCCTGAGGCAATGTTACAAAGTAAAAAAAATATATTTATACGTGTAAAAAAATATAAAATCCTAAATAAAGAAAAAACTATATATATATATATTGTTCCAACAAATACATTTCTTTAGCTAAATAAAAAAAACAATGAAAGTACACATATTTAGTATCGCCACATCTGTAATGACCCGACCTATAAAACTGACCCACCTGTTAACCCCTTCAGTGATCACCGTAAAAAAAAACAAAAAAAACAGCGCTTTATTATCATACTGCCAAAAAAAAGTGGAATAACACGCGATCAAAATGACGGATATAAATAACCATGGTATCGCTGAAAACGTCATCTTGTCCAGCAAAAAATGAGCCACCATACAGCGTCATCAACAAAAAAATAAAAAAGTTATAGTCCTCAAAATAAAGCGATGCAAAAGTAATTATTTTTTATGTAAAATAGATTTTATCGTATAAAAGCGCCAAAACATAAAAAAAATATAAATGAGGTATCACTGTAAATCGTACAGACCCGAAGAATAAAACTGCTTTATAAATTTTATCAAACGTGGAATGGTATAAACGCCCCCCAAAAGAAATTCCCGAATTGCTGGTTTTTCTTTATTCTGCCTCACAAAAATCGGAATAAAAAGCAAACAAAAAATGTCACGTTCCCGAAAATAGTACCAATAAAAACGTCAACTCGTCCCGCAAAAACAAGACCTCACATGACTCTGTGGACCAAAATATGGAAAAATTATAGCTCTCAAAATGTGGAGACGCAAAAACTATTTTTTGCAATAAAAAGCTTCTTTTAGTGTGTGACAGCTGCCAATCCACTAAGAAACCCGCTATAAAAGTAAATAAACCCCCCTTCATCATCCCCTTAGTTAGGGAAAAATAATACAATTTTAAAAATGTATTTATTTCCATTTTCCCATTAGGGTTAGGGTTAGGTCTAGAGTTAGGGTTGGGGCTAGAGTTAGGGTTAGGGCTACAGTTAGGGTTGGGGCTACAGTTCAGGTTAGGGCTACAGTTAGGGTTGGGGCAACAGTTAGGGTTAGGTTTGGGGCAACAGTTAGGGCTAGGGTTGTGGCTAAAGTTAGGGTTAGGGTTGGGGCTAAAGTTAGGGTTATGGTTGGGGCTACAGTTAGGGTTAGGGTTGGGGCTAAAGTTAGGGTTAGGGTTGGGGCTAAAGTAAGGGTTAGGGTTGGGCTAAAGTTAGGGTTAGGGTTGGGGCTGAAGTTAGGGTTAGGGTTTGGGCTAAAATTAGAGTTGGGGCTAAAGTTAGGGTTAGGGCTATAGTTATGGTTGGGGCTACAGTTAGGCTTGGGGCTAAAGTTAGGGTTAGGGTTGGGGCTGAAGTTAGGGTTAGGGTTGGGGCTGAAGTAAGGGTTAGGGTTTGGGCTAAAGTTAGAGTTGGGGCTAAAGTTTGGGTTTGGATTACATTTACTGTTGGGATTAGGGTTGGGATTAGGGTTAGGGGTGTTTCAGGGTTAGGAGCGTGGTTATGGTTATGGTTGGGATTGGGGTTAGGGGTGTTTTGGAGTTAGGTGTGTGGTTAGGGTTGGGATTAGGGTTAGGAGTGTGTTGGGGTTAGAGATGTGGTTGAGATTAGGTTTAGGGGCATGTTCGGGTTAGGGTTGTGGTTAGGGTTATGGTTAGGGTTGGGATTAGGGTTAAGGGTGTGTTTGGGTTAGGGTTTCAATTGGGGGGTTTCCACTGTTTAGGCACATCAGGGGCTCTCCAAACGTGACATGGCGCCCGATCTCAATTCCAGCCAATTCTGCGTTGAAACAGTAAAACAGTGCTCCTTCCCTTCCGAGCTCTCCCGTGCACCAAAACAGGGGTTTACCCCTACATATTGGGTATCAGTGTACTCAGGACAAATTGGGCAACAATTTTTGGGGTCCAATTTCTCTGGTTACCCTTGGGAAAATAAAAATTTGGGGGGCTACAAAAACATATTTGTGGGAAAAAAATGATTTTTTATTTTCACGGCTCTGCATTATAAACTGTAGTGAAACACTTGGGGGTTCAAAGTTCTCACAACACATCTAGATAAGTTCCATGGGGGGGTTTAGTTTCCAATATGGGGGTCATTTGTGGGGGTGTTCTACTGTTTAGGTACATCAGGGCCTCTGCAAACGCAATGTGACGCCTGCAGACCATTCTATTTAAGTCTGCATTCCAAACAGCGCTCCTTCCCTTCCAAGCTCTGCCTTGTGCCCAAACAGTAGTTTTCTCCCACATATGGGGTATCAGCATACTCAGGACAAATTGGACAACAACTTTTGTTGTCCAATTTCTCCTGTTACCCTTTGGAAAATACAAAACTGGGGGCTAAAAAATAATTTTTGTGGAAAAAAAGGAATTTTTATTTTCACGGCTCTGCGTTATAAACTGTAGTGAAACACTTGGGGTTCAAAGTGCTCACCACGCATCTAGATAAGTTCCTTAGGGGGTCTACTTTCCAAAATGGTGTCACTTGTGGGGGGTTTCAATGTTTAGGCATATCAGGGGCTCTCCAAACGCGACATGGCGTCCCATCTCAATTCCAGTCAATTTTGCATTGGAAAGTCAAACGGCGCTCCTTCCCTTCCGAGCTCTGCCATGCACCCAAACATTAGTTTACCCCCACATATGGGGTATCAGCGCACTCAGGATAAATTGCACAACAACGTTTGGGGTCCAATTTCTTATCTTACCCTTGGGAAATAAAAAATTGGGGGCCAAAAATTATTTTTGTAAAAAAATATTATTTTTTATTTTTATTGCTCTACATTATCAACTTCTGTGAAGCACTTGGTGGGTCAAAGTGCACACCACATATCTAGATAAGTTCCTTTGGGGGTCAACTTTCCAAAATGGTGTCACTTGTGGGGGGTTTCAATGTTTAGGCACATCAGGGGCTCACCAAACGCGACATGGCGTCCTATCTCAATTCCAGTCAATTTTGAATTGAAAAGTCAAATGGCGCTCCTTTCCTTCCGAGCTCTGCCATGCGCCCAAACAGTGGTTTACCCCCACATATGGGGCATCAGCGTACTCAGGACAAATTGTACAACACCTTTGGGTTCCAATTTCTCCTGTTACTCTTGGTAAAATAAAACAAATTGGAGCTAAATTAAATTTTTGTGAAAAAAAGTTAAATGTTCATTTTTTTTAAACATTCCAAAAATTTCTGTGAAACACCTGAAGGGTTAATAAACTTCTTGAATGTAGTTTTGAGCACCTTGAGGGGTGCAGTTTTTAGAATGGTGTCACACTTGGGTATTTTCTATCATATAGACCCCTCAAAGTGACTTCAAATGTGATGTAGTCCCTAAAAAAATGGTGTTGTAAATATGAGAAATTGCTGGTCAACTTTTAACCCTTATAACTCCGTAAAAAAAAAAATTTGGTTCCAAAATTGTGCTGATGTAAAGTAGACTTGTGGGAAATGTTACTTATTAAGTATTTCGTGTGACATATCTCTGTGATTTAAGCACATAAAAATTCAAAGTTGGAAAATTGCAAAATTTTCTAAATTTTCACCAAATTTACATTTGTTTCACAAATAAATGCAGGAAATATCAAATAAATTTTCCAACTAACATGAAGTACAATATGTCACGAGAAAACAGTGTCAGAATCATCAGGATCTGTTGTACCGTTCCACAGTTATAACCTCATAAAGGGACAGTGGTCAGAATTGTAAAAATTGGCCCGGACATTAACGTGCAAACCACCCTTGGGGGTAAAGGGGTTAATGAGAAAATAATGAACTTTTTTAAAATTTACCAAATGGATGCAATGAAACAAAGAGTGACAAATTTAAAGGGGTCTGAATACTTTCCGTACTCAATGTATTTGTAAATAAAAAAGAGGGGCAGTTATCAAAGGAGAATGATTTCAGTAATACTAATAAGGTACAAGTGTATGTATAGTGGTGCCAGCTCTAATCAAGAAGCAAGTAATTCTTGACATCCAACATACAGTATATAACGAAGTGACTGTAGACACATACAGCAGAGAAAAGCACCCAAAATATAATTTAATTTAAACAATGTTACAGAATGGTAAAATGCGTATTTCCAACCGAAGGGGCATTTCACACATTGTGCTTCATCAGGGGTAAGCGTACTTCATCTTACCCCTGATGAAGCACACTGTGTAAATGACTATGTCTTCCTCATAAAATGCTTATTTTAATAAATAAAGAAATTTTTCAAAAATAAACTATACCACCACAAGGTCTTGGCTTTTTTAAATAAGTACACAAGCCCCATCAAGTCTAAGAAATCTATGTAATAGTGTACATACTGTAGTTTATATTTAAAAATATGGTTATGTATTTGCTTGAATGATTGATTTCCTTTTTTTTCCTTTTCAACTTGCACAGTTACTGTGTTGCTAATTAGAGCTGACAACCCTGTATAGATACTTTTGTGGCTGTCTTCTGTGAGCATTACTTGTGGAGAGGAAGGGAGTTTGGGATAAACTTACATTAAACCTAAATTTCTAGGTCACAAAAACATTCAGGTTAAATTTAAAATAAGTTGTTTTTTTTAGAGGGAGGGGGTTAATATACTTTTAATATGCCAATGTAACAACCTGGAATATTTCATTTTGTTTTTAGAAGTAATCTATTATGTATTGTTGTTTTCACAGATTCCATAGTGCACATCCAGGAAACCTGACAAATTACCTAGAACACACAGTGCTGGTTGCACTTTCTTGTTGGATTTACGTTGCGTTCCGGAGCCATTTGAAGTTCATCTTCTTTGGATTTTCAAACATGATTTTGATCCTAACCACAAAGATTATCTGTGTCTCGATGTCTTTTTCAATGTCTTCCTCTGTATCCTTAAACACAAAGATTTTCTTTTTTTTCTGTGTAACTTTCCAAGTCTCAGAAAGCCTCTTTACGTCTGTCTTCCCTTTATGTCAGTTTCCAATATTCTCCTGCATAAATTGGATGCTAGGCACAGTGCTTTTAAATATTATTTTTCTCTCTTCACTCAAATCTGACATTGCCATCTGATACATTGCTTTTAACGTCTACACCCCACCTGTGATATGATTCTTACATCTGCTATCGCCGTTTTATTGGCTCCAGTATGCAAGCGTTATCAGCGCGTTGCCATAATGTTCTGTCCTGCGAATATGCTGAACCTTCCAGTATACTATTTTTCAAAGAATCCATTTAATTTTCATATCTTTTAACTTTGTTATTCAGAGCCTGAAGCATTTTCTTTATCTCTGATATCCTACCAGGAAAATGGCATACTGCTGTCATGCAAGTAAATACTGTATATCTATAGTTTCCAACATGTGAACATAATTTCTGCCCCTGGTGTGATGCATGCTTTAAAGAATGCACAGGAAATGCTAAGTTGATTCTATGCCAAAACACAGTCTTCTCCTTCCACACTTTAAATCTGCCTTAAAGATTCAGTATCAGCAAAATAAAGCAGAAACATGATAAATGCCATTTACAGAATGTGATCATATTTAGAAAATTATATATTGGCAGCATAATCAAAACTATTAACTATTCAAAGAAAATGATGTAAAGCAAGACCTTCGTATAGTAGCAACTTTTTGCAGTTGTCCCTTAGTATGCTGATTTTAAGCCATTGGGATTGTAGAAAGTGGCTTGGTCGTGCATGATTAACGCTGCTCCATTCTTCTTTGTGGTACTGATGGAGGTAGCCAATTGCTGTACTTGGCTATCTTCATCAATCCCATAGACATTGAATGGAGTAGCAGTATTCACGCACAGCAATGCCACTCCACGTAATTATGTCTGCAGTGAGGGGGATTCAGGATCTCCAGTTCCAATAATTGTGGAGGTCATATTGGTGTTGCAAAAAGCAATCGGGCATTCATCACCTATCCGTGGATAGGTTGTAAATGACTTTTTTATGGGACAATCCCTTCCAACAATTTATTGAGATCATATGCTTATTTTGCAAATCATAAACCTACCCATTATAAGATCAATTTTATTAATTCTTATTAAAAACAACCACCCCGTGGTTCCACATCAAACAACGACATACTGTGAAAAATTCACAAAAAGCCCCTTGGGGGTTTATGAGAGTCCCTAGTCTGGTGCCTATGCTTGCACCTTCCTATCTGCGGAGGTTGGCACCCTATGGGAAGACGTATTGGCACCCCCACTCAGCGATGACTGCCCCTATTGGCCCTAGATATTTAGATGATCCAGGTGTTCCCTCCCACAATACATGAATTTAAAGGACACCTCTATAACTAGACAGTAATCACTCCTCAAACTAGGGAGACCCTGGCCCCCAACAAAAGTGCAATATAAAAGCAATGAAAAACACAATCGGCGCTCGGTGGTGAAGATAAATATTTAAATACCAAATTTTAGATCAAATGCTGGGGAAATAAAAAAATAAAGGGAATTGACCCCTTTAGATTAGATGTGTATGATTATCTCCTTGCATAATAGAGTACCAGGTAGCCATGATGACCAATCATATCAGTTTATGCAGTCTATATGATCTCTTTTTACCGCCAGATATAGCCATAAGCCGGGATTAACCCTGCCATCATTGAACATGGCATAAAGGATTTGTGGTACTCATCTGTATGCCACCCACCAGTCCCGCCTCAACGCGTTTCGCCTCTGGCTCATCAGGAGGCCCGATACAAAGATGTTTCCCGATCTGGATGTGATGTGTAAAGTCACCTCCATTTAAATAGTGCCGCATCTCATCCCCCTTTCCTTCCGCATCGTCGACCAGAAGTCGGCATATTGCAATGCCTTATGGGTGAGATCACTCTGCGCATGTTCCATCTGGGACGCACAGCAATGCCCTATGGGTATAATTACACCGTGCATGTCCATATGGATAACAAGCCATCTTTTGTATTCAAAGCCAAGCCATATCGGCAATCCTAGGCTTAATAATACATTGCGGATCAATTATACCGCGCATGTACTTTATGAAGCGCGCGGCCATCTTTTGAGTTCCAAGGCGATATAACAATGGTATAGATGGCTATAATCGGCACATATCTTCTCACACAAGAAAAAGAGGGGGCATTCTAGGTGTACATATTTCAAATCATCTCCCTGAAGATCTCACCCAGGCATGTCATAAACATTAATCCTCAATATCAAATCCTCAAACTTGGACAATCTCTTGATGCCATTCATGATCATCTAAATATCTAGGGCCAATAGAGGCAGTCATCGCTGAGCGGGGGCACCAATACGTCTTCCCATAGGGTGCCAGCCTCCGCAGATAGGAAGGTGCAAGCATAGGCACCAGACTAGGGACTCCCATAAACCCCCAAGGGGCTTTTTGTGAATTTTTCACTGTGTCGTTGTTTGATGTGGAAACGTGGGGTGGTTGTTTTTAATAAGAATGAATAAAATTGATCTGATACAGGGTAGTTTTATGAGAAGTCATTTTGATTGATGCCCTAGTTATGCCATGAGGGAGGCAAGGAAGGTTAGTGGTAAAACTAGGAGAGTAGAAATATCTGTAAAGATGGTCTCATGCAGGAACATAAATCATCCACCTAACACTATGTAGTGCTGCCGGACAAAGGACCTCCTGTAATGGCAGCCATCTGTCACATAAACTACGAGAGCACTGACTGTCTTGTCTTTTACCTTCCTCTTTCAAGATTGACAATGACTATTCTTCAGGCATTTTAAAGATGTCATCGGTGAGCCATTAAGGTAGGAGAGCAGCCGGTCTGTGTATACTGCCGGTCTGTCCTAAAACTGGGAAATCCCAGTATAAAGACAGGAACTGGGGCAATGAAATGAGAATTATTCCATATACTGCGCACGATACAGTCCAAAAGTATAGGCCGACATCTTTAGCTCCTCTTGATTAGCCGGCCATAAAGATGTCACGCCAGGCGAACTAATCAAAAGGGGAGCCTATGCTGTCCGGTAGGAGGCGGCCCACAGTGTTCCCACCCAGCTGCCACAGACTACTTACCTGACATCTGAACTGGGTCCTGCAAAATCGATTACCATCTATAATAAATGCAAACTGTGAGTATTCATTGCAAGTTTTCTGTACGGCTTTGCTTTCAAAGAAAAGCCACAGTGTAATAGCAGTGCCAGCTAGGTAAGCGAGACTCCAAAAATCTCATCTATACATTACATACATTTTTCGCTCATAAACTAAAAAGTGGTGCCGATTTTTAAAAACTGCCACATGTCAATTCCTCGTGCAAAGGTCCTCACAGACTTCACTCTTTGCAATACATTAGCTGAAATTCTCAACAAAATTGGAAATGGAGGTTTTGATTAAAAAATGCTGCAAATATGATGCATAAAATCCGCTACAAGCGAAGATTTCCCTCGGATGAACTCATCATCTTTCCTCCATCTCATACTGTAGATCTTCCTTACCTGATCTATTTATCACTATTAACGACCTCACGCTTTCCCCCGTACCGGAAGTCCGCTGCCTCGGAGTAACCCTTGACTCTGCCCTGTCCTTCAAACCGCACATCCAAGCTCTTTCCACCTCCTGTTGCCTCCAACTCAAAAATATCTCCAGAATCTGTCCTTTCCTCAACTGTCAATCTACTAAAATGCTTGTGCATGCCATCATCATCTCCCGCCTTGACTACTGCAACATCCTTTTCTGTGGCCTCCCTGCTAACACCCTTGCACCTCTCCAGTCCATCCTCAACTCTGCTGCCCGACTAATTCATCTCTCTCCTCGCTACTCCTCCGCTTCCCCCCTCTGCAAATCTCTTCACTGGCTCCCATTCCCTCATCGTATCCAGTTCAAATTACTAATACTGACCTACAAAGCCATCCATAACCTGTCTCCTCCATATATCTCTGAACTAATCTCCCTATATCTTCCCTCACGTAATCTCCAGTCCTCTCAAAACCTCCTTCTCTCCTCCACACTTATTTGCTCCTCACCCAACCACCTCCAAGACTTCACCCGAATATCCCCCATCTTCTGGAATTCTTTGCCCCAACACGTCCGACTATCAACCACCCTCGGATCCCTCAGACAGAACCTGAAAACCCATCTCTTCAGGAAAGCCTACAGCCTGCACTGACCCCGCTGCCTCCTCACCACTACCAAAGCTACCGCCTCACCAACACCGGAGCTCCTGCAACCCACAACCTATTGTCTCCATCCCCAGCATCCTGTAGAATGTAAGCCCGCAAGGGCAGGGTCCTCGCCCCTCTGTATCAGTCTGTCATTGTTAGTTTGTTTACTGTAAGTGATATCTGTAATTTGTATGTAACCCCTTCTCATGTACAGCACCATGGAATCAATGGTGCTATATAAATAATAATAATAATAATAATAATAATAATAGTTATTTAAGGAACTTTTTCTGAAATTGACATCTGCTTATTTTGCGCAGATTGTCCCTATAAGATCCCTTTGTTGTACAGTTTATGCACCCATGGTAATGTAACTTGTCATCACCGTGCCCTCTGTTGTATCATGATGGATGAAACTAGTTAATGACTGAATCATCATCACCATTTATGCAATATAAGCTTGCCCATTTGTAATATCAAGAGCAGCAGACTGGGAAGCAAAGAACACCGTAAATAATTCTCTGCTTTATACAGTCACTACTTTCTAGAAGTGTCTGTTGGAAATAGGCTGAATTCAAAATAATCCCCTGCGAGGACCCCCAGCAATCTATAGAGAAAATGTAAAAAGTGTTGAATTTCTTGCAGTGCCACCACAGCAGAATTTGAGCATTACACATTGTACATTTATATCACAGGGTTGCCTATGTAATGCTTGATAAGTCAGATGCTTTAACCTGAAACACAATCTTTGAAATGTATCTGTACCGTAGATATGGGATGAAAATCCTCAATTGTGAATTGTCCTATAATAAAGTGGGTTTCCACTACTGTTGTATTGATGACATATCTCCATGAACGTGGAAAAAAGTGGAGAAGCTGTCAACACACCCCTTAAAGATCTGAGAAAATACATTGCCATGTTTTGAATGTTGTTTTATCTATTTTGTGGTCTGCAGCACTTAGTGGATAGGGTTAGCTATTGTGGCCAGCCAATGGTGGGATGAGTTAAGTCAGCAAAAGGAACTTGGTTCCTCTTGTTAGGCAGGGAGGAAAGACTACTGAAAAGAGAAGGCCTAATGTTCACAGACCTGCATTGAAAAGGATGTTGAGTGCAAAAAAGGAGACCATGTTCAGATAGCATGTTCTAAAGTAAACCAAGATTAAGTGGTAGAATGATTCCTTATCTCAGGCTATTGGGGGCCTACAGTAAGTTTTATCCCTACTAGATTTGAACTAGATGTGTAGCCAGAGCTGAGGGTCATAGAGGATGAGATGGCCAGGCTGAGACATGTGTTCTCCTATGGGGAATTGAATATACAGTGGCACCCCAAGGGACGTGTGGCCCATATCAAAAGTACTTTGAGAATAGTTGTAAGGAGTCATAGTGGAGCACCTGAGATGGTTAGGTCCTTACAAAGAAAGAAGATGGAGGTTCCCATTGTGATCTGTGATCTGTGTATTAACTGTAACATGTAAGGGAAGACATGCACCACCACATATAACCATGAACTTCTTGCCTCTGTCACATAGGAGCTATCAGATATTTTGCTATTTATGTAGTTTGGCCGCCATTGCCTTTGTAATGTGGTATCTCAGCTATGCAAACAGTGTAGTGTGTCCTGGTGCAAAATGGATGGTCATATGATGAAAATGGATGGTCATATGATGTAACTAACATTTATTAATACCTGACACACACATATATATATATATATATATATATATATATATATATATATATATATATATATATATATATATATATAAAGTACAGACCAAAAGTTTGGCCACACCTTCTCATTTAAAGATTTAAAGATTTTTCTGTATTTTCATGACTATGAAAATTGTACATTCACACTGAAGGCATCAAAACTATGATTTAACACGTGTGGAATTATATACTTAACAAAAAAGTGTGAAACAACTGAAATTATGTCTTATATTCTAGGTTCTTCAAAGCAGCCACCTTTTGCTTTGATGACTGCTTTGCACACTCTTGGCATTCTCTTGATGAGCTTCAAGAGGTAGTCACCGGGAATGGTTTTCAATTCACAGGTGTGCCCTGTCAGGTTTAATAAGTGGGATTTCTTGCCTTATAAATGGGGTTGGGACCATCAGATGTGTTGTGCAGAAGTCTGGTGGATACACA
Organism: Ranitomeya variabilis; assembly: GCF_051348905.1. Lineage (NCBI taxonomy): Eukaryota > Metazoa > Chordata > Amphibia > Anura > Dendrobatidae > Ranitomeya > Ranitomeya variabilis. The sequence goes on along the minus strand of NC_135236.1, from coordinate 163,142,501 downwards.
GCTGATAGTCCTACTGAATAGACTGTTAGAATTTGTATTATGGCAAGAAAAAAGCAGCTAAGTAAAGAAAAACGAGTGGCCATCAATCATTACTCTAAAAAATGAAGGTCAGTCAGTCCGAAAAATTGGGAAAACTTTAATAATAATAATAATAATAATAATTTTATTTATATAGCCCCAACATATTCCGCAGCGCTTTACAACTTATAGAGGGGACTTGTACAGACAATAGACATTACAGCATAACAGAAATCACAGTTCAAAACAGATACCAGGAGGAATGAGGGCCCTGCTCGCAAGCTTACAAACTGTGAGGAAAAGGGGAGACACGAGAGGTGGATGGTAACAATTGCTTTAGTTATTTGGACCAGCCATAGTGTAGGGCTCGGGTGTTCATGTAAAGCTGCATGAACCAGTTAACAGCCTAAGTATGTAGCAGTACAGACACAGAGGCTATTGACTGCATAAAGTGTATGAGAACATGATGCGAGGAACCTCATTATGTTTTTTTTAAATTATTTTTATTTATTTATTTTTGTTAGGCCACACAGGGATAGTTAGGTTAATGCGTTGAGGCGGTAGGCCAGTCTGAACAAATGCGTTTTTAGGGCACGCTTAAAACTGTGGGGATTGGGGATTAATCGTATTAACCTAGGTAGTGCATTCCAAAGAATCGGCGCAGCACGTGTAAAGTCTTGGAGATGGGAATGGGAGGTTCTGATTATTGAGGATGCTGACCTGAGGTCATCAGCGGAGCGGAGGGCACGGGTAGGGTGGTAGACTGAGACCAGAGAGGAGATGTAGGGTGGTGCTGAGCCATGGAGTGCTTTGTGGATGAGGGTAGTAGTTTTGTACTGGATTCTGGAGTGGATGGGTAGCCAGTGTAATGACTGGCACAAGGTAGAGGCATCGGTGTAACGGTTGGTGAGGAATATGATCCTGGCAGCAGCATTCAGGACAGATTGGAGCGGGGAGAGTTTGGTAAGAGGGAGGCCGATTAGTAGAGAGTTACAATAGTCCAGACGAGAATGAATAAGTGAGACAGTAAGAGTTTTTGCAGAGTCGAAAGTAAGAAAAGGGCGAATTCTAGAAATATTTTTGAGATGCAGATAAGAAGAGCGAGCCAGTGATCAGATGTGGGGGGTGAACGAAAGCTCGGAATCAAGGATGACCCCAAGGCAGCAGGCAAGTTGCTTGGGAGTAATGGTGGAACCGCACACGGAGATGGCAATGTCAGGCAAAGGTAGGTTAGTAGAGGTAGAGAACACGAGGAGTTCAGTTTTTGACAGGTTCAGATTCAGATAGAGGGAGGATATGATGTTAGAGACAGCGGTAAGACAATCACTGGTGTTTTTTAAGAAGGTCGGCGTGAAAGCAGGAGAAGAGGTGTATAATTGGGTGTCGTCAGCATAGAGATGGTACTGGAAACCAAATCTACTGATTGTTTGTCCAATAGGGGCAGTATACAAAGAGAAGAGGAGGGGGCCTAGGACTGATCCTTGAGGAACCCCAACAGTAAGGGGAAGGTGAGAGGAGGAGGAACCAGCAAAACATACAGTGAAGGATCGGTCAGAGAGATAGGAGGAGAACCAAGAGAGAACAGTGTACTTGATGCCGATGGAGCGGAGCATAGTGAGGAGGAGCTGATGATCCACAGTGTCGAATGCTGTGGAGAGATCCAAGAGAATTAGCATGGAGTAGTGCCCATTAGATTTAGCTGTTAGTAGGTCATTAGAGACTTTAGTGAGGGCAGTTTCAGTAGAGTGTAAAGAGCGGAAGCCAGATTGAAGAGGGTCGAGAAGAGAGTTATCTGAGAGATAGCGGGTAAGACGGGAGTGGACCAGGCGTTCCAGGAGTTTAGAGATGAAGGGAAGATTAGAGACAGGTCTATAATTAGCGGCACAGTTTTGGTCGAGGGAGGGTTTTTTAAGTAATGGATGTATGATGGCATGCTTAAATGAGGAGGGAAAAATACCGGAGGTGAGGGAAAGGTTGAATATTTTTGTTATGTGAGAGGTGACAGCCGGGGAAAGGGACTGGAGGAGATGTGACGGAATGGGGTCACTGGTGCAAGTGGTCGGGCGAGAAGATGCAAGGAGCCTGCTTACTTCTTCTGTAACTGGTTCAAAGTCAGAGTGAACTAGATGCAGTGGGGGAGGGAGGACAGTGCCTGGTATGAAGAGATTGGGAGATGATTTCCTGGCGAATGTGGTCATTTTTTTCTTTGAAGTAATTGGCCAGATCGTCAGCGCGGAGATCTGTGGTTGGGGCCTGCTCTCTTGGGTTGAGTAGGGACTGGAAAGTGTCGAAGAGACATTTAGGGTTATTGGACAGTGAGGTAATGAGGGCGTTGAAATAGGTTTGTTTGGAGAGGTGAAGGGCAGAGTTGTATGTTTTTAGCATGAACTTATAATGGATGAAATCTTCGGGTAGATTAGATTTTCTCCACAGACGTTCGGCGCACCTGGAGCACCGCTGCAGGAAACGTGTTTGCAGCGTGAGCCACGGTTGTCGCCGTCTGTGTCGAGTTGCTCTATGTATAGGAGGAGCAGCTTCATCCAGGGCACTTTGCAGGGTTTCATTGTAATGCTTCAGAGCAGAATCAGGACATGAGATGGAGGAGATTGGGGCCAATGAGGACTGCAAGTTCTTCATAAGTTTCTGGGTGTTAATGGCCTGTATGTTTCTATAAGTGTGGAAAGTGGGGGTGACCTGAGCGGGATGGCAGTTCTTGATAGAGAATGAAAGAAGGTTGTGGTCAGAGAGCGGGAGAGGAGAGTTTGTGAAATCATCCACTGAGCAAAGCCGGGAGAAGACCAAGTCAAGGGAGTGTCCATCTTCATGCGTTGGAGAGTTAGTATGCTGCGAGAGGCCGAAAGAGGAGGTTAGAGATAAAAGGTGAGAAGCAGATGGAGAGAGAGGAGAAGCAATGGGGATGTTGAAATCACCCATGATAAGGGTGGGGGTGTCACAGGAGAGAAAGTGTGGAAGCCAGGTGGCAAAATGATCCAGGAACTGATGAGAGGGGCCAGGAGAACGATACACCACCGCCACTCGCATGGAGAAGGGGATGTAGAGTCTGACAGCATGGACCTCAAAGGAAGGGAATACAAGTGAGGGTACTTGGGGGATAATTTGGAAGGTACATTTGGGTGAAAGGAGCAGACCAACTCCTCCACCTGCTCCGTTGTCTGATCTTGGGGTATGAGAAAAGTGTAGTCCACCATATGAGAGAGCAGCAGCAGCGGTGGTGTCTGACTGCTGGATCCAGGTTTCAGTAAGAGCCAGGAGATTAAGAGAATTAGAAAGGAAGAAGTCATGAATGAAGGAGAGTTTATTACACACAGAGCGAGAATTCCAAAGAGCACAATTGAAAGAGACAGAAGGCATGCATGGAATATTAATAAGGTTAGAGGGGTTTCTAGGTGTAGCAGTTGGGAGGTTTGACTGGCTATAACATGGGGGGACGGGGTTTGGAGAGATGTCTCCAGCGACTAGGAGAAGGAGGATAGAAAGAGTGAGCAGATGGTTAAGTGATTTGTGAGAGCGTCTCGTGTTGGATGGTGGGACTGAATGGATCTGCGCTGTTAAGCAATGTGAACAGAGCATGAGTGCTATACATAGGAGAGGAGAGGACAGAGGGGCCGATATGGATGGAGTGTAAAGAGTTTATGCAAGGGCAGTGAATGTGAGTGAATGCAGCAGCCAGGATATAGATTATACAGATACATATGGTGTGTATTTGTTCTGTTTCAAGTGAATAGGGAATTGTTTTAGATTGTCTTACCTGTCTAACTGCCATGTTATAACTGCCGCATACTTAGAAAAAAAAACTACACGAATAATAGTGCACGAATGCACCCCTGCATGAATGCATCCCCAAGCTATGTCTACATTTATAGAAGGCAAGCTCTTAGATCTCACTTTTTTTTTTTTTTTTTTTAAAGGGTGTTTCTCCCCCTCTTGTTACCAATCAATCTAACTCAGTTGAGACAGCAGGACACAATAAATGTAGTCATCAGATAAACAAATGTCCAGGTCTACATGGATCATAAACCCCTTTGAAACAGTTATGTGATCTCTCCACATAGGGACAAGCAAAAGTGAGTTAAATAGCTATAAACACAAACAAATGCATAATAAGATGACTAACATATATAGATATATGCAGGATTCAATGCCGAAGATAGAATGACTCAGATACCATCCAAGCCGCTTGCTGTCAGGGAAAGGAGCAATAGACATGCAGGATATTTCAGTTCAGGGAATGAATGATATGTTTACCATCCAAACCGCTTGCTGTCAGGGAATGGAGCTATAGACATGCAGGATATTTCAGTTCAGGGAATGAATGATATGTTTACCATCCAAGCCGCATGCTGTCAGGGAATGGAGCAATAGACATGCAGGATATTTCAGTTCAGGGAATGAATGATATGTTTACCATCCAAGCCGCTTGCTGTCAGGGAATGGAGCAATAGACATGCAGGATATTTCAGTTCAGGGAATGAATGATATGTTTACCATCCAAGCCGCTTGCTGTCAGGGAATGGAGCAATAGACATGCAGGATATTTCAGTTCAGGGAATGAATGATATGTTTACCATCCAAGCCGCTTGCTGTCAGGGAATGGAGCAATAGACATGCAGGATATTTCAGTTCAGGGAATGAATGATATGTTTACCATCCAAGCCGCTTGCTGTCAGGGAATGGAGCAATAGACATGCAGGATATTTCAGTTCAGGGAATGAATGATATGTTTACCATCCAAGCCGCTTGCTGTCAGGGAATGGAGCAATAGACATGCAGGATATTTCAATTCAGGGAATGAATGATATGTTTACCATCCAAGCCGCTTGCCTCAGGGAATGGAGCAATAGATATGTCCCCAAGTGCAGTGGCAAAAACCATCAAGCGCTACAAAGAAACTGGCTCACATGAGGACTGCCCCAGGAAAGGAAGACCAAGAGTCACCTCTGCTTCTGAGGATAAGTTTATCCGAGTCACCAGCCTCAGAAATCGCAGGTTAATAGCAGCTCAGATTAGAGACCAGATATATATATATATGTGCTGCCTAATGGAGAGCACAATGAACAGTTTCTATATTAACTTCATTCATATCTGCTAATCACAACTAAGTCTGACATGAAAATAATTCCCAGGGTCAGTTTTCCTTCATCTTAGACAAATAAGAGGATATCTTAACTCGACATACAGGTCACGATAATTATCCCATTACAATATGTCCTAATGAGAAACTACATTATTATACCAGTTTACAGATGTATAAGCGGATGATTATACAGCTGTCCATACTAAACTTAGTCCATTGACTTACTGTCAATGAGACATCAGTGTTGCTGTAGGGGAGAAGAATGGGCTGTGGGTGCTGACAGGGCACCGGGTTCGGAACTACTGGGGCTGAGCCTACTGTTGCATCTGATAGCCAGCATAAGTACATGTGGGGGTTGCCTGGTTGCTAGGGAATCCCCACATGTACTTAAGCTGGCTAACTGATGTAAATCATTCAGCTGCGGCAAGAAAAACTAAATCTCCGAGCACTAATAATTACTCGGAGGACCCCCGAGCATGCTCGAGAAATCTCGAGTAACGAGTATATTCGCTCATCACTAATTATTAAGTTTGGTCCTAATTTTTATTTGTATTCTAAATTTAGAACCAGTGCCTATCTGTACTGTACAAAGTCTCTACTGGAAATTTGTTCAAGATATTTATCTGTGTCCGCAACAACCAAAGCCCCATCATTATCGGTGAGCTTGATTATCATTGAATTGTCATTATTAGCGGTATTGTTAAGGGCAATCATTTCATTTTGCTTTAGGTTAGAATTGTAACTTTCACATAAATCCTGCATTTGTTGCTTAATAATAGAAATGTTAATTTATTTTACTAACATATATAGTGTAATTAATTACACAGTGTTTTACTGACATCATCATCATCACTGTCCCCATTGGGGCTAGATTCCCTATCAGTATGTCTTTAGGCCGGCCTCACACTAGCGAGTTTTACGGACGTATGAACGCATAAACTACGTCCATAAAATACGCATAACACATGGCCCAATGATTCCCTATGACCCAGCTCCTATCAGCCGTATTTTACTGATCCGTATTATACGGTCTTGTACGGCCGTACAAAATCGCAGCATGCTGCGCTTGTCACCGTATTCCGCAAAAAAATCGCCAATGAAAGTCTATGGGGGCGAGAAAAATACGGATTACACACGGACCAGCAGTGTGACCTGCGAGAAATACGCAGCGGTGTTAGAGAGAAAAGCCGGTAATTCAATTGCCGGCTTTTCATTTCTCCTTCCCAAACCCGACAGGATATGAGACATGGTTAACATACAGTAAACCATCTCATATCCCTTTTTTTTTTGCATATTCCACACTACTAATGTTAGTAGTGTGTATGTGCAAATTTTTAGCGCTGTAGCTGCTAAAATAAAGGGTTAAATTGCAGAAAAAATTGGCGTGGGCTCCCGCGCAATTTTCTCCGCCACAGTGGTAAAGCCAGTGACTGAGGGCAGATATTAATAGCCTAGAGAGGGTCCATAGTTATTGGCCCCCCCCGGCTACAAACATCTGCCCCCAGCCACCCCAGAAAAGGCACATCTGGAAGATGCGCCTATTCTGGCACTTGGCCACTCTCTTCCCACTCCCGTGTAGCAGTGGGATATGGGGTAATGAAGGGTTAATGTCACCTTGCTATTGTAAGGTGACATTAAGCCAGATTAATAATGGAGAGGCGGCAATTATGACACCTATCCATTATTAATCCAATAGTACTAAATGGTTAATAAAACACACACGCATTATTACAAAGTATTTTAATGAAATAAAGACACATGTTGTTGTAATATTTTATTAGACTCTTAATCCACCTGAAGACCATCGTCCTGAAACAAAGTAAAAAAACCAAACAACAATATTCCATACCTTCTGTCGTTATGTCCCACGATGTAAATCCATCTGAAGGGGTTAAATCATTTTACAGCCAGGAGCTGTGCTAATGCACTCGCTCGTGCTTGTAAACCCCGGGTACTGAAAGGAAAGCTGGGTGATCTGTAGTTACCTTGAGTCGCAGTGAGGCGCCCTCTGCTGGATGTCCTCATATGAACTCGAGCGTGGGAACTTTTCCAAGGCTCCAGTTCATGAGGACATCCAGCAGAGGGCGCATCACCGCAACTCAAGGTAACTACAGATCGAGTGCATTAGCACAGCTCCTGGCTGTAAAATGATTTAACCCCTTCAGATGGATTTACATCGTGGGACATAACAACGGAAGGTATGGAATATTGTTGTTTGTTTTTTTAACTTTGTTACAGAACGAGGGTCTTCAGGTGGATTAAGAGTCTAATAAAATATTACAACAACATGTGTCTTTATTTCATTAAAATACTTTGTAATAATGTGTGTGTGTTTTATTAACCATTTAGTACTATTGGATTAATAATGGATAGGTGTCATAATTGACACCTCTCCATTATTAATCTGGCTTAATGTCACCTTACAATAGTAAGGTGACATTAACCCTTCATTACCCCATATCCCACCGCTACACGGGAGTGGGAAGAGAGTGGCCAAGTGCCAGAATAGGCACATCTTCCAGATGTGCCTTTTCTGGGGTGGCTGGGGGCAGATGTTTTTAGCCAGGGGGGCCAATAACCATGGACCCTCTCTAGGCTATTAATATCTGCCCTCAGTCACTGGCTTTACCACTCTGGCGGAGAAAATTGCGCGGGAGCCCACGCCAATTTTTTCCGCGATTTAACCCTTTATTTTACAAGCTACAGCGCCCAAATTTTGCACATACACACTACTAACATTAGTAGTGTGGAATATGCAAAAAAAAGGGATATGAGATGGTTTACTGTATGTAAACCATGTCTCATATCCTGTCGGGTTTGTGAAGGAGAAATGAAAAGCCGGCAATTGAATTACCGGCTTTTCACATATATCGCGCTGAATTAAATATAAATACAGAATATATATATATATATGTGTCTCAATGACATATATATATATATATTTATATATATATACTGTATATATGTTTTAACGAACATTTGAGCACATAAATCCATTAGATGTCGGTTTTGCAAACCTGCGAGAAAATATCGCAGTACGGATGCCATACGGATTACATACGGAGGATGCCATGCGCAAAATACGCTGACACACCCTGCCTACGGATGACATACGGATCAGTATTTTGGGGACTTTTCTGCGTATTATGGCCGTAAAAAAACGGACCGTATTTACATACGCTGAGTGTGAGGCCGGCCTTATAGTGTGGAAGGAAACCAGGGAACCCGGAGGAAACCCACACAAACACAGGGAGAACATAGAAACTACTTGCAGGTGTTGTCCTTAGTGGGATTTGAACTCAGAACCCCAGCTCTGCAGTGCTAACCACTGAGCCACTGTGCTGCCCATAAAATTAAATAAATAGAACTAGGTCCGCTTTGGATTTAAAAATATAGAGAAAATCAGGTCGCGTTTCACTTTTTAAATTTTTATTATTTAGTGCTGGATTGAAAAACTTTTTTGTATTTATGAGAGCTATTAATCCATGACACTGGCTAAAGATGAGCATACATATCTCTCTACAAAAAAAATCCTAAAACCCTGTATAATCTCAAAAAATGCATTCAAACAATAATAAAAAAATGTAGATACCTTATTGATGTACAAATTGATTATCCACAAGACTTGATAAAAACCACACTAAAGATGCAAAGGGGCAGTGGAAAAGGAGAATACTCATGACTGAGTGACCAAGTTGCAAGATGCAGTAACGGACTGGAGGCAGAGCAAGGGTTAACGTGGGGTTTAATTTAACAGTGGATACTCCACACAGGGAGAAGAGGAGGTAGAGTTGAATTAAGGAGGGGGTATGTAACTTGTGAAAAACAGGCACAAGTAAACAAGGTAAAGAGTTCAAAGGTAATAGACTTATCAGTCCTACGATATCAGGAGTTGAATTCCTGGATGCAAACGATGGCACCAAAGCCATGGCGCATATGGGGGTCCGATGTAGTTCTGGAGAAGATGGCATCCTGGATCCTGGTGGTGGTTCTTCGTGGTCCTAATGGGGTCCTGGGTCCGGAAGGCAAAGTACAGGCAGGAGATAAGTCTTTAACCCCAGCAGGGGCTAGGGCTACTCGCCAATTAATTGCAGGCTTTCCCCCGTGCAACATAGGTGACAGCCCCGACAGTTCTGGATCTGTCACGGAAAAGGTATTCCGGTTCTTCTCCTTACATTCACCCTCTCTTTTTGTTCGCCATTCTATTGGCAAGAGTTCTCGTAGTATGCGTTGACATTCTCTTATCCCTTGAATGATTTGTTGCCAAACAAAACAATCCTGATCAAATCGGTTGTGAGGTCTTCCTGCTGTTGAACGCTCAGAACGTCATAAACTAGAAGTATCCGTTGAGACCAGTTGGGTAGTTGAGTCAGGTTTGACCGACAGGGGCGGGGACGTGCCCAGTTCTGGAAAAACAGCCATTTCAGGAGCCCCAGGGGCTTCAGGTATCTGCTCTTCTTCTGGGCCTACTTGTGGTAGCTCGGGACATTCTTCTTCAGAATCACTAATGAGTGAAGGATGGTTGTCAGGAACACTGGGTTTCTCTTCTTCTCGTGCTGGGTCTCTTGACACTCAGGGATGTAACATGTTTTGGTGTACAACACGAGTAGGAGCATTTTCTTCTCGTTCAGGCTGGACTTTGTAGACGGGTCCTTCAGAGTTGACTCGTCGTTTGATACGATACGGTGTCTTCTCCCATCGTTAATCTAGTTTGTCTTGAGGGCGTTTCTCACTTACTAACACTCGATCTCCGGCTTGCAGAGCTGTCCCCCATAGAGGAGCCATCTCCGGATGTTCCAACTCTTGAAACCTGGTCTGCACCAGACGATGTAGTGTCTGTAGTTGATGGCAATGTTCTCGTACCCAGGTGGACACCCCTGTCTGTGGGTAGTCCTCCTCTGGGTCCAGTTCCAGCTCTTTGATCTCCTTTCCTGGCCTGCCGAAGAGTATTGTGTAAGGAGTGTACCCCGTGGTGTGATGTACATGGTTATTGTACACCCACACTAACTCTGCTACAAATTCTGGCCAGGGTGGTAAGGCGTTGTCCGATATTTCTCAATTTGATTTAAACGGTGCAGTTTCTCCATCACTCAGCCCAAAGAACAGGCACCCTGGTCTGAGTAAATTCTCTTTGGACAACCGTACACCTGGATGAAGTTCTTACAGATGGCATGGGCTGCGGATTCTGCAGATTGGTCCCGAGTTGGAGTTATGACAGCAAATTTGTTGAAATGATCCATCATCACCAAGCAATGTTTGTACCCATGATGGGCTGAACCTATGGTCAAATAGTCGATCATCAATACTTCTAATGGGGCCGAGGTCACAATAGTTTGTGTGGGGGCTCTCTGCTCCGGAGGTTTGGATAGTTCACAGCTCCGACAGTGCTGGCATACTTCTTCGACTACCATCCAGCAAGGGGTAGTAAACTAATTTCTGTAGCCACTGAAAGGTCTTCTCCTGACTGAAGTGAGCCTCTCTCTCATTTGCCTCTGTGGCCACTTGATGCAACAATGTTTCAGGGATCACAACTTGCCAAGTGACAGACAGGGCCCACTACAACGGAATCTTCAGATACAACAGTTCATCTCTCTCTACCACTGTCGAAGGATTTGTAGTTTCCCAAGAGAGATTGTCTCCCTCTCATTCTGGCAGGGCAGTTGCTTAACAGCCACCCACTGTCAAATTTGTGTGAGCTCTCTACACTCCTGTTGGACCCGCACCCACTCATCACCGGGCTGTCCCAATATATTTTCCCGGGGGCTCTGTTTGTACTTGTTCCTGCGTAGCTGCCACTGTCCTGACAGGTCCTCGGAACTTGGGGACTGCCTCAGCCTCAAGTTCTTCATCTCGATTAGAGCTGGGCTTCTCGTACGTCACTCTGGATAGGGCATCTGCTTGAGTATTTTTGGCCCCCTGTTTGTAGGCAATTTTGTACCGGTATCTGGCCATCCTAGCCACCCAGCGCTGCTCTAGGGCCCCTAACTTTGCGTTCTCCAGGTGGGCCAGTGGGTTGTTGTTGGTGCACACCAGCACTTCAGACCCAGACAGGTATTTCACAAACTTCTCCATCATGGCCCACACCAATGTCAACAGCTCTAATTTGAGCGAGCTGTAGTTGTCAAGATTCCGTTTGGAGTCATGGAGAGAATGACTAGCATAAGCAATCACCCGCTCTTTTCTGTCTTGAATCTGCAACAACACAGCCCCGAATCCATGCAGGCTTCAATCAGTATGGAGAATGAAAGGTCGAGAGAAGTCAGCATAGGCCAGGACTGGTGATTCCGTTAGAGTCACTTTCAAGGCTTGGAACGCTTTCTCTTGGCGCTCTTCCCACTAAATTTGCCAGTTTTTAACTCTAGATGGGACTCCTTTCAGCAGCTCTAATAAGGGGTTCATGATGCGGGTGAAGTCTTTCATAAACCCCCAATAGCACTCGGTTAACCCCAAAAAGGCTTGAAACTTCCTTCACGGTCTTCGGTATGGGCCAATCCTGCACTGCCGCAATCTTCTCAAGGGACGGCCTTACGCCTTCTGCAGAGACCACATGTCCTAGGTACTCGATCTGAATGGGAAACAGATGACACTTGGGAGGTTTTGCTTTCAGCACATGTTTCTGGAGCTGGCTTAGTACTTGTTCTAGACATTATAGATGTTCCTCGAACGTGGCGGCAAACACAATTTTATCATCTAGGTAGATGAGAGTGGCTTCAAAGTTTAAATCATCCAAACACCTCTCCATGAGTCACTGAATAGTACCAGGAGCATTAGCCAGCAAGAATGGTATCTGGTTGAACTCATACAAGCCCAATATAAAGGCCGTATTTGCTCGGTCATGCTCTGACATCTGCATTTGCCAATAACCACTAGCAGGTCTAATGTGGAGAAGTATCTTGCATTTCCCTGTGCGGACAAGGATTCTTTAATACGGGCTAATGGATATGAATCTCGCACAGTGCAGGCATTTAGTTTGCGATAGTCCACACAGAACTGCAGAGTGCCGTCCTTTTTCCGCACTAGGATGATAGGAGTAGCCCACGGGCTTTTACTTTCTTGGATGACACCATCCTGTAACATCTGTGTGAGCATCCATTTCACCTCCTAAAACATTTGTGGAGGGATTTGGCGATAAGGTTCTCTCATGGGCACAGCACTACCTGTTGGAATCTAGTGCGTGATGGCAGTAGTGCAGCCAAAATCATCCTCGTGCCGAGTGAACACATCTTGATAGCACCCCAGTGAGGCTTCCACCTGCTATACCTGTTGCGGTGTGAGCTCCATTAATTCAGGCCACATCTGTTCCAAAATACGACAACACTTTTGCTGTTGTTGAGGTACTGATGCTGGGGCTGTCTGTACAGCTACGGTCCATGGGTCTACCTTTTTTGCCATCAATTGAACTGCCTGTTGTGGTATCAGCTCCTCTGCATGCCTACAATTTGCGCTCTTGGGGAAAGCGTCAGGGTGTCATCCCTCAAATTCACGCACCGCACGGGCACCATTCCATCACGTACCATAGCCAGTGTCTGGGCAACTAGGACTCCTGGTGGTAAGTCCTCCATGGCAGCCGGTTCTAGTTCAACCCGCTCCAGCGGGGTGCAAGCCTGGACAGGTAAGGAGTCCACACTTTGCCCTGGTGATATGACAAGATTGGTTGCAGTCGGAATAATCACTTTTCCCAGCTCCTTTCCATCACAGGAGGCCTCCTGTGCTTGAGCCGTCTAGATCAATTGTTGAAATACTTTTCTTTGGGGCGTCCGCGGGCTCTACTGTTTCAAAAACTCATCCAGAGACTCGTTGATTAGAAGACTTCCAAACTCCTTTTGCACATTCATTCCCAGTGTGACAGTATGTCCATGGTCTGTGTCTCCCACGGATAACAACACACCCTTGCGGCCCAAGTCTTTGCCGCAGACCTTTATTTGCATCCACATCACCCCTGCGACCGAGATGGGTAGGCGATTGGTGACCATCAACTTTATCACCAGCCCCCACTCAGGCCTCATTGCTTCAGGGAAATGTCTTCTAAAATATGTCACTGGCATCGTACTTACTTGTGAGCCGGTATCTACCAGGCAGCGGACGGCCTGACCATCCATTTCAGCTCAGACAAAAGGGCTCACTTATACTAAATTAGTGGGACTTCTGGTTCTCAAAGATAGCATCCTGGATCCTGGTGGTGGTGGTGGTTCCTCATGGTCCTGATTGGGTCCTGGGTCTGGAAGAAAAATTACAGGCAGGAGATAAGTCTTTAAACCCAGCAGGGGCTAGGGCTGCTCACCGATTAAATGCAGGTTGATCAAGAAACAGTTCACAGCTGGTCACCCGGCCTCCCTGCAGGTACATGCAGGCATCTATGCTCTGACAGCAGACCTTGTCACTACTGGTCAGTGATGTCAGTGGTGTCAGCGGTGTCAGTGGACATGGGGCAACTCTCTGTTGACAGTCTCTAGTCGTGGATCTGAGGCCCTTCAGACACTGATCTCCTGCGCTCTGTACGTTCCCGCCAAGACTGACTAGTTTCCCGTGCACCATGGCTTCTTTAGCTTAGCCACATCCCCAATCACTGAGAGCAAAGGTCGGCCCGGTGCCTTAAGCTTTCCCCTGTGCAACATACAGTTAAGTCCATATATATTTGGACAGAGACAACATTTTTCTAATGTTGGTTATACTGAAGACATTACCACAATGAATTTTAAACAAAACAATTCAGATGCAGCTGAATTTCAGCCTTTCAGCTTTCATTTGAGGGTATCCACATTAAAATTGGATGAAGGGTTTAGGAGTTTCAGCTCCTTAACCTGTGCCACCCTGTTTTTAAAAAGACCAAAAGTAATTGGACAATTGACTCCAAGGCTATTTCATGGACAGGTGTGGGCAATCCCTTCATTATGTCATTCTCAATTAAGCAGATAAAAGTCCTGGAGTTGATTTGAGGTGTGGTGCTTGCATTTGGAAGGTTTTGCTGTGAAGTAAACATGCGGTCAAAGGAGCTCTCCATGCAGGTGAAACAAGCCATCCTTAAGCTGCGAAATCAGAAAAAACCCATCCGAGAAATTGCTACAATATTAGGAGTGTCAAAATCTACAGTTTGGTACATCCTGAGAAAGAAAGAAAGCACTGGTGAAATCATCAATGCAAAAAGACCTGGGCGCCCTCGGAAGACAATAGTGGTGGATGATCGCAGAATAATCTCCATGGTGAAGAGGAACCCCTTCACAACAGCCAATCAAGTGAACAACACTCTCCAGGAGGTAGGCGTATCAATATCCAAATCTACCATAAAGAGAAGACTGCATGAAAGTAAATACAGAGGGTTCACTGCATGGTGCAAGCCACTCATAAGCATCAAGAATAAAAAGGCTAGACTGGACTTTGCTAAAAAAAAATCTAAAAAAGCCAGCACAGTTCTGGAAGAACATTCTTTGGACAGATGAAACCAAGATCAACCTCTACCAGAATGATGGAAAGAGAAAAGTATGGCAAAGACATGGTACAGCTCATGATCCAAAGCATACCACATCATCTGTAAAACACGGCGGAGGCAGTGTGATGACTTGGGCATGCATGGCTGCCAGTGGCACTGGGTCACTAGTGTTTATTGATGATGTGACACAGGACAGAAGCAGCCAAATGAATTCTGAGGTATTCAGAGCCATACTGTGTGCTCAGATCCAGCCAAATGCAGCCAAACTGATTGGTCGTTGTTTCATACTACAAATGGACAATGGCCTGAAACATAAAGCCAAAGCAACCCAGGAGTTTATTAAAGCAAAGAAGTGGAATATTCTTGAATGGCCAAGTCAGTCACCTGATATCAACCCAATTGAGCATGCATTTCACTTGTTAATGACTAAACTTCAGACAGAAAGGCCCACAAACAAACAGCAACTGAAAACCACCGCAGTGAAGGCCTGGCAGAGCATCAAAAAGGAGGAAACACAGCATCTAGTGATGTCCATGAGTTCAAGACTTCAGGCTGTCATTGCCAACAAAGGGTTTAAAACCAAGTACTAGAAATCAACATTTTATTTAAATTTATTTAATCTGTACAATTACTTTTGGTCCCTTTAAAAACAGGGTGGCACATGTTAAGGAGCTGAAACTCCGAAACCTTTCATCCAATTTTAATGTGGATACCCTCAAATGAAAGCTGAAAGTCTGAACTTTAACTGCATCTGAATTGTGTTGTTTAAAATTCATTGTGGTAATGTCTATAGCCAAAATTAGAAAAATGTTGTCTTTGTCCAAATATATATGGACTTAACTGTAGGTGACAGCCCCAACAATTCCGGATCCGTCACAGAAAAGGTACTCCTGATCCGGTTCTTCTCCTTACAACTGCGCAATGGATTAGATGGATATGTACAATAAATGTGCAATAACGATATACCAGACCCTAAAACAGAACGAAGGAAAATGCATTTGTAAATATTCAATAGGTATGTCAGTAAGAAAGTGTTACGAACTTGTCTTGGCAGGGCTTCACCACCTTCTCCTATAGTTGCTACCCTATGCTATGCTCTATATTGGCTTTTACAAGTGTTCTGGTGTGTTTCCATTACAGCATCTGTCTAGGCCTATTTATGGCCCACTAAGAAACACACACCTGTGTCTTGGTATTAGATTCCTTTTGTTTGCTGTGCTCTGCTATCAGCTCCTGGTCTGCAGTTACCTTCTGTCCCTCCATACCTGCTTCCTGCCTTACTTCAGACTTGTCTGCATCCTCTTTGTACCTGTCCTGCTGGGGTCACCAGTGCGGCAAGTTCTCGCTCGACATGTGCCTTTCTGCCTTCTATACCAACGCCTAGGGTCCGTGTGCCCACCTGGACATCAGGCTTAGTGGATCCATCTCACTAGGTGAGCCTAACACAAAGTAAGTATATCAGCTGTAACAAATTACAGATAAATATTGCAGGTATGGATAAAATATATACTGTACATAAAAGGCTGATAAAAAGTAAATTACACTTTTTACAATTCTTAGTAGAAAAATACAGAACTGTATTAATTGCTGTAAGATTGACTGCTCCTCTGTCTTATGCTCCAATTTTAGTTTTGCGATGTGCTTCTTCAGGGTGTGATCCACATCTCTACATGCTTTTTATATATTTTGTCTGTGCATCTTTAGTGTGTTTTTTATCAAGTCTTGTGGATAATCTATTTCTACATTTATAAAGTATCTAGATTTCTTCATTTGATTTGAATGTGTGCTTTTGAAATTATACAAAGTTGTGGGCTAGTTGCGTGGTATTTCATTCTAAAAAGTCTTTTGCTGGGTGAAGAGAATGGGGCATCAGACTGCGCTGCTCGCCTGTCAGGATAATGTACCAGAGAAGTCCAAGTAGATGTCATAGAGAATAGACTATAGTACATTATCCTGACAGGCGAGCAGCGCTGTCTGATGCCCCATTTTCTTCACCCAGCAAAGGATCATCACATCGGGGCTTGCAGCAACCGCCAATGCTAAGTGCAGTGGTTGTGTCTTACACAACCATAATAGGTGAGTGAATTTATACTATCTCTCACGAATATTCCCTTTAACTCGGATAAGTCCCTATTTGCGCTCTATATTCCTTCTAGCTACCATTCTAAAAAGTCTGCATTTTAATCCAGATCATCAAATATATGTTATTATTTCATGAATTTCCATTTTCTTTGAAAAAAAGATCAATTAATAGTTGATTAAAAAGAAAGAAATAATATTTTCTACTTTTGGTTTATGTCCAACCAGCTATTAGAAAAATACTATGCACCCTATTGTTATGTTTGTAGCAGTATTAATTTAGCAGCTGATAAGTTTCTAACGTTTTCAGTACGCTATACAAGATCTAAAGAATATTTTTTTCTAAGCTTTCTCTGGACTTTAAATGGACACACAGCTGGCTCTCTGTAAGCATCAAAGTCAACCCTGTCAAATACTGCGATGGTACAACAAAGTCGTGGATGAAATAAATTCCTAGTATGCTTTTAGAAGTTTTTAGCGATGCCAAGAGGTTTGAGAACTTCCTGCTACAGGTTTTTTAATGCAATGTTAGAAACACCTGTCCTGAAGTGATCTCTTGTTTTCTACTTACAACCCAATAAAATGGTTATTTACAAATGATATTTTTTTCATTGCTGTTAAGGTTGAAAAAAGAAGAAAGTCCATTTAGCTCAACCTATAAACTAACATGTGGGTATGGAGGAGGGCAACACTTCATGACACAAAGGTAAATTGACCCATATATGGGGAAAATGTTCTTCATGGCTTCAGATATGGAAATCAGACTAGTTTCATAGATTAAACCAAAGACAGAAACATAATGATTTAATACCGTACCGCAGTAAATAAATGAACAGCAATAGTGCATGAATATAATATACAGTACTTAGTTGATAAAAAAAATGCAAAAGCCATCCCACCACTTCACGGTGACCCTAATTGGGACAGTCCTAACTAATATTAAAAACCTTACCATTTGTCAAGTGACATGCATGTGGATAAGGGCTGAGAAGGACTGGGCCCAACTAGAGGACGCACAGCCATGGCAGACCACATCAACATAGTGCCCAGCTCAAAAGAGTCCAAAGTCATGGATGAAATAACTTCCTAATTGGTTTTTAGAGGTTTTCAGAGGCAAGACTTTATGAGTCAAAGGTAAATTGACCCATACAGACTTAGTATGAAGCCATATTCACACATTCAGTATTTGATGATTTGTTTTTACCAAAGTTTTTGTAAGCCAAAATCAGGAGTGGAACAATCAGCGCAAAAGTTTAATAGAAACATGTTTCACCCATTCCTGGCTTTGCCTTACAAACACTGATGGAAAATGCTCACCAAGTACTGAACATGCAAATTTGGCCTAAAAATATATTCATGTATTCTAAAGTACATTCTAAACACTCACTGATTCCAAGATTATAGACACCTGTGATGCTAGTTAGTGGACACACCATGATTTTAAATGTCCCTTTTGTCACATTATTTTCAGGGGTACCATCATTTCCGTCCAGGCCTATTTCATGAGTTTTATTTTTTTTTTAATTCTGTGGAAGCATGGTTGAAAAGCAATGTCTGACTTTCAACTGATCATTTTCATAGAACTTTTATTATTACTTTTGTCAGATTAAAGTTATTTCTGTGACCATTGTGGGTTTTTCTGCCATTCTGCCCAAACGAGGGGTACCAACAATTTTGACCATGTGTATATATACTGCAGGAATGGACCACACAATAGATTGACTGTCCCCAATAAGGCTACTTTCACATTAGCGTCGTGCACTGCACGTCGCAATGCGACATTGCGGCGCACCGTCGCATACTGTGGAAGCGCCGCACAATGGGGGCAGCGTATGCTGTTTTTCAACGCATCCACTGCCCCATTGTGAGGTGCGGGGAGGAGGGGGCGGAGTTCCGGCCGCGCAAGTGCGGTCGGAAATGCTGGACACGACGCACCAAAAAACCTTACATGCACTTTTGCAGGATGCGTTTTTTCTTCAAAACGACGCATAGCGACGTGCAGTGCAGGACGCTAGTGTGAAAGTAGCCTAATGGTCATTGTTGTCCTGCATCGATACCTAATCTGATACCAAACAGATATTTGCCAAAGATAAATAAATGCCAGAGGGAACACCTCCTATGGTAGGTGTTGTCTGGAATGTCTCTGTATTCTTTTGTTTAGATGACATGGTTGAATACAATGTAGCCTTATGCTCTTTATATGTGCAATACTTGTACGTTCATATCCGTATGTGTGTTTATATAAAAAAATATTTATAAAAATATATTTATATGTGTATGTATATATTGGTATTTATGTAAATACCCATATTATTTGGGCACGATATGTGCCATTAGTTGGTCCGTGATATTTATTTATTTTACTTTTTTTTCTTGTACATATTATTTAAGCACTATATCTTTCTACTATTTGTGCTCTGAAATTTGATGTTATTTTAGCCTTGCATAGTGATATTGTTCTACATTATTATCCTGAGTATGATCAATGTTCATGATGGATCAGGATCAAAGCTGCAAGGACGTCTTGGTGCTTATATCGTTTGGTCGAAAGGGAAGATTAAAAGCTGCAGCAATATCATAAAGTTCGGAACTTGGAATGTATGAACCACGAACCAAGGCAAACTCGACATCGTCAAAGCCCAAATGGATAGAACAGGACTCGGCTTACTTGGAATTGGCAAACTAAGATAGATTCGATTCAGGCATTTCAAGTCAAACAACCATTGGATCTAAAATTCTGGCAATGATATCTAAACCATATAGAAAAAAGAGAAGCGCACAAGGAACCAATAATAATAAAAGCAATAATTTTATTACATGTACAAATAAAAAATATATGGAGACAGGAAAAAGATATGGAGAGTGCACAAAAGGTAAGTGGTGGCTACAAGCCCCAAAAATGGGGCAACATGGATTGGCATAAAAAGGTACATGGTGCCATAATAAAAGTAAATATTGGTTACATATTAGTGAGTCATGATATTGCAAAAAATATATTCAGACCGGCTTTTACCATAAATGTTACGCCAGAATGTATACTCTGGAAGCTAGAAGTGGTCTAAAATCTATAATAAAGTGCTAAGTGCAGATAAAAGACCAAACGTCTAGCAGCAATTAAGTTATATATTAACAATCACATATAAACAGGCCATATTAAAGCAGGATATATCAACATGAGAGTACAAGATCAGGTGCAGGCAAAGTAACATCATAAACAAATCAGATTACAGTAACAATAAGATTGCATGATACCACAATGCATGGTTCCACTCATTTATTTAGATTACTGTCACGCCTTCTATGTTGATTGACAGGGTTTCCATGACCAGAGTCAGCATTATCCTAAGATAAACCTCTGTTATGTGATCGTAGTATAGGACTTCTTCATCACGACAAACCACATACTGATGAAGTGAAGTTGTATTCTTCAAAACATGATGACAAATTAAAACTCATCCTGAGTTCCATTTCTGAATACCCTTGGTCCAAATGTCCTGTATCGTCCTCATGTCAGCATAACAAAAAAAAGCTTGAAATTCCTTTTACTCATCTAATGGCTCTTATGTGAGGGTATGCAGCAACTGATTTAATAAAAAGAAAAAACACATTTTACTGTTGTGGTCACACAATTGCACCAGCTGAGCAATTCCATTTTTTTAAATTTCCCTTGTGTCAGTGGACAAGACCCTATTTGTGCTAATTGTTTTTCCAGAATCTTTTAGTGTTAGCAGAGGAGATAACCAATGTCAGAAGCGAGGAGAGGGTATTTTGTGTGCTCTATCCTGCACAGGGATATTGATCACATAATGCAGGTTTATCTTCAGACAGCACTGTGTCAGTATTCTGGGTTTTCCAAGTCACCTTGTGAATGATCTTGCCCTTTGTTAAGATGGAATTTGCTGTTTTTGTCTGCCCTATTTCCTGCTCGTTTGTTTAAAATCTGTCTCAGGTGTCAGCTTTTTTGCTGGAGTATTCTGCTTCCATTCCCCTTCAGCTCAGCTGCTTGTTCTACTGTGCTTCTACCCGTGGCTCTGGACATTCTCTGCATATGTAAGCTACACTCTCTAAGTTATCTTTAGTCTGTTGACTTGGGAACTTAACCCTTGGTTCACTCCTCCTGGTAAGAACTCTGTTTCTGAACTCTGTTTTTGAACTAAGTTGCTGGACTGTGTTTTGCTACCTAATCCTTCATTTACTCCCCCTGGTGGGAGCTGTTGGAAACAACACCAGTGTAATACTTTAATGTGAACTTGTTTCTGGACTTACCTGTGTTCATGCCACACCTGGGGTTAACCGGTAGATTTGTTCTGGACTTCTATGTGTTTACTACATATCTGGATTTGACTCTTTCTGCACCAACAGTGTTTTGGATCTGCACCACGTCACCTGTCACACTCACCTTTTGATCACCTTGCTGAGGACTCTGCCTTAAGAACTCTGCCAATTTGCTGTATATGTTTCAAGGACTTGTTTCATTGCGGGTTATCAGTATATTGTTTTGGGTGTTATTGCTGTTGTACAAATACACTATTTGCACTAAAGAAACCCGTCTCTGTCTGTTCATTGCCTCACGCTATCAGAATCCTCGAGTTCCTATAAGGCTGCAGTCACACTAGCAGTATTTGGTCAGTATTTTACATCAGTATTTGTAGGCCAAAACCAGGAGTGCAACAATCATAGGAAACGTATAATAGAAACATATGCATCACTTCTGTATCTATCACCCACTCCTGGTTCTGGCTGAGAAATACTGATGTAAAATACTGACCAAATACTGATAGTATGACGGCAGCCTAATGATATTACACACTGGTTCTTGGCCAGCAAGAGCTGTCAATCAATATAGAAGGAATAGCAGAAATCTAAATAAGTGAGTGGCACGGTGTACTGAGGCATTTAGTCACACCATAAAGTAAAGTTGCTTTTATTGAGCAATGGAGGAACGGACTTAAAAACAAAAATACAATTTTTTATTGTTGCAGCATCTCTTACATGGCTATGTTGTCAGTTTGAAATGTAAATGTGGGGTGACAGACTCATTTTAAAATTAAAGAGAATTACTAAAAGTGGCACGAATCTGTCATTTAGTGAGAAAACAAACCCAACAAGATACAGAAATTGTCAACAGCTGACATACAGTATATGCAGTACTGCAAGCACAGATGTGTAGTAGGAAATTTCTCACTGTGTCCTAATATAATTGTCTTTTACCTGATCTGAATATTTCATGTATGAGCTTAAGTAGGTATTTCACTAACATCATGTTATACCACCCAGGGTTTAGGCTTCTCTGCTATGTGCCATGATATTAACGATACTCTAATCAGCTCTTTAATCTCCTTTTCTTTCCTCTAACAAGGAGCTGTGGCACCTTGCAGAGAAGCTCCGTGTTAGCTATAATTATGTCTGATATGTTTGTAGATCTATTCGTTTCCTGTCTAGCGCTGCCTGAAAACGACTACAGCACATCAATATATGAATTCCGTGTATCATAGGTAGTTCAATAAAAGACAGGACAAGTGATGTTGTCATGCTATACAGAGAAGGTATTTTGCACTGACTTATGTGGGTAACAGTTCATTAGATCATTTGATAGTATAGACTTACATCATATTTATGCATGCTTTTTGCATAAAACCCCTAAAACTTATAACAATTTTATTTAGCCAATTGTCAGGCGCATATCTAGGTGGGAGGAGGGTGGACAGGTGGGGTATTGGCACAGAGCGCAGCCAACACAGGGACACCATCAGGCCACCTGATGTGGTAGTCCAATGTGTCATCCTGGCGGATGCACTTAGCTGCCCACAGGAGTAGGAGTCGGCCGGTGTCTTTTCCGACTGTCAAGCTGATAGCCGTCTCAGAGAAGCAATCAATTGAACTTGAGTCTCTCAGACGTGAGTACAATTTAAGCCCTGAATGCCGACACTTCTTTCTTGGTCAGGACGACATCAGCAGTGCCATCACGTCATCTGATCATGCTGCTGATGTCCATCCCCAGCACCGCAGAGGTGCGGTGAACATCGATCTGTAAGCGCCGGAGCTGAAGAGACCATATTGGTGCAGACACAGTATATAGAGTGGGGGTAGATGATTGGTGCAGACACATTATGAGGAGTTGGGGATTTGTGCGAAAACACTCGGAGTAGGGGGAATTGTTGCAGATTAATTATGAGGAGCGGGGATTAGTGTGGACACAGTATTATTTATTATGCTTTGCTTATATATCACTGTCTTATTCCACAGTGCTTTACAGACATTATCATCACTGTCCCCAATGGGGGTCACAATCTAAATCCCCGATCAGTATGCCTTTGGAGTGTGGGATGAAACTGGAGTACCTGAAGGAAACCCATGCAAACACAGGAAGAACATACAAACTCCTTGCAGATGTTGTCCTTGGTGGGATTTGAACCCAGGACCCTAGAGCAGCAAGGCTGCAGTGCTAATCACTGAGCTACCATGCTGCAAAGTATGAGGAGTAGGGGAGATTAGTGCAGTTACAGTTTGGGGAGTGAGGGGTTTGTGGACGCAATATGACGAGTGGGAGGATTGGCGCAAATACATTATGAGGAGTGAGTGGGAAAAGTGCAGAACCAGTATGAGGAATAGAGGGGGATTGCTGTGGACACAGAATGAGTAGCTGGGGGAATTGGTGTGGACACTGTATGAGGAGCGAGGGGGAGAAGTGGCGTGGACACAGTGTGAAGTGCAAGACGGGATAGGTGCAGACACAGTAAGGGGGGAAAGTAGTACAGACACATTAACAGAAGTGGGGGTGATTGGTTGCACTGATACAGTATGAGGGGGTGGAGGGGATTAGTGCAGAAACAGTATGGTAAGAGAGGGGGCCTGTGAGGAAAGAAAATGACAGTATGGGGAGCGAGGGGGACCAGTGAGGAGATAGTATGGTGAGAGACTCAAATTTTTGAGGATATAGAATGGGAAGTGTCGAATATACGAGGAAACATTATGAAGAGTGGTAGGAATGAGTGCAGAAACAGTATGGGGAGTGGGGATGTATGTGTGGAGGAAGAGGAAAGTGTGTGAAGAGACTTTTGATAGGAATAGTGTCGTGATAGTAAGAGGGGAGAAAAGTGTGAGGGGGCATAGACTAGAGACTGGGTATTGTGGGGTGGCAGTATAAGGAGGGGACAGCATGGGGGAGCAGCTTGAGGGCACAGTAAGGAGGGGACATTATTCAGCAGAAAGGGAGGCTGATGAGGGGACACATTATAGCAACTGGGCACCATAGGGGGACACAGTGTGAGAGGACTGTGTGAAGATGGGGCACAGTATGGAAAGGAAGGGGCAGTGTTGAGGGCACAGATTATAAGGGGGACAGCATGGCATCATATTTTGTGCTGGGAACACGGTAAGGGACAATCATTTATTCAGAGACATAGCGTAGCACAGATATTTTTTATTCAAGATCATTATGACACTACTATTTTTAAGGCCACCAGATCTGGATGTGCTGCAGAAGACCAGAGAAGAATAAAGTCTTCACAGACGGGCTGTGGATGTGAAAAGTCTTTATCGTGTCTGGACAAGATAAAGACTACAATAATGAAAACGACTCCAATCAGAGGCAACATCGTCTTTAAGGTACCTCACTGTAAATGCTTATTTGTGATGCTGCCTGCATCTCATTTGTACTGTGGTTCCTGTCTCATCCACAGTCTGATGACTGCTAGCAACTTCATGTACCACTTTACCATTATTAAGGACACTCTGAGAGTTGTAGGTTTATGTGATACAATTGTAAATGGGGCTGACCTTACATTTCAATTGATTGCTGTACTAAGCTTAGTGATGTTTTCATGTTCTGATGGTGGTTCTGGTGATGTATTTTTCTACTGATGGTGGTTCTGGTGATGTATTTCTTTACTGATGCTGGTTCCAGTGATGTGTTTCTGGTGATAACATCATGCACCGATAGTTGTTCTACTGATGTGTTTCTGAAGGTTGTTCTGGTGAAAAATTCTTGCTCTGATGGTGGTTATGGTGATATATTTATGTACTGCTGGTGGTTCTGGTGATGTACTCTTGTGCTGTTGGTTCTGATCCTGTATACATGTAACAATCCATAACTTATAAGATTATGTGATACATGGCTGTCATGAATCCCCAATGGCTAGGGATAGCACAGGATTAGCAAAGTATAATAAATATCGGACGAGCTCTAGGGTGATGGAACCTGGGCTGACCGCTGCCCTACGCCTGACAAACGCAACTAGAGATAGCCAGGGAGCGTGCCTACGTTGGTTCTAGACGCCACGCACCAGCCTAAGAGCTAACTAGTACTGCAGAGAAAACAAAGACCTCACTTGCCTCCAGAGGAATTAACCCCAAAGATATAGTTGCCCCCCACATGTATTGACGGTGAAATGAGAGGAAGGCACACACATAGAGATGATGTATATAGCTTTAGCAAATAGAGGCCCGCTGAAAACTAGAAAGCAGAATGACACAAAAGGGGACTGAGCGGTCAGCAAAAAACCCTAATCAAAAAAACCATCCTGAGATTACAAGAACCCATGTGCCAACTCATGGCACATGGGGAGAACCTCAGTCCACTAGAGCAACCAGCTAACAAAAAGACATTCTAAGCAAGCTGGACAAAAAACCAAACAACTGAAAATCAGCACTTAGCTTATCCTGAAAGATCTGGGAGCAGGTAGGCAGGAACCAAACAGAGCACATCTGAACACATTGATAGCCGGCAAGGGAAATGACAGAAAGGCCAGGTAAAATAGGAAACACCCAGCCTCTGATGGACAGATGGAAACCAAAGGCCGCAACCCACCAAAGTCACCCAGTACCAGCAGTAACCACCAGAGGGAGCCCGCAAACAGAATCCACAACAGTACCCCCCCCCTTGAGGAGGGGTCACCGAACCCTCACGAGAACCCCCAGGGCGATCAGGGTGAGCTCTATGGAAGGCGCGGACCAAATCAGTCGCATGAACATCGGAGGTGACCACCCAGGAATTGTCCTCCTGACCATAACCCTTCCACTTAACCAAATACTGGAGTTTGCGTCTGGAAACACGAGAATCCAAGATCTTCTCAACAACATACTCCAATTCTCCCTCCACCAGCACCGGAGCAGGAGGCTCGACCGAAGGAACAACAGGCACCTCATACCTCCGCAACAACGACCGATGGAACACATTATGAATAGCGAACGATGCTGGGAGATCCAAACGGAAAGATACAGGGTTAAGAATCTCCGAGATCCTATAAGAACCGATGAACCGAGGCTTGAACTTAGGAGAAGAGACCTTCATAGGGACAAAACGAGAAGACAACCACACCAAGTCCCCAACAAGAAGTCGGGGACCCACGCGGCGACGGCGATTAGCAAACTGCTGAGTCTTCTCCTGAGATAACTTCAAATTGTCCACCACCTGATTCCAAATGTGATGTAGCCTGTCCACCACCACGTCCACTCCAGGACAATCCGAAGACCACCTGACCAGAGGAAAAACGAGGATGAAACCCCGAATTACAAAAAAAAGGAGAGACCAACGTGGCCGAACTAGCCCGATTATTAAGAGCAAATTCGGCCAGTGGCAAAAAAGCAACCCAGTCATCCTGATCAGCAGAAACAAAACACCTCAAATAAGTTTCCAAGGTCTGATTAGTTCGCTCCGTCTGGCCATTCGTCTGAGGATGGAATGCAGACGAGAAAGACAAATCAATGCCCATCTTGGCACAAAACGTCTGCCAAAATCTAGACACAAACTGGGATCCCCTGTCAGAAACGATATTCTCCGGAATCCCATGCAAACGAACCACGTTCTGAAAAAACAAAGGAACCAACTCAGAGGAGGAGGGCAACTTAGGCAAGGGCACCAAATGAACCATCTTAGAAAAGCGGTCACACACAACCCAGATAACGGACATTTTCTGTGAAACCGGGAGATCAGAAATAAAATCCATGGAAATGTGCGTCCAAGGCCTCTTCGGGATGGGCAAGGACAACAACAACCCACTAGCCCGTGAACAGCAAGGCTTAGCTCGAGCACACACTTCACAAGACTGCACAAAGGTACGCACATCCCTAGACAAGGAAGGCCACCAAAAAGACCTGGCCACCAAGTCTCTTGTACCAAATATTCCAGGATGACCAGCCAACACAGAAGAATGGACCTCGGAGATGACTCTACTGGTCCAATCATCCGGAACAAACAGTCTTTCTGGTGGACATCGATCCGGTTTATCCACCTGAAACTCCTGCAATGCGCGTCGCAAGTCTGGGGATACGGCGGACAATATTACCCCATCCCTAAGGATACCAGCAGGCCCAGTGTCTCCAGGAGAGTCAGGCACAAAACTCCTGGAAAGAGCATCTGCCTTCACATTCTTTGAACCTGGCAGGTATGAAACCACGAAATTGAAACGAGAAAAAAATAACGACCAACGAGCCTGTCTAGGATTCAAACGCCTGG
The DNA here is from genome assembly GCF_051348905.1 of Ranitomeya variabilis. Taxonomy (NCBI): domain Eukaryota; kingdom Metazoa; phylum Chordata; class Amphibia; order Anura; family Dendrobatidae; genus Ranitomeya; species Ranitomeya variabilis. The sequence continues at coordinate 163,115,426 of NC_135236.1, read as the reverse complement.
CAGACTCAAGGTAAATGAGATTCTTTTGATCAGTCAAGACCACCACGCGATGTTTAGCACCCTCAAGCCAATGACGCCACTCCTCAAATGCCCACTTCATGGCCAAAAGCTCCCGATTACCCACATCATAATTGCGCTCGGCGGGCGAGAATTTTCTAGAGAAGAAAGCACATGGCTTCATCACCGAGCCATTAGAACTTCTCTGTGACAAAACCGCCCCCGCTCCAATCTCGGAAGCATCAACCTCCACCTGGAAAGGAAGTGAAACATCTGGTTGACACAACACAGGAGCAGAAGAAAACCGGCGCTTAAGTTCCCGAAAGGCCTCCACGGCCGCAGGAGACCAATCAGCAACATCAGCACCCTTTTTAGTCAAATCAGTCAAAGGTTTAACAATACTGGAAAAATTAGCAATGAACCGTTGATAAAAATTAGCAAACCCCAAGAACTTCTGAAGGCTCTTAACAGATGTAGGTTGTGTCCAGTCACAAATAGCAATAATAATACATGAGATTATAAAAATACAAAACTGATTTTATTAAACAATCCAGAACATCACAAACAATTTAAAACATAATTAAAAAATACACACCATCCATGATACACAGGGATAGAGATCCAATACTATAATGATATGGCCTCACCCACACAAAATATGCTCCAAACCCAAAACTAATGGCTCATAGGGAATAAAAATGCATATGTGAACGAGTAGTAATACGAAGCAATAAGCAAACACACACCAACAGGCTGTGTAAGGTGTATAGAACGTGACCCGAATTGGTATATGCAAGATAAGCCAAAAAAGAGGGAAGGGAGGGGGCGAGGGAGAAAGCAAAGGGTTAGAACCAACCCATGAATGCAAAATACAAATGGACCTCACAGCTATATAAGGAGGAAAACCTCCATGAAAATACCACCTGGTATCCTAGGGCGATGCCTACGCGTATCGCCTGACAAGCAGGCTTCGTCAGGGAAGATGTCGGCTGGATGTACACACAGCTTTAAATAGAGAGAGCCTAATAGCTCATAGAGCACCGGTGTGTGAGAATCGCCACACCGGAAGTAGAAGGGGGGAAGCCTTATGGTGCTGAACCAAGGGATCAGCATAGTGTTCCTAGTGAAAACAGGAACATGACAGAGCGCATGCGCGGGACCCATACATACAGAAATGAGTCACAGCGCAATGGAATCTGCGCCATACGGACCATATAGAGCCACTATGCGCAGGCTCATACAACTCAGGCATAAGTAGGTGTAAAAGGAGGTGGGCAAGATATTTAAAGACAAAGACTGCCCCTGTTGCGCAAGTACAGATAACCCTAACATGTGACATGCCAAAGAGGATAAATAATACCGCAATAGTGGCTGTGCAATTGACGTAAATAGTGTACAATGTGCGCGCACATAACAATCCAGGCAAGGGTAAAGAATAGGACCAGTGTACTGAAATGTAAAGTACATCCATATTGGACAATATAGGTATTCAGGGCAGGTGGGGAGCATGCGCAAGGTACCTGTACGTACATGGCAACATACGATCGTGACCCTAAGCAAGCATATCCCGCAGCCACATACATCACACACCCCCGGGGGCACTCGTCCACATGGTCAACCAACCAGTACGATCGAAACACAGAATCCACGTTGCCAAATGAAAAATACACGTTTATATGAATGATTTCACAGAACTATTTTATTATATTGTTATTATAATTCTAGTAAAAGTTGTATCTGAGACGCGTGAGCAGTAGTTCCTGTGCTAGTGTACCCAAACAGTAATTAGTGGACAATAATGCGACAATCAGAGTAGGCGGTTGGAACCCAAAGGGGTAAAAAATTGATGGCAGAAGAGGCAAAGGGAATTTAGGGCCAATAAATAGAACCATATAGTACTCCCCATGAGCCAAGCCTAAATATCCTAAAAGGAAAACCATAAGTGGAGCACAGCATAGCATAGGCAAGAATACCCAAAGACCATAAACAGGGGAACGGCATATACCAAGCACAGGCAACCAGGTTTATCATATGTCAGGTGGTGGCATGACCTTAAAAACAAGGGTCTTCAGACACCCTATAATACAGTGACAGTCGGAGTATGGAACAAGTTTCAATATATTCTAACTCAAGTCCAGGGGAATATACAGAGGGGAGAAAGGAATCCCGTGATCCAGAAGATAATCCTCATGTTAATAGGAGGCCGAACAGTCCAGATGGTTCTCTTCAGAGCAATCAGCAGGTCAGATGGTTATCCCAGAAATCCGGTAAAAAGTAATTCCTCGTTCAGACCTGTAGGAGTAATTGAACCAAGATTAAAGATCCATTTTGCTTCCATGCGTAGAAGCAACTGCTTGTATTCCCCTCCCCTATTGGACATCCGAACCCTATCTAGACCCACTATCCTGGTTCCGGAAACCCGACCCCCATGTTGTGTCAGGAAATGAGAAGCCACCGGGGTAAGTACCCTGCCCTTAAGAACATCAGAGCGCGCAAGATTAATGGTAGAAAAATGTTTTTGTATTCTACGTCGCAGCTCCTGAGAAGTCTGCCCAACGTAGACACGTTGGCAAGGGCAAATAAGGGCATATATAACACAGACCGTTTTACAATTGATGTAGGACTGCAGTCTGTGTTCACTGCCATCCGCTGGGTTCACAAAACAGTCCCTAGATGGGGACATATACGGACATATGCTACAGTTGCCACAGGCAAAGGACCCACGATGCTCAGTACCACGATGTAATTTGACAGTAGGGCGCTTATAATGGCTCCTGGTGAGGAGATCCCTAAAGTTAGGGGCTCTTCTAGCTGTAAGCAGCGGCCGATCCCCCACTACCAGAGACGTAGATAGGTCGGTGGTTAAAATGCCCCAATGCCGACCAAGGATGTCCCTAATTTGAGACCAATTATTGTTATAATTGGTAATAAGCCTTGCCCTACCATCTCGTACCTTGCTTTGGGGAACCAAAAGCGACTCCTGTGTGTGCGTCCTAGCCCGTTGGAAAGCTGTACTGATACTCCTCCGCGGATAATGTCTCTGTTTAAACCGATCCGTCAGTTTAAGAGCCTCCTGATGGAAATCCTCGTCCGAGGTGCAATTCCGTCTTATCCTAAGGAATTGTCCCATAGGTACTCCATTTTTAGTGTGTTGAGGGTGGAAACTTCTATAATCCAAAAGACTGTTTGTTGCAGTCGACTTGCGATATAGACTGGTGAATAATGAACCATCACCAACCACCACTTGAAGATCCAGGAAGGAAACTGAAATGGGAGAAGCAGAGTGTGTGAGCAGTATATTATGACGATTCACATTCAAGGAATCAATGAAGCTGAGACACTCCTCTCTACCTCCCGTCCACACAAAGAAAAGATCGTCGATGTAGCGACTCCAATGGCGTACATGACTCTTGAATTCCCCCCGGGTATAGACCATGGTAGCCTCCCACCAACCCAAAAAAAGGTTGGCGACGGCCGGGGCACACCTAGCCCCCATGGCCACACCCGAGGTCTGGAGATAGTAAGTCCTATCAAATAGGAAAAAGTTGTGCTTCATAATAAACTCCAGGAGGTCAACTATCAAGGAGTCGTGCATCCTATCAGAGTGCCCTAGTTGGTCAAGAAAATACAAAGTCGCTGTGATTCCATCCTCATGGCTAATGTTCGAATACAGCGACTCGACGTCGCAAGTAACCAATAAGGAGTTAGAGGGCAGAGAGACCTCCCGGCAGATCCGGATAAAGTGTGACAAATCTTGTATAAACGATGGCAGGTTTCTGACCAGGGGCTGGAGAAAATGGTCCACATATATACAAGCTTTCTCACAGAGGCTACCAATGCCAGCCACAATGGGTCGGCCTGGCAGCCTCTGTAGATCCTTGTGGATCTTGGGCAACATATAAAATGTAGCCGTAATAGGTGATTCCACCCAAATAAAGTCAAATTCCTGAGAGCTGATAATACCCAGGTCTCTTGCCCTTTCAAGAAGTTGTCTAAATTTGATGGCAAAAACCGCCGTAGGATCTGATGGAAGCCTCCTATAGAACCGGATATTACCAAGCTGACGATGTGCCTCCTCCAAATAGAGTGAATGTGGCCACAAGACCACATTACCACCCTTGTCCGCTTCTTTGATCAGAAAAGCATTGTTGTCCCGAAGACCAATAAGGGCATGTCTCTCCTCCCTACTGAGATTACCAGGGACAGAGGCCCGTGGGTGCAACGCCATAATGTCCCTTTTAGTAAGTTCAAAGAACACCCTGATGGCAGGGACCAGCGAAAAGGGCGGGGCCACACGAGATTTGTTTTTAAACAGACAAGGACCCTTACCATCATCCGAACTGTTCTCCTGTAGAAGTTGCAGAAGATCACGGAAAACTTGTTGGTCTGTTGGCTCAACACCCTCCATCACCCGGGGTCTGTTATGTAACACCTGCAATAAGAGACGTCGACAGAACAAATATAAGTCTTTAATCAGGGTAAACTTATCCAAAATATGGACAGGAGAAAAGGTAAGGCCACGTTGTAAAACGGAAAGTTCAGTGGGGGACAAAATGTGATCTGACAGGTTGATGACCTGTAATGTACCAACAGATACCTGGTCATCAACGACACAGTCCCCAGGGGGCCCAAGTGCCCCTACTTGCGGTTCTTCCTGTAGGACTTCTGTGTAGGGGGTCTGTTTCCTCCGAATCTGGTGGTCCGAGGTGGTAGGAATGCGGCGCTTCCGCCCCCTTCTGATCCGATGTCGGGCTCGCTTTCCACCGATGATAAAAAATCGCTCTCTGACGTATGTTCAGTCCTCCTAGAGGTATCCCGTTTCGTGTCCACCACTCTCTGAACTTGTGGCCCCCGTCTTCCATTGCCCTGGTGTCTCCATTTAAAGGCCCCATTTGTATCAAAGTCATTACGGTCCCTGGCAAATGTATGTTTCTTTTTTGCCATAATGTCACGGTCATACTTGTCCAGACCCTCCTTTAACCTGGCTCTGAACGGTTGTACCTGTGTGACATCATCAAAGCCAGCCAACTTAGTTTCCAAATTCCTAATTTTGGCCTTAATATCAGCCAACAGCTGCCTGTCATGCTCCAAAAGCATATTCATAATAATACTGGAGCATTTTAGTAAACCCTGTTCCCATGTAACACGGAACTCCGGGGAAGGCTCCCATGCAGGATAAATAGGGACCCTTAAGCCCCGGGGAGCAATGTTTAGTTTAATATATTCTTCCAGGCTGCGGACATTCCACCAGAGCCTTATGCCCGCTCGGTGTGCCGCTGTTAGTTCTGAGGAGAGCTTACTGAAGTCAGAGTCTGGTGAGACCTGTTCCCCTGTTGAAAAGATGTTTGTATTTTTTAATTATGTTTTAAATTGTTTGTGATGTTCTGGATTGTTTAATAAAATCAGTTTTGTATTTTTATAATCTCATGTATTATTATTGGTGTGCATAACTTGTCAGTAGACCTTTTTTCTTTGATTTCTTGTTACTGCTACTACTGTCTTTGCACCCATGATTTTCTTTATGACTATATGGCGGTGCACCCAATATCTTGCTTTCCCAGTCACAAATAGCCTGAACCTTAACGGGATCCATCTCAATAGTAGAAGGAGAAAAAATGTACCCCAAAAAAGAAATCTTCTGGACTCCGAAGAGACACTTTGAGCCCTTCACAAACAGAGAATTGGCCCGCAAAACCTGAAACACCTTCCTGACCTGTAGAACATGAGACTCCCAGTCATCAGAAAACACCAAAATATCATCCAAATACACAATCATAAACTTATCCAGATATTCACGGAAAATATTGTGCATAAAGGACTGAAAGACTGACGGAGCATTGGAGAGTCCAAAAGGCATTACCAAATACTCAAAATGGCCCTCAGGCGTATTAAATGCGGTTTTCCACTCATCACCCTGTTTTATCCGCACCAGATTATACGCACCACGAAGATCTATTTTAGTGAACCACCTAGCCCCCTTAATGCGAGCAAACAAATCAGTAAATAATGGCAATGGATACTGGTATTTGACTGTAATCTTATTCAGAAGGCGATAATCTATACAAGGCCTCAGGGAACCATCTTTTTTTGCCACGAAAAAAAAACCTGCTCCCAGAGGGGACGAAGATGGACGAATATGTCCCTTTTCCAAGGACTCCTTAATATAATTCCGCATAGCAGTATGCTCTGGCAGTGACAGATTAAATAAACGACCCTTAGGGAACTTACTGCCAGGAATCAATTCTATAGCACAGTCACACTCTCTATGGGGAGGGAGCGAATTGGGCTTAGGCTCCTCAAAAACATCCCTATAATCCGACAAAAACGCAGGGATCTCCGAAGGAGTAGATGAAGCGATAGAAATCGGAGGTGCATCATCATGAACCCCCTGACATCCCCAGCTTAGCACAGACATTGTTTTCCAGTCCAGGACAGGATTATGAGTTTGTAACCATGGCAGACCAAGCACTAGTACATCATGTAAATTATACAGTACAAGGAAGCGAATCACCTCCTGATGAACGGGAGTCATGCGCATGGTCACTTGTGTCCAATACTGCGGTTTATTCATAGCCAATGGTGTAGAATCAATTCCTTTCAGAGGAATAGGAACTTCCAGAGGCTCTAGACTAAAACCGCAGCGTTTAGCAAATGACCAATCCATAAGACTCAGGGCAGCGCCTGAATCCACATAGGCATCGACGGAAATGGAAGACAGTGAAAAAATCAGAGTCACAGACAAAATGAACTTAGACTGCAGAGTATCAATGGCAAAAGATTTATCAACCCTTTTTGTGCGTTTAGAGCATGCTGATATAACATGAGCTGAATCACCACAATAAAAACACAAACCATTTTTCCGCCTATAATTTTGCCGTTCACTTCTGGACTGAATTCTATCACATTGCATAATCTCAGGTGCCTGTTCAGAAGACACCGCCAACTGGTGCACGGGTTTGCGCTCCCGTAAACGCCGATCAATCTGAATGGCCATAGCCATAGACTCATTCAGACCTGTAGGCGCAGGGAACCCCACCATAATATCCTTAATGGCCTCAGAAAGACCATTTCTGAAGTTTGCAGCCAGGGCGCACTCATTCCACTGAGTAAGCACCGACCATTTCCGAAATTTCTGACAATATATTTCCGCTTCATCATGCCCCTGAGAGAGGGCTAATAAAGCCTTTTCAGCCTGAATCTCTAGGTTAGGTTCCTCATAGAGCAATCTGTTATGGTTACCCCAATGACCATGGGAAACAAAAATACAAAACGGACTAGCTCTCGGGTGATGGAAACTAAGGTCGACCGTGACCTGAACCTGACCCAACACTTACAGTAGCCGGGGGATGTACCTACGATGCCCTAGACACCACGCGCCAGCCGGAGATCTAACTACCCCTATAAGAGGAATATACAGGCCTGCCTTACCTCCAGTGAGGAACCCCAAAAGATGATAGTAGGCCCCCACAGATATTGACGGTGAGTTCAGAGGAAATGACATACGTAGGATGAACAGCAGATTTAGCACAGTGAGGTCCGCTTACTAGATAGCAGAAGGACAGGAAAGAGTTACTTCACGGTCGACCTAAAAATCACTATTCAAAAACACCATCCAGAAATTACTTTAAACTCCAGTGACAACTCATGCCACTGGAGTAGTAATTTTCTGTCCACAAGAGCTTCCAGCACTGAAGAGTAACATTGCAGATAGCTGGACAAAAATAGCAAAACAAGAAACTAAATTCAACTTAGCTGAACTGGAACTTGAGGCAGGTGAATGCAACAGAATGCTACTAGCACATTGTTGGCCGGCATGTGACTAACAGCCAAGCAGCCTTAAATAGGAAACTCCCCTAGAGGGTGGCGACAGGTAATCAGAGATGGAGGAAGGCACATAAGAGACACTACCATAACAGACCACCGGGGGAGCCCACAAACCGAATTCACAACAGTACCCCCCCCTTAAGGAGGGGGCACCGAACCCTCACCAGAACCACCAGGGCGACCTGGATGAGCACTATGAAATGCACGAACCAAATCGGGAGCATGAACATCGGATGCTGTCACCCAAGAATTATCCTCCTGGCCATAACCTTTCCACTTAACCAGATACTGAAGTTTCCGTCTGGAAACACGGGAGTCCAAGATCTTTTCCACCACATACTCCAATTCACCCTCAACCAACACAGGAGCAGGTGGATCAGTAGAAGGAACAACCGGTACCTCATACCTCCGCAATAATGACCGATGGAAAACATTATGGATATTAAAAGATGCTGGGAGATCCAAACGAAAGGACACAGGATTAAGAACCTCCAGAATCCTATAAGGGCCGATAAACCGAGGCTTAAACTTAGGAGACGAGACCTTCATAGGAACAAATCGAGAAGACAGCCACACCAGGTCCCCAACACAAAGACGAGGACCAATACGCCGATGACGATTAGTGAACTGTTGAGTCTTCTCCTGGGACAACTTCAGATTGTCCACAACCTGTCCCCAAATCCGATGCATCCTATCAACCACAGCATCCACTCCAGGACAATCCGAAGACTCCAATTGACCGGACGAAAACCGAGGGTGAAACCCTGAATTACAAAAAAATGGAGAAACCAAAGTGGCAGAACTAGCCCGATTGTTAAGGGCAAACTCTGCCAATGGCAAAAAGTCAAGCCAATCATCCTGATCAGCGGACACAAAACACCTCAAGTAAGTCTCCAAGGTCTGATTAGTACGCTCAGTCTGGCCATTAGTCTGAGGATGGAATGCAGACGAAAAAGACAAATCGATACCCATCCTGGCACAGAACGTCCGCCAAAATCTAGACACAAACTGAGTACCCCTGTCAGACACTATATTCTCAGGAATACCATGCAAACGCACCACATTCTGAAAAAATAGAGGAACCAACTCAGAGGAGGAGGGCAATTTGGGTAAAGGTACCAAATGAACCATCTTGGAAAAACGGTCACAAATCACCCAGATGACAGACATCCTACGAGAAACCGGAAGGTCAGAAATAAAGTCCATAGAGATGTGCGTCCAAGGCCTCTTAGGAATAGGCAAGGGCAACAACAACCCACTGGCCCTAGAACAGCAGGGCTTGGCCCGAGCACAAACATCACAAGACTGCACAAACATGCGCACATCTCGAGACAAAGAAGGCCACCAGAAGGACCTAGACACCAAATCCCTGGTGCCAAAAATTCCAGGATGACCTGTCAACGCGGAAGAATGAACCTCCGAGATAACTCTACTGGTCCAATCATCAGGGACAAACAGTCTACCAGGCGGACAGCGATCAGGCCTATCCACCTGAAACTCCTGCAAAGAACGCCGCAGGTCTGGGGAGACAGCTGACAATATCACCCCATCCTTCAGGATGCCGGTAGGTTCGGAATCACCAGGCGAGTCAGGCTCAAAACTCCTAGAGAGGGCATCCGCCTTCACATTCTTGGACCCAGGCAGATATGACACCACAAAGTTAAATCGGGAGAAAAACAATGACCAGCGCGCCTGTCTAGGATTCAGACGCCTGGCCGACTCAAGATAAATTAGATTCTTGTGGTCAGTGAGGACCACCACCTGGTGTCTAGCACCCTCAAGCCAATGACGCCACTCCTCAAACGCCCACTTCATGGCCAGAAGTTCCCGATTTCCCACATCATAATTTCGCTCAGCGGGCGAAAACTTTCGGGAGAAAAACGCACATGGTCTCATTACTGAGCAGTCAGGATCTTTCTGCGACAAAACTGCACCTGCTCCGATCTCCGAAGCATCCACCTCAACCTGGAACGGAAGTAACACATCAGGTTGGCGCAACACAGGAGCGGAAGAAAAGCGGCGCTTAAGCTCTTGAAAGGCCTCCACAGCCGCAGAGGACCAATTAGCAACATCAGCACCCTTTTTGGTCAAATCAGTCAAAGGTTTAGCAATGGCAGAAAAACCCGCTATAAATCGGCGATAGAAATTAGCAAAACCCAAGAACTTTTGCAGACTCTTCAAAGAAGTAGGTTGCATCCAATCACAAATAGCCTGGACCTTGACAGGGTCCATCTCCATAGATGAAGGGGAAAAAATATATCCCAAAAAGGAAATTCTCTGAACTCCAAAACTACACTTTGAGCCCTTTACAAAAAGAGAATTAACTCGCAAAACCTGAAAAACTCTCCTGACCTGTTGAACGTGAGATTCCCAGTCCTCCGAAAAAACAAGAATATCATCCAAATACACAATCATAAACTTATCCAGATATTCACGGAAAATATCGTGCATAAAGGATTGAAAAACGGAAGGGGCATTAGCAAGACCGAAAGGCATTACCAAATACTCAAAATGGCCTTCAGGCGTATTAAATGCGGTCTTCCACTCATCCCCCTGCTTAATCCGCACCAAATTATACGCACCACGTAGATCGATCTTAGTGAACCACTTAGCCCCCTTTATACGAGCAAACAGATCAGTCAGTAAAGGTAACGGGTACTGGTATTTAACTGTAATCTTATTCAAAAGTCGATAGTCGATACAAGGTCTCAATGAACCATCCTTTTTACCTACAAAGAAAAATCCTGCCCCTAGTGGAGACAACGAGGGGCGAATATGACCCTTTTCCAAGGATTCTCTGATATACTCCCGCATAGCAGTATGTTCAGGTACAGACAAATTAAACAAGCGACCCTTAGGAAACTTACTACCGGGGATCAATTCAATAGCGCAGTCACACTCTCTGTGGGGAGGGAGAGAATCAACTTTAGGCTCTTGAAAGACATCATAAAAATCTGACAGAAATGCTGGGATCTCAGAGGGAGTAGATGAAGAAATAGGAACCAAAGGTGCATCCCCATGAATACCCCGACATCCCCAGCTCAACACAGACATAGATTTCCAGTCCAAGACGGGATTATGAATCTGTAACCATGGTAATCCAAGCACTAAGACATCATGTAGGTTATATAATACAAGGAAACGAATAATCTCCTGATGGTCTGGGGTAAGACGCATAGTCACTTGTGTCCAATATTGTGGTTTATTGCTAGCCAAAGGTGTAGAATCAATACCCTTCAGGGGAATAGAAACTTCCAACGGGTCCAAATCAAACCCACAACGCTTGGCAAAGGACCAATCCATGAGACTCAGAGCGGCGCCAGAATCCACATAAGCATTCACAGTCACAGATGATAAGGTACAAATCAATGTCACGGACAAAAGAAATTTTGACTGCAAGGTACCTGTAGAAAAAGATTTATCAACCTTTTTATCAACCTTATTTATACGTTTAGAGCATGCTGATATAACATGAGCTGGATCTCCACAGTAGAAGCACAATCCATTTTTGCGCCTGTAATTTTGACGTTCGCCTCTAGACAAAACACGATCGCATTGCATATGCTCTAATGCCTTTTCAGAGGTCACCGCCAAATGGTGCACAGGTCTTTGCTCAGAAGACACCGCCATATGGTGCACAGGTTTTTGCTCAGAAGACACCGCCATATGGTGCACAGGTTTTTGCTCAGAAGATACCGCCATATGGTGCACAGATTCTTCCTCAGAAGACCCCGCCATATGGTGCACAGATTTGCGCTCCCGCAAACGCCGATCAATCTGGATAGCCAATTTCATGGCATCATTCAGACCTGTAGGCACAGGGAACCCCACCATGACATCCTTCACGGCATCAGAGAGACCTTCTCTGAAATTAGCTGCTAAAGCGCACTCATTCCATTTAGTAAGCACCGACCATTTACGGAATTTCTGGCAGTATATCTCAGCTTCATCTTGCCCTTGGGAAAGAGCTATCAAGGCTTTCTCAGCCAAAATCTCCAAATTAGGTTCTTCATAAAGCAACCCCAAAGCCTGAAAAAACGCATCTACATTTAACAACGCAGGATCCCCTGGCGATAATGCAAATGCCCAACTTTGTGGGTCGCCGCGCAGTAGAGAGATAACAATTTTAACTTGTTGAGTCTGATCACCAGCAGAGTGAGATCTCAGAGACAAAAACAATTTGCAATTTTCTCTGAAACTCAAAAACCGGGATCTGTCTCCGGTAAAGTATTCAGGCAGAGGAATCTTAGGTTCAGACATTGGAGCACGTATAACAAAATCTTGTAGGTTCTGTACTTTTGTCGCAAGGTTATTCAAACCTGCAACTAAACTCTGTGGATCCATGTTTCAAATGGGTGTAACCCAAGAATTCAGATGTTAAGAGGAGAGGAGAAAAAAAAAAGGCTGAAGACTGCAGTTTAAGCAAGAAATACAAATGATCAAACTAAGGTGCACTTTCAAACACAGAAAAAAAAAAACCTTTTCTTCTCCTTCCTACTTTAGTGCATATTTTAACACATAGATTTTTTACTGGCCGGCCAAACTGTTATGGTTACCCCAATGACCATGGGAAACAAAAATACAAAACGGACTAGCTCTCGGGTGATGGAAACTAAGGTCGACCGTGACCTGAACCTGACCCAACACTTACAGTAGCCGGGGGATGTACCTACGATGCCCTAGACACCACGCGCCAGCCGGAGATCTAACTACCCCTATAAGAGGAATATACAGGCCTGCCTTACCTCCAGTGAGGAACCCCAAAAGATGATAGTAGGCCCCCACAGATATTGACGGTGAGTTCAGAGGAAATGACATACGTAGGATGAACAGCAGATTTAGCACAGTGAGGTCCGCTTACTAGATAGCAGAAGGACAGGAAAGAGTTACTTCACGGTCGACCTAAAAATCACTATTCAAAAACACCATCCAGAAATTACTTTAAACTCCAGTGACAACTCATGCCACTGGAGTAGTAATTTTCTGTCCACAAGAGCTTCCAGCACTGAAGAGTAACATTGCAGATAGCTGGACAAAAATAGCAAAACAAGAAACTAAATTCAACTTAGCTGAACTGGAACTTGAGGCAGGTGAATGCAACAGAATGCTACTAGCACATTGTTGGCCGGCATGTGACTAACAGCCAAGCAGCCTTAAATAGGAAACTCCCCTAGAGGGTGGCGACAGGTAATCAGAGATGGAGGAAGGCACATAAGAGACACTACCATAACAGACCACCGGGGGAGCCCACAAACCGAATTCACAACAGCAATCCCAATGCCAGAAAAAACGCATCCACACTGAGCAATGCAGGATCCCCTGGTGCCAATGCAAATGCCCAATTCTGAGGGTCGCCCCGTAGGAACGATATAACAATCTTGACCTGTTGAGCAGGGTCTCCAGAGGAGCGAGATTTCAAAGAGAGAAACAATTTACAATTGTTCCTGAAATTCAGGAAGGTAGATCTATCTCCAGAAAAAAACTCTGGAATAGGAATTCTAGGTTCAGACATGGGAGTGTGAACAACGAAATCCTGTATGTTTTGAACCTTTGCCGCGAGATTACTCAGGCTGGAAGCCAAACTCTGGACATCCATGATAAACAGCTAAGATCAGAGCCATTCAAGGGTTAAGAGGAGGTAAGAAGCAGCTAGACAGCAATTAAGGGCTAGGCAGCAAAACTCTGAAGGAAAAAAAAAAAAAATTCCCTTGAACACTTCTATTTCTCCTGCTTCAGCCCAAATAATTAACACTTTGTGGGCCGGCTATACTGTCATGAATCCCCAATGGCTAGGGATAGCACAGGATTAGCAAAGTATAATAAATATCGGACGAGCTCTAGGGTGATGGAACCTGGGCTGACCGCTGCCCTACGCCTGACAAACGCAACTAGAGATAGCCAGGGAGCGTGCCTACGTTGGTTCTAGACGCCACGCACCAGCCTAAGAGCTAACTAGTACTGCAGAGAAAACAAAGACCTCACTTGCCTCCAGAGGAATTAACCCCAAAGATATAGTTGCCCCCCACATGTATTGACGGTGAAATGAGAGGAAGGCACACACATAGAGATGATGTATATAGCTTTAGCAAATAGAGGCCCGCTGAAAACTAGAAAGCAGAATGACACAAAAGGGGACTGAGCGGTCAGCAAAAAACCCTAATCAAAAAAACCATCCTGAGATTACAAGAACCCATGTGCCAACTCATGGCACATGGGGAGAACCTCAGTCCACTAGAGCAACCAGCTAACAAAGAGACATTCTAAGCAAGCTGGACAAAAAACCAAACAACTGAAAATCAGCACTTAGCTTATCCTGAAAGATCTGGGAGCAGGTAGGCAGGAACCAAACAGAGCACATCTGAACACATTGATAGCCGGCAAGGGAAATGACAGAAAGGCCAGGTAAAATAGGAAACACCCAGCCTCTGATGGACAGATGGAAACCAAAGGCCGCAACCCACCAAAGTCACCCAGTACCAGCAGTAACCACCAGAGGGAGCCCGCAAACAGAATCCACAACACATGGCTTTGTTAATAAAGTATTTTTCTGTCTGACAAGTTAAAGATTACTATGTTTTTATCTGTGGTAGGAGCATTAAAGGGGTTGTCCAAGTTTGTGATGAAAATCAGCAATCACTCCATGCAACTTTCAGACTTCTGAATCCTTACAATGAATGCATTGCATGCTGTCAGGATCCACTGGTGCCGGTGGTGACAGCAAGGGATCAATCAGTCGCAAGTATTTGATTTGAAAACATGCAGTCACGTGCCAACTAGACATGTGTGGATTCACTCAATACAAGTGAATCTAGAGAGGCCGAACACATCTAGTTGGAATGTGGCCAGGAGTTGGTAAATTGCATACTTGCACTCACATGACCATCCACTCTTGCCGCCAGTATCAGAGGATCCCAACAGTGTGCCAAGTGCTAGTTGTGAGAATTCAGAAACTTTCATCACAAACCTAGACAACCCTTTTAAATATAACATTAAGCACTGTAGCATGCCTAATCCTAACAACATGAAATATACTCACTGTCAGGACTCAGCTCTGCTTCCTGATTCCAGTGATTATAACATGATCACTCATATGCGATTTTCATACTGACAGTCATGTGACAACTAGCTTCTCTTCCTGCTTCCCTTAGTGAAGCAGGACCACTAGTATTTCACTGAATACTGAGAGAATCAGGAAAGCAACTCATCAGCATATAAGTGGTCACATGACAACTGCTCAAATGGATTAAGCAGGGGGTATGGTAAATAATTATACTTTGCTTTGAATATTTTCTAGATAATTAAATGTACCTACTGTATATATCTTGGATAATTTTGTAATTTAGTATTAGCTTTATAAGTGTTATGCATAAAAGCAATAAATGTCTCTGATATAGAAGTGTCTGTATGTTAAACATTCCTCTTTGTTTCTGAAAGTATAGTAAGCTGGATAGAACCAGTGACAAAGGAATTTTGACAGTATCCATAATTTACGATTTTGTGTTTCCCAACTTAAATATCTTCTCTCTTAGGTAATGTAATGTAAGAAGCCATTCCCACTTTCCTTATCTCTGTGCTTGTAATAAAGACTTGTGCCTGGGCATCTCAGAACCAGACAAGAATTGTACACTGACAGACACTGGCTGTGTGTATTTTCTTGGCTCCGATGCATCATATTTATTTTATTTCGTTTTTATTTGAACCAATATAGGCAGATCTGGAGAT